>NC_056460.1:3093076-3791927 GCF_018296145.1 Oncorhynchus tshawytscha | reverse complement strand
ATACATTCTTGTCAATGATCTACACAAAAAAGTCTAATGTCAAAGTGGAAGAAAGAATACAATAATTGTACGAAAATATTTAATGAAAAATAAAACAATAATAGACTACATGGGCAAAAGTATGTGGAGACCTGCTCGTCGAACATCTCATTCAAAATCATTGGCATTAATATGGAGTTGGTCCCCCTTTGTTGCTATAACAGCCTCCATTCTTCTGGGAAGGCTTTCCACAAGATGTTGGAACATTGCTGCAGGGACTTCATTCAGCCAAGAGCATTAGTGAGGTCGGACATTGATGTTGGGAAATTAGGCCTGGCTCGCAGTCGGCGTTCCAATTCATCCCAAAGGTGTTCAATGGGATTGAGGTCAGGGCTCTGTGCAGGCCAGTCAAGTTCTTCCACACCGATCTCGATAAACCATTTCTGTATGGACCTCGCTTTGTGCACAGGGGCATTGTCATGATGAAACAGGAAAGGGCTTTCCCCAAACTGTTGCCATAAAGTTGGAAGCACTAAACAGTCTAGAATGTCATTGTATGCTGTATCAAGATTCTCTTCACTGGAACTAAGGGGACTAGCCCGAACCATGAAAAACAGCCTCAGACCATTATTCCTCCTCCACCAAACTTTACAGTTGGCACTATGCATTGAGGCAGGTAGCGTTCTCCTGGCATCAGCCAAACACAGATTCATACATCGGACTGACAGATGGTGAGGAGTGATTCATCACTCCAGAGAACATGTTTCCACTGCTCCAGAGTCCAATGGCAGCAAGCTTTACACCACTCCAGCCGACGCTTGACATTCTCCATTGGTGATCTTAGGCTTGTGTGCAGCCATGCAAAATCATTTCATTAAGCTCCCGACGAACAGTTATTGTGCTGACATTGCTTCCAGAGGCAGTTTTGAACTCGATAGTGAGTGTGGCAACCGAGGACAGAAGGACAATTTCGTGATATCCAATTGGTAGTTACAGTCTTGTCCCACAGACTCGGGAGAGGCGAAAGTTGAGAGCCATGTGTTCTCTGAAACACGAACTTGCCAAGCCGCACTGCTTCTTTACATACTGCTCGCTTAACCAGAAGCCTGCCGCACCAATGGTCAGAGTTAACACAGTCCAGCTGGCAATCGACATCAGCGTGCAGGTGCCCGACCCATCACAGGGAGTCGCTAGAGCGTGATGGGACAAGGAAATCCCGGCTCGCCAAACCCTCCCCTGACCCGGACAACACTGGGCCAATTGTGCACCGCGTCATGGGTCTCCCGGTCACAGCCGGCTGTGACACAGCCTGGGATCAAACCTGGGTCTGTAGTGACGCCTCAAGCACTGCGCTGCAGTGCCTTAGACCGCTGTGCCACTCGGGAGGCCTCAGGACAGATAATTCTTAGCATGCTCTTCAGCACTCTGCGGTCTCATTCTGTGAGTTTGTGTGGCCTTCCACTTCACGGTAGAGCAGTTGTTGTTCCTGGATGTTTCCACTTCACAATATCAGCACTTACAGTTGACCTGAGGCAGCTCTAGCAGGGCAGACATTTGACAAACTGACTTGTTGGAAAGGTGGCATCCTATGACGGTGCCACGTTGAAAGTTACTGAGCTCTTTAGTACGGGCCATTCTACTGCCAATGTTTGTCTATGGAGATTTCATGGCTGTGTGCTCTATTTTATACACCTGGTGGCTCAAATAGCCGAATCCATTGATTTGAAGGGGATACACTACACTAACCTTTGACCATGTAGTGTATATCTTGATTAGATAAGTATTCAACTCACTGATTCAATACATGTTCAAATCAGCAGATCTAAGTCAAAACTGGAACTCGGCCACATGTCACTGTCTTCTTGGTAAGCAACTCCAATGTATAATGAATCTCCCAGAGTCTAGTGGAAAGCAGACTGAACCAGGTTTTCCACTAAGATTTGCTTTTGCCAGATAATTTTTATTCTTAAAAGCTCCCCAATCCTTAACGAGTACAAGCATACCCATAACATGATGCAGTCACCACTATGCTCTAAAATATGGAGAGTGGTACTTAGTAATGTGTTATGTTTACGGCAAATCCAATACCACACTTTGTATTCAGAGCAAAAAGTGAATTGCTTTGTCAAATGTTTTTGCAGTATTAATTTAATTCCTCGTTACTAATAGGTTGCATGTTTTGAATTATATTTATTCTGTACAGACTTCCTTCTTTTCACTCTGTCAATTAGGTTAGTATTGTGGAGTAACTCCAATGGTGTTGATCCATCCTCAGCTGTCTCCAATCACAGTCATTAAACTCTGTAACTGATTTAAAGTCACCATTGGCCTCATGGTGAAATCCCTGAATGGTTTCCTTTCTCTCCAGCCATTGAGTTAGGAAGGACGCCTGTATCTTTTTAGTGACTGGGTGTATCGATACACCATGCAAAGTGTAATTAATAACTTCACCATGCTCAAAGGCATATTCAATGTTTATTTTTAAATTTTTTACCCATCAACTTATAGGTGCCCTTCTATGCAAGGCATTGGAAAACCTTCCTGGTCTTTGTGGTTGAAACTGTTTTTGAAATTCACTGTTCGACTGAGGGACCTTACAGATAAATGTATTCGTGGGTTACAGATATGAGGAAGTCATTCAAAAATCATGTTAAACACTATTATTGCACACAGAATGAGTCTATGGAACTTTTTATGTGATTTGTTAAGCAAATGTTAAGATTGTTTTTACTGCTGAACTTATTTAGGCCTGCCTTAAAAGGTTTTGAATAGTTATTGACTCAATACATTTAAACTTTTCAGTTTTAATTCATTAGCAAAAAATTGGAACAACATAATTCCACTTTAAAATTATTGGGTTTAGGCCAGTGACAACAACAAAATCTAAATTTAATAAATTTTAAATTCTGGTTGTAACACAACAGAATGTGAAAAAAGTCGAAGGGTGTGAATACTTTCTGAAGGTACTGTACATTTCTAATTTGTTTTCACCTACTTGTATGGCTCAACCCACGGCTCCAGCTCAGATAAGTTGACCTAGAGTACAGTACTGTGCGTGTACAGCTCAGTCCAGTGCCTAAGAGAGAACCAGTCATCTGATATCTCTTCCACACTATACACCCAGTGATCCCTTCTCATCCATCCTAGGGTTGTTTTGATCTATCCCAGCGTTGATTTTCTCCAGCGCAGCCCAATGTGCTCTGGCCTTTCAGTCTCCACTGGACCTAACCAAGGATGGCATGCTTGTGCCATACACTACTTGCGTGCACACACACACACACACACACCTACGCACACACACAGTCCTCCTCCCCAGAGAACTAGCCCCTGGCTCCCATGGTCTTAATTTATCCTGCTATGCAAGCGTTGTTGTCTTCTAGCTCCTCTTCCTCACTCAGGGGGAGGTTGTTTACAGTATCAGGATTGATAGGAAGTCAGGACTGTCCACGCTCTTCCTTTGCGGTTTCCCCTGGTTGGCATGCTTAACATTTCTTGCCCAAAACACCTCTGAAAATGATTTTGTAGCGCAATAACTTTGTTTGAAGTTACTTTGACATGAATGATTGGGCATGATATTTAAATCCTTATGTTTCAGAGGGTTAACCATGCAGGTTAGGTTTATTAAGTAGCGGTTCTCATAGCACAATAAGTAACAAACTGATTTCACAATTTGCTCTTCATCACATGAGTTACATTTTCTACAAATACTGGTCTGGTGGATATGATCCGTTTGCTGCTGTAGCCCACATTTCCTTGAGAAGATATCATTTTTTTGTAAAAAATTACTAATTCTTACAAATTAAACTGGGTCTAGCAAATTAAGTCCTCCCACGCATTATTTTAACTAGCAGTGACTGTGGGCCAAGTTCCCCTACTCAATCTTAAAGGGACTGGTCATCGATTTGACATATTTGTTTGGCTATTTGTTTGGCTACCTTTGCAGTCACTCCCTGTCCGTAAACTGCCTTTAATAAGGTAAGGAAACAAATATCTATATACGTAAATTCACTGAAATGTCTCTTTAAAATAATGAAATAAGTCACAACAAAAACAAATTATTCAATATCTACTTGCAGTCCCTGTGGAGTTTTGCTTGCTTGCTTCAGCAGACTATAATATGGGTAATTGGACACACACTTGTCCTGCTGTCATGTCAAGATTCATCCGCCGGTCAAGAAATGCCCTTCTGAGCTACTGACTCACTGACTCATACTGTAGGCTCAGTGGAGATGTATTGAGCATTTAAAGTGAGTTGGGGGCTTTTGGAATAAATATTTGATACACTGTATGAGTGACTCTAATGTTTCTCAACATCCTTTAATGATATTTCTCTATCCTCTGTGAAGTCGATTGTCTCTAGTCTCCCATTTCAGTTGTGTTCATGTGCCTGTAGGGGTTCTATGCTTCCCTTTTGTTTATTTATTTTCTGTGGTTGAGTCTGCATTCTAAATAGTCAGCTGATTGGGTACGCGGAAATAATTGATGTTACACGGATAGGAGATATACAGCTAATACTTCATGCTCCATTTACCACACAGCACGTGTTCATTTCACCTGACTGCATGAAAGACAGGGAAACATATGTAGAGTGTAAGAAATGCAGAATGCATTTTTAAAGGGACAATCTGGGTTTCAAAAAAATGTATGAACCAATCCCAGATTGTCCCTCTAAAGGGGCAGTCTGCAGTTCGAAAAATAACAAAGCGACACCCTGCCACTGATTTGGGTATACAGCTGAGGGGTAGGGCTGGAGAAATGTAACGATTCTCAAACTCATGGACAGAGCTATAGATACACAGACTGACCATCCCTAATATCGGATGTATAGTTTTAACCATGTTTTGAGGCCATACAGTATTTGTTTACATTTACATTGTTGGAGTAAAACAAGCTTATATTTTGAGTTCTGATGGGGTACGACAGTTGAACTAAGCCCATGAGGCATCTATATGCTACAGTATATTCTTCAATAATCAATGGGTATATATCATTAATTTAAAAGTCTAAATGGATGTAGCAACTGCAGATTTAAGTCTTAAGTCTTGAATTTCTAATGTAAATGCATCAAGCACAATGTCATTGAAGTACAGAATTCCATTGAGCACCATATTGTACACTACTGGACAAGTACAGTCCAATAAAAGGGCAAGTCCTTCAGCAGTCATCTAAAAAAACAACCCAAAAGGAAAAGAAAATGACCTACAAAGAGAGAGTCACCGAGTAAAATACCAGTAAAAGGACCATTTCTATTTTTACCACTGTAAAAAAAAATCTTACTGCTCTGGTATATCACTAGAGTGATATAATGGAAGCATTCGATGACATGGTTGCTGCATAGTTGTCTGTTGTTACAGCTGGAACTTCTATCAGAGAAAGCTCTTTGAGGATGACTGGAGGGCCTGTCTCCCCCAGGGCTACTCTTCAGGCTTGCCCGGCTTTGAACATCGACATCTCAGAGTGGAGGAGCCTGACGTGAACAAAGATTTTACAACAGGGAGAACAACGACGCAGCTGCATACACGCAGACATGGCCTCCACCACTCAACAAGCATAAGCGAAAGGATGAAAGGATGACTTACTGAAGCAGTGTTCTCCACTTCACAATTCTGATCTTAGAAAGCTGTAGATAGACAGTGTGTGCATTCTTTTGTTCCAGCTCAACATTAAATCACCTAGTTTAATGACTCAGCTAATCCACTAATCATGGTCTTGGTGATTAGTTGACGAGACGAATCAGGTGTGTTGGGGCTGGGTCGAGACTAAAGCCCACACATACTGCAGCCCTCCATGAATAGGTCTGAAGGACACTGATTTAAAGGGACAATACACTCCAAAATCAAACTTTGTCAAAAGTAGTCTAATGTCAAGATGAGTTCATGTCCCAGGAGATCTGTTTTGAATTTAATATAATTTATTTTGGGCAACAGACATACACAACAAAATGCACAATGTAGACCTAGAGGATATCACTTGAAAGTATTAATTAAAATGCTTGTTTCCTAAATGGTCCTCGATGGTAGATCCAGCTCTATGCCACAATCCAAACTGAATGAATAAGGTAATCAGTATGTATATTTCCACATTTGCAGTGCTTATCTTTTCAATTCATTTGGGGTTGAGCTGGATCTACAAACCAATGGTGCTTGACATCAACAGGGGCTTTTGGTGTACTCTCTTAGAAAAAAAGGTGCTATCTAGAACCTAAAAGGGTTCTTTGGCTGTCCCCATAGTAGAACCCTTTCAATAACCATTTTTGGTTCCAGGTAGAACCCTTTTGGGTTCTATGTAGGGGACAGCTGAATAACCATTATGAAACCCTTTTTTTAACATGCTGACCACACCGCTCTTATCACGTGACCGAGCGCTGCAAAATAAATTTACACAAACATGTTATTCAATCACTGCACCCACATTGCTCGCACGCATCAACGAGCGTCTGCGTGGCCAGGCGCTAAAATATAACTTGGTTTGCCTCTCCCATCTCCTCATTGGTTTTTAGGAGCATATACCCATGTGGGTAATTGAAAGATGAACTGAGGTCCTCACTCCAGTCCAGTCGGTAGTGGTAATGTACCTTAAAGTTGGTTGCCAACTGCTATATAAAGTCCAAAGAAGAAGAAGAAGCCTGTAGGAGGAGCGAATACTAGAAACAAACATTTTTTGTTTTATCTGTTGATTAATTGTTGAAGCAGAGGACCTTGTGCATTTCAGGTAAAATAACAACCCAATGTTTATATCCCAGGACAAATTAGCTAGCAACAGCGAGCTAGCTAGCTAGCTAAATTGCCATAAATGTTTAATGCTTTTCGACTTGTCCCCAAATGAATATAGTTGGTTCAGAGTTTGTTTTGATATTTCAGCCTGCATGTCCTGATTGCGTCTGGTGTTGGGGAACAAAATCAACATGCGCGCAATGGCGCACATGCTCGTGCGGTCTGGTCAGCATGTAAGAGTGTATTCTACTGACAACCATAGCGAGCATGTCAGTAAGCTCTCACAGCATACCCATTAGGCTTCACTGCTCTTGGTGGAATGGCTTGAGATTTTGACTGAGGGATGCAAGATTGCTCATTTGAAACCATCCCTTCCTATGCCTACAAGACAGTACAATGACAATGTATGATTCCATCATATTGGTCAGACAGCATAACAAGATAACTTGGCATGGTATCATTTTGCAATATGACGATAGTAATACAACCAATTTGGAGGCTTTTCCTCCCTGTATGACTTGATAATGAACTTACAGTACATTCTGATATTCTATGTGTACAATTTTCATAGATGCTAGACTGCAAAACTTTATGCCTCAAAAAGGTTGAGGAAAATGTAAAGTGTCACATTCTGTATGACATTTATATGACTTTGCAATGCTAAAGGCTTGTAGGGGACAGGCGATGTCAAGCATGTACACACACACACACACACACACACTTTCTG
This sequence comes from Oncorhynchus tshawytscha, assembly GCF_018296145.1. Lineage (NCBI taxonomy): Eukaryota > Metazoa > Chordata > Actinopteri > Salmoniformes > Salmonidae > Oncorhynchus > Oncorhynchus tshawytscha. Next base: position 3,784,508 of record NC_056460.1, on the reverse strand, counting down.
GCATGTCATTGGTCTATTGGGACCTTGCGTGAGAGCAAGAAGGTTTGAATCTTAAATACATTTAACCTCCAGTCTGGAATGGCTGTTAATTTCACGGGGTTAATTTGGTTAGTGACGCATGAACAGGCAATACCCACCCACCCACACCCATCCACACACACATGCAAGCACGTACGATTGCACATGCGCGCGCACATACACACACACGTAATTCAACAAGCTACTGTATACTCAGACTGGCTGATAAGAATACGCACTGACATATCATCACAAGCACACACACACACACCAGTGGCTGCCCACTGGGCACGGACGTCAGTTCAATGTCCATTTATGATTTACATTTGGTTGAGTTGTCAACTAATGTGAATTCAACCAAAAATGTCCCCATGACATTGGATTTAGGTTAAAAGTTGGGTGGAAAAAAACACAAAATTCCCTTGTTGATAATGTTTTGCAAATACAATCATTTTCCCACATAGATTCAACGTCATCACTTTTTTTTTTCAAATGACGTGGAAACAACGCTGATTCAACCAGTTTTTACCCAGTGGGTAGCTGCCAAAGAGCCATAGTCACTGGCTTCCCCCTGGCAGTGGTGGAATTTCAACACTGATCCCCTTCCGCGCAATAAGCTGCTGTCACCTCCGTGAACGGTCACAAGTCTCAGCTCCTCCAACGCCAGCCATGCTATACACCCACACACACACCCCTACACACAAACGTGTGCTCGCACACACACACAGAGACGCACACTAATACACACACACCCCGACACACATACACACACAGATACCCCCGTTCTACACACACCGCCCACGTACGTACGCGCACACACACACACACACACACATACACGGCAACCCCAGAAATGTCAAGTGGAAAGAAAGGCGCCTTGTCACAAAGGCCAAGCCAACTACTGTAAAGGTCAGTCCCAGAATCCACCTCTATAAAGAAACATAGGGCTGTGTCCCAAATGGCACCCTATTCCCTATGTTGTACACTTCTTTTGACCAGGGCCCATAGGGCTGTAGCCAGAAGTAGTGCACTATTTAGGAAATGGGACACATGCACAGACTTCCTGGAAATTGTCATCATTAACTGACAAACTGAGGAGAAGGTCTTCATGTACCATTTTACTCTGTACTTTTTTAAATTAATACCTGCTGTAAGTGAACTACTGTAACCACTTATTCCTGTGACGTAAAGTAAAGTGTTACCCATGAAAAGATATTGTAGTTATAAAACATTCTTCTTGTTCTTTGGGTTTCAAAGGCAATGGAGGGAGGGGCTTAAGTTGAGAAGTGCCGTCTTTCTTTTCCTTCTTTTGATACAGTTTTTTACAAGTGAACCATTAATCGAAGGAAAAAAGCAGCCACAATTCTAACCGACAGATAATAACATCAGGTTGTACGCAATGCAATTCTATCTGAGCATTGCATTCTGTAATGGGGCCCTTCGCAAAAGACTCCTGATTAAAGTTAGATGGGATTCTGGGTATCCTAGATGCCATGTACCGTTGTGCCCTTAAAGGTGATAGGCAAAGGATTCCCGGTCTGTAAAAATAATAAAATAATGTTTAGACAAGAGCGATACTTTCTGTGTGTGAGCACGCATGTGCTTTCTCTCTATCAGCACAATGGGAATGGAAAGCAAGAGCATGCTTGCACTTGGAAAAGTATCACTTGAGTCCAACATAATGGAATATAACGTTGCGGAGTTGACACATTTTGGTGTGTACAACATCTAAAGACCTGCATCACTATACTGAGAGCTTTGCAGTTAGAAAATGAAATGACCTATTTGGTTTTTTTTGGAGCCTTTGTACATGTTTTATCATCACCTGATACTGCAGAATGAGCCTGAGGAAGTCTATCCTCAGTGTGGCTCAGTTGGTAGAGCTAAGCTGTTGCAACGCCAGGGTTGTGGGTTTGATTCCCATGGGTGACCAGTACAAAAAGTATGCACTCCAGCTGCTCTGGATAAGAGTGTGTCTGCTAAATACCTTAAAAAATATGGTTGGGGTGGTAAGTGAAATCACAAAAAAGTGTCTGGACACTTCTATAATGTGCTGTTTACATAACAAAATATAAGGTTGGTTCAAAAGCTAATGTGTCCTTTAACTGCCAGGACACCCACTATATCTGATCCTGGTTTCAAACTCCTCAGAGTATTTAAGTGTGTGTGAGTGTGTTCTTGAATGGGTTGGCTTTAAAGCAAAAATGTCACATTTCGGTGATCTGAAAGCCCTCTCACAAAAACCTTTGACACGCCAGTGATTGAAAGATCAATCCCAAAGTGTTCAACCAACATGCCAACCTATAACTTTGAACGGAACTTGACATTTACTCTGTTGCAGAATCGAGTCACTCAACTGTTTATTTTTCCTTCAAATGTGACAAATAAGCTGGCCTACTTTCCAGCTGAGAAGATACCCTGCCAAGCATTTATGAAATCCTGCTATTTCTCAAAATATTTCTATGCTCTCCCAAGACATGGAGGAAGAACTGCTTGCAGTAGAAACAGCAGCAGTAGCAGTGCTACCTCAATGACTCACGTCAGTTGTCCCTGGACATTGATCTTGGGTCTCCCCAATAATGGTTAAGGTTAGGATTTGGGGAGAAGCTAATCCTAGATCTGTACCTAGAGGAAACTTCACCCTGGAGCACCTCGTTGACTCACGTTCCAGAACAGGAAGAATGGTCCCAGACGGCACTGTGTGATGATGTCGTGAGCTCCTGGTGCGGCTCCTAAAAGCAAAAGGCAGACAGGTATACATTAGCCCCTTAAATCAGACTGAGTGAGCACAGCGGTCAATCTGGTTGAGTTCAGCCATCAGTAATGTTGACCAGGCTTGCATAGCTACATATTCCAAAATATGAAAAAAAAGTGTAGAATTCAGGCTTGCGATAGTAATGTTTATGCCAGTGTCTTCATTTATAAGCACACGCACGCACAAACACACACAAACACACCCCTCAGAGTATACAGTAGGCCTATTTTACAGCTTCACTCATAACTGGGGCAAGAAGCCACAGGGAGAAAATAACATTTGGAAAAAACTATAATTATGAAGCCGTCTGTGAAGGAGACAGGAATTAAGAATTCACAAAATATCATGGGAAATCTCTGGAAGCATGTGCTACTTGAGTAATGGTGTGAAAAGTAGAACTTGCTACAAATAACCCTCACACGAGCAAGGCAAATGTAATCATTTGGGACTTGAATCAGCCGAGTGCCTAAAGATTCATTACTTAAGAAACAGGTTGCTGTGCTGGCACTCTAAAACACTGTGACATGCAGACTGGTAGTAGCTAGAAAACAAACTGAATAAATAAAAATAAGGAAATTACAATTAAGTCTTGGCAGTGATGGCTTGACTACTGTAAACTCACAGGCAGCAAACTGACAGGCAGCCAATGCAGAGACCTAAAAACCGGTGTAATGTTTACTCTCCGTCTGGTCGTGGTCAGTACCCGTGCTGCAGCATTCTGTATGTTTTACAATGCAGAGACCTAAGAACCGGTGTAATGTTTACTCTCTGTCTGGTCGTGGTCAGTACCCGTGCTGCAGCATTCTGTATGTTTTACAATGCAGAGACCTAAGAATCGGTGTAATGTTTACTCTCCGTCTGGTCGTGGTCAGTACCCGTACAGCAGCATTCTGCAAGTTTTGTAGTTGACCAATGGCTTTCTTGGGTCTACCAAGAACGCCATTGGCAAAACATACAGAATGCTGCAGCACGGGCACTGACCACGACCAGACGGAGAGTAAACATTATACCGGTTCTTAGGTCCTTTGCTGTTGTTCTGGGATTGATTTGCACTTTTCCAAAATACGTTAATCTCTAGGAGACCGAATACGTCTCCTTCCTGAGCGGTATGACGGCTGCATGGTCCCATGGTGTTTATACTTGCGTTCTATTGTTTGTACAGACGAACGTTCTACCTTCAGGCATTTGTAAATTGCTCCCAAGGATGAACCAGACTTATTGAGGTTTACAAAAAAAAATTCTGAGGTCTTGGCTGATTTCTTTTGATTCTCCCATGATGTCAAGCAAAGAGGCACTGAGTTTGAAGGTAGGCCTTGAAATACATCCACAGGTACACCTCCAATTGACTCAAATGATGTGAATTAGCCAATCAGAAGCTTCTAAAGCCATGACATAATTTTCTGGAAGTTTACAAGCTGTTTAAAGACTCAGTCAACTTAGTGTATGTAAACTTCTGTCCCACTGGAATTGTGATACAGTGAAATAATATGTCTGTAAAACATTGTTGGAAAAATAACCTGTGTCATGCATGAAGTAGATGTCCTAACCGACTTGTCAAAACTATAGTTTGTTAACAAGACATTTGTGGAGTGGTTGAAAAACGAGTTTAAGTGACTCCAACCTAAGTGTATGTAATCTTCTGACTTCAACTGTAGGCTTCCAATTTAATAAATGAAACAGTAGTTACTTTAATAATGTTTACATATCCTGCATTACTAATCTCATATGTATATACTGTATTCTATACTATTCTACTGTATCTTAGTCTATGCCGCTCTGACATCGCTCGTCCATATATTTATATATTCTTAATTACATTCCTTTATTTAGATTTGTGTGTATTGGGTATATGTTGTGAAATTGTTAGATGTTACTTGATAGATATTACTGTACTGTCGGAGCTAGAAACACAAGCATTTCGCTACACCCGCAATAACATCTGCTAAACACTTGTATGTGATCCCCAAAAATTGGATTGGATTTGATAACCTTAACCATAGCTGTAACCTTAACCATAACCTTAGCCAGAACTTTAAGTATAACCATAACCATGTAACTTGCTCCATTTTTGACATGCTGTGCATGCATTTTCAACATAAGCATAACCATATGGCTTCCTGCATTTTCACCATACTGTAGCCTACATGCATTGATTATAGCTTTTGAAATCCAGCCGACTGGAAACTATGACTAGTAGATGAATCAAGTGTACAGAATGTTTTAATCGAGGTCATGAACCTTCCATTCATACGCTAACACACATGCAGAGAGATACTTTTGCCTGCAGATAAGCGTAGTAACTCTAGTCTTCGTCTTGTTTCACCCATGGCCAAACTTACTGTAGCCAGAAAAGAGAGAGAGACAGGTGAGACAGAGAACAGAGAGAGAGAGAACAGAGAAAAAGGAGAGAAGAGAGAGGGGAAAGGTCACACCAACTAAGAAACACAGAGGTGGGGGAGAGTTCTCCAAATCGTATCGTGGGAGGCCAAGCATGAGGGCCCTGACAGAGGCAACGCTCAACCCACTGACTCATCAAAAACAGGAGGGATGAGATCAAATTAAAAAAATTAAAAAGAAAAACACATTTCTATTTTTACTGTGGTTCCGGGCAACTGCTGTCCCTTGACTCTCAGCTCTCACATATATTTGACTTCGCAACGGGGTGATTTCTATTTACACATTTCACGTGCGCCAAAGTGACGCAACTAGGCCACACTGGTAGATGGGAGAGGCTGGTTTGTGTAAATCATGAAAGAGGACAGGACCCCCCCACACACACACACACTCCCTTAACAACTACTAATGGCCCAGTGAAGCGAAGATTGTTGACCAGACAGATGCCTTGTTGACCTGTTGTAAAGGCATTCATCCACCAGGCGTGAGTGTAACTACTCAAAATTGGAGCACTGATGATGCCAAGTTTGGGTCGTGTTCATTAGGACATGCAACAGAAAAGGTTTTAAAAGGTTTTACAATGAAAAACTAAAACAAGTACTTCTTATTGGACAAGTACAGATAGTACCTCCCCATTTCACTCCATTTAGCTGCGTTTCCCTCGGTTTCATGCCTACTGAACACAACTATGGTCTAGTGGTAGTGCTGAGGCAAACCTGCCCATCCAACTGGGACAAACATCCAACTGGGGCAAACATCCAACGTATGTCTGAATGCCTGTGACTGTAACAACTGAATACTGGTCTGAGTTAGAGTTAAACTTGTGGAATTTCATTCATAGACAGATGAACCTCTACAACACTATAGAAATAGCGACTTCAGTCGATTGATGTTGTTCTTTTTCAAACAGATTTGTAGTGGCATTTTATTTTCATATACTGTATCTGTAGAATGTAAGACTGAAGTTGCTGAGGACCAGTTGCCTGTATTACAGCGACCTCTGCTGGAAGCAAGTTTGTATGGTTTCGTGACAGCTCTTGAATTGATTGATGGCATGACAGATATTTTTTGTCATGATGATAATAACATAATTGATTTGACATTTGACGCCAAGATATGTTGTGCTGTGACACTGAATATTTGTAGTAAATAGTGAAGGAAAAATAAATACTATGCGATATCCTTACATTTGTATATTTTCACCAGTAGATGTGTTTTTCTCTTATTTTCACTTTTTTTCTCTTATATTGTGCACTTTAGTTATAATGATTAGCACCCAACCACAGAATAATAGTGGTTAATGGTACAATATCATCTCAAAATAATTTCCATCCAGTACATTTGCGGAACTGTGACACTGAGGGAAAAAACAAGGAAAAGATTGTAGACTATACATGAACTGTAAATCATCAAGCATATACAGTGGGGCAAAAAAGTATTTAGTCAGCCACCAATTGTGCAAGTTCTCCCACTTAAAAAGATGAGAGAGGCCTGTAATTTTCATCATAGGTACACTTCAACTATGACAGACAAAATGAGGGTCAAAAATCCAGAAAATCACATTGTAGGATTTTTAATGAATTTATTTGCAAATTATGGTGGAAAATAAGTATTTGGTCACCTACAAACAAGCAAGATTTCTCACAGACCTGTAACTTCTTCTTTAAGAGGCTCCTCTGTCCTCCACTCGTTACCTGTATCAATGGCACCGGTTTGAACTTGTTATCAGTATAAAAGACACCTATCCACAACCTCAAACAGTCACACTCCAAACTCCACTATGGCCAAGACCAAAGAGCTGTCAAAGGACACCAGAAACAAAATTGTAGACCTGCACCAGGCTGGGAAGACTGAATCTGCAATAGGTAAGCAGCTTGGTTTGAAGAAAAGTAGCTGAGCCACAAAATCAACACAGTTTAGCTAGTATTTCATCAACTAGATGGGACTCTCAATGGCAACCTTGAATACAAATGAGGTTATATGAGGTCTTGAGCTGCCCATCAGTAAAAAATAGTTACAGGCCCAATAGCCACAGGAAGGAGGGTTTGGCACTTGGATCTATTTTTACTACGGCAATTAACATCAAAGAATGTGATATCGCTCCATTCTTTGGCCACAGTCTGACACGTAGCTTCGGTAGAATGTTGGATGGCTCCTGTCAACGCTGCTGCTATCCCTTGGATTGCATCCATCTGTTGCAAGAGCATACCTCCACGATACAGATAGAAGGGAGATTGTGGTGTGAGAGAGGAAGGGAGAGCGAGCTATAAAGAGAGAGAGATAACCATGCACCATTCAAAAAATGTAGAACCAGGAACAAAATTAGCCCTTGGTTCACTCCAGACCTGACTGCCCTTGACCAGCACAAAACATCCGGTGGCGTACTGCATTAGCATCGAATAGCCCCGCGATATTCAACTCTTCAAGGAAGTTAGGAATCAATATCCACAGGCAGTTAAGAAAGCAAAGGCAAGCTTTTTCATACAGAAATGTGCATCCTGTAGCACAAACTCAAAAAGTTCTGGGACACTGTAAAGTCCATGGAAAATAAGAGCACCTCCTCCCAGCTGCCCACTGCACTGAGGCTAGGTAACAATGTCAGCACTGATAAATCAGTGATAATTGGGAATTTCAATAAGTATTTTTCTAAGACTGGCCATGCTTTCGACCTGGCTACCACTACCCCGGTCAACAGCCCTGCACCCCCCACAGCAACTTGCCCAAGCCTCCCCATTTCTTCACCCAAATCCAGATAGATGATGTTCTGAAAGAGCTGCAAAATCTGGACCCCTACAAATCAGCAGGGCTAGACAATCTGGACCCTCTCTTTCTAAAATTATCCGCCGCAATTGTTGAAACCCCTATTACTAGCCTGTTCAACCTCTCTTTCGTATAGCCTGAGATCCCCAAAGATTAGAAAACTGCCACGGTCCTCCCCCTCTTCTTTTTGCAACAAAGCATCCTTCACTCACGCTGCCAAACATACCCTCGTAAAACTGACTATTCTACCGATCCTTGACTTCGGTGATGTCATTTACAAAATAGCCTCCAACACTCTACTCAGCAAATTGGATGCAGTCTATCACAGTGCCATCCGTTTCGTCACCAAAGCCCCATATATTACCCACCACTGCAACCTGTATGCTCTCGTTGGCTGGCCCTCGCTTCATATTCGTCGCCAAACCCACTGGTTCCAGGTCATCTATAAGTCTTTGCTAGGTAAAGCCCCGCCTTATTTCAGCTCACTGGTCACCATAGTAGCACACGCTCCAGCAGGTATGTTTCACTGGTCACCCCCAAAGTCAATTCCTCTTTGGCCACCTTTCCTTCCAGTTCTCTGCTGCCAATGACTGGAACGAATTGCAAAAATCACTGAAGCTGGAGACTCATTTCTCCCTCTCTAACTTTAAGCACCAGCTGTCAGAGCATCTCACAGATCACTGCACCTGTATGTAACAGTATAACTTTAGACCGTCCCCTCGCCCATACCCGGGCGCGAACCAGGGACCCTCTGCACACATCAACAACAGTCACCCTCGAAGCATCTTTACCCATCGCGCCACAAAAGCCACGTCCCTTGCAGAGCAAGGGGAACTACTACTTCAAGGTCTCAGAGCAAGTGACGTCACTGATTGAAACGCTATTTAGCGCGAACACCGCTAACTAGCTAGCCATTTCACATCCATTACACTCACCCCCCTTTTGACCTCCTCCTTTTCCGCAGCAACCAGTGATCCGGGTCAACAGCATCAATGTAACAGTATAACTTTAAACCGTCCCCTCGCCCATACTCGAAGCATCGTTTTCAATAAAAAGTTCAAATAAAAATGAATAAAAACGTCAGGTAACTTAATTGAGGAAAATAAGAACAATCCGAAATTCCTTGTTGATACTGTCGCAAAGCTAACTAAAAAGCAGCATTCCCCAAGAGAGGATGACTTTCCCTTTAGCAGTGATAAATTCATGAACTTCTTTGAGGAAAAGATTATGATTATTAGAAAGCAAATTACGGACTCCTCTTTAAACCTGCGTATTCCTCCAAACCTCAGTTGTCCTGAGTCTGCACAACTCTGCCAGGACCTAGGATCAAGAGAGACGCTCAAGTGTTTTAGTACTATATCTCTTGACACAATGATGAAAATAATCATGGCCTCTAAACCTTCAAGCTGCATACTGGACCCTATTCCAACTAAACTACTGAAAGAGCTGCTTCCTGTGCTTGGCCCTCCTATGTTGAACATAATAAACGGCTCTCTATCCACTGGATGTGTACCAAACTCAATAAAAGTGGCAGTAATAAAGCCTCTCTTGAAAAAGCCAAACCTTGACCCAGAAAATATAAAAACTATCGGCCTATATCGAATCTTCCATTCCTCTCAAACATTTTAGAGAAGGCTGTTGCTCAGCAACTCACTGCCTTCCTGAAGACAAACAATGTATACGAAATGCTTCAGTCTGGTTTTAGACCCCATCATAGCACTGAGACGGCACTTGTGAAGGTGGCAAATGACATTTTAATGGCATCGGACCGAGGCTCTGCATCTGTCCTCGTGCTCCTAGACCTTAGTGCCGCTTTTGATACCATCGATCACCACATTCTTTTGGAGAGATTGGAAACCCAAATTGGTCTACACGGACATGTTCTGGCCTGGTTTAGATCTTATCTGTCGGAAAGATATCAGTTTGTCTCTGTGAATGGTTTGTCCTCTGACAAATCAACTGTAAATTTCGGTGTTCCTCAAGGTTCCGTTTTAGGACCACTATTGTTCTCACTATATATTTTACCTCTTGGGGATGTTATTCGAAAACATAATGTAAACTTTCACTGCTATGCGGATGACACACAGCTGTACATTTCAATGAAACATGGTGAAGCCCCAAAATTGCCCTCGCTAGAAGCATGTGTTTCAGACATAAGGAAGTGGATGGCTGCAAACTTTCTACTATTAAACTCGGACAAAACAGAGATGCTTGTTCTAGGTCCCAAGAAACAAAGAGATCTTCTGTTGAATCTGACAATTAATCTTAATGGTTGTACAGTCGTCTCAAATAAAACTGTGAAGGACCTCGGCGTTACTCTGGACCCTGATCTCTCTTTTGAAGAACATATCAAGACCATTTCAAGGACATCTTTTTTCCATCTACGTAACATTGCAAAAATCAGAAACTTTCTGTCCAAAAATGATGCAGAAAAATTAATCCATGCTTTTGTCACTTCTAGGTTAGACTACTGCAATGCTCTATTTTCCGGCTACCCGGATAAAGCACTAAATAAACTTCAGTTAGTGCTAAATACGGCTGCTAGAATCCTGACTAGAACCAAAAAATTTGATCATATTACTCCAGTGCTAGCCTCTCTACACTGGCTTCCTGTCAAAGCAAGGGCTGATTTCAAGGTTTTACTGCTAACCTACAAAGCATTACATGGGCTTGCTCCTACCTATCTCTCTGATTTGGTCCTGCCGTACATACCTACACGTACGCTACGGTCACAAGACGCAGGCCTCCTAATTGTCCCTAGAATTTCTAAGCAAACAGCTGGAGGCAGGGCTTTCTCCTATAGAGCTCCATTTTTAAGGAACGGTCTGCCTACCCATGTCAGAGACGCAAACTCGGTCTCAACCTTTAAGTCTTTACTGAAGACTCATCTCTTCAGTGGGTCATATGTAGTGTAGTCTGAGTGTAGTCTGGCCCAGGAGTGGGAAGGTGAACGGAAAGGCTCTGGAGCAACGAACCGCCCTTGCTGTCTCTGCCTGGCAGGTTCCCCTCTTTCCACTGGGATTCTCTGCCTCTAACCCTATTACAGGGGCTGGGTCACTGGCTTACTGGGGCTCTCTCATGCCGTCCCTGGAGGGGTGCGTCACCTGAGTGGGTTGATTCACTGTTGTGGTCATCCTGTCTGTGTTGGCGCCCCCCTTGGGTTGTGCCGTGGCGGAGATCTTTGTGGGCTATACTCAGCCTTGTCTCAGGATGGTAAGTTGGTGGTTGAAGATATCCCTCTAGTGGTGTGGGGGCTGTGCTTTGGCAAAGTGGGTGGGGTTATATCCTTCCTGTTTGGCCCTGTCCGGGGGTGTCCTCGGATGGGGCCACAGTGTCTCCTGTCCCCTCCTGTCTCAGCCTCCAGTATTTATGCTGCAGTAGTTTATGTGTCGGGGGGCTGGGGTCAGTTTGTTATATCTGGAGTACTTCTCCTGTCCTATTCGGTGTCCTGTGTGAATCTAAGTGTGCGTTCTCTAATTCTCTCCTTCTCTCTTTCTTTCTCTCTCTTGGAGGACCTGAGCCCTAGGACCATGCCCCAGGACTACCTGACATGATGACTCCTTGCTGTCCCCAGTCCACCTGGCCATGCTGCTGTTACAGTTTCAACTGACCTGAGCCCTAGGACCATGCCCCAGGACTACCTGACATGATGACTCCTTGCTGTCCCCAGTCCACCTGGCCATGCTGCTGCTCCAGTTTCAACTTCCACCTGACTGTGCTGCTGCTCCAGTTTCAACTGTTCTGCCTTATTATTATTCGACCATGCTGGTCATTTATGAACATTTGAACATCTTGGCCATGTTCTGTTATAATCTCCACCCGGCACAGCCAGAAGAGGACTGGCCACCCCACAGCCTGGTTCCTCTCTAGGTTTCTTCCTAGGTTTTGGCCTTTCTAGGGAGTTTTTCCTAGCCACCGTGCTTCTACACCTGCATTGCTTGCTGTTTGGGGTTTTAGGCTGGGTTTCTGTACAGCACTTTGAGATATCAGCTGATGTACGAAGGGCTATATAAATAAATTTGATTTGATTTGATTTGATTAGGTAAAGCCAACACCATCGTGTTACGTTACATTTTAGCTGTTTATTTAATTACAGTTAACAAGAACACTTGTTATGTTTACTCAAACATTGACAGTGCAGTATACTAAAAAAATATGTATATTCTCAAATGGTTGTAGGAAACCAATGGCAATGAACCATTTGAGAATATATATATTTTTTTAGTATACTGCATAGTAAATGTAACTAATCAGGTTTTACAGTGATAGTTGCCCTATGTATGCATGTGAAAATATGTTATAAATAGGTTTGGGAAAACCTGCTTATTACCTCATAACAATGGGGTAGAGTATAGCTGCCCTATGGCCTGAAACATTGCTGATTTTTGTCTACCTTGTGACAACCTTATGTCTACCTTATGACAGGGTAGTTATGTCAGCGTATGACAAGTTGTTATGTTTACCTTGTGACAAGGCAGGCACACAAACCCTTCCTCGCCAGTCTGCCAAGCTTGTGTGTTTTGTTTTTCTCTGTATTTGTTTGTTTGTTTTTACTATCTCTAAACCCCACCACCAGGAGTGCCAGCGCAGAGCAGTGTAGGGTGATAAAAAAAAAAAAAAATGGTACATTTTAATTTACCCTTTATTTCACCAGGTAGGCTAGTTGAGAACAAGTTCTCATTTACAACTGCAACCTGGCCAAGATAAAGCATAGCAGTGTGAACAGACAACAACACAGAGTTACACATGGAGTAAACAATAACACAGTAGAAAAAAAAGAAAAAAAAGAGTCTGTATACATTGTGTGCAAAAGGCATGAGGAGGTAGGCGAATAATTACAATTTAGCAGATTAACACTAGAGAGATATTGGTGTGCAAAAGAGCAGAAAAGTAAATAAATATAAACAGTATGGGGATGAGGTAGGTAAAATTGGGTGGGCTATTTACCGATAGACTATGTACAGCTGCAGCAATAGTTTAGCTGCTCAGATAGCAGATGTTTGAAGTTGGTGAGGGAGATAAAAGTCTCCAACTTCAGCGATTTTTGCAATTCGTTCCAGTCACAGGCAGCAGAGAACTGGAACGAAAGGCGGCCAAATGAGGTGTTGGATTTAGGGATGATCAGTGAGATACACCTGCTGGAGCGCGTGCTACGGGTGGGTGTTGCCATCGTGACCAGTGAACTGAGATAAGGCGGAGCTTTACCTAGCATGGACTTGTAGATGACCTGGAGCCAGTGGGTCTGGCGATGAATATGTAGCGAGGGCCAGCCGACTAGAGCATACAGGTTGCAGTGGTGGGTGGTATAAGGTGCTTTAGTAACAAAACGGATGACACTGTGATAAACTGCATCCAGTTTGCTGAGTAGAGTATTGGAAGCTATTTTGTAGATGACATCGCCGAAGTCGAGGATCGGTAGGATAGTCAGTTTTACTAGGGTATGTTAGGCGGCGTGAGTGAAGGAGGCTTTGTTTGCGAAATAGAATGCCGACTCTAGATTTGATTTTAGATTGGAGATGTTTGATATGAGTTTGGAAGGAGAGTTTACAGACACCTAGGTACTTATAGATGTCCACATATTCTAGGTCGGAACCATCCAGGGTGGTGATGCTAGTCGGGCGTGCGGGTGCATGCAGCGAACGGTTGAAAAGCATGCATTTGGTTTTACTAGCGTTTAAGAGCTGTTGGAGGCCACGGAAGGAGTGTTGTACGGCATTGAAGCTCGTTTTGAGGTTAGATACCACAGTGTCCAAGGAAGGGCCAGAAGTATACAGAATGGTGTCGTCTGCGTAGAGGTGGATCAGGGAATCTCCCGCAGCAAGAGCAACATCATTGATATATACAGAGAAAAGAGTCGGCCCGAGAATTGAACCCTGTGGCACCCCCATAGAGACTGCCAGAGGACCGGACAGCAGGCCCTCCGATTTGACACACTGAACTCGTTCTGCAAAGTAGTTGGTGAACCAGGCAAGGCAGTCATTAGAAAAACCGAGGTTACTGAGTCTGCCGATAAGAATATGGTGATTGACAGAGTCGAAAGCCTTGGCCAGGTCGATGAAGACGGCTGCACAGTTCTGTCTTTTATCAAGGGCGGTTATGATATCGTTTAGTACCTTGAGCGTGGCTGAGGTGCACCCGTGACCGGCTCGGAAACCAGATTGCACAGCGGAGAAGGTACGGTGGGATTCGAGATGGTCAGTGATCTGTTTGTTGACTTGGCTTTCGAAGACCTTAGATAGGCAGGGCAGGATGGATATAGGTCTGTAACAGTTTGGGTCCAGGGTGTCTCCCCCTTTGAAGAGGGGGATGACTGCGGCAGCTTTTCAATCCTTGGGGACCTCAGATGATATGAAAGAGAGGTTGAACAGGCTGGTAATAGGGGTTGCGACAATGGCGGCGGATAGTTTCAGAAATAGAGGGTCCAGATTGTCAAGCCCAGCTGATTTGTACGGGTCCAGGTTTTGCAGCTCTTTCAGAACATCTTCCATCTGTATTTGGTTAAAGGAGATGCTGGGGAGGCTTGGGCGAGTAGCTGCGGGGGGTGGGGGGGCATGGCAGGCATGGAAGGCATGGCCAGCCGTTGAGAAATGCTTGTTGAAGTTTTCGATTATCATGGATTATCATGGATTTTGGTGGTGACCGTGTTACCTAGCCTCAGTGCAGTCGGCAGCTGGGAGGAGGTGCTCTTGTTCTCCATAGACTTTACAGTGTCCCAGAACGTTTTGGAGTTAGAGCTACAGGATGCAAATTTCTGCTTGAAAAAGCTGACTTCCCTGAACAGTTGCATATCGCGGGGACTATTCGATGCTATTGCAGTCCGCCACAGGATGTTTTTGTGCTGATCGAGGGCAGTCAGGTCTGGAGTGAACCAAGGGCTATATCTGTCTTAGTTCTGCATTTTTTGAACTGAGCATGCTTGTCTAAGATGGTGAGGAAGTTACTTTTAAAGAATGACCAGGCATCCTCAACTGACGGGTTGAGGTCAATATCCTTCCAGGATACCCGGGCCAGGTCGATTAGAAAGGCCTGCTCACAGAAGTGTTTTAGGGAGCGTTTGACAGTGATGAGGGGTGGTCGTTTGACTGCGGACCCATAGCGGATACAGGCAATGAGGCAGTGATCGCTGAGATCCTGATTGAAGACAACGGAGGTGTATTTGGAGGGCCAGTTGGTCAGGATAACGTCTATGAGGGTGCCCTTGTTTTTAGGGTTGTTTTTAGATTTAGGGTTGTACATGGTGGGTTCCTTGATGATTTGTGTGGGATTGAGAGCATCTAGCTTAGATTGTAGGACTGCCGGGGTGTTAAGCATATCCCATTTTAGGTCACCTAACAGAACAAACTCTGAAACTAGATGGGGGGCGATCAATTCACAAATGGTGTCCAGGGCACAGCTGGGAGCTGAGGGGGGTCGGTAGCAGGCGGCAACAGTGAGAGACTTATTTTTGGAGAGATTAATTTTTAAAATTAGAAGATCGAACTGTTTGCGTATGGACCTGGAAAGTATGACATTACTTTGCAGGCTATCTCTGCAGTAGACTGAAACTCCTCCCCCTTTGGCAGTTCTATCTTGATGGAAAATGTTTTAGTTGGGTATGGAAATCTCAGAATTTTTGGTGGCCTTCCTAAGCCAGGATTCAGACACGGCAAGGACATTAGGGTTGGCAGAGTGTGCCAAAGCAGTGAGTAAAACAAACTTAGGGAGGAGGCTTCTGATGTTGACATGCATGAAACCAAGGCTTTTTCGATCACAGAAGTCAACAAATCAGGGTGCCTGGGGACATGCAGGGCCTGGGTTTACTGTTACGCACGCCTCTATGAAGAGGGAACGCAACACCCTGCTACAACTAGACTCTCCGTGAAGCGAAAAAGGTATGGACTGTAGGTGCAAGTAAGAATGACAACAGGCAGAATGTGGTACCGTTTACAAGGACTTTATTCCTTTACACGGTAATATGGGGAAAAGGGGCTGGACGGAACCAAAGCAAAGAAAGTAAATCTCAAAGGCCCCCCCCCTCTCCTATCTTACCTGCCTACCCACTACTTACCTAACTTAGCACCACCTGGTGCCCTAACCAAAATACAAGGGGTGGTCCGCCCAGGTCTTACCTAGTGTGTCTAGACAGCGAATATGCTACGGGTATATGTATGCCCGCGGGCCTCTTGCGTAAGCACTCCCTAGGTGCCTTCCCCTTTCCCCTGGGAACAAATGAAACAGAATATTAAACAATTTCAAACAAACTAAGAAACAAAAGGATGTCAAATAAGCTCTATCTGAGCAACAAACTCACAGAACATACCACTTTCCAGCAAAAATCAACCTCTATCACAATCAATCTCAGCAATCCCTACCTCCAGCAAAATCTCTACCTCCAAAAAGAAGAGATCTCTCCCCTGAACAGAACACTGGCTTTTATATAGTGTCAGAAGGAATGGGTAATTGGAGACAGCTGCGTCTTGACGAGGGGGCGGGGTCAGCTCTCCAATTAGCCCTGGAGTCGACCAATCAGCTGCTTGAGGGATTTCAGGAAGCCATTTTCCTGAAATAAACACATGTAAATACAAACTACAACACATAATCTGGGGAACGTAACACGCCCACCACAAAAATTGCAAACCTAGTTTTGCAATAATAAATGCCAACGTATCCCCAGTTAGTAAACCCGTGATAGAGCGTCAGCAACCACGTTCGCCGAGCCCTTCACATAAGCTATCTGTACATTATATCTTTGCACAATCAGAGCCCACCGCATAAGGCGGCGGTTCTGGTTGTACATTTGTTTCAAGAACACCAACGGATTATGGTCTGTGAAGACCACTACAGGCAAGGCACTGGAGCCCACATATACCTCAAAGAACTGTAAGGCAAGCAATAAAGCCAGCGTCTCTTGTTCGATTGTAGAGTACCTTGACTGACACGAGTTGAACTTACGGGAGAAGAAACTGACGGGCCGATCCACTCCGTCTTCATCTTCCTGTAAGAGAACCGCACCCACCCCCATAATACTAGCATCTACCTCCAACTTAAAAGGTTTGTCAAAGTTGGGGGCGGCAAGCACTGGGGCACTACAAAGTAGCGCTTTAGCGGACTCAAAAGCGTAGTTACAGTCCTTGGACCACTTGAATGGTACCTTGGGACTAAGCAGAGATGAAAGGGGAGCTACTACCGTCGAGAAATTCTTACAGAATGTACGATAGTACCCTACCATCCCTAGGAATCTGCGCAACTGGCGGCGAGTAGTGGGAGCAGGAAAGGCAACAATTGCTTCCACTTTGCCAGTTACTGGGCGCACTTGACCTCGTCCCACTTGTTTCCCTAAGTAAGTCACTGTAGCCTTCCCAAACTCACACTTGGCCAAATTGAGGGTTAAAGAAGCCTTCTCCAACCGCTGAAACACACTTTTCAAAGTGGAGAGATGATCAGACCAAGTAGACGAATGAATCACCACATCGTCAAGGTACGCAGTACAATTTGGCACATCTTCAAACACAATGTTAACTAGCCGCTGAAAAGTAGCAGGTGCATTACACATGCCAAAGGGCATCACAGTGTATTGTACAAAGTTATCTGGCGTAACAAAAGCCGATATGTCAGAAGCTCGAGAGGTCAGAGGCACCTGCCAATAACCTTTTAACAAATCTAACTTACTAACGTAAGCAGCAGAGCCTATTCTATTAATACAGTCATCTAAGCGAGGTAGAGGAAAAGAATCAGACTTTGTAACTGCATTTACGCGACGATAGTCCGTACATAAGCGGGACGTACCGTCAGGCTTAGGAACAAGAATACATGGAGAACTCCAGGAGCTGTTACTGGGTTTTGCCATGTCATTCTGTAATAAATAAGCTACCTCACTTTTCATTACCTCTCTTTTCTTAGCATTAACCCGGCACGGATGCTGACGTATAGGAACAGCGTTCCCCACATCCACGTCATGTTCCAAGATGGATGTGCGACTTGGAATGTCCTGAAACACACTGAGAAAACTGTTTATCAATAGGATAAGATCCTTAGTTTGATCATTATCCAAATGTTCCATTTGAGAGGGTAACTTCTTCAGCATCTCTGAATTACATAGGCGTTCACCTTGCTGTAATGTATGGCGTAACTCCAACCCATCCTCCTTATCCTCATCTAGGTCCCAGCCAGGCTTCAGCACCACCGCAGCCACACTGGAGACGGCGGGCTGGACCGGCTTACCTGAGGAGCTGTCGGGAGAATCACGCACATAATATGTTTTCAGCATGTTAACATGACACACACGGGAAGAACGCCTTCGATCTGGTGTCTTTATCACATAATTGGTGTCATTGAGTTTCTTTTCCACCAGATATGGTCCAGAAAAACGTGCTGACAGAGATGAGCCAGGGATTGGCAACAAAACTAAAACTTGATCCCCTGGTGCAAATGAACGGCCAACAGCCTTTTTGTCATAATGCAACTTCATGCGTTTTTGAGACGAGGAGAGAGACTTTTGGGCTAACGCACATGCGGTGTGCAGTCTCTCCCGCATCTTACTGACATAATCCAACACATTTTTAGGGGCGCTACTGGGTGTAGGAGATAAGATATGCTCCTTCAAAACTTTCAGCGGACCCCGTGGGGTGTGTCCAAACACAAGGTCAGCAGGGCTGAACCCTAAGGACTCTTGTATCGTTTCCCTTATAGCAAATAGGACAAAGGGCACCCCCTCATCCCAATCAGTACTGGTATCCATACAATACTTGCGTAGCATTGCCTTCAGTGTCTGATGCCAGCGTTCTAGAGCCCCTTGACTCTCTGGATGATACGGACTGGAGACCTGATGGGAAATACACAATGTCTTTAACACATTTGAAAACAGTTTAGACATGAAGTTGGATCCCTGATCAGTTTGGATTACTTTAGGGAGTCCAAACGTAGAGAAGAACTTCACCAGTGCCTTCACCACAGTCTTAGCCGTTATAGTACGGAGAGGAATAGCCTCTGGGTATCGAGTAGCACTGCACATTATTGTTAGTAGGAACTGGTTACCTGACCTGGTTTTCGGCAATGGACCTACACAATCAATTATCACTCTTTCAAACGGTTCCCCTACCACAGGAATCGGGCAGAGTGGCGCTCGTGGAACTGTTTGATTCACTTTCCCAGTGAGTTGACATATGTGACATGTTTTACAAAATTGGACCACGTCAGACTTCAAACCTGGCCAGAAGAAATGACGAAGGACCCGGTTATAGGTCTTTGTGATCCCCAAGTGTCCAGACCACGCCTGGTCATGGGCGAGTGACAGCACCTGCTGTCGGAACGGTGTAGGAACAACCACTTGACACACTTCACTCCAGTCATTAATGGTGTCATGAGATGCCCATTTACGCATCAAAACTCCTGCTTCCATAAAGTAGGCAGTCTGTCTAGTTTTAGCTTCCTCAATGGAAATTACCGAAGCAAAACACTTGCGAAGACTGGTGTCTTCTTTTGACATTCAATCACCTTCTCAGGGGTGACAGACAAAAGAATGTCATGTAATTGGGGCGCGATTTAGTTTTCCCCTGCCTTAGTTTTTACGGGGTAAAACTGTCGGCAAGGCAGAAGGAATACTCAGTGCATTGTCTTCTACCTCAACATGCTCAAAAATAGAACTAGCCAAATCCACCACATCTCCTAGCTTGCGAGATTGTGCCCTCGTTAACACACAAGCAGGAAAAACATGTGGAAATGCTTGAACCAATTTCTCATCTGTAGTTCTGATTTCTGGGTTGTCTACTACCTCTAACACAGGAGTGACATTACCACCAGCAATATCATTCCCTAGTAGCAATTTTACTCCTGATACTGGCAGTGTAGACACTACACCAACACGGAAACGTCCTGATACCACGTCTGACACTAAGTGGACCCAGTGTAATGGTACAGGTACGGTTTTTGTCTCTATCCCCTGTAATATGACATGTGAGCCACAATACGTTTCAGGAGACCAGGGTAAAGCATCAGTAATGATTACTGACTGCGCCGCCCCGGTGTCACGTAGGATTTGGATAGGCTTTTGATCAGTTGAGGTAGAAGACAATGCACTGAGTATTCCTTCTGCATTGCCGACAAGCGCTGCCTATAAGCTTCAGGCACCAACTCATAAGCCCGCAACACGGTAGTTTTAACTGTATCGTAATGTAAACTGTCTTCCAGGGAGAGAGCAGCTACTACTTCCTGGGCTTTCCCAGACAATTTACATTGTAATAGAAGCGGCCAAACCTCGAGTGGCCAATGCAGCGCAGCGGCCACACGCTCAAACGCAGAGAAATAATAATCAACTTCCGACTCTCGGAATGGAGGGACTAAAGCTATGTTTTTACTCACATCGAAGTGGGCTTGATGATGAGCAGCTTGTGGAGTCGCACTGGAGCCAGCATCTAGCTCCAGTTGTCGGATCCTCACCTCCTTGTCAGCTTCTATTTTCCTAATTTCAAGTTCAAAATTCATCTGTCTCTCTTTATCTTTTTGCTCCATTTCTAACCGAGCCAGCCTCACCTTCAGCCTAGCAGTCCCATCTGAACGACCCGAAGCAGAAGATAAAGGATCGAATCGGGGCAATGTAAAGGGGGTACGAGGAACCCCTACCTCCGCCCTGTCCTCTGACTTGGCATCAGAAGGTCTACCAGTCTCCTCTCCTTGCAATGAGAGAATCCGTTCTCTCACTAAACCCTCCCTGAAAGCACCAAAAGCTCAGCCTTTAGGGCTTTCTCAGGGAAT
This sequence comes from Oncorhynchus tshawytscha, assembly GCF_018296145.1. NCBI lineage: Eukaryota > Metazoa > Chordata > Actinopteri > Salmoniformes > Salmonidae > Oncorhynchus > Oncorhynchus tshawytscha. Next base: position 3,763,852 of record NC_056460.1, on the reverse strand, counting down.
ACAAATCCATAATGGTCAGCTATAGCTATAAGGTCTACTTTACGAAACCTCACTAAACAATCAATAGAGGGCGCTTCAAAAAACTTGGAGATGGCTGATGCAGCCATCTTATACAATGCAGTCTCCTGAACACACTAACTAAACAAGTCATCCAAACTCACAACCTACCATCACACCTCAATCACTAACCACAGAGAGAGCTCAGAGCAGCAGGGTCCGGTGGGTTTAATGGAAAGATCCCGGACGAGCCCCCATTATGTTACGCACGCCTCTATGAAGAGGGAACGCAACATTTACCTCCACATCACCCGCGGAACAGAGGAGGAGTGGGATGAGGATGCGGCTAAAGGCTATCGCCTAGAGCGTTTGGGACAAAGAATAAAAGGAGCAGATTTCTGGGCGTGGTAGAATATATTCAGGGCATAATGCGCAGAAAGGGGTATGGTGGGGTGCGGGCACAGCGGAGGTAAGCCCATGGACTGGGTGATGATAAGAGAGGTTGTATCTCTGGACATGCTGGTTGTAATGGGTGAGGTTACCACATGTGTGGGAGGTGGGACAAAGGAGGTATCAGAGGTATGAAGAGTTGAACTAGGTGCTCCATTGTAAACTAAAACAATGATAACTAACCTGAACAACAGTATACAAGGCATATTGACATTTGAGAGAGACATACAGCGAGGCATAAAGTAATCGCAGGTGTTGATTGGGAGAGCTAGCTAAAACAACAGGTGAGACAACAACAGCTAATCAGCTAACACAACAACAACAGGTAAAATGGCGATGACTAGGCAGAGAGGGTCGGATTAACTACACACAGAGCCTGAGTTCGCGGCTGGGGCTGACAGATAAAAATAAATAAACAGAATGGAGTACCGTGATTACTGATAGTCCAGCAGGCATCAGCTATGTAGCCAAGTGATCATAGTGTCTAGGGGGCAGCAGTAGATGGAACAGGGAAGCCACCACTACGTTAGCACACGGGCGACACAGCGTTTAAAGTTAGTAGCCCGGGGCTAGTAGGAGCGTCTGCTCCGACGGAGGCCGGTTGAAGGCACAGCGGATGGAGTATTCGTCGGCAGACCAGTCGTGGTGGTGAGGCGGGGCGCCGTGTCGACAGAGAATCCAAGCCAGATGGCAAAAGAGGTATTGTAGAATTTAGTTTGCTAGCCGGGAGATGCGCCTGGCTCACGGCTAACACAGCTAACTGGTGCTAGCTTCGTGGCAGTGGTGTTAGCCACTATAGCCAATCGGTAGCAGCGGTGATCCGGTGCCAAGGTCCAGAGTTTACAGCAAGGATCCGGTGGAGTATTGGGCTCTAGCTGTGTATGAGTGGGGTTCGGGTGAACAGCTGAGTAGGCATGGAGGTGGGCCTCAGGGATAGCTTCGGTACTGGGTGCCACGGTGAGTGCAAGCTAGCTGTGAGCTAGCTAGCTGCAAGCTAGCTGTGAAGATCAAAAGTAGTGGTCCAGGGATTACGGCAGGAATCCGACGTTGTTGTTGAGAGACAGTCCGATACTGGTAGACTAGTGAGTATTATCCAGGCTAAAAACAGGGCTGGTATCTGTGCAGAAGGTAAAGCCGCTAGCAGTGGCTAACAATGACTAAATAGCTTGTAGCTAATTAGCTGGTTAGCTTCTGGAGGTTCTTGAATGTGTTCTAAAATTGAAAATAATGGCGATTCCGTATCACATTGGGTGAGGCAGGTTACCGGAAGGTATAATCGAATTAAAAATCGAAAAGAGAAAAATAAATTGAAATATATATACAAAAAATACAAAAAATACAAAAGTACACGAGAGGACAAACAAACACGTCTTCACTGCTACACCGTCTTGGTGTCCCTAGTGTCAGAGAGGTGCCTGGCAGTGCCCACGGTTGGATGATTTGTGGAGTGTCCAACAATCCTTTCCTTGGCACTTGGGCAGTAATGTGCCATTAAGCAATCAAGGTGACTATTAGGTGACTCGTGGAGTATTGGATCAGTGGATTGGCAAGAGACAAGGCTTAAACTTTTCCCACCTTTCCCTAACATGGGTTGAGTCATTATTTCGCAAAAGGTGGGACAGTAATTCCCAAACCCATGAGAAAATCCATTGTGCAATGCTTAAAAAAGGATTGTTATCATTTCGATTAGGGCCATTATAAAACATGTTTAATACGTTAAAGTAAACTATATATACAAAGTAACTCAAAGGTTACTTACATGAAACACAAAATTCCTTTTCAATTCAACATTCAGCAATGTTTCAGGCCACACTTTCCCCCTACGCTGATGATCTGAAATAATACAGGGACAGTCTGGTTTATTTAAGGTGATGAGGAGAAAAGGAAGAGAAGGAGGAAAAAAGACAGCACACCTGACTTTCTCCACAATAAACAGTTGGGATCCATCCCAAATGGCACCCTATTTCCCAGAGGTGTGACCAAGTCATTGTTTTACAAGTCACAATTAAGTCTCAAGTCTTAGCACTCAAGTCCCAAGTCAAGACAGGCAAGTCTGAGTCAAGTCTCAAGTCAAGACCGTCAAGTATCAAGTCAAGTCTCAAGTCCTAAACTTTGAGTTTCAAGTCTTAAACAAGTCATGATGTGCTCTTCACCAAATGTTATTCCATTTCATATTTTTAACAAGAGTAAGACAGTATATTACATTTACGCAAATCATGAATGCTTTTAAAAATATCTATATATTTATTACTTTCCAAATAAACGTTATTTTCCGTGTATAAACATGGGTAGCCATGAGAAAGACACACTCCCCCAATAGAGATCGACTATCGAGGATCACTATGGGGCGCAATCGGGCGATGCAGGCTTGTACACAATCGCCCAACCTTAACACACACACACACACACACACACACACACACACACACACACACACACACACACACACACACACACACACACACACACACACACACACACACACACACACACACACACACACACACACACACTCTGTGTGGTTGCAGTAGGCTAACTAATGTCAATGGTTTTAGGAACAGCAGTAACATCAGGCAGGATTTAGGCTACCAACTGCATAGCCAGTTGTAGCTCAATCTTGGGTGCAATGTTCACGTTCACGCACTGACTGACTGTGTGGAGGGTCATTGATTTAACGTTATGTTAGCCTACACTAGTAAAGTAATTAAATATATAGCTGTCTGCTATATTAGCCACGCCGTTCTTTGTGCAGCTTCAAATGTCGAACAAAGTTGGAAATTGTTGTATCTCCGTCTGTAATTTTCTTCCTGCATGTTTTGCAAGTTGCAATCCTTTTTTTGTTGATACAGCGTCGTCTTTATATCCGAAAATACATTTTGGGTATCATCTTTCCAAGGGCTCCATCTGAATTCACCTGCTGACGTTACTCTGCATTGCCACGCACAACTTTCTCTCAGCTGGCACAATTTGATTGGCTGCTGTCTGATTCCAACTGTGATCCCGTTAAATGAAGAGTTGATACACTGCACACTTTTTTAAATAGCATAATTTATTATATTTGGGATTGGGTAGAGTATCAAGTCAGTTCGAGTTAAAATGCTCAAGTCCAAGTCAAGTCACGAGCCATTGGTGTTAAAGTCAAAGTAGAGTTGCAAGTCATCATATTTGTGACTCGAGTCAAAGTCATGTGACTTGAGTCCACACCTCTGCTATTTCCTGTGTAGTGCATAGGGCTCTGGACCATAGGGCTCTGGTCAAAGGTGCACTAGATAGGAAGAATATAGGGTAAGACTTCAGATGCAACCTTGAAAATGAGCTGGCGTGGTAGGCATCCAAGAATATCAAAACGTCTGCCCACATCGACAAAACCAGGTCCCTTGTTTTCCATGGGAACCGCGTAAGTGACATAAAAATGAGGGCAAAACAGACGGTTAAATAGTATACCTCCATCTTTTGCAACACCTTCTAAAGGGGGTTGGTATATTGTGACACCCTCTAAAGGAGGTGGTAATATCGCAGCCATGTAGATAGGGGCAGGGATTTATATTTGGTATGCATCTGTTAAGAAACCCAGTGCGCTTATCACTTTGGGTCGACTGCGCCTTTCTTAGTGAGACAATACATATCACATACTGAGCGATGTGGGAGTTTATGTGGGTCGTGAATGTGCAGTTGCTTGAGTCCTCTCTCCACGTTCTCTTTAAATGCTTACAGCCTTCTTCTGTGAAGGTATGGCTTTTTCAAAGCCCCCATGTGAGAATAATGGATAAATTGCAACGATTTAAGGTTAGCTTAGACTATTTATCCATAAATTGCTGTGTTAATTCTATCCAATCATTGATTATGATTTTGACTCTGCTTCCATAACGAACTGGTGTTTCATCCATAACGTTTCATCCATAACACTGCAAAAGGTCACTTTACACACAGCTGTTTTGCATACACGTGCATCAGAGAGGCACACTCAGCTGCAAGCCAAGACTGGCATTGCCAATACTGTGATGCTTCCAACACCACGGATCGGTTCAGGTCTACCCGCAGGTGCCAACGTCAGCACCACGTACCATCATGGCAGGGCCTAACAAAGCCTTCGGTGTTGGGGCGTGCAAAGTCACTGCCGCCGTCAGATGGAGCAGAAAGAAGAAGGTGAGTTATTGCCAAACATACCCTGTGCCCCAGTGCCAATGTTGTTGAGTCATTTTATATGTGGCAGCAAAGTGGGCCTAATAAGCAACTGAAGAGATGACAGTCAGGCTGGCCATGAAGTGAATATAATAGGCCTACCTACTATCCAAACATACAGTACCGGTCAAAGGTTTGGACACACCTACTCATTCAAGGGTTTTTCTTTATTTGTACTATTTTCTGCATTGTAGAGTAAGAGTGAAAACATCAAAACTATTAAATAACACATATGGAATCATGTAGTACACAAAAAAGTGGACACCCATTGTCTTGATGACAGCTTTGCACACTCTTGGTCTTCTCTCAACCAGCTTCACCTGGAATGCTTTAACAAACTCTCTTGTAGGAGTTCCCCCACATATGTTGAGCACTTGTTGGCCACTTTTCCTTCACTCTGCGGTCCAACTCATCCCAAACCATCTCAATTGGGTTTAGTTTTGGTGATAGTGGAGGCCAGGTCATCTGATGCAGCAATCCATCACTCTCCTTCTTGGTAAAAATAGCCCTCACACAGCCTGGAGGTGCATTTTAGGTCATTATCCAAATGATAGTCCCACTAAGCGCAAACCAGATGGGATGGTGTATCACTGCAGAATGCTGTGGTAGCCATGCTGGTTAAGTGTGCCTTGAATTCTAAATAAATCACTGACAGTGTCACCAGCAAAGCACCCCCACACCATCACACCTCCTCCTCCATGCTTCACGGTGGGAACCACAAATCATTCCTTCACCTACTCTGTGTCTCACAAAGACACAGCGGTTGGAACCAAAAATCTCACATTTGGACTCGTCAGACCAAAGGACAGATTTCCATCAGTCTAATGTCCATTGCTCGTATTACTTGGCCCAATCAGGTCTCTTCTTCTTATTGGTGTCCTTTAGTAGTGGCTTCTTTGCAGTAATTCGACCATGAAGGCCTGATTCACAGTCTCCTCTGAACAGTTGATGTTGAGATGTGTCTGTTACTTGAATTCTGTGAGGCATTTATTTGGGCTGCAATCTGAGGTGCAGTTATTCTAATGAACTTTACCTGTGCAGCAGAGGTAACTCTGGGTCTTCCTTTCCTGAGGTGGTCCTCTTGAGAGCCAGTTTCATCATAGCGCTTGGTGGTTTTTTTCGACTGCACTTGAAGAAACTTTCAAAGTTCTTGACATTTTCCAGATTGACTGACCTTCACGTCTTAAAGTAGTGATGGAATGTCATTTCTCTTTGCTTATTTGAGCTGTTTTTCCCATAATATGGACTTGGTCTTTTACCAAATAAGGCTATCTTCTGTATATCACCCCTACCTTGTCACAACACAACTGATTGGCTCAAACACATTAAGAAGGAAATAAATCCCACAAATGAACTTTTAACAAGGCGCACCTGTTCATTGAAATGCATTACAGGTGACTACCTCATGATGCTGGTTGAGAGAATGCCAAGAGTGTGCAAAGCTGTTATCAATGCAAAGGGTGGCTTCTTTGAAGAATCTCAAATATAAAATATATTTTCATTTGTTTAACACTTTTTTGATTACTACATGATTCCATGTGTGTTATTTCATAGTTTTGATGTCTTCATTATTATTCTACAAAGTAGAAAATAGTTTTTTTTAAAAACTTGAATGAGTAGGTGTGTCCAAACCTTTGACTGGTACTGTACAAAGGGGTATTTCAGAATTCAGAGAGTGTATTATAAGGATGTTATATCTACTTATGAGTTCTTATGACAGTTCACAGCCAGTGTTATAGGCCTATCATAAGGCATTATAAATGCATGTGCCTCATAGAAAGTTACCAAAAGTTGTTGTGAAAATACCCTCCCTTCTTAGCGTATCTAAGATAGTATTAGCAGAAAAAGTTCCAGCAAGCCAACTGTTACTCAGACAGACCTTATCAAAGCACTTTTCATATCAGGGATAATTATGCCCCAGATGTAGCCACTGAGAGATGTTAATGGTTACTGTGCAAACAACAACCACTCTAAAGACTAGCCCTCTGTGAGAACATCTTAACCTTAAGGTTTTACATTGTATAATTCAAGTTACAACTCTACAGTGTTCAAAAGTAGTCAACTGTATTAGTGTTCATTTTCAACTCTTTGCAGTTACTGAAACTCCCCGAAAGTGAACACTTATAGGATTAAATGTAACACAAAAAAGTGTCTATATTGTTCCACACTACACAGATGTAGCTAACACCGTGTGGTGTAGGACAATATAGACACTTCTGATTTAACACTTGCTGTTTTGCTGTGAGATAATCACCACAATGTTGGGCTGTCGATCAATTTTGGAATGTTGATTAAAAACTATATTTGTTTTTAAGAAATCTTGAATTGTTGGGAAAGGGCTAGTGGTCAAGTCAGCATGGATGAAAAAGCAATTAATCTAGGACTCTACTCTAAAATTAACTTCAAGCTTTAAGATAACTACAGAAAAAAGCAGTTAGAAAAAGCCCCTAATGTTCCCTTCAAAAACTTGGCAGACAAAATGTCTGCCTCAGTCCAATTCTCTACCTCTCCCTAAGATAGCAATGAGAAATAATAATCTTTGGGTAATTTTATGTCTTATCCAAGGGCGGCATGTCATAATCAGTGCCTTGACACACTTCATGTAATGGCTGAGTTGGCCCTAGTGCCTAGAAAAAACTTGGTAACACTTTCTAGTGTTATAATTTACTGTAAGTATATCTTAAGGCATAACGCAATTTGAAAGTTTTGGTGCCTCATAGAAAGTGTTACCAAACGTTTCTACTTGGTGATTTGTGTTGTTGTTGTTTTTTAAAATTACATTTGTGTCCCTCTGTTTATACAGCAAAAATGGGTATTATCACAATCAAAATCTTTTTGTTGTTGTTGATATTTGAACTATATTTTATTTAAAGTGCATGCTCAACTTTTTAAATGCACCAACAGCCTTTTATTCCAAAGTTGAGCAGTATAATTTTGATGATACACTTCCAACTCATGGTTTATTATAACCCTGCTAGGAGACAGTAAGGTTGCAGGTTGGTCTTCCTTGTTTTTACAATGAAACACATTCATGCCTTCTTCTTCGGGAGAGGTAAAGGTTGAGTGCTATATGAGGTCCTCCCCTCTAAAAAGACTGAAGCCGACTGTGTACGTGCAGCCAGACTCAGTTCCTACAGTTCCTGTAAGAATGCCAGTATTTACCAAGCAGGTGTTCAACTCGATTTGATATTAATCCTCATTTATTTTATGCTGCTGGTGCAGAGGAATTTCTAGGTAAAGGAACATGACCGTTTGCCAGTATCTATTTTCAGTGAATGAGTCAAACATCAATGGGTGGTGAATTGTTTGTATATTTCTAGTTTATGATTATTATGATATTTTATTTATAATGTAGTATCATATATTTTTATCAACTCTGAATATACCGTTTTATATGTTAGGCTAATAAGTTCACTCTTTATCCTAGTATAAAAAGTACATTTGATGAAAGACATATTGCAAATTAACAAAGCTTCATTGCAGGTCGAAACACTTTCTATTTAATGATGAGAAGAATATTGGGAACATCAAATCATGAAATGTACCTAAGGACTTCATAACATATTCATAACTTAGAAACACATTCATAAGCAGTAAACATAACATGCATATGTAAACAACCACTTTAACTTTAACTGAAAATATAAAATAATGAGTGGTTATAGTTAATAATGATTTGAATGACAAAAACAACAACTAATTTGAAAAAAAACTGCACTCTTTGTTTCAACCTTATGAATGGGCCTTGGCCCTTAACGGTTGGCCATGCCCTCGTTATGCTGACGCCAGGGGTTGGGTTACTTTGGGCTACGTGTGGAGTGAGTTGGGGGGGTTGGGGGGTGTACCGTGCGTCGTCGCCATGCGACTCGACCAGAACGTCACACTGCAAACAAGAGTCAGACAATTTGTTATGTCGCGTTCAAACAGTATTTTATCTACTACCGAACCCAAAAGGAGCGCAAGTCACCGCGTGATTCAATGATTTACCTGGGAGCCCCCGCTCTCCGGTTTCGTTTGTATTGTTTCAGGAGCCTTCTAAACTTGCACGGTAGAAGCGCTTGAAAAGACCTCGGTTTAAAGTGGCATTCGCTCTTGTATAAGCATGGAGTGAGAGAGCGTAAAGGAAAGGGCCGCAGGGACCGATTTGGACATGGACCAGCAGTATTGTGAGCTTTGTGGAAAGATGGAAAACCTGCTTAAATGTGGACGGTGTCGGAACTCTTTCTACTGTAGTAAAGAACACCAGAAAGCGGACTGGAAGAAGCACAAGCAGGTTTGTAAAGAGGCCGAGAAACCACAGTGTCAGCCACAGCCCGAATCAACACAACAGCCCGCACGGACTGCGAAAGGAGGGCAAGACAAGCAGCTAAAAAAGAAAAGCACAGAACAACAGAGTAAAACAGCTTCTCAGAGCACCACAAACACTGGGCTTTCAAATCCGCCTGCAGGTGGCGAAAGAATGAAAGATTTGATCACTTCAGCAACTCGCTCGGGTAGTGTGTCTGACAGCAAGCAGACTGGGGAAGGAATTAAACTCAGCTCTAAGACCAACGGACAAACGATGTCCCCCCCGCAAAAACTGGCTATGGACTATATTGTTCCATGTATGAATAAGCATGGCATTTGTGTTGTTGACAATTTCCTTGGAGAAGAGACTGGACTGAGCATTTTGGAGGATGTGAGAGCCCTCCACAAGACTGGTAAATTTACTGATGGACAGTTGGTTAGTCAAAGAAGCGACTCCACTAAAGATATACGAGGAGACAAAATAACCTGGACTGAAGGAAGAGAACCTGGTTGTGAGAAGGTAGCATTTCTCATGAGTCGCATGGACGACATGGTCCGACACTGTAATGGTAAACTGGGAAACTACAGAATAAATGGAAGGACGAAAGTAAGTAAACACTGAAAGTGAGTAGCACATTATTATTAGATTTGAACTTATTGAAATAGCTATTTATCTTCTCCAGGTAGGCATATTTAAAAGTTATGAAAGTCTTAAGCATTTATTTTTGCAGCAACATAATAATAATCATAATATTGAAAACAATAATAAAATATTTTTAAATGTGTAATAATAATAATATGAATATGGTATCATGTTAATTATACTACAAGAATATATAATACATATAATGTTATAATAACAGATAGGCCTATTCTTAAAATAATATGGAATAAGCATAGGCCTGTACAGTGCATTCGGAAAGTATTCAGAGCACTTGACTTTTTTCCACATTTTGTTACTTTACAGACGTTCTAAAATTGATTAAATTGTTTTTTCCCTCATCAATCTACAATCTGCAAATGTATAAAAAAAACGGAAGTATCACATTTACATGAGTATTAAGACCAATTACTCAGTACTTTGTTGACGCACCTTTGGCAGCGATTACAGCCTCGAGTCTTCTTGGGTATGACGCAACAAGCTTGACACACCTGTAGTTGGGGAGTTTCTCCCATTCTTCTCTGCATATCCTCTCAAGCTCTGTCAGGTTGGATGGGGAGCTTCGCTGCAAAGCTATTTTCAGGTCTCTCCAGACATGTTAGATCAGGTTCAAGTCTGGGTTCTGGCTGGGTCACTCAAGGACATTCAGAGACTTGGCTGTGTGCTTAGGGTTGTTGTCCTGTTGGAAGGTGAACCTTCACCCCAGTCTGATGTCCTAAGTGCTCTGGAACAGGTTTTCATCAAGGATCTCTCTGTACTTTGCTCTGTTCATCATTCCCTTGATCCTGCATTTTGGAAAACTCCAACAAGGCCTGATTGGTGGAGTGCTGCAGAGATGGTTGTCCTTCCGAAAGGTTCTTCCATCTCCACAGAATAACTCTGGAGGTTTGTCAGAGTGACCATCGGGTTCTTGGTCTCCTCCCCGATCAAGGCCCTTCTCCCCCGATTGCTCAGTTTGGCTGGGCGGCCAGCTCTAGGAAGATTGTTGGTGGTTCCAAACTTCCATTTAAGAATGATGGAGGCCACTGTTCTTGGGGACCTTCAATGCTGCAGACATTTTTGCTCCGATATGAACTGGTCAACTGTGGGACCTTATATAGACAGGTGTGTGCCTTTCCAAATTATGTCCAATCAATTGAATTTAAAACAAGGGGACTACAAGTTGTTGAAACATCTCAAGGATGATCAATGTTAACAGGATGCACAGGATGAGTTCAATTTCAAGTCTCATAGCAAAGGGTCTGAATACGTATGTAATTAAAGTATTTCTGGTTTTTATTTGTAATAAATTAGCATACATTTCTTAAAATTTGTTTTCACTTTGTCATTATGGGGTATTGTGGTGTAGATTGAGGAAGAAAAACATTACTTTAATACATTTTAGAATAAGGCTGTAAAATGTAAAATGTGGAAAAAGGCAAGGGGTCTGAAAACTTTCTGAATGCAATGTATGAACGAAAATTTGGAAAGTAGCCCTGATATGGACAGGAACCCGTGTCCCTGAGTCTGTCAGTCCAACACCTCACACCTTACACCAAGAGTTCTGAACGTACTAAGGAGCCTACACACACTACCCCCATCTTGCAGAGAGCTCACAAGTCCCCCCTTTCTCCAGCTGGTACCCAGTCAGGTCCCTGCGTCTGTCAGTCAAATAACAGTCATTTAATGGGGGGAAATAATAATTGAATAGTGCATATTGCATTCCAGTGGTGGAAAAAGTACTCAATTGTCATACTTGACTAAAAGTAAAGGTACCTTAATAGAAAATGACACAAGTAAAAGTGAAAGTCACCCAGTAAATTACAACGTTTTAAATATACTTAAGTATCAAAAGTAAATGTAATTGCTAAAATGTACTTAATTATCAAAAGTAAAAGTGTAAATTATTTAAAATTCCTTATATTGAGCAATCCAGACAGCACAATTGTCAATGTTTTATTTATTTTATTTAGGGATAGCAAGGGGCACACTCCCAACACTCAGACATTCTTTACAAACAAAGCATCTGTGTTTAGTGAGTCCGCCAGATCAGGGGCAGTAGGGATGACCAGGGAAAATGTATGGAGTAAAAAGTACATTATTTTCTTTAGGAATGTACTGAAGTAAAAGTTGTCAAATATTTACTGACCAAAAAATATAAATGCAACATGCAACAATTTCAAAGATTTTACTGAGTTACAGTTCATATAAGGAAATCAGTCAATTTAAATAAATTCATTAGGCCCTAATCTATGGATTTCACATGACTGGGCAGGGGTACAGTCATGGGTGGGCCTGGGAGGGCATAGGATTATTTTGGCAAAGGAGAAATGCTCACTAACAGGGATGTGAACTAAATTTGTGCACAACATTTGAGAGAAATACACTTTTTGCGCGTATGGAACATCTCTGGAATGTTTTATTTCAGCTCATGAAACATGGGATCAACACTTTACATGTTGCGTTTACTTTACTATTTACACTGCAAAAAATATATAAAGTATTAAAGTATTTTTTACTTAAGTACTTTACACCACTGCTTGAAACAAAACAAAATCAACAAAATTACTTGATTATTAAATTGTTTAATTCATTTAATATTACATACATTTATTAAGACTTAAACTATTACTACAATATGCTACTTTCCATATGCTAGGATATTTGAGTCTTATGACAAAAAAACAGAGAGAATGGGGTATTCCCTATCACTAAAGAGTCCAGATTCTCTTTCCCTCCATCACTACCTCCTTTTTCTTTGTAAGGACAATGGAGCTCTGTCGTCCTAACGTATGTTTTTCAGTTTATTCATGAGGAAAGTGGCGGCAGGATTTGATTTCATGCAATTATTGGCCATATGTGCTTGGGGGACTACAGCACTACCAATGTGCCACACTCCCACACAACATCCTCTCCCTCTTAACACTAGAACCGCTGGGCCTCGAGGAACCCCGTTCAAGCGAATGAGGAGTGATTCTGTCTGCAACACTCTAACAGTGTAATTCATACATTTCATATATGATATGGCAAAAATTATAATGTGATTGTGTTTATGAAGGCCTTGGGTAACATTAGAATACAATTGTTATTTTATTTCAAAAACACTACAGCATTTCCATTAGTTTATGTTACTGATACCTTATTTTAGTAAGTATTCAGACCCTTTGCTGTGAGCTCCGAGACAGCATTGTGTTGAGGCGCAGATCTGGGGAAAGGTACCAAAAAATGTCTGCATCATTAAAGGTCCCCAAGAACACAGTGACCTCCATCATTCTTAAATGGAAGAAGTTTTGAATCCACCAAGATTCTTCCTAGAGCTGGCCGCCCAGCCAAACTGAGCAATCGGAGGAGAACGTCCTTGGTTAGGGAGGTGGCCAAGAACCCGATGTTCACTCTGACAGAGCTCAGAGTTCCTCTGTGGAGATGAACCTTCCAGAAGGACAACAATCTCTGCAGCACTCCACCAATCAGGCCTTTATGGCAGAGTGGCTAGACGGAAGCCACTTCTCAGTAAAAGGAATTTGCCAAAAGGCACCTAAAGGACTCTCAGATTATGAGAAACAAGATTTTATGGTCAGATGAAACCAAGATTGAACTCTTTGACCTTAATGCCAAGCGTCACGTCTGGAGGAAAGCTGGCACCATTTCTACGGTGAAGCATGGTGGTGACAACATCATGCTGTGGGTATGTTTTTCAGCGGCAGGGACTGGGAGGCTAGTCAGGATAGAGGGAAAGATGAACGGAGCAAAGTACAGAGAGATCCTTGATGCAAACCTGCTCCAGAGCGCTCAGAACCTCAGCCTGGGCGAAGGTTCAACTTCCAACAGGACAATGACCGCCAAGACAATGCACGAGACAATGCACAAGTGGCTTCAGCACAAGTCTCTGAATGTTCTTGAGTGCCCCAGCCAGAACCTAAAAATAGCTGTGCAGCGACGCTCCCCATCCAACCTGACAGAGCTGCAGAGAAGAATGTGAGAAACTCCCCAAATACAGGTGTGCCAAGCTTGTAGTGTCATACCCAAGAAGACTTGAGGCTGTAATCGCTGCCAAAGGTACTTCAACTAAGTACTGAGGAAAGGGTCTGAATACTTATGTAAATGTGATTTTTCAGGTTTTTAATTTTTTACATTTGCAAAAGTGTATAAAAACACTGCCATTGACAGTGGAATGAAGAAATTGTCCATGGTGACATTTCTCCCCTTGCCAACCCAGATATAGGGTACATACCATTTTGTAGATTATAATTAGAACAGATCAATACAATGGCCCGTCCTGTTCTTTATTCACAGTTGGTGATTACATAATTATACATTGTTCGCTTTCCCTCGCTCATCAACCCATTTACCCCCTTTTCCCCCATTGTACTTTACTTCATTTATTTCATCTGTTGTTATATGTGTGAAATCAGTTTCGGTATAGTTCAGGCTTAGTTTCGAGTCAATTATTGGGGTGATGGGCATGGCAGGTAGCCTAGTAGTTAGAGCGTTGTGCCAGTAACCGAAAGGTATGACAAGGTAAACATCTGTCGTTCTGCCCCTGAGCAAGGCTGTTCCCCGGGCGCCGAAGATGTGGATGTTGATTAAGGTAATCCGCTGCACCTCTCTGATTCAGAGGAGTTGGTTTAAATGCGGAAGACACATTTCAGTTGAAGGCATTCAGTTGTACAACTGACTAGGTATCCCCCCCCCCCTTTCAACTGTCGGGAGAAGCAGGGGCAACGGGGGATAACCATTCTAACACTTATTTAGGGAAAGTCAAGAACGTAGGGGGCAGTCAAAAGTGTTAAGCCTAAAACAGAAAGGATTCAGCGTTGGCTGGACACTGACTATTCTTTACCCTTTATCCGCCCTGAACAAGATTATACATGAATTTGGGAATGACGGCCAATCGCTCACATCCAACTAACGGCGAGGGTGTGGCACACACCTGTGAGCAATGGTCGACCACAGACGGTGTTGGACTGATCGTTGGTTCCGATGCTTCCCCTACTTTATGATTGAGTTCCTGCCTGACTTTATTGCTTCATTACATGCCAGACCTTACTACGCTTGGATATGTATTTAACATATAAGCTAACCACATCATATGATATAGCCATCTGATGCCCGACTGCACAGTTAATGATGTGGCACACAACCATTGGTACACATCTAGCCAGGCAGGAACGCAACCTATACTGGTGTGCGAGATCAGTCTTCACCCCTCCACCAGACAGAACTGTTCTAGGGTTATAATACAGTACTGTGTTATTCCTCCAGTCTATCCACACACACCAGTTGAACCACGCTGCTAGTATGCACTCATTAAGTCTAATCTCTTGGCAAACTTTGAAGTCTTAACCATTCTATATACAGAGTTGGTGTGTACTGTTAACCAGTTGACAGGTGATGCAATTTTTTACAAAACAATGGAAAATAACTAAATGCAAAGCCATTCGAATACCTTCGATTGAGTTGCATTGCTGCCCCTTGTGCCTCTCTCACCAGCTGTTAATTAATGGTACTCTACTGCCAAACTCTACTTCATTCCACAATCTGTCCCCCTCGGGAGGACTAATTCACTAAGGTATGCATCTGTTGTGGCCCTTATAGGTTCTCGCCAGGGGTTCATTGCAGTCCCCAGGCCCACAGCCAAACTGCTGTGTATCTTCTCTCTCTATTGTTCTGAACTCTCTGATATAAAAACTAGAGTCAATTTCTTTAAACAGGGACTTCCTGGCAGGCTGCACCCAATGCTACTGATAGGCTGTATTTGAGTCATCCATCGCCAGGACGACCTTCACATTTCCTGCATGCGAGGAACGCCCCTTTTTACCGTCAGCTTTGTGCCCATGCCTCAAAAAGGTTGTGTTTTGTTTTAGAGGACAATTGCCTTAAAGATAAACTATGGAAGTTTAGTTTTGTCATCGTTTAAGTCAAATTTTGGCTTGGATGTTGTCTGCATGTTTCATATGCATATTATACGTTAATACATTCATTTCCTGTTTTATGAAATCACACATCCATTTAATAGTATTAGGGAAACAATGTATGCTTTTTGTCATTGTTGTGATGTGCCACTGTCCAATGAGGTCATTTCTGGACAATGGGTTATTTCTGTCCATTTAGGGTACTTCCTTTGGCTCAAGAGCACCTCCGGGCAGATGCTACATATAGCCTCTTTAAGTTGTTTGACCAATAGAGAAAAAAATACACTGATGTGTCAGCTACTGATGGGTTTTGTTTGGGTATGTGTCTCTGAACCCTTCGAGCTGCTGTAGTTCTCTCCACACTGTTGGCTAGCAAGGTGACTTGTTTTGTCACAGCTGTGAAGAAGGACGACCCCTGATAGATCCGTGACTGTTTGGACTGTAGATTGGAGGGCTTCCCTTATCAGGCCCTACACACAGACAGACGCACGCATGAAGCTCAACTTTGTGGAAAACAGTGCAGCTCTGCTTTCTTGTCACGCAAGCCCCAGATTCAAGGTCTGTGAACTTTATATCCGAGTGTCTAACCAAACCAAAAACGTCTAAACTACTCTGAGAATGTTGCTTTTGGAACCCTAACATGCTCTGTGTCTTGATGTGATGTATCTTCTATCTATAATGATTGGTTCTGTTGTTGACGTGGGGAATGCATACACAACATTTCACTACAAGCAAAGCCTGGCTTTTGTGGTTACTAGAATTGGTATCTGGTGTCAAGATCTCAAAGTAATATGAAATTACGGCAATACTACACTGGAAATAACACTATGGTATGATCTTAAAGGAAAACAATCCTCTACCTAGAGTACAGATAGCGTTTTCAAGAGAAATTTGATAGGAAGTAATCCGCCCTGTAAGCTTGTTTATTTTCTATAATAATTGGACCTTTGCCTCAGTCATTAGTTTGTGAGAAGCAGAGTAGTGTCCAGGCCTGAAGGTTTCATTTGAACATTTTTTGGGTGTTAGGCCTAAACAGTAGGAAAATAAACAGACTGACCATGATATTGTGCGGCGAGTATTCAGACTCCCCTGTCGTATCAGCTAACAAAAAACAAAAAAAAACATGATTGTTTCCTTATTGATTGTTTTCCAGCGGTCCTGGGACCTGCTGTATCAGCTAACAATTTAAAAATTGACTTATTTGCCCCCAAATATTGCACATCTCTATGTGTTGTCTCTTGTCACTATTTTGAAATATACATTATCACCCAAAGTGTTTGGAGCCTAACACGCTAAAGTTCTTGATTGATGGACTGTGACTTTTAAAATGTGTTCATTTATCAACACTTTTCAAAGTTTTAATTTAATGCTTTTCTGGATAATTATATGTACATGTTGAAAGTGTTTATTTGAACACTGTGGGTGTTAAAATTGCTTAGGAGATTTTCCTGTGTACTTTTCTGTTTGACAGTTCAAAGGACATGTCAACTGCAATTGATAGACTTATTCCGTTGGGAACAAATGGAAGATACTAGGCGATATTTGGAAAATGCACAACACCAGATACACTTTTGTACACATTTAAGGAAATTGGCAACAGTTCGATGCAGCTGGTCCCTGTGTCATCTGTGGCCGTGCACTACAACAGGATGTTTCCAGAAGCGCCGAAGCAGTACTTCCTGCAGACACTGATACAGGCAGCAGGGCCATGCTGGTTTCTCTGACCATTAGCACAATAGCATGTTAGCACCTACTAGACAATGAGAAAATGTTCAAGTTACTAGGCAAATAATTGTACACTATCCCTTTCCCCTTAACATGGCCCATTGCCTAAATGTTGGATCCACCTGTGCTTCCTAAAGAATCTTACTTATGGGGACCTACAAAATGCAGTGGTCCACACGTGGTAATGGGAAACTTATGGCATAATTCCTACTGGTTGTCTATACTGGTTAACTCAGGCCTCATATAAAATTCAAAACGCCCTTGGTGAGTTACAGGCTGCGTTAGGGTTGTTTGAACCAGTCCTGGCAGTTTTCTCGACATTTTTCTCCTGTCTAAGAAGCGCTATTGATTAATTTAGGGGCTTGTTTGGACAGGCAGCGATGCAACGGGTTGACCCTCACAGGCTAAGGAGATAAAGGCTAATGCGTGCTAAAACAGCAATTTAGGGAATGTAAACAAAACAGGCTGAGAACAGGCTGAGAACAGGGTCAGCGTCCAATAAGAAACACACATTTAAATTTTTCGTGGCAAAAATTGTTTTCCGTTGCGTGCCCTAATGAGCACGACCCTGGTGTCTCTGGGTCTGTCAGCCTATACTTCCTCCCTAGTGGTGGGTCGGTGCTGGAGCTCTAGGAAATGCCCAATGCCTCTCTTTACATTCTAAGGTGGAGATGCACAGACTAAGGAGAGACGGTTTTGCCCCGTTGTTTTAATTCAGAAGACCAAGGCTGCTCCAGTCGCCCAGAACTCACAGTGGCACTGTAGACTCCCTGTGGAAAGTCCCCCTCAATACAGTCTGAAACTGACAGGAAATAAGAGTTTCATGTTACTCTGTTTGAGAGGTTATTTAAGAAATGTTCACATCATAGCAACGTCCTTTTTTTTGGATCCTTGAGTGCTTGAACTCCTTATCTGTGCTGCAGTTCGTATCTGAAAACCAAATGAATCCTGGTCCAAATGGGTTCTCATGTGCTTCTGAAATAACGTTGCTTTACCAATGGTTGGCTACCGACTTTCGTCTCCAGCTGCACAGAAAGCTTTGATATGATGGCATGACTTGTTGTAGCAAATTCTTACAGTAGTGCAATGCTCTTCTGTCGTGATCTTGGGGACCCACAGCTTTTGCACATTCACGCCCCTGATAAGTTTTAATGTGGTGTGTTTAGCTCTGGGATAGAACTTAAATGTCCACACCCTTGGTGGTCCCCAGGACCTAAATTGTAGAACACTGCCGTAAAGAAGAGCATATTTATTGACTATGGTTGAATTGGATATTGCATGCAATTTCAAACATGGATGAGTTGCTTCCTGTTATAAGTGAAGTTGCATTGAAAGAGTGAAAACAGTTGCTTTTTAAAACAGCTGCTTTAAGTAAATCTAGCTTAAGGCATAAAACAGTTCAGGTCCTCCATCTCAAACAACACTAAGTGTCTGTGTCATACAGTAACTCATTAAACGTAAACTGCACACTGCGGGGGTTGTGCATGACCCGTCTCAATCCTCAATTGGCTCGCTAACCTCCCTCCCTTTGACCATAACAAATGTGTTTACTCCAACACCGGTTGAGCCTGGCCTGGATGCTCTTCTAGTGCCAGGGCAGGTCCCCACTCCCCGCTAGAGGAACAGCAGCCAGCTAGAAGACAGACAGGTAGCCTCACGCACTGCACGTAGCGCGATCATTAAAATAAATCCTGTCTGGATGGGCTCCAGCTGCCGACACAGCCACCGCCGAGTTTAGATCAGTTCAGCAACTCTTCACCCTGGAGTAACTTGGGCAGTATACTGTTTATACCGTATACTGCAGTGGAGGCTGCTGAAGGGAGGACGGCTCATAATAATGGCTGGAACGCAACAAATGGAATGGCATCAAACACATGGAAAGAATGTGTTTGATGTATTTGATACCATTCCTGTCACGTCTGCTCCCGCTCCCCCTCTCCGGTGCTCGAGGTCACCAGTTCACTCATCATTACGTACACCTGCCACCATCATTACGCGCACCTGCGCTTAATTATGGGACTCACCTGGACTCTATCACGTCATTTACCAAGTCAGCATTGATGTTATGTTTCTCCTGTCCAGACGCTGGTTTTGTTTTGTTTCATGTCTATTTATTATTAAATCCACACCCTGTACTTTCAATTTGCGCCCGGCGTCTGTTCTTACAGAACCGTTACAGAATCCTGACTCACCAATTGGAAGCAGTGTTTTTTTGTTATTTATTTATTTATTGTTGGTGACATTGGGTCCGGGTGCACTTCTGACACAATCGGGGATGCCTCAGCTGGCTTGAGAGTTTCGCAAGCCTCGGCCGGCTCGTCGGGCTCCCACACCTCGGCCGGCCCGTCAGGCTCGCTCAGGTAGGACGCCAGGTGTCACCCCTAGAGGACGGGGTACTGCCACGTCTGCTCCAGCTACCCCTCTCCAGTGCTCGAGGTCACCAGTTCACTCATTACGCACACTTGCCACAATCGTTACGCTCTCCTGCGCTTAATTATGGGACTCACCTGGACTCCATCACGTCATTTACCTCCCCTATATTTGTCACTTCCTCAGTTTCATTCCCGAGTCAGCATTGATGTTAATGTTTCTCCTGTCCAGATGCTGTTCTTGTTTTGTTTCATGTCAATTTATTATTAAATCCACACCCTGTACTTGCATCTCGTCACCCAGCGTCTGTCGTTACAGAACAGCTATAATTCCACTAATTCCGCTCCAGCCATTAACACAAGCCAGTCCTCCCCAATTAATGTGCCACCAACCTCCTGTGGTATACCCGGGGTATTGGACAAAGCCACAGGATGGTTTTTCAATACTGTCAACAATTTCTATTAAGTTTTCAATAAATGTGAATATTTGTACCTCCCTGCAGTCAACTTGTGTTATATGTTAGGAGATAAAGCAGATTGAGTTCTTCATTTTACCTGTCACATTATGAAGCTTACCATATTTCCCCAGAACAGATGAGCCGGGCGTGTGTTTATTTTTAAATAGCACAGCAGGAGCTGGTGAGTCCATAGCGTTCTATGTATATCGGCGAGTCTCAGTTGTGCGGCGCACATGAGGTGATGAAGTTACGCTTGCATGTAATTCACTAGATATCTTATAATGCCTTTCTGCCGGAAGTCAAACTCTGGATGAGTTATTTGCACAGCTACATTTCTTCCCCTGTGCTTCCTATTAGCATTTTTTTCCCTCCTCCGTTTTTCTCCCATCTGCCCAGTGTTCACATGCTGCTCTTCCTTCAGAAAAGCATGCATCACAACTTTGTTCATTTGCACAATTTCTCTTATTTCTCTTATTACACAATTTCTCAATTTCTCTTGACTTTCGGTAACTTTATGAGCTCGATTTCCCTTTGCAATTTGTTTGTTTGTTTTTCACTCATTAGCAGTTAGCAGTGTCTTTGATTTTTATTTTGTGCTAATGTTGTTAGCATTCCGGTAATAGAAGGCCAATTAGCTTTTCTTGCGTTTTTAGCTCCCGCTTGTGTGCTATGCCGGTAATATCCCGGAATGAGAGAAGGATGGTATCACGATATGAAAATCTGGATACTACCCAACCCTACTCTGGAGGTGGCGCGTGTGAGAGATCGAGCAGGATGAGAGAGCAGCAGACCATTCTCACACACACACTGACACACTCACTGAGGTGCATTCACACAGACACACACTCATTTTCAAACCATGCAATTACACAGAAAGACTGAAATATGCACAGACACCCTCACCTTCAGACACACAAACACAGGAATACTCAGACATTTACACTCAGATACAGACACACTCACTCCAAGTGTGCAAGACTGGAGTGTTGAAGTGTATTGTGCGCAATGCCTACAAGTGCAATATAACCTATTCCATTTATGTGGCCTTATACAGTTTAGAGCTGTGACCCATTTATGCATTGTGCCTACAGTAAGCGAGTACCTCGCTCCAATACATTTCTATTCTATAACGCATACATTGGCTTTGTCACGTCTGCTTTCAGCAGTGCGGAAGACAATGTAACTGATCACCAACTTTGTTAACATAAAGCGTTCATTAAACATCTGGAAAATAAAGTAACGAGCAGAAATTTCAGGTCACAGTTACCAAATGACTCTCAACCCCCATAACACTCTTGTTATGCATATTAAGTGCTTACAGTATAAGATGTTTCTTGTATTTTGTAGACTGATGTTGTATCATAATAAGGTATGTGTAGGGTTGCAACATTCTTGGAACTTTGAATCAATTCTCTGGTTTTCCCAAAATCTCAGTTGGAGGATTCCCAGATTCAGGAGCGAATAAGCAGAAAATCCGTAATCCTCCAAACAGGATTTCTAGAAAACCAGGGAAGTTATTGAAAGTTTCCAGAATTTTGCAACCCCAGGTTTAGTATGGGCACTGTCTGTATGAAGGCGGTATGGCTGCCAACCCCCTCACCCGCCCTTCTCTCCATTCACATGCCCTCTCTCGATGGAAATCGCTCTTGCACAGCACCTATGGTCACCACTGCCTATACCAGTTAGACTCAAGGCCTGACGCAGAGCGCCGGTGACCGATTTCGTGACCTCCGACGCCCTTTCCTCCCTTTGATTTCCTTTCTTTTGCGTGCAGTCCTCTCTTAAATAAAAAGACGAGGGGGTTTCCACCATCTGGAAATGACCCTGGCAGAGCGGCGTGAACGTGAGACGTGCAGAACATCCTGGTGGTTAACAGCCTCCCGTCCCCCTCTCCCCTCAGCTCATCTCACCCCTCCGTCCTCCTCCCTCCTCCACAGATGGAAAAGAGATCAGAAGGCCTTCCAGGTCACAAATAAACACATACAGAGAGAGCCCAGCGATCTGGGGAAAACGGCAGTGTAAGCAGTCTCATGTCATAGTATCATACAGTCCTGTGGGGTGGTGAATTACACTCTGGCCCTTGTTGACAGTCTAAGGACCTATCGGAATTCTGTTATTAGTTTAGCATAGTTATGATTATTGTAGAACATAATTGAAGAGGACTTGCTATAGGAACTTGACAGGGATATTGTTTGGAAAGCAGGTCAAATTCAGAGTGTTGTCAGTTTGTATACTTTGGAATTGAATGGTAACAGATTTGTAGCATCAATGTCTTCTGTTTCTGTGATTAGATATGAAATATATATGGTAACACTTTATTTGGATAGTCCAAAATAAGTGGTTTGTATATGATTTGTAGATGTTCAGTAATTGACAGTTCAATAACTGTCAACAACATTTCAACTAACTATCCACTAACCCTAGCCCTAATCGTAACCTTAGCCCTAATCTTAACCTTAGCAAGCAATTGCTTATCGACAGATAGTTGTCCCCCATGATTAAATGAGTCCCCTTCCGTCAGTATGTTTGTTCGCCACACATGATTTCTCAGGCACCACTGGACTGATTTTGATGAAAATGTGCGTGAATGATGCATCTTGCCACAGAGATCTGTCATTTACAAAATTACACTAATTGAACCAAGGGGGGTGCGGCATCATTCATGGGGGACGACATGTTTACTGTTGCCTTGTTTGACCATCTGTACTTTCAAGTTTCAAGTTGTATTGTCACATGCACAAGTACAGTGAAATGCCTTTTTTGCAAGCTCTTTCCTAACAATGAATGAATCAATATCAGAGCACAGTGCCATCTCTTTTGATATGTAGATCATCTATATGGGACTATCCAAATAAAGTCTGACAAAATATACTACTTTGTGACTACTCAATTGTAGCCTATGTCCTTGAAAGTACTATACATCTCCAATGACTGAGCAAAATACACGTTTGTGTGTGTGTGTGTGTGTGTGTGTGTGTGTGTGTGTGTGTGTGTGTGTGTGTGTGTTTGTCCCTCCACTTTGGCCCGGTCCCGTGGCAATATCCGAGAACCAAAAGGATGTATCCATTTATAAAAATAAATAAATAAAGAGGATGTATCTGTGTATAAAAATAATCCAGCTGGCTTTTTTTCTTCCCACCCACGGTTTTTTACGTAACAACTTGTGCGTGTGACCCAGAGACCGACATAATAAATCATTGTTTTCTAACACTTGAAGTAAAGGCCAGACCGATGACACAGCAAAAACAACTCGGCTACTCCAATTAGCCTCTTTCCTTTCAAATCAGCCCAGCAAGCGTGTCAATCTCCTCTCTGCCTCGTCTTTCACATATCAGCAATTATGAATAACAAGCTCCCCTTTTTGTTTGTGATTCTCTTTTTTGTTAGCATCATTGAACGGGAATAACTTTGTATATACTTTTTATACACATATGAATTTCAACAGCAGTATTATTAATTATGAATCAACAAGACTTCTTAAATGACATGACAATTTCATAATAGGAAATATGCTGTCCTGTTATATGCTGTACTAGAGTGTAGCCTAATCATGGAGGCAAGTATTCTGAAGTGACATAGAATAGCCTGTTAAAAGGGGTCACTTTAAACAATTGGCTATGCGTTAATCATTTGTTGTCAAACGCATTGTAATGATTGTCACAAAATTTATTTAAAAATGAATTTGGAAGCAACAGCCAAGCATCTGCAATGATATCCTCAACCGGTATAATTTATTGCTGACTTGCATGGACATCTCAGAAATAGGTGTTGAAAGTATGTCTACTGTTGGGAAGCATTTTTATCTTGTGACAACTTTTACAACACTGTCAAAATGGCTACCCAAAATATTTCCTCCTAACATGTCCTTCTCATGTTCTTTTTCAGGCCATGGTGGCCTGTTACCCAGGCGACGGGACTGGGTATGTACGTCATGTGGATAACCCTAACGGCGATGGGAGATGTGTAACGTGTATTTACTATCTCAATAAAGACTGGGAGGCTAAGGTATGTCAATACAATGAACTGAAAGCAAACTTTATGTCCAATATTTAGTTTATTTTTTAAATGTTTTCTGCTACTAACCCCAAATTTGCCTTTTTCTGGTTGTAAACTGATTCTCAGTTTGTGGAGACTTCACCGGGTAAAGAAGCATTTTTCATTACAAGATGAAGATGGCGTGGGAAAGACTACATATTTTGGTCAAATTCTAACCAGTAAAAAAAATATTGTTCCTTATTTTTCTGGTTCCTTAAAAAAAAACAGTAGACCTATACAAGGCCTATTCATCAAGGATGCCATAATGACGTCGTTGCAACCAGTTTTCTCTGCTGGGAACAACACTGTGGCTTTGTATATTGACTCTGTTAATTCCATGCCATCATTGTAAATAATAATTTGTTCTTAACTGACCTGCCTAGTTAAATAAATTCCATGCCGTCATTGTAAATAAGAATTTGTTCTTAACTGACCTGCCTAGTTAAATAAATTCCATGTCAGTCACACTTCAGAGGTCAGTTTCTGGATGTAATTCCAAAGTTCACCAACCAGCCCACTAAATGAGTTTATGCGGAGGGGAGAAGTGTTGATCGATAAAGTGAGGGGAAAGGGGGGTGTCTAAACAGGTACTGACACGCTATGGATGAATCCCACACATACTGTACAATGACTCCATTGCCTGGCTTCTGAAACTCCTTGCTCCAGAAACCAGTGGGTTGGGCCAGAGCCAGAAGTCATTTTGAAAATGTATCATTGGCTTTGATACTCTGATTGGTTAGAGATGATCCAATCACTGATGACTTTGTTTTGGAAAGCACCCCTCATTTTGAGGTCACCACAGACGACTTTAACAATGGCAGTCTGACTGAAGTGTGTAGCAAATGATAGAGCAGCGGAAGAACTCAGTTTGAGTCGTCAGATAACTGACTCCATACCATATGTATGGTGTCCATATAAGGACAGCCTCTGATGGACATCAACACCTTGTGAATCTGTTATAATATGGCAACCATACATGCTACAGTGTGACAAGTGATGGCAGAAGCACGGCTGACTATGGAGTCCTGTTGGGAGGGAAAACATGTAATGGACACAGTCTGCATAATTTACAGCTAATGTGGGCACTCACTGCTATTACATTTTCATGTAATTGCACAAATAATGCTCACAATCCCACGCACACACAGGCATTCATGCACCAAAGGGAGTGGCAGTAACTGCTAGAACCAACCCCAGGGTTACCACTAGAACATTGTGATTGCAGGTGGAAACTATGCTGGAATGGGGATGACAGGCAGGCAGCTCCTCTCACACTCCCACTCTGACATTGTGGGCCTTAATTCTAATCCGATAGCGCCCTCCCTTCTCTTTTCCCCTGATCTTTGCCTTTGCTGACCCTCCTCTCAGATCTGAAAGAATGAACGTGAATAAGGGGATAGGGAGTTATCAGTTTGGAATCCACTAGTGGGGTCGTATAGTAGGGCTGCAGCCAAGGTCCTAGTAAGACTCAACAGAAGAGAAGCTGTCAGTCTCACTGCCCTACAGGCCTGGTGTAAGATTAGCAGCTAATTATGAAATTAGGACCACTTAGAGATTTTACCTGGGTCATGTTCAGTAAGGAGAAAACGGAGTGAAACAAGGAACTACCTAAACTTTTCCAATAAGGACACAGATTTGAATTTACTGTTGTTTAATTTGCCTATGGTGTACCCTACTGAGCACGACAGTAAACTTGCAAATGCCTCACCATCGGACACCCAAAACATTTTGTTGTAGCCCTAAACCAGCACACCTGATTCACCTAATCAAGGGCTTGATGATTAGTTGACGAGTTAAATCAGGTGTGCTAGCTCTGGAATATCACATAAATGGAATGGCTGGAGGTCTCCGTGGAATGGTTTGAGGAATGCTGGAGAAGTTGATAGCAGCTGAGGTTCTATCAATAGATGCATCATCAGTGTTTCCAACATCCAGTCATCCAGTACCCCCCGGACAAGCACACCTGATTCAACTTGTCAACTAATCATCAAGCCCTCAATTAGTTGAATTAGGTGAGTTTGTCCAGGGCTACAACAAAAATGTGTGCTGTTGGGGATCAGGGGTTGGGAATTATTTAAAAAATAATACCTGAGAACCCGGGAATTATTGTCAGACAGCTCCCGTCAAGGGCTGTTCTGAGACCCTAGGTGAAGCCAAGGGCCGGGATACAGCCCTTGGAGGGAGTTGTCACACGATAATTTCTGGGTATGTGGGCATTATTGCTTTTAGAAAATGTTTGCCAACATATTTATAAAAATATTCATTACAAGTACATTTGGTTTTGCATTCTGAAATTGCTCCCCTAGCTGGCTGGTCTTTAGTTATTTTCTCATGTTTTTACCCAGTCCTTAATTCAAATAATTATATTCATTCAACATAGCTATGCTAAACAAATCATTGGCATGTAGCTAGTTAGCAGAGATTCAATGATGATGAGAGACAAGAACCTCAATAAATAATGATTTAATAAATATCCAATAGGCTAGTTGGTGATGTTAATAGTGACGTTTTCCGTTGATGGCACACGAATGGAAGAACTGGTCGTGAGTTATTTTCTCATGTTTTGGCCCAGTCGTTAATTCTATTCATTCGACGTTGCTATGCTAAACAAATCGTTGACATGTAGATAGCATTCGATGATGAGAGACAAGAACTTCAATAAATAAGGATTTAATAAATATTAATACATATCCCACACTGCACTGGTTAATGACGGAATCGAATTCTGAGTGTTTACGGTTTCCATGGTAAATGATTAGGTTCACGTTCGTTCTTGGGCTAGATATCGCATTTATCAAATGATACATTGTTGCACATGACGCAGACAACTGTTGCAAACCAAATAGTATTTTTTTCCCAAGGGAGATTAAGTTTATGAATTTCCTGCCTGGGCTGCGGGACAGTGGAATTAACACGTCATGGTATATTGCGAGAGTTGTTGTCCCACAGATCAACCAATCAGCATCCAGGATCCAAACAACCTGTTTTATAATGATCTACATTAGGAACTCTACTAAGAGGTAGATAATTCCAGTGGGTCTTAATAGCTGCTAATACACTGAAGAAAAATATAAACGTAACATGCAACAATTTCAAAGATTTTACTGAGTTACAGTTCATATAAGGAAATCTGTCAATTGAAATAAATAAATTAGGCCCTAATCTATGGATTTCACATGACTGGGAATATAGATAGGCATCTGTTGGTCACAGATACCTTAAAAGAAAGGGAGTGGATCACATTTCCCTCATGCAGGGCAACACATCTCCTTTGCATAGAGTTGATCAGGCTGTTGATTGTGGAATGTTGTCCCACTCTTCTTCAATGGCTGTGCGAAGTTGCTGGATATTGGCTGGAACACACTGTCGTACACGTCGATCTAGAGCATCCCAAACATGCTCAATGGGTGACATGGCTGGTGAGTATGCAGGCCATGTAAAACTGGGACATTTTCAGCTTCCAGGAATTGTGTGCAGGCCCTTGTGACATGGGGCAGGTGCTTTATTGTGCTGAAACATGAGGTGATGCCGGTGGATGAATGGCACGACAATGGGACTCAGGATCTTGTCACGGTATCTCTGTGCATTCAAATTGCAATCAATAAAATGCAATTGTTTTCGTTGTCCCGATCTTATGCCTGCAAACCGCTCGCCCACACGACACCATACACACTGTCTGCCATCTGCCCGGTAGTCATCCATGAAGTCTGTTACAACTTCCGAACTGCAAGACCTTGGTGAGGACGACAAGCACAAAGATAAGCTTCATTGAAATGGTTTCTGACAGAAATTCTTCGGTTGTGCAAATCCACAGTTTCATCGGCTGGTCTCAGACGATCCCGCAAGTGATGAAGCCGGATGTGGGGTCCTGGGCTGGCGTGGTTACACGTGGTCTGCGGTTCTGAGGTCGGTTGGATGTGCTGCCAAATTCTCTAAAACAACAACACATTTTAGAGTGGACTTTTATTGTCCCCAGCACAAGGTACACCTGATCATGCTGTTTAATCAGCTTCTTAATATGCCACACATGTCAGGTTGGTGGATTATCTTGGCAAATTAGAAATGCTCACTAATAACAGCGATGTAAGCAAATGTGTGCCAAAATGTAAGAGAAATAAGCTTTTTGTGCATATGGAAAATGTCTGGGATATTTTGTTTCTGCTCATGAAACATGGGACCAACACTTGTTGCAATTATATTTTTGTTCAGTTTATTCCAGAGCACATAGTAGGATGTTAGATTACACCATGACTTGGTCTGTGCCATCTACAGCAGTGTTAATACTGGTCCTTGGGACCCAAAGAGGTGCACATTTGAGTTTTTGCCCTAGCACTACACAAATCCACTAATCAAAGGTTAGAGGATGAGTTGATTAGTGGAATGACATGTGTAGTGCTAGGCCAAAGCAAAAATGTCCAGCCCTTTGGGTCTCCACAAACAGGTTTTAAGAAATACTCATCTACAATATAGGATTATTAACAGATCAAGTTTATAAAAGGAGGCCTGGGTAAGCCCAGATGTGCCTTCAGTTATGAATAAAGAGACTTTATAAAACAAACTGCAGGACGAATTAGAAAGTATGTGTGTTTAGTGCCATTTACACCATGCAGATACTCACACTTGGTCCCTTTCAGACAATTTTTGTGAACTCAGTGCGGTTCCCTTGATTTTTTTGGTGCAGTGTGAACACTCTAAAGGAACTCAGACCCCTCAAATGAGCCCCCATATGGAAATACATAAAAATGTTATATCAATAATTGTCTTTCTTCATATCAATAATTGAATTTCTTATATTAGTAAATTGCTTTTTATTTAAAAAAAATGAAATATCAATATATATATTTTTTATTATTCATATGAAATGTTTTATTATTTGTATAATTTGTCAATTATTTTTGATATCAATAAATCATTTTTTGATATCAATAATTCTATGATAATGCCTTCATGTGGGCAGGATCACATTTGCATGCTGCTACATACGTTCTCTGCTCCCAACAGGAAGACACAGCAACATGGTTGCACGTGTATTTCTCCAAGTTAGGAGTGTTGCAGCAAAGATGCGCAGGAAGCCGTGACCCTAACCCTGTTGCTACAGTAATATTCACATTATGTAAGCCTAAGCACAACTCTTCTGGCGCTATTGAGGAGCAGCAGTGGATAGTATTTTCATGGAGGAAAAAAGTTTGTCTGCTGGGGGAATCGAACTCACAAACACCCGTTTCTCCATTGAATCCTATTGGGAGTTATTGATATATATATTTTTTTAAATGAATTTCAATGAATACATGTTAAAACAGCTTTCCATAGCCCACGTGATCTCGAGAGGTTGCTTGAATTACGGGGGTCCGGTTCCCTTTTTTTAGGGCAACGTGAGCTCCTCAGGTTCGCTTGTCATTATTCCCGCACCACACTAGGCTAATGCAACACAGTTTCCCCTGACATAAGCCCTCACATTGGTGCCACAAGAGAGAGATGGTGCAGGTTGGCAAAAAAAAAGTGCTGTTTTTTATATTCATTAGCTATTGTCAAGGATGCACAGAGAACCAAAATATGTGTGGTTGTTTTAGTTAAGATTATTTGTTTGCAATATGTGATCTATAGGTTAAGAGAGCTTCATAAGCTGTTTATTCAACATCATATTTGGTGAGAATCACAACATAGGGTCCAAAATCAATTCTAGCTCTTAAGGGAGCAGTAGCCTACATTTGGGTGTACAATTTTGAATGAAAGCATGATTTAATCTGCAGTTATTCTTTTGATATTTATTTTGTTACTTATAATATTTACAGTGCCTTCAGAGAGTATTCACACCCCTTGACTTTTTCCACATTTTGTTGTTACAGCCTGAATTAAAAATGTTTTACATTTAGATTTTTCAAAGTGGAATTATGTTTTCTCAAAATCTTTGCAAATGTATAAAAAATGAAAAGTTAACAACAAAAGTTAACAGTTAACAACTATAAGTATTCAACCCCAGTGTTTAACATTTTTGAATGAATACCTAATCTCTATACCCCACACATACAATTATCTGTAACGTCCCTTCAGTCGATTAGTGAATTTCAAACACAGATTCAACCATAAAGGCCAGGAAGGTTTTCCAATGCCTTGCAATGAAGGGCACCTATAGGTAGATGGGTAAAAATATCCCTTTGAGCATGGTGAAGTTATTAATTACACTTTGGATGGTGTCAATACACTCAGTCACTATAAAATATACAGACTTCCTAACTCAGTTGCAGGAGAGGAAGGAAACCACTCAGATATTTCACCATGAGGCCAATGGTGACTAAAACAGTTACAGAGTTTAATGTCTATGATAGGAGAAAACTGAGGATAGATCAACAACATTGTAGTTACTCCACAATACTAACCTAATTGACAGAGTGAAAAGAAGACAAGCTGTACAGAATACATTTTTTAAGCATCCTGTTTGCAACAAACTTTTTGTCCTGAATCAAAAATCCAATACAACACGTTACTGAGTACCACTCTCCATATTTTCGAGCATAGTGGTGGCTGCATCATGTTATGGGTATGCTTGTAATCGTTAAAGATTGAGGAGTTTTTCAGAATAAAAAACAAACGGAATGGAGCTAAGCGCAGGCAAAATCCTGGTTCAGTCTGCTTTCCCCCAGACACTGGAAGATGTATTCACCTTTCAGCAGGACAATAACCTAAAACACAAGGCCAAATCGACACTGGAGTTGCTTACGAAAACAGGGAATGTTCCTGAGTGGCCGAGTTACAGTTTTGACTTAAATCTGCTTGAAAATCTATGGCAATACCTACAAATAGTTTTCTAGCAATGATCAACAACCAATTTGACAGAGCTTTAAGAATTTTGAAAAGAATAATGGGCAAATGTTGCACAATCTAGGTGTGGAAACCTCTTAGAGACTTACCCAGAAAGACACTCAGCTCTAATATTTTGTGTAGGTCCTTTGACACAAAATGACAATTAAATCCCACAATTTAATCCCACTTTGTAACACAACAAAATGTGGAAAATGTCAAGGAGTGTGAATACTTTCTGAAGGCACATGTTAATAGTATCTTCTGATAAAATTGATTGTCTAATCTTTTAACTAAATGCAATCTATTAGCTTCCAATATGTATGTAGGCTGTCCGATAACTGATGGAATGGCTTGTCTTGCGCTTTGTAAAAACCCTGAGTGCATTGAGTGAATGTTAGAAAAAGTTATTGGTTCCTTTCGAAACATATCAATTTCAATGCAAAGAGGACTCGGATCACAGAATAGGTGACGTGAACTGGCAAAGTAGTTGAGTTCTCATTTTAAAGGCAGGAGCAGTGTGAATACAAAGATAACTGAGTTATTTAGCTTATCCAAGAGTTCACTTGAAAGAGGACTATGTGAAAACACCCTCAAAGAGTAGAAACCATGTTGTAGACCGATTGTTACCTCGTACAAATACAAAATAAGTTACGGTACTTCCACATGTTCAGTTAACTTTATAAGCTGACAGTGGGTAACAAAATTGGAGGCACAGTTGGGATTACTATGAAGGAAAACAGCCAAGAGGACACAAGTTAAGGTACCAAGAGAGTACAGACCACTGATTTACAAATACCTAAACAATGAATAAGGAGAGTATTTGGTTAGCCAATCTATTATCACATAGAGTAAACTAAAAGTGATAAAGGTACTGATTTTCAATCATGTAAGTATGAGGTATCATTTGCCCTTTTTTAATTGTATTTATTTATTTCACCTTTATTTAACCAGGTAGGCCAGTTGAGAACACAGAGTTACACATAAACAAACGTACAGTCAATAACACAAAAGAAAATAAAAATAGAAAGAATCTATGTACAGTGTGTGCAAATGTAGAAGAGTAGGGAGGTAGGCAATAAATAGGCCATAGAGATGAAAATAATTACAATTTAGCATTAACACTGAAGTGATAGATGTGCAGATGATGCTGTGCAAGTAGAGATACTGGGGTGCAAAACAGCAAGAGGGTAAGTAATAATATGGGGATGAGGTAGTCAGGTGTGCTATTTACAGATTAGCTGTGTACAGGTACAGTGATCGGTAAGCTGCTCTGACAGCTTATGCTTAAAGTTAGAGATGGAGATAAAACATCCCCTTTTACGGGGGAATGTTTGGCGGCATGAGTGAAGGCTTTGTTATAGAAATAGGAAGCCGATTCTAGATTTAATTTGGATTGGATATGCTTAATGTGAGTCTGGAAGGAGAGTTTGCAGTCTAACCAGACACATAGGCATTTGTAGTTGTCCATATATTCTAGGTCAGAATCGTCCAGAGTAGTGATGCTAGTCGGGCGGGAGGGTGCAGGTAGCAATCGATTGAAGAGCATGCACTTAGTTTTACTTGCTCGGAAACCAGATTGCATAGCGGAGAAGGTACAGTGGGATTCGAAATGGATGGTGATCTGTTTATTAACTTTGCTTTCAAAGATTTTAGAAAGGCAGGGCAGATGGATATAGGTTTATAACAGTTTGGGTCTAAGGTGAAGAGGGGGATGACCGCGGCAGCTTTCCAATCTTTGGGGATCTCAGACGAATAGGCTAGTAATAGGGGTTGCAGCTTTTTCGGCGGATAATTTTAGAAACAGAGATTGTCTAGGCCAGCTGATTTGTAGGGACCCAGATTTTGCAGCTCTTTCAGAACATCAGCTGTTTGGATTTGGGTGAAGGAGAAATGGGGGGGTGGGGTGGACAAGTTTGCTGCAGGGGGTGCTGAGGTGTTGGCCGGGGTAGGGGTAGCCAGGTGGAAAGCATGGCCAGCCGTGGTAAACTGCTTATTGAAATGATCGATTATCGTAGATTTATCTGTGGTTTCCTATCCTCAGTGCAGTGGGCAGCTGGGTGGGGGTGCTCTTATTCTCCATGGACTTTACAGTGTCCCAAAACCTTTTGGAATTAGTGCTGCCGGAGGCAAATTTCTGTTGGAAAAAGCTAGCCTTAGCTTTCCTAACTTACTGATTATATTGGTTCCTGACTTCCCTGAAGAGTTGCATATCGTGGGGGCTATTCGATGCTAATGCAGAACGCCACAGGATATTTTTGTGCTGGTCAAGCCCAGTCAAGTTTGGGGTGAACCAAGGGTTATATCTGTTCTTAGTTGTACACTTTTTTGAATGGGGCATGCTTATTTAAGATGGAGAGGAAAGCACTTTTGAAGAGCAACCAGGCATCCTCTACTAACAGGATGAGGTCAATATCCTTCCAGGATATAGAAAGGCCTGCTCGCTGAAGTGTTTTAGGGAGCGTTTGACAGTGATGAGGGTTGGTCGTTTGACCGCGGATCCAATACACACGCAGGAATTGAGGCAGTGATCGCTGAGATCCTGGTTGAAGACAGCAGAAGTGTATTTAGAGAGCAAGTTGGTCAGGATGATATCTAAAATGGTGTCCATGGTTACGGATTTTGGGTTGTACCTGGTGTGTTCCATTAATAATTTGTGTGAGATTAAGGGAATCTAGCCTAGATTGTAGGACGGCCGGGGCGTTAAGCATATCCCAGTTTAGGTCGCCTAACAGTACGAACTCTGAAGATAGATGGGGGGCAATCAATTCACATATGGTGTCCAGGGCACAGCTGGGGGCTGAAGAGGGTCTATAACAAGCGTCAACAGTGAGAGACTTGTTTCTGGAAAGGTGGATTTAAAAAAAATATATATTTTATTTTTGCATTTTCCAATTAAGAACATTCAAAACAAAAGTGAAAAGATATTAGACAACGATAGGACAAAGTGACAGTAACAGATGAGCGTAACAAAAATAAATTATAATTATAATTATATAAACAAACATACAATAAGAAAAAATAATAATAACGAGACATTGGATCACCTGCCGTAGGCTACATATTATACATTACGTGTGAAACATTATGTGAGGATTATATATAGATTCAATCAATGAGATGTGGGGGGAGATTCTCCATATAGTCAATAAAAGGTTGCCAAATTCTGTAAAATGTCTTTAACTTATTCCTCAAGCAGTAAGTGATTTTCTCCAAAGGGATACAACTATTAACTTCCGATAGCCACATTGCAACTGGCAGGGAGGAATCCAATTTCCATTTCAAGGCAATACATTTCTTGGCAATCGCTAGCAATATTTCTGTTAGCTTTATAGTATGGCTTTGCCTAAGATTGGTGTTAGTAAAGTTACCCAGTAGACAGACCTCCGGGTCTAAAGGGAATGCAACCCCGTGAATTGAGGATATGGTATCGCATACCCCCTGCCAGAAACTGTGTAGTTTTGAACACTGCCAAGTGGAATGGAGGAATGTTCCTTCATCTGAGCCACATCTAAAACATAGGGAGGAGATATCTGGGTTGAACTTGTGCAGTCTAGATGGGGTGATATAGAGCTGATGGAGGAAATTAAACTGGATCAGTCTGTATCTGGAGTTCAATGTGGATGTAACACCATCCCTGCATAGGTCACTCCATAGATCCTCATCAAGATCAATACCCAGATCTTTTTCCCATCTAAGTCGGGGTTTATCTAGCCCAGGCAGTGTTAGTCCTGACATAAGAGCATCGTATACACGGGAAATGGTATTGAACAGTGGTTGGTCTGCGTGGCAGAGTTGTTCAATAGGTGACATCTTAGGTAGGTTCCATTGTCCCTTGAGAGTCACCCTAATAAGGTTTCGTAGTTGTAGGTAGCTAAAGAAGTCCCTGTTAGGCAAGTGGTATTTCTGTTTCAGCTGATCAAAAGACATAAGAACTCCCTCTTCGTAACAATGTTCCAGAAGAGTGATCCCCTTATCAGACCATGGTCTAAAGTTACTATTCTGGAAAAACATAGGGATCAATCTATTGTTCCATAAAGGGGTTTTAGGGGAAAGGAATCCCCCTCGTCCGAACAGCTCATGCAGTTTGCACCATGCCAGGACAGAATGTATGATTAAAGGGTTGTCTGTGATGGTTTTTATAGATTTTCTGTCCCATTTGTAAAACAAATCTGCCCCAGTGTAATCATTTACCTCAAGCTTTTCAATGTTCAACCATGAGGGAGAGGGACCATTGTCAAACCTCTGAGCCAGAAACCTAGACTGTGCAGCCCAGTAGTACATTCTAAAATTGGGGAGGTTTAAGCCCCCATGACTGTAATCAAGGGTCAGTTTATCCAGGCCAACCCTAGGGGTTTTGCAGTGTCAGATAAACCGTCTGGTCAGCTTGTCGAGAGAGGAAAAAAATGCTGCGGGAACAGGGATAGGGAGAGATTGAAACAGATATAGAAATCTGGGCAGGACATTCATTTTAATTACATTGATTCTACCCAGTAGAGTGAGAGGTAAGTCCATCCATTTACAAAGGTCAACCTCCACCTTTTGCAACAAACTGGCCAGATTGAGTTTATAGAGGTTGTTCAGATTACCATCCACCATTATGCCCAAATATGTGAAGCCCATAGGCGACCATCTAAAAGGAAACTTGTGCTTGATGGTATGATGGTCAAAGACAGACAACGGTAAGATTAGGCTTTTATCAAAATTGACCTTATATCCAGAGAAAGAACTATAACACTGTAGTAGGATCTGCAAGTGAGAGAGGGAGTGTTCTGGGTTTGTTAGAAATAAGATAAGGTCGTCGGCAAAGAGTGATAATTTATGGGTATGGGGGCCCACCTCAAAGCCATGTATGTCAGGGCACGTTCTAATAGCCTCAGCCAACGGTTCGATGGCGAGGTCAAAGAGGTGGGGGCTAATTGGGCAACCTTGTCTGTTCCCCCTATAAAGAGGGAAAGAGGAGGAAGTAATCCCATTGGTAGCAATCCTAGCTTTAGGAGATTTGTAGAGTGATTTTATCAAATTTACAAACACGGTACCTGAACCGAACTTTTCCAAGAAGCGAAAGAGGTATGGCCATTCAACCCTATCAAAGGCCTTTTCAGCGTCGAGGGAGACTGCGACACTAGGTATTTTGTTTTTGTTAGCAAGGTGAATTATATCAAAGAACATTCTGAGATTATTGGAGGACAATCTATTAATTATGAAGCCAGTCTGATCTGGGTTGACCAACAGGGGAAGACATGACTCCAGTCTCTTAGATGGCATCTTGGTGACCAGTTTACAATCTGTGTTAAGGAGAGAGATTGGTCTATAGGAGGTGCACTTTAGCGGGTTTTTCCCTTTCTTGTGGATTACAGTAATCACTGCTTGAGAGAAGGACTCTTCTCTAAAAATATTGATCTGCTCTTTGATGAATGCACAAAATTCAGGTTGCTTTAGGAGTGTAGAATTTAGTCTCCATCTATATGCTCCATTTACCTTGGTAGGAATGGAGATTGATAATACCAGAGGAGAATGGTCACTAAGCCATCTGGGGAGATCCTCGACATCTAACACTCTATGAAACAGTTGTGTCGAAAGTAAAAAGTTATCTATGTGTGGGTGTGAATAAAAAGAGTAGTCCCTATCCTGTGGGTGCAACTGTCTCCAGATGTCTAGTAAATTGAGATCTTTCATGAATGACATGGTGAGCTTGCCGGCTTTGGTAAGAAGTGAGGGTTTATCAGAAGACCTATCAAGAACTGTATCTAAGCAAAAAATTAAAATCTCCTCCAACCAGTAGCCATCCTGGTGGTGCTTGAGCAACCTGAAGGAAGACATTCTGAATAAACATATGGTCATCGAAGTTAAGAGCATAAATATTCAATAGGGTCCAAGACTCTGAAAACATATGCCCCTGCACCAAAACAAACCTGCCAGAGGGATCAGAGATGGTGTTGTTGACGCAGAAGGGGATGTGTCTACTTATCAAAATTGCAGTTCCTCTTGCTTTGGAGTTAAAAGAGGATGCAAAAACTTGTCCTGCCCATTCCCTCTTCGATTTCTTGTGTTCACTGCCTATAAGATGTGTTTCTTGTAAAAACACAATGTCAGCCTTTAATTTCTTAAGGTATGTATAGACTCTTTTCCTTTTAATCGGGCTGTTAAGACCTTTTACGTTGAATGTGACATATTTTAGTGGATTAAGCATAGGTTGGGTTTCAAATATGTAACTGAATATAAATCTATCATATGCAGATAATTAGGAAATGTTTCAACTTTGGTTTGAGCACAAAAGTGACCTGTGTGTCTCTTTAGGAAGGAAACAATAAACATAGAAAAAAGGAAGAAAAATAATAATAAAAATCCCACCCACCCTGATTGTCAGACTAAAACAACAATCCCAACAACCAAACATGAATACACTTGTAGAGATACGTTGCTGCTCGCTTTCCATCTTGCTCTTACTAGCTAAACCTTGGCGTAAACTAAAACCTGCGAGCTCTCTAAATTGAAAACAAACGTTGTGAATAGATATTTATGGCTGTATATTTACTGCCCACGGTAAGGGATGCTTGAGTCTCTTTTCGAAAGATTAACATAAATGAGGGGGAAAGCAGTGGGCCTAAGCCCACTTATTGCTTCGCCCAGTAGATATGGACTAAACCAAAATATAATCTCCTGTAAATGTAATAGAACTCACCCCGGGAAGATACGGTTAGTTGAAAATGTACAAATCAATTATAGTGACCGGGAGATACCAGCAGTTCAATCCGGATAAGAGAAAACAAATGAACTGGATTTTGTCCCCCAGAGAGACTGTCCTGGCTCAGACGTTGCTCAGTTCTTTGAGAAAAGTGTGCACTTCTCCCGGTGTGTTGAAGAGATGGCTTTGACCTTTGTACTGAACTTTCATCCGCGCAGGGTGGATGAGGTAGCCGGTGATGTTCTTCTCCTTCAGTGCTTTGGCGGCAGGTCTGAACTGCTTGCGACGTCTGGCGAGATCCGCGCTCATATCTGGGAAAAGGCTGACCCTCTTTCCATCGATGGTGATGTCCCCTTTGGCTCTTGCGAGTTGCAGTATCTTCTCTCTGTCTTGGAAACGGAGGAACCTGATCAGGACGGCTCGTGGGGGCTCATCTGGCCGGGGTTTCGGCGCTGATGTTCTGTTGGCGCGTTCGATTTCCAGCGGCTTGGTGAAGTTGATTATGCCTAGGACCTCCGGGATCCATTGAGTGAAGAAACGGACCGGGTCACGGCCCTCACTGTCCTCTTTCAATCCCACCACACGGATATTACTACGTCTACTCTGGTTCTCCATCTGATCTACCTTGTTTTTGAGGTAGGCATTGTCCTTTGCAGTTGTATCAAGACCTGAGTCAGAGTCTAGCGATCAAGAGTCTAGCGATGGTATCTTCAACTGTGCTAATGCGCAACTCTGCCTCAGTCGTTCTCAAAAGGAAATCATTCATGGAGGATTTCAGGTCGTCAATGGAAGAATGGAGTTCAGCCGATTTCTTATCAATTTTCAGAGAAAGACCTCTGTTACCATCCTGAATTTCCCGGAGGAGAGTAGCCAGCATGTCGGCAGGCTCGCAAGAGGCTGCTGAGAGCAACAGTCTGGAACTGTCGTCTGAGTTATGAGGGCTAATGCTAATCTTGCTAGCTGTAGCGTTATCGTTATCTTGGGAATCAACAACGTTTTGGTCGTCCTTCTTGCCTCTCGGTCGGAGGTCCATGGCTCTTTGGGAAGGTAAGTACTTGACAATTTATCAGCCGATGTACAGACAAGGGTATGGTAGGATGTGAGTACAGTGGAGGTAAGCCTAGGCATTGAGTGACGATGAGAGAGGTTATGTCTCTAGAAGCACTATTTAAGCCAAGTGCTGTCACCGCATGTGTGGGGGTGGAACAACAGGGCTAGCTAAGGCATATTGAGCAGGGCTGCAGGCTCTACAGTGAAATAAGACAACAATTACTAACCAAAACAGCAATGGACAAGACATATTGACATTAGGGAGAGGCATGTGTAGCCAAGTAATCATAGGGTCCAGTGAGTAGCTAGGCGAGCTGTAGGCACAGAGATTCAGACAGATAGCAGACCGGGGCTAGCAGATGGGCCTCAGGGGGACGTCGCAACGGGGAAGCGTGTTGAAACCCCCTTGCACGGTTACGTCGGCAGATCAGTCGTGATGGATTGGCGGGGCTCCGTGTCGGCAGCAAAGGGTCCAGGCCAATTGGCCAAAGAGGTAATTGAATCCCAGGAATTCTTGATAGATCTATTCGGCTAGCCGGGAGACGGGCCTAGATTCGAGGCTAGCTCCAGGCTAACTGGTGCTTGCTTCGTGACAGAGACGTTAGCCAGGAGTAGCCACTCGGATAGCAGCTAGCTAACTGCAATGATCCAGAGTAAAGGTTCAGAGCTTGCGGTAGGAATCCGGAGATATGGTGGAGAAAAGCAGTCCGATATGCTCTGGGTTGATATCGCGTTGTGCAGGCTGGCAGGAGTTGACCGGGCTGAAGCTGGCAGATGTCCCTTGTTAACGGTGATGGCTAACTAGCACTGGCTTTCTGACTACTAGCTAGTAGCTGGCTAGCTTGAAGGGGGTTATGGTTCTAAAGTATAAAAAATAGCAGATCCATACGGCATTGGGTGAGGCGGGTTGCAGGAGAGTATGTTCAGTCTGTAGATGGAAAAATTAGATTAAAAATACATACGAAGAAAGAAACTATATATACACGGGACAAGAAAAATCAAAACATCCCACTGCTACGCAATCTTGGATTCAATGCTGTCATGCTTTGGGACTGCAAGTGTATACACATGGCACTATGGAGTGATATTAGAGCCAACAGAAATTGATTCTGAATTTAATCATGTTGAATCATTTCAAAATGATTGAGATCAGATTAAATTTCTGTTGCCACTAAAATCACTCCATAGAGCAATACGTTCCCTTTAAATTATTTTATACTTATGATGTAGGGTTAAGAACAAGTTAGTACTCTCTCATACCCACCAGTTCTTCATCATTCCCCAGCCTCATTTAGGAGGTGAACGAATAACTTGATCCTCCGGAGAAGCTTGGGTGAAACATGCATGTTTGAAGGTCAACAGACCCCCCTCTCATGTCTTCTTTACACACTGCACACACACATCGGCCCCCTAGTAGTCACATGCAAACACACACACACCCCACCCATGGACACACCCCTCACACATACCTGTCACACACCGGCCCCCAAGCAGTTCACGCAAACCTGCAGTTATGAGTCATGTTTTTGCAACAAGGTAGCCCCCCACTTGAAAAAGCCATTCTCCTTTTAACATTTTCGCACCCTTAACATTCCTATCCTGCGTGTTTCAAGGGGTGTGTGTGTGTGTAGGGATGCATGTGCTGCTGTGTGTACCTATGTGTGTTTGCATGCATTTATTTGTATGTGTGTGTCAGGATCATGTGTTGGGATGTGTGTGTTACGAGGAGGTGTGATATATGGCCGATATACCGCAGACAAGGACTGTTCTTATGTACAACGCAACGCAGAGTGCCTGGACACAGCCCTTAGCCGTGGTATATTGGCCATATATCACAAAGCCAAGAGGTTCCTTATAGCTATTATAAACTGGTTACCAATGTAATTAGAGCAGTCAAAATAAATGTTTTGTCATGCCTGGTATACGGTCTGATATACCACGGCTGTCAGCCAATCAGTATTAAGGGCTCGAACCACCCAGTTTATAATGTGTATTTTGGCGTGTGTGTTATTGTGTTTGTTATCTTGGTGTAACTAATTTTCCTCTTAACTCACACTAACCCAACTCCCAGGAAACACTTCACATGGTAACAGCTTTGTATGTGGCATTTGGGAAGAGGTGGACGTGATTGCTCCTCTTGTTTGTTTTCCTTGTCATGTGTTTACACCAAACCACACTTATCTGCATGAAGTAAATAGCAACAAACACACATACTTCCTCATTTAGCTTCAACTGAAGGTGAATCTGGTACAAATGGTTTGAACCAAAATACAGCCCTGTTTGGCTCCCAAACCTCACATCACTTTTTTTATGCAGTCAGGGTCACGTCATACACTACATGGGCAGAAGTATGTGGACACCCCTTCAAATTAGTGGATCCAGCTATTTAAGCCACAATGTTGCTAACAGGTGTATAAAATTGAGCACACAGCCATGCAATTTCCATAGACCGACATTGGCAGTAGAATTGCCCGTACTGAAGAGCTCAGTGACTTTCAACGTGGCACCGTCATAGGATGCCACCTTTCCAACAAGTCAGTTTGTAAAATTTCTGCCTTGCTAGAGCTACCCCGGTCAACTGCAAGTGCTGTTATTGTGAAGTGGAAAAGTCTAGGAGCAACATAGGCTCAGCCATGAAGTGGTAGGCCACACAAGCTCACAAAAGGGAACAGCCGAGTGCTGAAGCGTGTTGCGCGTAAAAATCGCCTGCCCTCGGTTGCAACGCTCACTACCGAGTTCCAAACTGCCTCTGGAAGCAATGTCAGCACAATACCTGTTTGTTGCGAGCTTCATGGAATGGGTTTCCATGGCTGAGCAGCCGCACACAAGCCTAAGATCACCAATGCCAAGTGTCAGCTGGAGTGGTGTAGAGCTTGCCGCCATTGAACTCTGGAGCAGTGGAAACGCGTTCTCTGGAGTGATGAATCACAGTTCACCATCTGGCAGTCCAAGGACAAATCTGGATTTGGCAGATGCCCTAATGCATAGTGCCAATTGTAAAGTTTTCTGGTGGAGGAATAATGGTCTGGTGCTGTTTTTCATTGTTTGGGCTAGGCCCCTTAGTTCCAGTGAAGGGAAATCTTATTACTACAGCATGCAATGACATTCCAGACGATTCTGTGCTTCCAACTATGTGGCAACAGTTTGGAGAATTCCCTTTCCTGTTTCAGCATGACAATGCCCCTGTGTGAGGTCCATACAGAAATGGCTTGTCGAGATCGGCGTGGAAGAACTTGACTGGCCTGCACAGAGCCCTGACCTCAACCCCTCCGAACACCTTTGGGATGAATTGGAACGCCGAGCCAGGCTTAATCGCCCGACATCAGTGCCTGACCTCACTAATGCTCTTATGGCTGAATGGATCCAAGTCCCTGCAGCAATGTTCCAGCATCTGGTGGAAAGCCTTCCCAGAAAAGTGAAAGCTGTTATAGCATCAAAGGGGGGATCAATTCCATATTAATGCCCATGATTTTGGAATTAGATGTTCGATGAGCATGTGTTCACATACTTTTGGCCATGTAGTCTATTTCAAATAATATTTAGTTAGTTGCTATTACTAATGAAACTTGGTGCTTGGTTTCCCTGCGAAAGCTTGTCATATTAAGAATGTACCTTGCTGCAGCAAGGTATTTTGAAAAAAGTTATGTTTCGATGCCCAGAACAGTAGATGTTTTTAAAGCTTCTTATTCGATGTGATTTTTTATTCTATTCACACATTTTGCTGTTTTATGAGGGGATTGGTTCTATGTTCTTTGACAAATCGAAATGGGAGAATACATTTTTATTAAATTTGGACTTAATTTCTGAATGAATGAATTCATTATTTGGATAATGTATTGATGTCACACATGACTTGTATTGTCACATAGAAACACGGAGGAATCCTGAGGATTTTCCCAGAGGCCAAGGCGCAGTTCGTCGACATCGAACCCAAGTTCGACCGCCTGCTCTTCTTCTGGTCGGACCGGCGGAACCCCCATGAGGTGCAGCCAGCATACTACACCAGGTAGGGTGATCTCTTAGCTTGACCTCTGACCTTTTGACCCCAGAGAAAATGTCAATACTCCTGACCTTGGACCCAGGGTTTTCTGCTTGTCTTCCATCACAATCCCAAACCTCCTGTTTTGTGTTGCTTATTGTAATGTCATTTAAGTAAA
Organism: Oncorhynchus tshawytscha; assembly: GCF_018296145.1. Classification (NCBI taxonomy): domain Eukaryota; kingdom Metazoa; phylum Chordata; class Actinopteri; order Salmoniformes; family Salmonidae; genus Oncorhynchus; species Oncorhynchus tshawytscha. Next base: position 3,721,104 of record NC_056460.1, on the reverse strand, counting down.
GCATCCGTCACAGGCCATTTTGAGAACTTGGCTGAAGCCTGAATTGTGACATAGTTTACATTAGGTTAATGCATGCCATGATCTATGAACAGACATTATTGTAAAGTGTTACCACATTAAGCAACACCACCAACAATATCCAGCTTTAATATATTGGAAAATGCTCAATACTGTTAGAAAAGTTGGACCATGACAAATGGTAGTGTTGGTGTTAGTAGGTATACCTATTATGTGAATAATTGTATGTTAGTTGACCTCTCTGTTTCCGTTGTCTCACTCGCTGTCCAGGTATGCCATAACAGTGTGGTATTTTGATGCCGATGAACGAGCTCGGGCCAAGGAGAAATATCTAACAAGTAAGATGGAGTCCTGGGCACGTATTCATAAAACATCTCAAAGTAAGAGTGCTGATCTAGGATCGGTTTTGCCTTTTGGATCATAATAAATAAGATAAAATGATCGTAGATCAGCACTTGATCCTAGATCAGCAATGTGAGACACTTTATGAATACAGGGTCAAAGTGATCACCATAAGAACATATTTTTTGTTCATTTTTTTGTGTTGTTTGTAACTGATTTTTTAAACTTATTCTGTACATAATGTTGCTGCTACCGTCTCTTATGACCGAAAATAACTTCTGGACATTAGAACAGTGATTACTCACCACGAACTGGCAGAAGCTTTTTCCTTTAACAAGTCCGACGAGCCCACGTGAAGGACAAACTGCTTTCCTGGGAACAGGCCCAAATCCCCGTCATTTGCGTAAAGAGAAGATGGAGAAAAAGAGGATGGAGGTTGGGCTCCTTCTGAGAATTCATAAGCAATCGAATAAACCTCCACTGCTTTCCGTTCTACTAGCTACCATGCAGTCATTCAAAAATTAAATCGACGACCTACAAGGAAGAATAAACTACCAACAGGATATTAAAAACTGTAATATCTTATGCTTCACGGAGTCGTGGCTGAATGAATGACATTATCAACATACAGCTAGCTGGCTGGTAGTACGCTGTATCGGGAGGATATAACAGCGGTGTCTGGTAAGACAAGGGATGGCGGCTTATGCATATTTGTAAACAACAGCTGGTGCACGATATCTAAGGAAGTCTTAAGGTCCTGCTCGCCTGAGGTAGAGTATGTTGTGATAAGCTGTAGACCATACTAACTACCTAGAGAGTTTTCATCTGTATTTTTCATAGCTGTCTACATACCACCACAGTCCGGTGCTGGCACTAAGACCGCACTCAATGCGCTGTATTCCGCCATAAGCAAACAGGAAAACGCTCATCCAGAGGCGGCGATCCTAGTGGCCGGGGACTTTAATGCAGTGAATCTTAAATCCGTTATAGCAAATTTCTATCAGCATGTTAAATGTGCAAGCAGAGGGAAAAAAACTCTAGACCACCTTTACTCCACACACAGAGACGTGTACAAAGCTCTCCCTCTCCCTCCATTTGGCAAATCTGACCATAATTCTATCCTCCTGATTCCTGCTTACAAGCAAAAATTAAAGCAGGAAGCAACAGTGACTCGGTCAATAAAAAGTGGTTAGAGGAAGCAGATGCTAAGCTACAGGACTGTTTTGCTAGAACAGACTGGCATATGTTCTTCCGATGGACTACACCCCATCAGTCATTGGCTTCATTAATAAGTGCATTGATGACATCGTCCCCACAGTGACCGTACATACCCCAACCACCATAACATACCCCAACCCGAAGCCATGGATTACAGGCAACATCTGCACTGAGCTAAAGGCTAGAACTGCCGCTTTCAATGAGCGGGACTCTAACCCGGTAGCTTATAAGAAATTCCACTATGCCCTCTGACGAACCATCAAACAGGCAAAGCGTCAATACAGAACTAAGATCGAATGATACTACACCAGCTCTGATGCTCGTCTAATGTGGCAGGGCTTGCAAACCATTACAGACTATAAAGGGAAGCACTGTCGAGAGCTGCCCAGTGACACGAGCCTACCAGACGAGCAAAACTATTTCTATGCTCGCTTCAAGGCAAGTAACACTGAAACATGCATGAGAGAATCAGCTGTTCCGGATGACCGTGTGATCACTCTCTCTGCAGCCGATGTGAGTAAGACCTTTAAACAGGCCAGATGGATTACCAGGACGTGTACTGCAAGCATGCACTCACCAACTGGCAAGTGTCTTCACTGACTTTTTCAACCTCTCCCTGTCCGAGTCTGTAATACCAACCTGTTTTAAGCAGACCACCATAGTCTCTGTTCCCAAGGACACTAAGGTAACCTGCCTAAATGACTACCGACCCGTAACATTCACATCTGGAGCCATGAAGAGCTTTGAAAGGCTGGCCATGGCTCACATCAACACCATTATCCCAGAAACCCTAGACCCACTCCAATTTGCATACCACCCTAACAGATCCATAGATGATGCAATCTTTATTGCACTCCACACTGTCCTTTCCCACCTGAACAAAAGGAACACCTATGTGAGAATGATATTCATTGACTACAGCTCAACGTTCAACACCATAGTGCCCTCAAAGCTCATCAATAAGTTAAGGACCCTGGACTAAACACCTCCCTCTGCAACTGGATCCTGGACTTCCTGACGGGCTGCCCCCAGGTGGTAAGGGTAGGTAACAACACATCCACCACGCTGATCCTCAACACAGGGGCCCCTCGGGTGTGTGCTCAGCCCCCCCTCCTGTGCTCCCTGTTCACTCATGACTGCACAGCCAGGCACGACTCCAACACCATCATTAAGTTTGCTGATGACACAATAGTGGTAGGCTTGATCACTGACAACGACGAGACAGCCTATAGGGAGGAGGTCAGAGACCTGGCCGTGTGGTGCCAGGACAACAACCTCTCCCTCGACGTGATCAAGACAAAGGAGATGATTGTGGACTACAGGAAAAGGAGGACTGAGCATGCCCCCGTTCTCATCGATGGAGCTGTAGTGGAGCAGATTGAGCTTCAAGTTCCTTGGTGTCCACATCACTAACAAACTAACATGCTCCAAGCACACCAAGACAGTCGTGAAGAGGGCACGACAAAACCTATTCCCCCTCAGGAGACTGAAAAGATTTGGCATGGGTCCTCAGATCCTCAAAAGGTTCTGCAGCTGCATCATCGAGAGCATCCTGGTTGCATCACTGCCTGGTCTGGCAACTGCTCGGCCTCTGACCGCAAGGCACTACAGAGGGTAGTGCATACTGCCCAGTACATCCCTGGGGCCAAGCTTCCTACCATCAAGGACCTCTATACCAGGTGGTGTCAGAGGAAGGCCCTAAATTGTCAAAGACTCCAGCCACCCTAGTCATAGACTGTTCTCTTTGCTACCTCACGGCGGCAAGGGGTACCGGTGCACCAAGTCTAGGTCCTAGAGGCTTCTAAACAGCTTCTACCCCCAACCCATAAGACTCCTGAACATCTAATCAAATGGCTACCCTGACTATTTGCATTGCCCAACCCCCCACCCCCTCTTTTACGCCACTGATACTCTGTTATTATCTATGCATAGTCACTTTAATAACTCTACCTACAGTGGCTTATTCACCCCCTTTGGCATTTTTCCTATTTTGTTGCCTTACAACCTGGAATTAAAATAGATTTTTTGGGGGTGATATCATTTGATTTACACAACATGCCTACTACTTTGAAGATGCAAAATATTCTTTATTATGAAACAAACAAGAAATAAGATTAACAAAACAGAAAACTTGAGCGTGCATATCTATCCCCCCCCCCCAAAAAAAAAGTCAATACTTTTGTAACGTGTGCGCTGACAGTCAGGAAGCAAGTTCTGGGAGTGAATCATTTAATAAATAAATGAAAACATAATAAAAAACCAAGACACTCGAACAACGCACAGACATGAAACTGAAACAATGACGCCTGGGGAAGGAACCAAAGGGAGTGGCAGGTAATCAAGGAGGTGATGGAGTCCAGGTGAGTGTCATAATACACGTAACGATGGTGACAGGTGTGCGCCATAACGAGAAGACCGGTGACCTAGAGGCCGGAGAGGGAGCACACGTGACTGCACCCCCTCCCCGACGCGTGGCTCCATCCACAGGACGTTGACCAAGATGACGATCCCGGGCATCAGGAGCGAAGCGTTCACCTCTGATAAGGCGCGGGAACCTGTCGATCCAGCTTAGGTGCGGGAGCATGGTGACCTAGAGAGCTGGAGAGAGAGCATACGTGACAACTTTGTAGAGCCACCCTTTGCAGCAATTACATCTGCAAGTCTGTAGCGGTATTTATTAGAGAGGGTAAAGAAAGATTTTGTTCGGGCGCCAGGCAGGTATTAACCATGCCGAAAGGAAAAGAGTAGAATAGAGAGAGTACCACTACCAGACACACACACATCAGCAGAAGAGACTGCCTAGAGTGTAGCCTGTTTACCAGATAGCCAGTGGAGAGAAAAGAGAATACACACCATATAAAACCCACATCACAACACAGGGGTAACCCAAACAAGAATACCTCATACAATAATACTAATACTAATAATGGCAGAGCAATTCCACAGCAACTTCATACAAGAACGAACCCAGTCATCAACATAGGATTTGCAATAATCTGTATTATTTTCTAGTGGATGAGTGCAGAGGGTATGAATTGGGGGGTGTTCATCGGGCCTTAAAAATGTCCACAGTCTTCACGGCCACATGTCAAGTACACCCCACCTCAATACAGTTCACATAATATACAACTTGCAAGCAACCTACTAAAATGTCCCTCCAAACACTTCTGGCAGGGAAATAATTCCAGCTCTAATGAACTTCAATGGGAAGTGCATTTGAAAAATAGAGAGTCTGTTGCAGGGTAAAGCACAGCGAGATCTTAGCTGTGGTCTTCAGGCGTGCAGGTGTACTGTCTGACTGTCCGATGGTTTGTTGGTTTGTATGTTAAAGCTTCGCAACAATGTTGCTACTAATCCATGCGATCCATAACAGGCGCGGTCCCAAACGAAAACAACCACGACCTAGAGCGATTAACCGATGATTGAGTTATATACTCTATAAACTACACACGCTGAAAACAAACAAAACTTCTGCAGCACAGCACACACAATCAAACTGTCGCGCCACCCAAGAGCCCCTCCCCAAAGAGCTGAACGAGCTCCCTTTATCTCCTCCTTCCTTACTGCTCATGCGCTCTTAAAGTGGCAGCGCACGGTGAAGGCTCCGAGCAGATTTCGCCACAAGTCTTTGGGGGTATGTCTCTATAAGTTTGGCACATCTAGCCACTGGGATTTTTGCCCATTCTTCAAGGCAAAACTTATTCAGCTCCTTCAAGTTGGATTGGTTCCACTGGTGTACCCCAATCTTTAAATCATACCACAGATTCTCAATTGGATTGAGGTCTGGGCTTTGACTTGGCCATTCCAAGGCATGTAAATGTTTCCCCTTAACTTCTTGCGTCGAGCAGTCCCGTATCCGGGAGCGTAATCATAGCCTCAAGCTCATTACCATAACACAACGTTAACTATTCATGAAAATCGCAAATGAAATAAAATAAATATATTGGCTCACAAGCTTAGCCTTTTGTTAACAACACTGTCATCTCAGATTTTCAAAATATGCTTTTCAACCATAGCTACACAAGCATTTGTGTAAGAGTATTGATAGCTAGCATAGCATTAAGCCTAGCATTCAGCAGGCAACATTTTCACAAAAACAAGAAAAGCATTCAAATAAAATCATTTACCTTTGAAGAACTTCGGATGTTTTCAATGAGGAGACTCTCAGTTAGATAGCAAATGTTCAGTTTTTCCAAAAAGATTTTGTGTAGGAGAAATCGCTCCGTTTTGTTCATCACGTTTGGCTAAGAAAAAAATTACAACGCCAAACTTTTTTCCAAATTAACTCTATCGAGAGTTAAAAAATTAATTAATATCGAGAGAAACATGGCAAACGTTGTTTAGAATCAATCCTCAAGGTGTTTTTCACATATCTATTCGATGATAAATCATTCGTGGCAGTTGGGTTTCTCCTCTGGAGCAAATGGAAAAATGCACGCAGCTGGAGATTACGCAATAATTTCGACGGAGGACAACAAGCGGGCACCTGGTAAATGTAGTCTCTTATGGTCAATCTTCCAATGATATGCCTACAAATACGTCACAATGCTGCAGACACCTTGGGGAAACGACAGAAAGTGTAGGCTCATTCCTGGCGCATTCACAACCATATAAGGAGACATTGGAACACAGCGCCTTCAAAATCTGGGCCATTTCATGTTTGAAATTTCATCTTGGTTTCGCCTGTAGCATCAGTTCTGTGGCACTCACAGATAATATCTTTGCAGTTTTGGAAACGTCAGAGTGTTTTCTTTCAAAGCTGTCAATTATATGCATAGTCGAGCATCTTTTCGTGACAAAATATCTTGTTTAAAACGGGAACGTGTTTTTATCCAAAAATTAAAAGAGCGCCCCCTATATCGAAGAAGTTAAACCACTCAAATGTTACTGGAAGGTGAACCTCCGTCCCTGTCTCAAATCTCTGGAAGACTGAAACAGGTTGCCTTCAATAATTTCCCTGTATTTTGCAACATCCTTCAATTCTGACCAGTTTCCCAGGCCCTGCCGATGAAGAACATCCCACAGCATGATGCTGCTACCACCATGCTTCAATGTGAGGATGGTGTTCTCGGGGTGATGAGAGGTGTTGGGTTTGCGCTAGACATAGCATTTTCCTTGATGCCCAAAATGCTCAATTTTAGTCTCATCTGACCAGACTACCTCCTTCCATATGTTTGGAGAGTCTCCCACATGCATTTTGGCTAACACCAAACTTGTGTACCTATTTTTTTCTTTAAGCAATGACTTTTTCTAGCCACTCTTCCGTAAAGCGCAGCTCTGGAGTGTACTGCTTAAAAGTGTACTGCTTAAAGTGGTCCTATGGACAGATGCTCCAATCTCCACTGTGGAGCTTTGCAGTTCCTTCAGGGTTATCTTTGGTCTCTTTGTTGCCTCTGATTAATGCCCTCCTTGCCTGGTCCGTGAGTTTTGGTGGGCGGACTTCTCTTGGCAGGATTGTTATGGTGCCATATTCTTTCCATTTTTTTATAATAGATTTAATGGTGCTCGGTGGGATGTTCAAATATTCAGATCTTTTTTTATAACCCAACAATGATCTGTACTTCTCCACAACTTTGTCCCTGACCTGTTTGGAGAGCTCCTTGGTCTTCAGGGTGCCGTTTGCTTGTTGGTTCCCCTTGCTTAGTGGTGTTGCAAGCCTCTGGGGCCTTTCAGAACAGGTGTACAGTCGTGGCCAAAGGTTTTGAGAATGACACAAATATTAATTTTCACAAAGTCTGCTGCCTCAGTGTCTTTAGATATTTTTGTCAGATGTTACTATGGAATACTGAAGTATAATTACAAGCATTTCATAAGTGTCCAAGGCTTTTATTGTGGCAAGGTGCTCTCTCCAGCACAAAGAGTCAATATTTGCAGTGTTGACCCTTCTTTTTCAAGAATCCGTCTGCAATCCATCCTGGCATGATGTCAATTAACTTCTGGACCTCATCCTGACTAATGGCAGCCCATTCTTGCATAATCAATGCTTGTAGTTTGTCAGAATTTGTGGGTTTATGTTTGTTCACCCGCCTGGGGAGTCTGGGGAGTTTCCTGGCCATGGACCCAAAATATTGATGTTTTGTTCCCTGAGCCACTTAGTTATCACTTTTGCCTTATGGCAAGGTGCTCCATCATGCTGGAAAAGGCATTGTTCGTCACCAAACTGTTCCTGGATGGTTGGGAGAAGTTGCTCTCGGAGGATGTGTTGGTACCATTCTTTATTCATGGCTGTGTTGTTAGGCAAAATTGTGAGTGAGCCCACTCCCTTGGCTGAGAAGCAACCCCACACATGAATGGTTTCAGGATGCTTTACTGTTGGCATGACACGACTGATGGAGGCGCTCACCTTGTCTTCTCCAGACAAGCTTTTTTCCGGATGCCCCAAACAATCGGAAAGGAAATTCATCAGAGAAAATGACTTTACCCCAGTCCTCAGCAGTCCAATACCTGTACCTTTTGCAGAATATCAGTGTGTCCCTGATGTTTTTCCTGGAGAGAAGTGGCTTCTTTGCTGCCTTTCTTGACAGCAGGTCATCCTCCAAAAGTATTCGCCTCACTGTGCGTGCAGATGCACTCACACCTGCCTGCTGCCATTCCTGAGCAAGCTCTGTACTGGTGGTGCCTCCAATCCTGCAGCTGAATCAACTTTAGGAGACGGTCCTGGCGCTTGCTGGACTTTCTTGGGCGCCCTGAAGCCTTCTTCGCAACATTTGAACCGCTCTCCTTGAAGTTCTTGATGATCTGATAAATGGTTAGGTGCAATCTTACTGGCAGCAATATCTGTGAAGCCCTTTTTGTGCAACGCAATGATGACGGCGCATATTTCCTTCCAGGCAACCATGGTTGACAGAGGAAGAACAATGATTCCAAGAACCATCCTCCTTTTGAAGCTTCCAGTCTGTTATTCGAACTCAATCAGCATTACAGAGTGATCTCCAGCCTTGTCCTCGTCATCACTCACACCTGTGTTAATGAGAGACTCACTGACATGATGTCAGCTGGTCCTTTTGTAGCAGGGCAGAAATGCAGTGGAAATGTTTTTTGGCGATTAGTTCATTTACATGGCAAAGAGGGACTTTGCAATTAATTGCAATTCATCTGATCACTCTTCATAACATTCTGGAGTATATTCAAATTGCAATCATACAAACTGAGGCAGCAGACTTAGTGAAAAATTAATATTTGTGTCATTCTCAAAACTTTTGGCCACGACTGTATATATACTGAGATCATTGGACAGATCATGTTACACTTAGATTGTACACAGGTGGACTTTATTTAAGTAATTATGTGATGTCTGAAGGTAATTGGTTGCACCAGATCTTATTTAGGGGCTTCATAGCAAAGGGGGTGAATCAATGCACCACTTTCCTGTTTTCTTTTAAACAACTGTTTTTTTCATTTCACTTCACCAATTTTGACTATTTTATGTATGTCCAATACATGAAATGCAAATGAAAATATATTTAAATTACAGGTTGTAATGCAACAAAATAGGAAAAACACCAAGGGGGATGAATACTTTTGCAAGGCACTGTACCTGTACATATTACCCTGCACATTGACTCTGTATGTAGTCTCGCTATTGTTATTTTACTGCTGCTCTTTAATTACTTGTTCCTTCTATTTCTTATTCATATTTTTTAAACTGCATTGTTGGTTTGGGGCTTGTAAGTAAGCATTTCACTGTAAGGTGAACCTGTTGTATTGGGAGCATGTGACTAATACAATTTGATTTGATTTGAAGAAAGAATAATTTATATGAAGTCATAAGAAATAAGAATTTGTTCTTAACTGGTTGAATAAAAATGAATAAAATTAGAATTCTTTCTTAACAGGTTGAATAAAATTTAATAAAATATAACTCTCCCGCTCACCCTCCTTCTCTATTCCGTCCTATAGGTGCAGGAGAAAAGGGAGTAAACGTAGAATTGAACAAGCCGTCGGATCTGAGCTAATATGAGAGAAGCTTCCTGCCATCACCCGCTGCTGCTGTGGACAGATGGGGAAAGAGGGATGGATGGTGGGAGAGAGGGAAGGAAAAGGGATGGTGGGATGTAGAGGAGAGAGATGAATGAACCCAACTTGGAATAGTCTGCTTTCTTTAAACTTGTAATATCCAAAGTTGACACACAACACACACAGAGACCCTGAATGTGATGACATTGCACTGCAAGGAATCATCATTATTTGCCAAGTTTCTGTTTTTGCTTGTTGCATTGATTTTTGGGCTTTATTATGTGAAGAATGCCGGTGTAAAAATGAGCTATGGAGAAAAATAATATGTATTAAGTGAACCGAATGCAAAAAAAATATATTGTTGTGAATTTTAGGGTGATGAAAGGAGTGTACCCATATGTACTTATCTGTCAGACGGGTTGTCGTGGTCTCCATCGGATGGATCTCTCAGTGTTATAAAAAAGGTACAAAAGGCTGTGCGTGATGTCCCTCTATTGCCTGATGCGCACTATAGAGCCGACTCAAACCGCACTGCGCTAATTTGGATACTTTCTTTTCACATGATCCTTTGCATCACAATTCTAGGATGATGAGTAACCACGCCAGACCAGTACAGTACAACTAGTCACGGCCCGGTTTGGCTTAGTTGAGTAAAAAGGCTATTAATAGCTTGAGCTGCACTGACTCGAATAAGATAGAAGTTTTCACATTTTTTGCAAACTGCGGTAGTGATTTTCACATTGCAGGTATATGTTGACTGCGGTGCTGTTCTGTGTCCTGGCACTCAATGCTTGGTAACTGGGTCTTGTTCATTAGGCACCAAACAGAAGAAAATGGACTGAAACTGACATGCTCGTTTTCCGTTGCAAAACAGTTTTAAAAGTTTTCCTTGCGTGCCCTAATGAACACGGCCCTGTGTGCGCTACAGAAGCATCCTGACCTGCGATCAGTGATCTGTCAGTTGTTGCAGACATTAATATCACCTTTGTCTTAAAAAACAAAAACTGACACCTACCTATTAGCCTTGCAGTTCTGAAGTTGAATTTTTTTGTAAAAAGGTGGGTTTTGTATGTGCAATTTGAGTCTACTGCTGTATGGTCTCATCATTACAGTGTGTGTGTGTGTGTGTGTGTGTGTGTGTGTGTGTGTGTGTGTGTGTGTGTGTGTGTATCTGCACGTATGCATGTGTGCGATACCTTCACTAACCACTGAGCAGAGGTTGAAAGTGAGTGAGAGCGACTGCAAGAATACCGGCATGACTCTTCTCTCTGGCTATACACCATCGCCATCATGTGGTCACATCTGACCAATGAGTTTATCAACAGGAGAATTGGCAGACCCAACTGAATGCGGCAGGTATCCTAGCGGTTAAGAGCGTTGGGCTAGTATCCGAACTCGCTGGTTTGAATTTTTGTTCAAACTGTATTTATTTGCCATTGATCTATTCATGTATCAATAAATCAGTTGACATGTAAATAAGACAACATTTAGAGAGCAGTGTATGTATGTATTGTTTGCATTAACTTTAAAATATAAATTCCAGTATGTAATTACTGACCTTTCAATTGGTTCCATTGTAAAGGGCAAGCTCAATCAAGCACAGCGGAAATATACATTCTTTCACCCATGTCTGAATTTATATCCCTTCATTGCAGAGTCTCCTCAGGAACTTCTCTAACCAGGCGTTGTCTCACATCACATCCACAGGAAAGCCAATTACCTTTTTCTAGTCCCTACTCTTTTGGTGTTTACAAATGTATGAAGGAATAAAATATGTGCAAGGAATATGGAGGAAACTCCCTAAATAAATGTTGATGATGGCTCTGCCAACACTGTTTACGTAACAGTGAATGACAGTCGCTGTACAGAGCTGTTAGAGAGAGGTTGAGTGAATAGCAGAGTCTGGCTTGTTCTGCTCTAACCAGGAGTATGGTCCCTACTATCAGGAGCAGGACAGGGGCCCACCTATTGCATTCAGAAAAAACACCAAGATGATTCATGAGTTGGTAGTTTTGGCTTTCGAGTTTACATCAAGAGCATCCAAGAAGACGAAGATCAGATGAGCGGTACCGGCCAGGATGAGAAATGTTCCAGCCAATGACCGTCACCTTGTCTATGGACAAATTCCACTTGAGGTATTCAGTGCACTTGGCCCAAGGATGCTGGTGATGGAGGTGATGGACAAAGCTACAACCCCAATGTAATGGGGAAACAGAATAATTGCCAGTATGGACATCATCCACACTGCCACTCCCAGGGTGTTGACCACAAACTCCATCCAACTCTGCTTCAGTGGGGCTTTAGGAGGTATTGGAGGGGTAGACAGTTCTGTACAGCATGGTCCCCCTGGTCAGGAGTGTGCAGACCACAGTGGTCATGAGAAATCCTATGACTCTCTGTCCATGCCCATCAACATGCTCTCTTCTACACCTGCCCTTTCTGGAGGAAGGGTGATACAGTAAAAAGCCCTCTGTCTGCTTTACTGTGGTGTCAAAAATTAGGCTGTCATGGAAACACAAACAATTAATAAAGACGTGGTTGTACATTTTCATTGTATTTACTATTGAGATTTTATTAAAATGAGAAAGTAATTTGGCATTGTGATATCAACAATTATAAGTGGGCAGGCACAGCTACATCCTTTTTGGTTCTTTATAAATCAAATCAAATTTTATTTGTCACATACACATGGTTAGCAGATGTTAATGCGAGTGTGGCGAAATGCTTGTGCTTCTAGTTCCGACAATGCAGTAACAACCAACAAGTAATCTAACTAGCAATTCCAAAACTACTGTCTTATACACAGTGTAAGGGGATAAAGAATATGTACATAAGGATATATGAATGAGTGATGGTACAGAGCAGCATAGGCAAGATACAGTAGATGGTATCGAGTACAGTATATACATATGAGATGAGTATGTAAACAAAGTGGCATAGTTAAAGTGGCTAGTGATACATGTATTACATAAGGATGCAGTCGATGATATAGAGTACAGTATATACGTATGCTTATGAGATGAATAATGTAGGGTAAGTAACATTATATAAGGTAGCATTGTTTAAAGTGGCTAGTGATATATTTACATCATTTCCCATCAATTCCCATTATTAAAGTGGCTGGAGTTGAGTCAGTGTCAGTGTCAGTGTGTTGGCAGCAGCCACTCAATGTTAGTGGTGGCTGTTTAACAGTCTGATGGTCTTGAGATAGAAGCTGTTTTTCAGTCTCTCGGTCCCAGCTTTGATGCACCTGTACTGACCTCGCCTTCTGGATGATAGCGGGGTGAACAGGCAGTGACTCGGGTGGTTGATGTCCTTGATGATCTTAATGGCCTTCCTGTAACATCGGGTGGTGTAGGTGTCCTGGAGGGCAGGTAGTTTGCCCCCGGTGATGCGTTGTGCAGACCTCACTACCCTCTGGAGAGCCTTACGGTTGTGGGCGGAGCAGTTGCCGTACCAGGCGGTGATACAGCCCGCCAGGATGCTCTCGATTGTGCATCTGTAGAAGTTTGTGAGTGCTTTTGGTGACAAGCCGAATTTCTTCAGCCTCCTGAGGTTGAAGAGGCGCTGCTGCGCCTTCTTCACGATGCTGTCTGTGTGAGTGGACCAATTCAGTTTGTCTGTGATGTGTATGCCGAGGAACTTAAAACTTGCTACCCTCTCCACTACTGTTCCATCGATGTGGATAGGGGGTGTTCCCTCTGCTGTTTCCTGAAGTCCACAATCATCTCCTTAGTTTTGTTGACGTTGAGTGTGAGGTTATTTTCCTGACACCACACTCCGAGGGCCCTCACCTCCTCCCTGTAGGCCGTCTCGTCGTTGTTGGTAATCAAGCCTACCACTGTTGTGTCGTCCGCAAACTTGATGATTGAGTTGGAGGCGTGCGTGGCCACGCAGTCGTGGGTGAACAGTGAGTACAGGAGAGGGCTCAGAACGCACCCTTGTGGGGCCCCAGTGTTGTTGAGGATCAGCGGGGTGGAGATGTTGTTGCCTACCCTCACCACCTGGGGGTGGCCCATCAGGAAGTCCAGTACCCAGTTGCACAGTTCTAATGAACTCGCACACCGAATCAGCGTATTCGTCAATATTGTTATCTGACGCAATACGAAACATATCCCAGTCCACGTGATGGAAGCAGTCTTGGAGTGTGGAGTCAGCTTGGTCGGACCAGCGTTGGACAGACCTCAGCGTGGGAGCCTCTTGTTTTAGTTTCTGTCTGTAGGGCAGGGATCAACAAAATGGAGTCGTGGTCAGCTTTTCCGAAAGGAGGGCGGGGCAGGGCCTTATATGCGTCGCGGAAGTTAGAGTAACAATGATCCAAGGTTTTTCCACCCCTGGTTGCGCAATCGATATGCTGATAAAATTTAGGGAGTCTTGTTTTCAGATTAGCCTTGTTAATATCCCCAGCTACAATGAATGCAGCCTCCGGATAAATGGATTCCAGTTTGCAAAGAGTCAAATAAAGTTCGTTCAGAGCCATCGATGTGTCTGCTTGGGGGGGGATATATACGGCTGTGATTATAATCGAAGAGAATTCTCTTGGTAGATAATGCGGTCTTACATTTGATTGTGAGGAATTCTAAATCAGGTGAACAGAAGGATTTGAGTTCCTGTATGTTTCTTTCATCACACCATGTCTCGTTAGCCATAAGGCATACGCCCCCGCCCCTCTTCTTACCGGAAAGATGTTTGTTTCTGTCAGCGCGATGCGTGGAGAAACCCGCTGGCTGCACCGCCTCCGATAGCGTCTCTCCAGTGAGCCATGTTTCCGTGAAGCAAAGAACGTTACAGTCTCTGATGTCCCTCTGGAATGCTACCCTTGCTCGGATTTCATCAACCTTGTTGTCAAGAGACTGGACATTGGAGAGAAGAATGCTAGGGAGTGGTGCACGATGTGCCCGTCTCCGGAGTCTGACCAGAAGACCGCCTCGTTTCCCTCTTTTTCGGAGTCGTTTTTTTGGGTCGCTGCATGGGAACCATTCCGTTGTCCTGTTTGAAAGGCAGAACACAGGATCCGCGTCGCGAAAAACATATTCTTGGTCGTACTGATGGTGAGTTGACGCTGATCTTATGTTCAGTAGTTCTTCTCGACTGTATGTAATGAAACCTAAGATGACCTGGGGTACTAATGTAAGAAATAACACGTAAAAAAAAAAAAAACACTGCATTGGAAACACTGCATAGTTTCCTAGGAACGCGAAGCGAGGCGGCCATCTCTGTCGGCGCCGGAAGTCGAACACTGCTTGACGTGGCCTCCACGCAGGGAGCCATAACTTCCATCTGCTCTAGCACACATACAAACCAATGGTGCATATAAACACTAGATGACTGACAGGTGGCGCTATTTTGAAGTGACTGTCACCATTTTTGTACCCCTCCAACACTTTGTCAAGCATATTACATAACAGATACCTCAATGCATACTTTTAAATTGTATTATATGAACAAACAAAACAAAAATAGTTTTTCCTTAAAGTATAATTTTTTGAGAATATGAATGTTACTGTTCACTCTACAACAAATAAATGCTTAAATATATGTAATTTTGCCCTTAAATTGAAATAATGTAGCATTCCATTCATTCCTATGGAGGACTGCTCCTGAGAAGCACCAATATGGGGGACAGTGGCTTTAAAGTCTCTCAATGGCCAATACATATCAAATCAAATTTTATAATCAACCATCTAGTGTTTTAATACATAATTGATACAACCCCCTACAGCAGGATTCCCCAGCTGGTGGCACGCAGGCCAAATTTGGCCCCTGGGTGGTTTTATTCCTCCCCCAACATTTTCTTGTTTTCATTTTCATTGTTGGACATAAAAGACTGTAAAACCATCAGGAAATCAGCTCCAAGTGATTTTAATTTTGGAAATCTGTTCCACACTATTCCCACGCATAACAGACACATGATCGTATACAAATGTAAGCATGGTTTGAAATGATCTGTTTGTGATTCTTGAGGTCAAATGTTTAACAGGTCAGGCTCTGCATCCTCTCAACAACCACATAGTCATGCCTTGTGTATTTTAGTGCGTTCCAGTTTACCACATTCCCTGGAGATAACACCTCCCCCTTCATGTAACTTTGGATCTCACATGGGGAGAGCACTCTGTCCCACATGTGGACATCAGTCTCATGTCCGTAAAAGGAGTCATGTACATCAAACCCACCAACGTATGCATCTTGGTCCTGACCTAAAATAATACTGGGAGTACCAGAGATGGAGCTGCCGGCTTGGAGCGCTTTCCTTGCACTTGGCTTCCCATTCACCCACTGTTGAGTCAATCCTGTACTGGCATCCCACGTCCCACAAACAGAGTACCACTCGTTCATTTTGTCTGGCAATCCCCAGAAATAGATACCTTGGTCCCCAATGTACACCCTGTAATTTCCCCCATCTCCCCTGAAGATTACAAAACCATCAGCATGAGAAGGCGTGGCCAATGAGAAAATGGTCAGCTCCTTTGTCTGGTAGTCGGTGAAAAATCGAACGCAGACAGTCACAGCAAAGAAGATTTTGTTCATGTCAGGGGTTATCTTGACATAGGTGGTGTTTGACTTCACTGGGAAAATGATTTGCTTCCCTGACATGTCTGTTACAATTAGAATAAGATTCGTTATTAGAGTTGCAAATGGAGGAAACTTTCAAAATGTAGTGTTTGAAAATTTGTAGAACTTAGGAAAATTACAGGGTATTTTGCAATCCTATTAGTATAGTAAATACAGTAAGTACTACTGAAACACATGTAATTATTCAACAATTCATGATAGTATTTTGGGCCATCTCCAAGATTTCAGTCTTACCTTCTGGCACAGCATAGCAGCACGTAAAGACCATCAGGAGCCATGTCTGCAGCTCCATTTCGTAGTTTCACTTGGAGTAAGCACTAATGTTATGGACACATCCTCAAAGGATATTCCTATTTATAGTATAGAAAACGGACTGAAAATGGGAGGAACTACCTGTATGCTCTTATGAATGCCAGCCAGACATAACACATTCCCCACTTCCTTGTTTTTGATATTGGTCTAGATTAGAAAATAGAGTCATTTGAGAATCTAAATTCATATGATTGATCAACATTGCCAGTTTATCAAGATGTTTTATGTTCTGCCATCAGACTTTCTAGGTCAAACCAATTTCTAGGTCAACAGGTGTATTAGTTGGCATTGTCTCACAGTTATTAGGTAATGGTATTATTGAGAAAACATCATATAAAATTTTGAAAAATAAAGTTGAAATAAAACTTAATAAAAAGTAAGTTTGAATGACACTGAGGGGCAGTGTTTTTACAGCTAATGCCGGTGTGCCTGAGACTGATTCCGTGCAGGTGTTTGTCCACATGCGTATACACATACTCTCATTCAAATACACACATACACACACACGTAAATAGTGCCAGACATGCACTCAAACATATACAGTTGGCCTTGCTGTTATGATTGTAGTTGTCCTTGATGTCCTTTGTTTTTTTTGCAATGTTGTTTCCTGTTTTTCCAATAAACACTTGCCTCTGATTGAGAACCACTCTAGGCAACCATAGACTTACCTAGAATACTACACAGAACACTACCCCATCAATCTACAAAAACCCCTTGACAAGACAAACACATAATCACCCATGTCACACCCTGGCCTAACCACAATAATAAAGAAAACTGTTCACAAATGCTCTCCATCCAACCTCACTGAGCTCGAGCTGTTTTGCAAGGAGGAATGGGAAAAAATGTCAGTCTCTCGATGTGCAAAACTGATAGAGACATACCCCAAGCGACTTACAGCTGTAATCGCAGCAAAAGGTGGCACTACAAAGTATTAACTTAAGGGGGCTGAATAATTTTGCACGCCCAATTTTTCAGTTTTTGATTTGTTAAAAAAGTTTGAAATATCCAATAAATGTCGTTCCACTTCATGATTGTGTCCCACTTGTTGTTGATTCTTCACAAAAAAATACAGTTTTATATCTTTATGTTTGAAGCCTGAAATGTGGGAAAAGGTCGCAAAGTTCAAGGGGGCCGAATACTTTCGCAAGGCACTGTACATTTGGTTGACAGATTTGTATTATTATAAAAAGTAATATAACATTATTATCAGAATCTTTAGTATTGTTATGTTACATGCGAGGCATACCCAGAAATGTCAACGTAAACAACTTACAAGAATGTGTTTACCAGGCAGTGTTCCTTTTTGTCGGAATAACACACTGTAGAGTTTCCTATTTACTAAAGAACAATCACTAAGACAAAACACAAAAGGTTGTAATATAATATGTACACATGTCATTCTATACTGAAAACAGGTACATTCTGAAAGATTTTTGGAGGTTGATGTGGTAACACATGTTTTTATTAATCTCACAATTTAAGATAATAGTGTTTATTTATACTTTACTTTAATTTTATTATTTATCGTGTCTCATACCAGGCTAATACACTACCAAGCAATGCAAACAGCTGTGGAATTAACCCCTAACTGGTGTGTGTCTTTTTGGGGGAATCAATAATTGATCAAAAATACCAATAGGCATGATCTGATCCTCTTCCCTATTACGACATATGCACAGGCATATGCAAAACCATAAAACTCAGACAAGAAAACAATGAAAACCTTAACATGACTACATGCATTGTCAGTATTTTAGTTACCATCCACCAATGGTTGAATTGGGTACTTTTTCTTTGTACATGCACCCAGCCTCCAAGTGGCTGGAGCCATACAACAGGCTAAATTAAAAAGACCCAAATAAAAAGTGTGTGAAAAGATGGGGTCAAATGTTATTTAAAAAAAAAAAAATTTTTTTTTGTTGTCCTAACATTTGACATAACTAGTAAGCCTTACATCCTGAATGTATAGGGGCTCCCAAATATGGACCTGGGAACACACGGGAGGGCTGGGACCACAAGCCCTTCTAAGTAATTGAGCCGAGAACATAATTGCTATATTGTAACTAAAAGCAATGACCCATAAGAGAACATGGGACCAAGGCAAAGCATGACCCATATAGAATTGAAACAACAGTATTCTTAATGAGAAATATAATCTAATAAACAAATGTTTGCATAATGAAAGACATGAAAACTGTCTCCAACAATGTATTTAGATATGTATAAAACGTTGATATCGTCAGTAAGGTCACTGAGACTAACAATAGACAATAGTTATTGTGGGAGGTTTAGGGTTAAAATATATGGGAAGGATCATGAATGTTAGAGATTTGGTCACAGTGGGGATTTTGAAAGAGTGAGATTAGAACCCCAAAGTAATCATGGTAAAAATGGTCATAAAGGTCATTTCATATTCCTGTTTAGGGGGTTAATAACTATATGGAAACCACTATTCACACTATGTGGATTATAAACATGTCCAGACATAGAGAACGATCACATCAAGATGTAACAGGGATGAATGGCTATTCAATGTACAACAGTAGTCTTCTGTAACATGCAATACGTGTTAAATATGTTTTACATACATCCATGACTGAATGGTATCACAAACTCCTTTTAAAGGTTTGTAATGTTGTAACAGGCCTCATCAGCAGTCTAGAGATTAACCTAGAGACATCAAAAACAGCAATGTTTAGAGCAGCTTGGAGATTATGCCCCATGCAAGGGGCAAAGAGTTGATTTACCTAACTCTGTACAAACCAAAGGAATTTCCAGAGTTAGCAAACCCTGACACTGGGTATGATAACTCTGACTCGTGCGTCTAATGATTATTGTAGATGTTAACAACCGAGGGAGTTTACAGTAGGTCAAAGAGCTGTATAAAGGCAAAGAGAGCAACAAATTGACCTACATTACCTCAAAGCTTAGAGTCACTGACGTTTTTATATACAGTACTACACATATCCAGAAGACAGGTCCGTACTGTAGTACTACACTATTCCACAGTTACGTACTGCTAATGTACTAGTATCTAGGATGTTAAGGAATATCTATAGTGGGGAACATGTACATGATATAACACATTCCCCACAGCATCTAAGGATGAAGACACTGACACTGACATTGTATTTTGTTATGTGAAAGTAGCATAAGTATGTGTAAAGAGTTTACAATTTTGTTTAAAAGTTCAGAATATGTCTCTTGTGAAAATTGAGATGGGGTACATATATTATGTATTTCAATTTCTTACACATTTTTAATAATACTTGTGAGTTGTAGACACTTATAAACCAAATGTTTCATTTGGATAATAATAATGATTTACAAATGAAAAAGTCAGTAGTTCATTGCATATTATGTAATTGTGGTTTCAATTGTTTTTCAATATTTTGCCTCAAACATTTATTATAGTGTAAAAATGTACTACAAAGTGTAGCTAAATAGAATAACTTAGGTCATACCCAGTCAGCACGTGACGTCCAAGGACATCGAATTATGGGGCGATATCAGGTCTGTCTGTTGTGGTCGCTATTTCGCCACAAAATAGTCATCCCAAATTGGGCTTTGTATAACTATGTAAATGTCTCTCAGACAAGGTGGCATTTATCAATATACACTCTAAAAAGTAAAGGTTCCTGTTACGGAGTCTCCTTTAGGGGTTCTTCAAATAGAAACAATGGGGGTACGCCTAAAAATTATTTGAACAACCTTCTGTGGGAACCCCGATAAGGAATACTCCAAGGTGGCATAGCAGTTCAGACATCTTTTGTCCTCGTCTTGTCGTGTCCTGTATATATATATATTTACAACTTTTTTCACAAACATTTTATTTTTATTTTCCATCAACTCATCTTCAAAACACTCTCCTGCAACCCGCCTCACCAATTTATATTTAGAAAAAAGTATTATTTACCTCAAATCTGTAATCCTCCAAGAAGCTAGCCAGAAACTCCAAGAAGCTAACCTGAAACTAGCCAGAAGCTAATCCAGAAGCTAATCAGAAGCTAGTTCAGAAGCTAGTTAGCTTCTATACTGGCAAATTGTTAGTATTCAGCTAACCACGGTTTGTGGTCATCAGCTATCCTTTAGCTCGAAAATCTATCGCCAGTTCTGTACGGCGCAGCGCGGCTCGGAACGGAACATACCAGACCAATTTTTCTCTCCATGTCCCTGGATTTTAACTGCTCTCTGGACATTCATACCCAGATCTCACAGCTAGCTAGCTGCTATCCGTGTGACTATCGGCCTTCGTCGATTCCAGAGCAAACATCAATTATTCCGGAGCTAGCCAGCTCCGTCAATCACTCCTGAGTTCCATCAATCACTCCTGGGCTGCAGTCACCTATCCGGACCCGTTTTACTGCCTACGCGGAGCCCCACCGGGCCTTCACAACTGGACTGCCGACATTATCTACCCGAAGGAGATCCGGCTGGCTCCTCCGTCGCGACATTACCTGAACGCCCATCTGCGGCCTGCTAACCGTTAGATGTCTTACCGGCTGCTATCTGAATAGACAATCGGACAATTTATTTATTTTTATTATTATTATGTTTTCTTCTTGGGCCTCTATAACTATATCTATTGTTTTTATTTTTGTTGTTGTTGTGTGATTTGGATTAATCCCCTCTACCACACAGAACCCCACTAATCTACTGACGGAACGCAAGAGGTGGCTAACAACAGACCTCCATCCTATGCTAGCTTGCTACCGATGGCCTGGCTAGCCGTCTAAATCGCCGTGACCCCCAACCAACCTCTCCACTCACTGGACCCTTTTGATCACTCGACTAAGCATGCCTCTCCATAATGTCAATATGTCTTGTCCATTGCTGTTCTGGTTAGTGTTTATTGGCTTATTTCACTGTAGAGCCTCTAGTCCTGCTCACTATACCTTATCCAACCTATTAGTTCCACCACCCACACATGCAATGACATCTCCTGGTTTCAATGATGTTTCTAGAGACAATATCTCTCTCTTCATCACTCAATACCTAGGTTTACCTCCACTGTATTCACATACTACCATACCTTTGTCTGTACATTATACCTTGATGCTATTTTACCGCCCCCAGAAACCTCCTTTTACTCTATGTTCCAGACGTTCTAGACAACCAATTCTCATAGCTTTTAGCCGTACCCTTATTCTACTCCTCCTATGTTCCTCTGGCGATGTAGAGGTGAATCCAGGCCCTGCAGTGCCTAGCTCCACTCCTATTCCCCAGGCGCTCTCTTTTGACGACTTCTGTAACCGTAATAGCCTTGGTTTCATGCATGTTAACATTAGAAGCCTCCTCCCTAAGTTTGTTCTATTCACTGCTTTAGCGCACTCTAACAACCTGGATGTTCTAGCTGTGTCTGAATCCTGGCTTAGGAAGACCACCAAAAATTCATAAATTTTAATTCCAAACTACAACATTTTCAGACAAGATAGAACTGCCAAAGGGTCGGTGTTGCAATCTACTGCAAAGATAGCCTGCAGAGTTCTGTCCTACTATCCAGGTCTGTACCCAAACAATTTGAACTTCTACTTTTAAAAATCCACCTCTCTAAAAACAAGTCTCTCACCGTTGCCGCCTGCTATAGACCACCCTCTGCCCCCAGCTGTGCTCTGGACACCATATGTGAACTGATTGCCCCCCATCTATCTTCAGAGCTCGTGCTGCTAGGCGACCTAAACTGGAACATGCTTAACACCCCAGCCATCCTACAATCTAAATTTGATGCCCTCAATCTCACACAAATTATCAATGAACCTACCAGGTACCTCCCCAAAGCCTTAAACACGGGCACCCTCATAGATATCATCCTAACCAACTTCCCCTCTAAATACACCTCTGCTGTCTTCAACCAAGATCTCAGCGATCACTGCCTAATTGCCTGCATCTGTAATGGGTCAGCGGTCAAACGACCTCCACTCATCACTGTAAAACGCTCCCTGAAACACTTCTGCGAGCAGGCCTTTCTAATCGACCTGGCCGGGGTATCCTGGAAGGATATTGATCTCATCCCGTCAGTAGAGGATGCCTGGATATTTTTTTTAAATGCCTTCCTAACCATCTTAAATAAACATGCCCCATTCAAGAAATTTAGAACCAGGAACAGATATAGCCCTTGGTTCTCCCCAGACCTGACTGCCCTTAACCAACACAAAAACATCCTATGGCGTTCTGCATTAGCATCAAACAGCCCCCGTGATATGCAGCTGTTCAGGGAAGCTAGAAACCATTATACACAGGCAGTTAGAAAAGCCAAGGCTAGCTTTTTCAAGCAGAAATTTGCTTCCTGCAACACTAACTCAAAAAGTTCTGGGACACTGTAAAGTCCATGGAGAATAAGAACACCTCCTCCCAGCTGCCCACTGCACTGAAGATAGGAAACACTGTCACCACTGATAAATCCACCATAATTGAGAATTTCAATAAGCATTTTTTACGGCTGGCCATGCTTTCCACCTGGCTACTCCTACCCCGGTCAACAGCACTGCACCCCCAACAGCAACTCGCCCAAGCCTTCCCCATTTCTCCTTCTCCCAAATCCATTCAGCTGATGTTCTGAAAGAGCTGCAAAATCTGGACCCCTACAAATCAGCCGGGCTAGACAATCTGGACCCTTTCTTTCTAAAATGATCTGCCGAAATTGTTGCCACCCCTATTACTAGCCTATTCAACCTCTCTTTCGTGTCGTCTGAGATTCCCAAAGATTGGAAAGCAGCTGCGGTCATCCCACTCTTCAAAGGGGGGGACACTCTTGACCCAAACTGCTACAGACCTATATCTATCCTACCGTGCCTTTCTAAGGTCTTGAAAGCCAAGTCAACAAACAGATTACCGACCATTTCGAATCTCACCATACCTTCTCTGCTATGCAATCTGGTTTCAGAGCTGGTCATGGGTGCACCTCAGCCACGCTCAAGGTCCTAAACGATATCTTAACCGCCATCGATAAGAAACATTACTGTGCAGCCATATTCATTGATCTGGCCAAGGCTTTCGACTCTGTCAATCACCACATCCTCATCGGCAGACTCGACAGCCTTGGTTTCTCAAATAATTGCCTCGCCTGGTTCACCAACTACTTCTCTGATAGAGTTCAGTGTCAAATCGGAGGGTCTGCTGTCCGGACCTCTGGCGGTCTCTATGGGGGTGCCACAGGGTTAAATTCTTGGACCGACTGTCTTCTCTGTATACATCAATGAGGTCGCTCTTGCTGCTGGTGAGTCTCTGATCCACCTCTACGCAGACGACACCATTCTGTATACTTCCGGCCCTTCTTTGGACACTGTGTTAACAACCCTCCAGGCAAGCTTCAATGCCATACAACTCTCCTTCCGTGGCCTCCAATTGCTCTTAAATACAAGTAAAACTAAATGCATGCTCTTCAACCGATCGCTACCTGCACCTACCCGCCTGTCCAACATCACTACTCTGGACGGCTCTGACTTAGAATACGTGGACAACTACAAATACTTAGGTGTCTGGTTAGACTGTAAACTCTCCTTCCAGACCCATATCAAACATCTCCAATCCAAAGTTAAATCTAGAACTGGCTTCCTATTTCGCAACAAAGCATCCTTCACTCATGCTGCCAAACATACCCTTGTAAAACTGTCCATCCTACCAATCCTCGACTTTGGCGATGTCATTTACAAAATAGCCTCCAATACCCTACTCAACAAATTGGATGCAGTCTATCACAGTGCAATCCGTTTTGTCACCAAAGCCCCATATACTACCCACCATTGCGACCTGTACGCTCTCGTTGGCTGGCCCTCGCTTCATACTCGTCGCCAAACCCACTGGCTCCATGTCATCTACAAAACCCTGCTAGGTAAAGTCCCCCTTATCTCAGCTCGCTGGTCACCATAGCATCTCCCACCTGTAGCACACGCTCCAGCAGGTATATCTCTCTAGTCACCCCCAAAACCAATTCTTTCTTTGGCCGCCTCTCCTTCCAGTTCTCTGCTGCCAATGACTGGAACGAACTACAAAAATCTCTGAAACTGGAAACACTTATCTCCCTCACTAGCTTTAAGCACCAACTGTCAGAGCAGCTCACAGATTACTGCACCTGTACATAGCCCACCTATAATTTAGCCCAAACAACTACCTCTTTCCCAACTGTATTTAATTTTTATTTATTTATTTATTTTGCTCCTTTGCACCCCATTATTTTTATTTCTACTTTGCACATTCTTCCATTGCAAAACTACCATTCCAGTGTTTTACTTGCTATATTGTATTTACTTTGCCACCATGGCCTTTTTTGCCTTTACCTCCCTTCTCACCTCATTTGCTCACATTGTATATAGACTTGTTTATACTGTATTATTGACTGTATGTTTGTTTTACTCCATGTGTAACTCTGTGTCGTTGTATCTGTCGAACTGCTTTGCTTTATCTTGGCCAGGTCGCAATTGTAAATGAGAACTTGTTCTCAACTTGCCTACCTGGTTAAATAAAGGTAAAATAAATAATAAAAAAATCTTTGAAGAACCCCTTATAATGGTTCCTCAAAGAACCTTTTGGGGTTCATTTTTTTAACTCCCTGCCCACCCTCCTCCCTCCATTATAAAAATATATTTTAATAATAATAATAACAATATTGATTTAAATAATGAATTGTTTATTTAGTGGCACCACAAATGTGAATTCATATTTACAAAACAACTTACCAAACAAAGCACATTACAAAATTGCAACATTTCTGCAGACATAACCCTAACCCATAATAAATAATACATTTACTTTGTATAGTGCTTTTCATGACATTTAAAACAAATAGAAATAATGATGTACAATAAAAACAACCTACATTAAAAATGAATCATAGGTAAACTAACAATATTGTATATTTTTCAGCTTTAGTGTGTATATCATATCCACTTAGTTATGTTAGGAAGTTTGCCATCTTTATGACGGGCCCTGGTAACTTCACCCCAACTTCTCTTCTCCCCAGAACACAGTAACTTAAGAATTAAGTGTTTTTATGAAATGTTTGGGAAATTTAAGGGAAAATAACAAATTCAGCCCTAGCAGAGACCCAAGTCCCATGGGGACGTCCTCGAGTGTGTGGATGTTCTCCCCATCAAAGGCCAGCGGGATTTCACTCTCATGGTGAAATGGATTTCCACCGATGTGCAGTAAAGGAGTGAAGAGCGGTGAAATCTGTGTCAACAAAAGTAAGGAAAGATTAATACACATACAATTACAAAGAACATAACAAATGTTCAGCTGTAGTTTTATATAAGCATGCACACTTATTTTTATGAAGAAACAGATGATTGGTGCATTGGCATACCTTGTCACGGACATAAAGGCCACTCGGGTCCTAATTGAAGAGTTTGGGCAAGAGCAGGATCGCTGCTGTGGTCTCCAGTCCTAGTAAAGTAAAGCAATGATCTTACTACACTTGCTAATTTTATTACAAAGTACATTAGAGAAAGGGAAGGAAAAAGGGCAAATCCCTCTTCTGTATTTTCCTTCAGGGACTGTCAAAATAGCAGGATGATGTCCTCACCCCTGCCTTGCCTCTCTACCTCTGATAGTCCTTGAATTATGTTTTTGTCTTTATCCATTCTATGGACTTTATTCATTTCTGAGAAGATCTGAAAAGATAATTTGCACACATTTGTATGCTAATATATGTCAGTTTGTATTGACTGCTATGTAGGTTAAGTACACTTCAAATGCAGCTGTCCTACAACAGATCTGTACTTTCTTCTTGATCCCAATTGCATTGTGTCCATGTTCTGTCCTATAAGAATTTCAAAGGATGAGAAAATGTGTCAAAGAATAGTCTTGCAAGCATTATAATATATATGTTAAATAAATATTGAAAGATAAATGGCATCGACATACAATTGAATGCAAAATAGAAGAACATATTGGAGAAAGCACTAGCCAATACAGTACTTGTCACGGTTCATGAATCCACTGCCTCCCTCTTTCTCTCTCTCTCTCTCTCTTTCTCTCTCTCTCTCTCTCTCTCTCTCTCTCTCTCGTGTTTGTGTGGGCGTGGTTCCCAATCTCAGCCTGATTGTCTGTGCCAGCTGGAATCACTTATCTTCCCTTTATATGCTCTGTAACCAGTGTTTCTTGTTGTCAGATCGTTGTTACTTCTCTGAGGTTGTGTCGTGTGTCTGTGCTCATCTCTCACCGCCCTTGTGTGGATTATCTGCTGTGCTTCCTCCTACCCATCCGGACACACTCCCCTGGATTTCTCAGCACGCTATCTTAGGAAGATGCGCCCTAGTCCCTGGGTCGGATTCCGTCTGAGTACAGTCTGTCTGTCCTGTTGCTGCTGTAAACTGTATTTATTAAACCATCGTTGCTTGCATCTTGCATCCGCCTCTGTATTGTTACAGTACTGCCATACAGTAACAGTACTGCCATACAGGCCTAACATCACATTTCAAGATATCTTTGTACATAAATTGTTCTATATTTTATCAGGCTGACTTGAAAGATTATACGCAACATTTTGCTGCGTGGCAATACTGTGTTTGGATTCTGAACGTAATTTATACAAAAGAGGTTGTCTAGACACTGTATTAATACCATTATGCAATTTGAATCCCATCTTCCGCTACCATCTAAGATATTAATTTCCCGCCACAATGGGGGGTACATGTAACGTTTCCAAAATGGGATAGTATTGGACATGTAACGTTTCCAAATGGGATAGTATTGTACATGAAATGTTTCCAAAATGGGATAGTATTGTACATGTAACGTTTCCAAAATGGGATAGTATTGTCCATGTAACATTATGCCCCCTTGTGAGTTAATAGTATTGCATGCTGTATAGCAGGCTATATAAAGAGGAAGACCTCCATTGACGATTCAGTTCGTTGTAACATCTCGTCTGGACAGGTCACCGTCCTTAGTTAGTTAACGTTAGCAAGTTCATTATCACAAAAGTGAGAACTGCTCTAGATTGGAAACTTACGTTAATGAGTGTAAAGCCATGTTGGCTTTATGAAAACTACATACAATATATGGGAACGAATATAGTTGAGGGAAATAATCCAAACCTAGTTGTGCCTAGTTAGGACATAATGTTATCTAGCTAGATAACAGTACTGTACTGTAGCTCATACAACGCCGACGGCCAAACCCGGCTTTCTAATATTTATGGTAATTAACTATAGTAACGTTTTTTTTTTTTTTTCCCACCTTTATTCAACCAGGTAGGCAAGTTGCGAACAAGTTCTCATTTACAATTGCGATCTGGCCAAGATAAAGCAAAGCAGTTCGACACACAACGACACAGAGTTGCACATGGAGTAAAACAAACACAGTCAATAATACAGTATAAACAAGTCTATATACGGTGTGAGCAAATGAGGTGAGATAAGGGAGGTAAAGACAAAAAAAGGCCAAGGTGCAAAGTAAATACAATATAGCAAGTAAAACACTGGAATGGTAGATTTGCAGTGGAAGAATGTGCAAAGTAGAAATAAAAATAATGGGGTGCAAAGGAGAAAAATAAATAAATAAATAAAATACAGTAGGGAAAGAGGTAGTTGTTTGGGCTACATTATAGGTTGGCTATGTACAGGTTCAGTAATCTGTGAGCTGCTCTGACAGTTGGTGCTTAAAGCTAGTGAGGGAGATATGTGTTTCCAGTTTCAGAGATTTTTGTAGTTCGTTCCAGTCATTGGCAGCAGAGAACTGGAAGGAGAGGCGGCCAAAGAAAGAATTGGTTTTGGGGGTGACCAGAGAGATATGCCTGCTGTAGCGCGTGCTACAGGTGGGTGATGCTATGGTGACCAGCGAGCTGAGATAAGGGGGGACTTTACCTAGCAGGGTCTTGTAGAAGACATGGAGCCAGTGAGTTTGGCGACGAGTATGAAGCGAGGGCCAGCCAACGAGAGCGTACAGGTCGCAATGGTGGGTAGTATATCGCCGAAGTCGAGGATTGGTAGGATGGTCAGTTTTACAAGGGTATGTTTGGCAGCATGAGTGAAGGATGCTTTGTTTGCGAAATAGGAAGCCAATTCTAGATTTTACTTTGGATTGGAGATGTTTGATGTGGGTCTGGAAGGAGAGTTTACAGTCTAACCAGACACCTAGGTATTTGTAGTTGTCCACGTATTCTAAGTCAGAGCCGTCCAGAGTAGTGATGTTGGACAGGCGGGCAGGTGCAGGCAGCGATCGGTTGAAGAGCATGCATTTAGTTTTACTTGTATTTAAGAGCAATTGGAGGCCACGGAAGGGGAGTTGTAATGACATTGAAGCTTGCCTGGAGGGTTGTTAACACAGTGTCCAAAGAAGGGCCAGAAGTATACAGAATGGTGTCGTCTGTGTAGAGGTGGATCAGAGACTAACCAGCAGCAACAGCGACATCATTGATGTATACAGAGAAGAGAGTCGGTCCAAGAATTGAACCCTGTGGCACCCCCATAGAGACTGCCAGAGGTACGGACAGCAGACCCTCCGATTTAACACACTGAATTCTATCAGAGAAGTAGTTGGTGAACCAGGCGAGGCAATCATTTGAGAAACCAAGGCTGTCGAGTCTGCCGATGAGGATGTGGTGATTGACAGAGTCGAAAGCCTTGGCCAGATCAATGAATACGGCTGCACAGTGCTGTTTCTTATCGATGGTGGTTAAAGATATCGTTTAGGACCTTGAGCGTGGCTGAGGTGCACCCATGACCAGCTCTGAAACCAGATTGCATAGCAGAGAAGGTATGGTGAGATTCAAAACGGTCGGTAATCTGTTCGTTGACTTGGCTTTCGAAGACCTTAGAAAGGCAGGGTAGGATAGAAATAGGTCTGTAGCAGTTTGGGTCAAGAGTGTTCCCCCCCTTTGAAGAGGGGGATGATCGCAGCTGCTTTCCAATCTTTGGGAATCTCAGACGACACGAAAGAGAGGTTGAACAGGCTAGTAATAGGGGTGGCAACAATTTCGGCAGATAATTTTAGAAAGAAAGGGTCCAGATTGTCTAACCAGGCTGATTTGTAGGGGTCCAGATTTTGCAGCTCTTTCAGAACATCAGCTGACTGGATTTGGGAGAAGGAGAAATGGGGAAGGCTTGGGCGAGTTGCTGTGTGTTGACCGGGGTAGGAGTAGCCAGGTGGAAAGCATGGCCAGCCGTAGAAAAATGCTTATTGAAATTCTCAATTATAGTGTATTTATCAGTGGTGACAGTGTTTCCTATCTTCAGTGCAGTGGGCAGCTGGGAGGAGGTGTTCTTATTCTCCATGGACTTTACAGTGTCCCAGAACTTTTTTGAGTTAGTGTTGCAGGAGGCAAATTTCTGCTTGAAAAAGCTAGCCTTGGCTTTTCTAACTGCCTGTGTGTAATGGTTTCTAGCTTCCCTGAACAGCTGCATATCACGGGGGCAGTTCGATGCTAATGCAGAACGCCATAGGATGTTTTTGTGTTGGTTAAGGGCAGTCAGGTCTGGGGAGAACCAAGGGCTATATCTGTTCTTGGTTCTAAATTTCTTGAATGGGGCATGCTTATTTAAGATGGTTAGGAAGGCATTTTTAAAAAATGACCAGGCATCCTCTACTGATGGGATGAGATCAATATCCTTCCAGGATACCCCAGGCCAGGTCGATTAGAAAGGCCTGCTTGCTGAAGTGTTTCAGGGAGCGTTTGACAGTGACGAGTGGAGGTCGTTTGACCGCTGACCCATTACGGATGCAGGCAATAAGGCAGTGATCGCTGAGATCTTGGTTGAAGACAGCAGAGGTGTATTTAGAGGGCAAGTTGGTTAGGATGATATATATGAGGGTGCCCGTGTTAAGGCTTTGGGGAGGTACCTGGTAGATTCATTGATCATTTGTGTGAGATTGAGGGCATCAAGCTTAGATTGTAGGATGGCTGGGGTGTTAAGCATGTTCCAGTTTAGGTCGCCTAGCAGCACGAGCTCTGAAGATAGATGGGGGACAATCAGTTCACATATGGTGTCCAGAGCACAGCCGGGGGCAGAGGGTGGTCTATAGCAGGCGGCAACGGTGAGAGACTTGTTTTTAGAGAGGTGGATTTTTAAAAGTAGAAGTTCAAATTGTTTGGGTACAGACCTGGATAGTAGGACAGAACTCTGCAGGCTGTCTTTGCAATAGATTGCAACACCGCCCCCTTTGGCAGTTCTATGTTGTCTGAAAATGTTGTAGTTTGGGATTAAAATTTCAGAATTTTTGGTGGTCTTCCTAAGCCAGGATTCAGACACGGCTAGGACATCAGGGTTGGCAGAGTGTGCTAAAGCAGTGAATAAAACAAACTTAGGGAGGAGGCTTCTAATGTTAACATGCATGAAACCAAGGCTATTATGGTTACAGAAGTCATCAAAAGAGAGCGCCTGGGGAATAGGAGTGGAGCTAGGCACTACAGGGCCTGGATTCACCTCTACATCGCCAGAGGAACAGAGGAGGAGTAGGATAAGGCTACGGCTAAAAGCAATAAGAATTGGTCGTCTAGAACGTCTGGAACAGAGAGTAAAAGGATGTTTCTGGGGGCGATAAAATAGCTTCAAGGTACAGACAAAGGTATGGTAGGATGTGAATACAGTGGAGGTAAACCTAGGTATTGAGTGATGATGAGAGAGATATTGTCTCTAGAAATATCATTGAAACCAGGAGATGTCATCGCATGTGTGGGTGGTGGAACTAATACAGTGCCTTGCGAAAGTATTCGGCCCCCTTGAACTTTGCGACCTTTTGCCACATTTCAGGCTTCAAACATAAAGATATAAAACTGTATTTTTTGTGAAGAATCAACAACAAGTGGGACACAATCATGAAGTGGAACGACATTTATTGGATATTTCAAACTTTTTTAACAAATCAACAACTGAAAAATTGGGCGTGCCAAATTATTCAGCCCCTTTACTTTCAGTGCAGCCAACTCTTTCCAGAAGTTCAGTGAGGATCTCTGAATGATCCAATGTTGACCTAAATGACTAATGATGATAAATACAATCCACCTGTGTGTAATCAAGTCTCCGTATAAATGCACCTGCACTGTGATAGTCTCAGAGGTCCGTTAAAAGCGCAGAGAGCCTCATGAAGAACAAGGAACACACCAGGCAGGTCCGAGATACTGTTGTGAAGAAGTTTAAAGCCGGATTTGGATACAAAAAGATTTCCCAAGCTTTAAACATCCCAAGGAGCACTGTGCAAGCGATAATATTGAAATGGAAGGAGTATCAGACCACTGCAAATCTACCAAGACCTGGCCGTCCCTCTAAACTTTCAGCTCATACAAGGAGAAGCCAAGAGGCCCATGATCACTCTGGATGAACTGCAGAGATCTACAGCTGAGGTGGGAGACTCTGTCCATAGGACAACAATCAGTCGTATATTGCACAAATCTGGCCTTTATGGAAGAGTGGCAAGAAGAAAGCCATTTCTTAAAGACATCCATAAAAAGTGTTGTTTAAAGTTTGCCACAAGCCACCTGGGAGACACACCAAACATGTGGAAGAAGGTGCTCTGGTCAGATGAAACCAAAATTGAACTTTTTGGCAACAATGCAAAACATTATGTTTGGCGTAAAAGCAACACAGCTCATCACCCTGAACACACCATTCCCACTGTCAAACATGGTGGTGGCAGCATCATGGTTTGGGCCTGCTTTTCTTCAGCAGGGACAGGGAAGATGGTTAAAATTGATGGGAAGATGGATGGAGCCAAATACAGGACCATTCTGGAAGAAAACCTGATGGAGTCTGCAAAAGACCTGAGACTGGGACGGAGATTTGTCTTCCAACAAGACAATGATCCAAAACATAAAGCAAAATCTACAATGGAATGGTTCAAAAATAAACATATCCAGGTGTTAGAATGGCCAAGTCAAAGTCCAGACCTGAATCCAATCGAGAATCTGTGGAAAGAACTGAAAACTGCTGTTCACAAATGCTCTCCATCCAACCTCACTGAGCTCGAGCTGTTTTGCAAGGAGGAATGGGAAAATATTTCAGTCTCTCGATGTGCAAAACTGATAGAGACATACCCCAAGCGACTTACAGCTGTAATCGCAGCAAAAGGTGGCGCTACAAAGTATTAACTTAAGGGGGCTGAATAATTTTGCACCCCCAATTTTTCAGTTTTTGATTTGTTAAAAAAGTTTGAAATATCCAATAAATGTCATTCCACTTCATGACTGTGTCCCACTTGTTGTTGATTCTTCACAAAAAAATACAGTTTTATATCTTTATGTTTGAAGCCTGAAATGTGGCAAAAGGTCGCAAAGTTCAAGGGGGCCGAAAACTTTCGCAAGGCACTGTAGGTTGGATAAGTTATAGTGAGCAGGACTAGAGGCTCTACAGTGAAATAAGCCAATAAACACTAACCAGAACAGCAATGGACAAGGCATATTGACATTAAGGCGAGGCATGCTTAGTCGAGTGATCAAAAGGGTCCAGTGAGTAGTGAGGTTGATTGGGGTCACGGTGATTTAGACAGCTAGCCGGGACATCGGTAGCAAGCTAGTATAGGATGGAGGTCGGTTATTAGCCACCTCGTGCGTTTCCATCGGTAGGATTAGTGGGGTTCCGTGTGGTAGAGGGGATGAATCCAATTCGCAAAAAAAAAACAATAGATATAGTTATAGAGGCCCAAGAATAAAAAAAATTAAATAAAAAAATAATCTTTTTTTTTTTTTAAATTGTCCTATAGGTCTATTCAGATAGCAGCCGATAAGACAGCTAGCGATTAGCGGACCGCAGACTGGCGTTCAGGTAACGTCGCGACGGAGGAGCCAGCTGGATAACTCCCTCGAGTAGATAACGTTGGTAGTCCAGTTGTGCAGGCCCGGTGGGGCTCCGCGTTGGCAGTAAAACGGGTCCGGATAGGTGATTGTAGCCCAGGAGTGACTGATGGAACTCTTCAGCTGGCTAGCTCCGGAATAATTGATGTTTGCTCCGGAATCGACGAAAGCCGATAGTCACACGGATAGCAGCTAGCTAGCTGCGAGATCCAGGTATAAATGTCCAGAGTTAGCGGTTGAAATCCGGGGACATGAAAAATAGGTCCGGTATGTTCCGGTACGAGCCGCGCCGTACAAAACTAGCGATAGATTTCCGAGCTAAAGGATAGCTGATGACCACAAACCGTGGTTAGCTGAATACTAACGATTAGCCAGTAAAGAAGCTAACTAGCTTCTGGTTAGCTTCAGGCTAGCTTCTGGATTAGCTTCTGGCTAGCTTCTGGTTAGCTTTTGGCTAGCTTCTGGCTGGCTTCTGGTTAGCTTCTATGGAGGATTACAGATTTGAGGTAAATAATACTTTCTTTTTTTTCAAATATAAATTGGTGAGGCGGGTTGCAGGAGAGTGTTTTGAAGATGAGTTTATGAAAAATAAAAAATATGTATAAAAAGGTATGCGAAGAAAGTTATTTATATATATATATATATATACAGGACACGACAAGACAAGGACAAAAGACGTCTGAACTGCTATGCCATCTTGGAGCATATGGAAGATATTCACACAAAACCGTCATTGTCGTCGTTATATTATTATTATTATTATACATTATTTCGAGACATATTCAGAGCCAAACATCAACCCAACTTAACCTTTTTAACTTGTTGTCGCATCCAAACTTGTCACCATCGTTTCAGTTGTAATTGCGAAGTTCCCGGAAGAAGTCCAGCAACAACGGAGGTTCCTCGATGAACCCACCTTCTAACAAGTTCTTTGAAGAACCTTTTGGGGCTGTTTTTCATTGACCAAGAACCCTACGGTTCTCAGGGGATCTGAGAACAACTCCAGTTGAACCCTTCATTTTTAGAGTTGTAGTCGGCTCTATTTACTCTCAGATTCAAACATGCTGATTAGCATCAACAATCAAGTCAGCTGCTGCTGCTCCAACACAGTATGAGGTGAGACGGTGAACTGATGTTGAACTGGGCAGTCAGCTGCTGCTGCTCCAATACAGTATGAGGTGAGACTGTGAACTGATGTTGAACTGGGCAGTCAGCTGCTGCTGCTCCAATACAGTATGAGGTGAGACGGTGAACTGGGCAGTCAGCTGCTGCTGCTCCAATACAGTATGAGGTGAGACGGTGAACTGACGTTGAACTGGGCAGTCAGCTGCTGCTGCTCCAATACAGTATGAGGTGAGACGGTGAACTGATGTTGAACTGGGCAGTCAGTCATTCATTCTGTACTATGAGTCTATCAAATCAAACCAAATTGAATTTTATCTCACAGTGAAATGCTTATTTACAAGCCCCTAACCAACAACGCAGTTTAAAAAAAAGTACAAATAAGAATAAGACATAAAAGGAACCAGTAATGAAATAGCAGAAGTTAAATATGTATAGCTAGACTATATACAGGGGGTACCGGTACAGAGTCAATGGGGGCACCTGTGAGTTGAGGTAATTGTTGTAATATGTACATGTAGGTAGAGTTATTAAAGTGACTTTGCATAGATGATAACAGAGAGTGGGGGGGGGGGACACCGCCTGGTATAGACGTCCTGGATGGCAGGAAGCTTGGCCCAAGTGATGTACTGGGCTGTACGCACTACCCTCTGTAGTGCCTTGTGGTCGGAGGCAGAGCAGTTGCCATACCAAGCAGGAATGCAACCAGGATGCTCTCGATGTTGCAGCTGAAGAATCTTTTGAGGATCTGAGGACTACATCTTTTCAGTCTCCTGAGGGGGAATAGGTTTTGTTGTGCCCTCTTCATGACTGTCTTGGTGTGCTTGGACCATTCTAGTTTGTTAGTGATATGGACACCAAGGAACTTGAAGCTCTCAACCTGCTCCTCTACAGCCCCGTCAATGAGAATGGGGGTGTGCTCGGTCCTCTTTTTCCTGTAGCCCACAATCATCTTCTTTGTCTTGATCACTTTGAGGGAGAGGTTGTTTTCCTAGCACCACACGGCAAGGTCGCTGACCTCCTCCCTGTAGGCTGTCTCGTAGTTGTTGGCATGTTGTGGCATCGGCAAACTTAATGATGGTGGTGGAGTCGTGCCTGGCCGTGCAGTCATGAGTGAACAGGGAGTAAAGGAGGGGGCTGAGCATGCACCCTTGAGGGGCCCCAGCATGGCGGATGTGTTGTTACCTACCCTTAAAAAACATGAGCTGGCACACACGCAGAAATATAGTTTGTGTGGAGGTGCTGACTAACGGCGAATAAACTATAAACTTTCAAAATAAAGTCGCACACTCCATGTATAATCTCCCAGCAATTTAATGGGTGCTTACCAATATTTAGGGATCACTGTGCCTTCCTCAGGGTGATGTCACGAATACTTGAACCAGGTTATGTAGACAAACAGTGCAATTAGTGTAACCAATGACAATAGTGAGGGGTGTGTCATAATGATTAAGTTAATGAAAATTAATTAGTGAAACTGTTAAAAATAGTATATGACATATTAAATATTTTACGCTATTGTTATCATATAGAAACATCATGGAATATTGTACATCATATTAGCATCAACATTTATTATTGTTTCATTCAATTTCACATAATAAGGATATTTCATATTTTCAAGTTCAGAAGTCAGAACCCATCACCTGCTACATAAAAGAGACAGAAGAATGCACAATGGTCAATGCTGTCCGGGATCCTTGGGACATCCCTACCCTAAACCCTAACCGTAACCATTTTAAATATCAACTTCAACGGGCTAGGGATGTCCCAAGGATGTATCTCTACCTGAAAATATATGATGTAAGTGATTAATAGTTGGCATTCAGCAGTTATAAAGCCTTAATTACTTTTAATGAACTACTAAAATAGTAATTTTGTCAGACAGCATAGACAGCAGCCATACACGTTATTGACTGACTGATCCATTCATTCTTCCATCCCTCCTCAGCCTTCCTCTCCTCTGAAGACCCAGTGAGGGTGGAGCTCAATCAGAGAGCTGTTGAGGGACTGGTTAGGAAGAACACTTCTACAGCCAGAGAGATGAGAGGTCACAGATGGTTTAAATGGTAAATATTTATGTCCCTTTAGTGGTTCATCACGTAAGCAAAAGGGAGAATGTTCCATCAACCATGTTTATTTACATTAGTGCAAATTGTCCACTGATATTGGTGCAATTTCTCGCCCTCTTTGGCTGTATAAAAGTTCATTTCCTCTCAGGCACACACATTTGGTCTTTGATATTATGAAGGTAATTTGTGTAGAATGTACTTTTCCCCACATCTCTTTACATTGCTTATGCATATTTGGTGGCCTGACTGCGTCCAGACTATGTCAAAGGCCCATCCTGTTAGATCTGAACCTAATGGAGCTTAGAGTGATCGGATGACAGAAATCATACTTAGGTGCCAGGTGTAACTAAGGGCAAAGATGCTCCATATCCATTAGTGTTTTATATAATATGACTAAATATATTTCTTTCTGTGTTGCAGGGGCAGTCAAGAAATGGAACGGCAAGGCTGCAGAGCTGTGGGAGACCACCTCAAGCCCCTGGTAGAACCGGGGTGATGTTTACCACTCCACACGCCTTCAGCAGGCTGGAAAAGTGGGATTGATCTGTTTGATCCATTTGTTAGTTTCAGTTTTCAGTAGTTGAATCCTTTAACATAAAAAATGTATTGTAATGCTCCGGGTGTCGTGGGTGTGGAGTCAAACGCAGGAGACAGAGAGTGCAATTCTGTGCTCTTTAATTGCACAGGGTGCTCACAATAATAACGGCCCCAAAACACAGGGAATGAAAAATGACTACTGAAAAATGCACGACCAGGAACTAACACGTTCCTCTACTACAGAGCCGAAGGTTACAATGAATAATCCCGCACAACAAAAAGGCGGGCCGGCTGTCTAAAGAAGCCCAACTAATCAACACAAACAGGTGCTACCAATAAACATACAAGGAGGGGGAGGAAAGACAATCAGTGCATTGTATGTAGGCCGGTGACGACGACCGCCGAGCGCCACCCGCCCGGGAAGGGGAGCCACCCTCGGTCGGACTCGTGACATGTATAATAGTTCTAAGAACCATCTATTCTGTTGCAAAGTGATACTAAACTTACATACAATGCACTATTTTGACATAGTGTAAGATAAACTGACTTTATTCTGTTTTTCATACTAAGATGGACCAAGATACAGTGGGGAGAACAAGTATTTGATACACTGCCAATTTTGCAGGTTTTCCTACTTACAAAGCATATAGAGGTCTGTCATTTTTATCATAGGTACACTTCAACTGTGATAGACGGAATCTAAAACAAAAATCCAGAAAATCACATTGTATGATTTTTAAGTAATTCATTTGCATTTTATTGCATGACATAAGTATTGGATCACCTACCAACCAGTAAGAATTCCGGCTCTCACAGACCTGTTAGTTTTTCTTTAAGAAGCCCTCCTGTTCTCCACTCATTACCTGTATTAACTGCACCCGTTTGAACTTGTATAAAAGACACCTGTCCAGACACTCAATCAAACAGACTCCAACCTCTCCACAATGGCCAAGACCAGAGAGCTGTGTAAGGACATCAGGGATAAAATTGTAGACCTGAACAAGGCTGGAATGGGCGACAGGACAATAGGCAAGCAGCTTGGTGAGAAGGCAACAACTGTTGGCGCAATTATTCGAAAAGTTCAAGATGACGGTCAATCACCCTCGGTCTGGGGCTCCATGCAAGATCTCATCTCGTGGGGCATCAATGATCATCATTCCAGAACTACACGGCAGGACCTGGTCAATGACCTGAAGAGACCTAGGACCACAGTCTCAAAGAAAACCATTAGTAACACACTACGCCGTCATGGATTAAAATCCTGTAGTGCACGCAAGGTCCCCCTGCTCAAGCCAGCGCATGTCCAGGCCTGTCTGAAGTTTGCCAATGACCATCTGGATGATCCAGAGGAGGAGTGGGAGAAGGTCATGTGGTCTGATGAGACAAAAATAGAGCTTTTTGGTCTAAACCACTCGCCGTGTTTGGAGGAAGAAGAAGGATGAGTACAACCCCAAGAACACCATCCCAACCGTGAAGCATGGAGGTGGAAACATCATTCTTTGGGGATGCTTTTCTGCAAAGGGGACAGGACGACTGTGCCGTATTGAGGGGAGGATGGATGGGGCCATGTATCACGAGATCTTGACCAACAACCTCCTTCCCTCAGTAAGAGCATTGAAGATGGGTCATGGCTGGGTCTTCCAGCATGACAACGACCTGAAACACACAGCCAGGGCAACTAAGGAGTGGCTCCGTAAGAAGCATCTCAAGGTCCTGGAGTGGCCTAGCCAGTCTCCAGACCTGAACCCAATAGAACATCTTTGGAGGGAGCTGAAAGTCCGTATTACCCATCCACAGCCACGAAACCTGAAGGATCTGGAGAAGGTCTGTATGGAGGAGTGGGCCAAAATCCCTGCTGCAGTGTGTGCAAACCTGGTCAAGAACTACAGGAAACGTATGATCTATGTAATTGCAAACAAAGGTTTCTGTACCAAATATTAAGTTCTGCTTTTCTGATGTATCAAATACTTGCAATGTCATGCAATAAAATGCAAATTAATTACTTAAAAATCATACAATGTGATTTTCTGGATTTTTGTTTTAGATTCCATCTATCACAGTTGAAGTGTACCTATGATAAAAATGACAGACCTCTATATGCTTTGTAAGTAGGAAAACCTGCAAAATCGGCAGTGTATCAAATACTTGTTCTCCCAATTGTATGTGTTGCTTTGGCACATATATGTTCATTGGTTTTGCAAGAGTCTGTTGATTGGTCAGTCATTGGGTTAATTTGTTTTGCAATGTGGCGGACTGCAATAGCATCGAATAGTCCCCACAATATGCAACTGTTCAGGGAAGTTAGGAACCAATACACGCAGTCAGTCAGGAAAGCAAAGACTAGCTTTTTCAAGCAGAAATTCGCATCCTGTAGCTCTAACTCCAAAAAGTTTTGGGACACTGTAAAGTCCATGGAGAACAAAATCACCTCCTCCCAGCTGCCCACTGCACTGAGGCTAGGTAACACCACTGATAACTCCATAATAATCGAACATTTCAATAAGCATTTCTCAACGGCTGGCCATGCCTTCCTCCTGGCTACTCCAACCCCGGCCAACAGCTCTGCCTCCCCCGTAGCTACTCGCCCAAGCCTCCCCAGCTTCTCCTTCACCCAAATCCAGATAGCAGATGTTCTGAAAGAGCTGCAAAACCTGGACCCGTACAAATCAGCTGGGTTAGACAATCTGGACCCTCTCTTTCTAAAAGTATCCGCCGCCATTGTTGCAACCCCTATTACCAGCCTGTTCAACCTCTCTTTCGTATTGTCTGAGATCCCTAAAGATTGGAAAGCTGCCGTGGTCATCCCCCTCTTCAAAGGTGGTGACACCCTAGACCCAAACTGTTACAGACCTATATCCATCCTGCCCTGCCTATCTAAAGTCTTCGAAAGCCAAGTTAATAAACAGATCACTGACCATTTCGAATCCCACCGTACCTTCTCCGCTGTGCAATCCGGCTTCCGAGCTGGTCACGGGTGCTCCTCAGCCACGCTCAAGGTACTAAACGATATCATAACCGCTATAGATAAAAGACAGTACTGTGCAGCCGTCTTTATTGACCTTGCCAAGGCTTTCGACTCTGTCAATCACCGTATTCTTATCGGCAGACTCAATAGCCTTGGTTTTTCTAATGACTGCCTCTCCTGGTTCACCAACTACTTTGCAGACAGAGTTCAGTGTGTCAAATCGGAGGGCCTGTTGTCCGGACCTCTGACAGTCTCTATGGGGGTACCACAGGGTTCAATTCTCGGGCAGACTCTTTTCTCTGTATATATCAATGATGTCGCTCTTGCTGCGGGCGATTCCCTGATCCACCTCTACGCAGACGACACCATTTTGTATACTTCTGGCCCTTCCTTGGACATTGTGCTAACTAACCTCCAAAAGAGCTTCAATGCCATACAACACTCCTTCCGTGGCCTCCAACTGCTCTTAAACGCTAGTAAAACCAAATGGATGCTTTTCAACCGTTCGCTGCCCGCACCCGCCCGCCCGACTAGCATCACCAC
Organism: Oncorhynchus tshawytscha; assembly: GCF_018296145.1. Taxonomy (NCBI): domain Eukaryota; kingdom Metazoa; phylum Chordata; class Actinopteri; order Salmoniformes; family Salmonidae; genus Oncorhynchus; species Oncorhynchus tshawytscha. The sequence goes on along the minus strand of NC_056460.1, from coordinate 3,680,717 downwards.
CCTGGACGGTTCCGACCTAGAATATGTGGACAACTATAAATACCTAGGTGTCTGGCTAGACTGTAAACTCTCCTTCCAGACTCATATTAAACATCTCCAATCCAAAATCAAATCTAGAATCGGCTTACTATTTTGCAACAAAGCCTCCTTCACTCACGCCGCCAAACTTACCCTAATAAAACGGACTATCCTACCGATCCTCGTCTTCGGCGATGTCATCTACAAAATAGCTTCCAACACTCAACTCATCAAACTGGATGCAGTCTATCACAGTGCCACCTGTTTTGTTACCAAATCACCTTATACCACCCACCACTGTGACCTGTATGCTCTAGTCGGCTGGCCCTCGCTACATACTCGTCGCCAGACCCACTGGCTCCAGGTCATCTATAAGTCTATGCTAGGTAAAGCTCCGCCTTATCTCAGTTCACTGGTCACGATAACAACACCCACCCATAGCACACGTTCCAGCATTCACCATTCAGGACTGTTTCGGTTTTCGTTTCCATTCACTTTGTTATTTTTGTATTGAGTCGTGTTCAGTTATTATTAAAGTATCATGGACACTTACCACGCTGCGTATTAGTCCGATCCTTGCTACTCCTCCTCAGAAGAGGAAGAGGAAAGCCGTTACAGAATTATTAAAGAGATGCTTTACATTGAAATACAGATAGAGATGCAGTAGTCCCAGAGTTAATGATCCAAGGTCAGTTTTGCATTTCACCTCCTGATTGATGACTAACAATGTTAGAATAAAAAAGAAAAACACAAGACTTAAACATGCTCTCTCTCTCCATATGTCTCTCGTCTGCAGGTATGTTTTGATGTGAGAGGATGCCAACCCCCAGTCCCATCATCGCCACCTCACCCGAAATAATATTTAGGTAGCACTGTGATTCATCAATCATGTGCTGCCTTCCCTGCTCCTATGTTCTTACCTCTTTCCCCTTCTGTCTTTTACACCTCTCTCGCCACCTCCTCTTTTTTTATAATGCACGACATCTGTGCATTGAAGTACAGATTGAACTTGTATTTATAACACTTGGATAATGAGCTTTTCAATAAAGCGTTTCACATTCTCTACTGGTTGAAATGAAGTGTAATGTGATGAAATACTCCACCTGTCCTGTGTTTATCAGATCAATGCAGATGAAGGAAATTAGATATTGAGATGAACCGGTGTTAAGAGTATTTACATGATGCATAGGAAATGTAGTGTACTGTTTTTTAAAATTCTATCTCTGTATATATGAATTAACTAGTTAAATCACGATTCTAGTCTATTAGTTACAATGTGTAACCATTGATGTCCCAGGACCAAGATTGGTAAACACTGTTGAAGTGTATAATTGTAATACATACATGCAGACACAGCATCATTCAAAGACTTGGAATTTGATACTCCTGGTATTGAATATGACTGAAAAGAAATCTCAAAGACATTCATTCCTAAACTGCACCTTTATTTGCCAAGGTAGAGTACATGATCAGATAATATATTAAATGTACAGGCTACAATGTGGGGATCTCATGCATGGTAATAACTACATGTATATATGACTTGCATCCTTGGCACAACATGATATTATATTCTACTCAATGCATAGGCTTCATTAATGTCATTCAGGCTGTTTTGGAGTTGATACAACTGGCTATGATAGTTGAGGTTCATAGCTAGGTTCTGAACTAAAATGTATACCAAATGTTTGGGTCCATACACAGATCAGCTAGATAGCTAGCTACGCATCCATAGGCATACAGGGATTTTAATCATCCACTGCACAATAAGCAAGAACATAGTATTGTGAAATTTTCAGTACATATGTGGCAATTATTTATTTCAGAAGGAGCCAGCAAAACTAGTGCTCCATGTGCTCTAGGTCATTGGACACCATTAGACATACACGTGGTTATTCTTGTAACTGTTATGTCCAACTATGGTTACACCTCTTGGGTATTTTCCAGAACAGGGGTTCCCCTTTCAGTGGAGTCAGCAGGGTGTCATGTATTGGTTATTCTTGTCGAGTGCCAAGGTATGTTGCTATGGTCCTACATGCATGAAACTATTTATGTGAGACTACAGGTTCCATGTCCTAATATGAAGGCAGTAGGATGACGGTGGCTAAATGCCAGAGGTGATGAGCCAATAAGAGGAATTACTATGAGTGTGACGTAAGAAGGACAAATGTAGAAAACATGTGTGCTGGAAGGCAGTTGTCCGGCTCGGCTTTTATTATGAAGTAATAAAAAGTATATTTGAACTCAAATGCTCCGGTATTTGGTATTTGTGAATTAACTTTATGATTAAAAACATGCATAATCGTTTGTCTCTACATTAACTAAGATGCGATGGAACGGTTGACGAATTATACTGTAGCTGAGATCCCAATACCCATGTAAACATAGTTTACTGACAGATCTATAAGGTCAGATCCCATGTAAACATAGCTTACTGACAGATCAATGTGGTCAGATCTCTATACCCATGTAGACATAGCTTACTGACAGATCAATGAGTTCAGATCCCTATACCCATGTATTGCGAACAGGTCGATTGTAGCGGTAGTCGTTTCGATGGTGACGTACTTTACATTTATTTCGACCGCGGTGGTTATTGGAGTCGTGGTTTCCTGGAAGACACCGTTGTTGTGCGTCATCTTTCAACGCTCCAATACCTGATAATGTACCAAACCTGTATTTGCTATTTGGGAATTAAACTTTAATTAACCTGAAAGCGTTGCTTCATAGTAGAAACATCTGTTGGGTTGGTAGAATGTGGAAAGACCCACCTCATTGGTTAATATTCCCTGTAGTATAAACATCTGTTGGGTTGGTAGAACGTAGAAGTAGGTTTTAAATTCATATTTATTACAAATCTGCAGTTGTCTGACCATTGTATTGTTATTTAATAAAATACATTTAAAAATTCATTTTTTTGCTCTGGAAATAAAATAAACATTTATCTGCGTTAACCACTCCAGTCAACAGATGGCGATGTGCGTCTTTCAGGCGACGCGATCAGCGTAACGTATAATTTAGTGGACGGGACGCTTCTTCAATAACATCTAGTCAGCCACCGCGGTAATTTCCTAGCCGAAACATTCAAGCTGTTTAGACTGCTTCGGTGCATATTTGCCTCTGTATTTTAAGATTCATTCTGTCATATAACTAATTTCCCCATTTAATGTCATATTTCCGTTTAGTCGGGTAACGGTAGCTGGCTTGATAAATTAGCCTATCACTAGGCTAGTCGCTAACTAGCAAGGTTAGCTGGCTACCACATCCTACCATGAGCTCACCAATCTACTGCCCTCCTGCTAAAGAAGAGGAGGTCTGCTGGACGGAGAAAGAGGGTCTGTGGCTGAACATTGTCGTGAAAGAGGAGGATATCACAGTAAAACAAGAAGTAGAGGGTGAGGCTGTTACAGTGAAAGAAGAAGAGAAAGACGCGTTCAAAGTGAAAGAGGAGGAGGATGTTACAATAAAAGAGGAGGATGCAGTTTTTGGAGTGAAGGAGGGAGAGATAACTGTCACATTGAAGGAGGAGAAGGAAGAACATGAACAGGAGGAGGAGACAGGCGATCTGATTAAAACCAGTAAGTACTGTCTTAAAAACAGGAGCACAAACTTGTTGAACTGATGGGTGGTTTTAAAGCAGCATTCTACTGAATGTTTATGCTTGAATATGTTATTATTTAATGTAGGAATTGATAACTACACTGTAAGATGTGTATACCACCAAAGAGCGGGTCACCAACAAAACCTTAACAATGGATTAGAAAATTCACAACTTTAATGTCACTCAGAATTGACAAACAAGTTATAAATGATAGGTGATGTGTGTTGCTATAGTAACCCGTGGGGGAAGTGAACACCCAGACAGTGAACATCTTTGAAAACAAAACCAGGAATGAACTTCTTCCTTACCCAGAAAGAATTTGAGGTTGAGATTTAAAATAGCTGCATTGGCCCTTTAATGTAAGATACATACTGCTTCTTATGTGTTTTATTTATCCAACATAACTACCTTACTGTGATAGCTTTCAATTAAAATAGTCAACAAGAAACAAAAATAATTATAATAACTTTGACTATATTCACACTTCTAGCTAGCTGACCACTGACTTTTATTGCAATTCATGTGAGTTAAATTAGGTTATGAGAGTTTTATTATAAAATTTGAATATACAACCTTTAACCTCTGAAATATAGCTGACGGGTTTGCTAATGTTGCTAGTTTAACGTAGTTGCTAAATGTTGATAGAACTGCCTAGTAACCAAAAAGGTAAGAAATTGTAAGTGTTAGATAAAACATATCACGAAAACAGCTGAATGTTGTCAAGCTATAGATAGATAATAGAGCTCAGTCTATTAACATGACAATATATATTATTATAGAGCTCTGTTCAACCTAAACATGACATTATCTATTATTATAGAGCTCTGGTCAGCCTATAAACATGACATTATCTATTATTATAGAGCTCTGATCAGCCTATAAACACGACATTATCTATTATTCTAGAATTCTGCTCAGCCTAAAATACGACATTATGTAGCCTGGCAGGTAGGAGCGTTGGGCCAGTAACCGAAAGGTTGCTGGATCAAATCCCCGAGCTGACAAGGTAAAAAGCTGTCATTCTGCCCCTGAGCAAGGCAGTTAACCCACTGTTCCCCGGGCGCCGATGACATGGATGTCGATTAAGGCAGCCCCCCACACCTCTCTGATTCAGAGGGGTTGGGTTAAATGCGGGACACACATTTCTCTTGAATCCATTCAGTTGTACAACTGACTAGGTATCCCCCTTTCCCTATTTTAGAGCTCTGCTCAACCTATAAACATGATAGAAAGATTTGATTTTATGTTCTACATTATTATTATTTGGGCGGCCACCAGGTTTTTATTAAATTATGGAATGTTTCTGAAAACCGACTTCAGGTTTTTGAGGAATCTAGCTTCACAGGAAGGCAGTTTTATTTTATGGAGGTTTAATTCCGTTCTCTGTTTAGTATTTAACTAAATACTCTGTTTGTCTTTGGTAGGAGAGGGACCAGACTCTCACTCTGACAGCGTGGAGAGTCCTGCAGGGGAATCGGACCCAGAGACGCCCAAACCAGCGAGACAACACCGCTGTTCCCAGTGTGGAAAGAGTTTTAAGTGGTTAAGGAACCTCAAAGCACATGAGAGAACGCATACAGGAGAAAACCCTTACGATTGCTCCCACTGTGGAAAGAGTTTTACCAAGTTAGGGAACCTAAAAGAGCATGAGAGGACACACACAAGAGAAAAGCGTTTCCAATGTTCCCAGTGTGGAAAGAGGTTTACCCAGTTACGGTACCTGAAACAACATGAAGAAATACACACAGAAGATAGGAAGACCTACCACTGCTCTCAGTGTGGAAAGATATTTACTGGGTTAGGGAACCTGAAAATACATATGAGAATACACTCTGGAGAGAAGCCTTACCACTGTTCCCACTGTGTAAAGAGTTTTACTCAGTTAGGGAGCCTGAAAACACATGAGAGGGGACATACTGGAGAGAAGCCTTATCACTGTTCCCACTGTGAAAGGAATTTTAGGTGGTATGCGAGCCTGAAGGAGCATGAGAGAATACACACAGGAGAAAAGCCTTACCAATGTTCCCGGTGTGAAAAGAGTTTTACCCATCGAGGGAGCCTGAAAGCGCATGAGAGAATACACTCAGGAGAAAAGCCTTACCAATGTTCCCGGTGTGAAAAGAGTTTTACCCGGTTAGGGAGCTTGAAAAGGCATGAGAGAAAACACACTGGAGAAAAGCCTTTCCAACATACTAATACACAGGAGGAGAAGACATACCACTGCTCTCATTGTGAAAAGACATTTTCCCAGTCAAAGGATCTGAAATCACACGAGAGAATAGAGAGGCTGTGTTCTGACTTATGTTTTTGATTGAGAAATTGTGTTTTTGTTCATGCTACATTAAATCATATTGTATGAATGAAATCATACTGAAAAATAGGTCTACGTTTTCTTTTCCAGCTCAAAACATGATCATGTCAAAAGTCAGATTATAAGAGTTAACAAAAATATGATGTTTTAATTATGAACTTAAGATTGATTGAATGCAAGTGTAAACCATGAAATGTTGTTCACTATATAGTTGGGATTTTTCAAACATGTTAATTATTAAATAGATTGATATTAGTATTTATTCATTAAGATTGTCATTGTAAATGTGTATTGGTTCTCAATTTACATATCTGATTAAATAAAGGTGAAATAAAGGGAAGTCTATTTGATTCTAAGTTCAGAGATGTAAACTATTTTTAAGATGCTGCATAGTGATTCTCCAAACTCACTTCAAAAAGAGAGACTTGAGGATGGGACCTGTTTGTGACCTCACTGCTATTTCCAATCTGAGCGTTCAATTCAATCCTTTCCTCTATTTAGAATCTAATAGTGTTCCATTCAATCCTTTCCTCTATTTAGAATCTAATAGTGTTCCATTCAATCCTTTCCTCTATTTAGAATCTAATAGTGTTCCATTCCATCCTTTCCTCTGTTTAGAATCTAATAGTGTCCATTCCATCCTTTCCTCTATATAGAATCAAACTATTCATTCCATCCTTTCCTCTATTTAGAATCTAATTTTATCCATTCCATCCTTTCCTCTATTTAGAATCTAATAGTGTCCACTCCATTCTTTCCTCTATATTAAATCTAATAGTGTCCACTCCATTCTTTCCTCTATAGTAAATCTAATAGTGTCCATTCCATCCTTTACTCTATTTAGAATCTATTATTGTCCATTCCATCCTTTCCTCTATATAGAATCTAATTGTATCCATTCCGTCTTTTCCTCTATTTAGAATCTAATAGTGTCCATTCCATCCTTTCCTCTATATAGAATATAATTGTATCTATTGCATCCTTTCCTCTATTTAGAATCTAATAGTGTCCACTCCATTCTTTCCTCTATTTAGAATGTAACAGTGTTGCTTTCCTCTATATAGAATCTAATAGTGTCCATTCCATCCTTTCCTCTATATTACATCTAAATGTGTCCATTCCATCCTTTCCTCTATATAGAATCTAATTGTATCCATTGCATCTTTTCCTCTATTTATAATCTAATAGTGTCCATTCCATCCTTTCCTCTATTTAGAATCTAATAGTGTTCCATTCCATCCTTTCCTCTATTTATAATCTAATAGTATCCTTCCATACTTTCCTCTATTTAGAATCTAATTGTGTCCATTCCATCCTTTCCTCTATTTAGAATCTAATAGTGTTCCATTCCATCCTTTCCTCTATTTATAATCTAATAGTGTCCATTCCATCCTTTCCTCTATTTAGAATCTAATAGTGTTCCATTGCATCTTTTCCTCTATTTATAATCTAATAGTGTCCGTTCCATACTTTCCTCTATTTAGAATCTAATAGTGTTCCATTCCATTCCTTCATTTAAGCCACTGTAACAGTTGTGTTTAATCATGTTGACTGGCAAAGGAGACATTACAGCATGCCTGCCAACTGTTTATAAAGTCAAAAGCTTGATATGTCGAATGTAACCAGGTTTGTGCAGATTGCTTTCAGAGGTATGCTGTACCCAGAGTAATGGAGGACGCTATATGTTTTGTTGAGTGCCCAGAATTATTATAGATAATCAAGGAGCAGGTGGGGATTTGAACTTTTAGTCCGGTTTTATTGTACAATCTTTTCCCTAGAAGTAAATTGAATATTTTCCTTATTTCATCAAAAGTAGATCCATAAAATTGGCACACTTCCAGCAATTTGCATGGGTTTTTTGGCAGTGTTTTTTGTACCAGGAGACTAAACTTTCACAAAAGTGTGTTGGGCCGCATCAGGCGGAATCAGTTGCCGTAACAGGCAGTGAGACAGCCTGACAGGATGCTCTCAATTGTGCATCTGTAAAGGTTTGTGAGGGTTTTAGGTGCCAAGCCAAATTTCTTCAGCCTCCTGGGGTTGAAGAGTCGCTGTTGCGCCTTCTTCACCACGTTTCTGTGTGGGTGGACCATTTCAGTTTGTCAGTGATGTGTACGACGAGGAACTTTAAACTTGCAACCTCCTCCACTGCGTCCCATCGATGTAGGTAGGGGGGTGCATCCTCTGCTGTTTCCTGAAGTCCACGATCATCTCCTTTGTTTTGTTGACATTGGGCGAGAGGTTATTGTCCTTGCACCACACTCCCAGGGCCCTCACCTCCGCCCTGTGGGTTGTCTCATCATTGCTGGTAATCAGGCCTACTACTGTTGTGTCGTCTGCAAACTTGATGATTGAGGCGTGCGTGGCCACGCAGTCATGGGTGAACAGGAAGTACAGGAGGGGGCTGAGCACCCATCCTTGTGGGTATCAGTGACGTTGAGGTGTTTTTTCCTACCTTCACCACCTGGGGGTGGCCCGTCAGGAAGTTGGGCAGGGTTCAGACCCAGGGCCTCAAGCTTAATGAAGAGCTTGGAGGGTACTATGGTGTTGAATGCTGAGCTATAGTCAATGAACAGCATTCTTGCATAGGTATTCCTCTTGTCCAGATGGGATAGGGAGAGATTGAACATGTCCCTAATATGTCTCATAGCAAAGGGTCTGAATACTTATATAAATAAGGTATTTCTGTTTTTTTATTTGTAATACATTTCCAATAATTTCTAAAAACCTGCTTTTGCTTTGTCATTACGCAGTATTGTGTGTAGATTGATGAGGAACATGTTCTATTTAATCCATTTTAGAATAAGGCTGTAAGGTTACAAAATGTGGAAAAAGACAAGGGGTCTGAATACTTTCCGAATGCGCTGTAAACTAAAGTATTTTATTTATTTATTAAGTACATTTAAAATTAACTTTATCTGAAAATAAAATATTTCTCTCAACTGCGTTTCCCACTCCAGTCTGACCTAGACCTAGTTTGTTCATTATATACATCTACATGATGTATTGGTACACCATGTAGGAACGGTATAGACTGACAGTAGCTGGCTACTTATTTAGATTTAGTCTAACTTAGAGAAACTGCATTAAATGTGCTGTAGTAAACATTTTTTATTCGTACTAGTCAATCAACACTTGTCTTTGTATGTGTCGATATAATAGTATTATTGAATTAAATCCATTAAAAATGATCTTTGTCTGAAAATAAAATATGATCCTCAACTGCGTTTCCCCTCCAGTCAGCAGACGGCGATGTGCGTCTTTCAGGCGATGCTGCACCCCTACAGTTAAAGAAGCGGAGGTCTGCTGGACGGAGAAAAAGGGTGGGTATAATTTGTGGAATAAATTACTTAACAAAAATGTATTTAAACTACTCCACTACATTATGTTTATATCTGGGTTTGTTTTTGTATCTGTACTTTTACTCTTTTCGTTTCTTTACAACATTCAATTTTTGAAGAAAATTATATATGTTTTTACTCCATACAGTTTCCCTGGCACCCAAAAGTACTTTTGCATTTTGAATGCTAAGCCGGACAGGAAAATGATCCAATTCACACACTCATCCCTACTTTTTTATTAGACACTAATATATATGTCCAATAAACAGACGTTCAAAAGTCGGAATGTAAAGCAAAAACGACTGGAAAGTTATTCAAAAGCGGCTGTAGTGAATTAAGCATCTTGGGGTTACCTGAAATAGGTCAAAGTATATATTTTAAATGTTCTAATTTATTTCATCTTTATTTAACTAGGCAAGATGAACTTAACAACATCGACATAGACACAAGTTACCTGCTATATTTGGGGGAAAGGATTAACACAGAGAGAACTAGGCAAAATACAATGCATGCTTCTGTAATACGAGTAGGTATATACAGTATCATCGGTAACAATTGTGTACAAGCCACCTAGCTAATAAAATACTGGGACTTGCGGTCATTAGTTACATTTCAACCACAGCGATTCCCCAATTGAGGCGCAACAGAGTTCACCCGCAAATGCAGGAACACCGGAAATAATAACTAAACCAACGAATGAGAAATGGTGGAGGCTACCAGAACGAAGAGACATTTTTTCCGAATAAACGTGGTGAGTGAAAAACGTAATTACATAGCTCACTCCCTACCCGGTATTTCATTCTACTGTTATACGACTCTGTATGCGTTGTTTGTTGGCAACCTTGTTATTTACGAAGTTTTTGGAACGGATTCCTGTTGGAACGTTCCACAAATTATACCCACCCAATTAAATCCCTGAATTCTGATTGGCTGACAGCCATGGTATATCAGGCCGTATACCATGGGTATGACAAAACATGTATTTTTACTGTTCTAATTACATTGGTAACCAGATTATAATTGCAATAAGTCACCCCGGGTTTGTGATATATGGCCAATACACCACCGCTAAGTGCTGTATCCAGGCACTCTGCGTTGTGTTGTGCATAAGAACAGTCTTTAACCATGCTCTATTGGACATATACCACACTTCCTCGGGTCTTATTGCTTAACTGTAACATGTGTATAGCATCAGAGTCCCCCCCCCCTCCACACACCACAAAATCACAACTATATTGTCTCACAGAATGGCAAAATGAAACTTTTGACGTGTCTATTGTAGACCTTGCTTGGAGTGTGTATACCCGCAAAAAGCAGATTTCTAAATAATGTTGGAGAAATACATAAAATAAGAAGCATTATTGACATGAAATGGACACGTGTTTTGGGGAGACTGAACATATTAGCAAAAGGACAAGCGCTTTGGGGAGACTGAACATATTAGCAAAAGGACAAGCGTTTTGGGGAGACTGAACATATTAGCAAAAGTTTGTAAGTCTACAAAAAACATGGCCAAAATAGCCATTTGAAGGAAAGGCTGAACTAAAGAATTATCATTTAGAAAATATAGTAATTATTACTTTAGAGATGAAGTGGGACACCAACAAAACGTTATTAACATTGGATCAAATGCAGCCTATAACATTGACTGAAATAGTCATATATATTATTATAGAGCTCTGCTCAGCCTAAAACATGACAGAATATATTATTATAGACCTCTGCTCAGCCTAAAACATGACATTATCTATTATTTTAGAGCTCTGCTCAGCCTATAACATGACAGAATATATTATTATAGATCTCTGCTCAGCCTAAAACATGACATTATCTATTATTATAGCGCTCTGCTCAGTCTAAAATATGACATTATCAATTATTATAGAGCTCTGCTCAGCCTAAACATGACCTATAAACATGACAATCTCACCTTCACCAAGTTTTTGTTTAATGATGTAATGTTGTGGAGACTGACCTCAGGTTATTGAGGTATCTGGATTAAACCTCATAGGAAAACAGTTCTATTTTGTGGAGATTTCATTCAGGTCTCTCTTTAGTATTAAACCAATTACTCTGTCTTTGGCAGAAGAGAGACCAGACTCTCACTCTGACAGCAGAAAGAGTCCTTCAGAGGAACCAGACACAGAGATGCCCAAACCAGCGAGACAACACCACTGCTCTTACTGTGGAAATAGTTTTACCCGATTACTACATCTGAAAGCACATGAGATAATACATACAGGAGAAAAGCCCTTCCACTGTTCCCAGTGTGAAAAGAGGTTTAGGTGGTTAACGAGTCTGAAAAAGCATGAGAGGGGACACACACAAGAAAAGCTCTACCAATGCTCCTTGTGTGGAAAGAGTTTTACCAAGTTAGGGGGCCTGACAAACACAGGAGGGGATAAGACGTACCACTGATCCCTGTGTGGAAAAAGATTTAACCGGTTAAGGCATCTGAATAAGCATGAAAGAATACATACATAGGGGGAGAAGACATACCACTGCTCTCATTGTGGAAAGACATTTTCCCACTCAGAGGACCTGACATCACATGAGAGAATAGAGAGACTGTGTTCTGACTTGTGTTTTTGACTGAGAATTAGTGTTTTTGTTTGTCACATTAAATCATATTGTTTAAATGAAATCAGACATGAAAATCTGACCAAAACAACAGGCCTTTTTCTGTTTATTCATCTTGATCTAAAATCACATTAAATATTTTAACATGTGTATTTCGTTTTCATTATTATCTTTGATTGGTTGTTTACAAGTATAAACCCTCTGATGTAGTTCATAATATGATCTGGACATTGCTAAATGTAAATTATTATATAAGGAAGTAAGTAGCCTTGGCTTGTCTGAGCCAGAACGGCTCATAGTATCAGGAGCTGTTTCTGTAGTGTGAGGCAGCTTGATGTACAAGTACTTCCCCTGGACAGGACTCTAGCTCCACTACTATACTATGATGGTCTCCACACCTTGTTATTGTACTAGCTCCACTACTATACTATGATGGTCTCCACACCTTGTTATTGTACTAGCTCCACTACTATGCTATGATGGTCTCCACACCTTGTTATTGTACTAGCTCCACTACTAGTACCACTACTATACTACGATGGTCTCTACACCTTGTTATTGTACTAGCTGCACTAGTATACTATGATGGTCTCCACACCCTGTTATTGTACTAGCTCCACTACTAGTACCACTACTATACTATGATGGTCTCCACACCTTGTTATTGTACTAGCTCCACTACTATACTGTGATGGTCTCCACACCTTGTTATTGTACTAGCTCCACTACTATACTATGATGGTCTCCACACCTTGTTATTGTACTAGCTACACTACTACATGATGATGGTCTCCACACCTTGTTATTGTACTGGCTCCACTACTATACTATGATGGTCTCCACACCTTGTTATTGTCCTGGCTCCACTACTATACTATGATGGTCTCCACAACTTATTGTACTAGCTCCACTACTATACTATGATGGTCTCCACACCTTGTTATTGTCCTGGCTCCACTACTATATACTATGATGGTCTCCACACCTTGTTATAGTCCGAGTTCCACTACTATACTGTGATGGTCTCCACACCTTGTTATTGTACTAGCTCCACTACTATACTATGATGGTCTCCACATCGTGTTATTGTCCTAGCTCCACTACTATACTATGATGGTCTCCACACCGTGTTATTGTACTAGCTCCACTACTATACTGTGATGGTCTCCACAACTTATTGTACTAGCTCCGCTACTATACTATGATGGTCACCACACCTTGTAATCAAATGTATCTTTATAAAGCCCTTTTTACATCAGCCGATGTCACAAAGTGATATACAGAATCTCAGCCTAAAACCCCAAACAGCAATGCAGATGTAGAAGCACGGTGGCTCCTCAATTAAGGTTCCACCAGCCACCTATAGTTAAGAGGTAGTTCTGTAGTTGTATACAGTCAGACTTTATACAACTACAGGGTTCATGTAGATTGTTGGTAGAGGGGTCATTCTGTAGTATCTAGTCAGACTGGAAGGGTTCATGCAGATTGTTGGTAGAGAGGTAGTTCTGTAGTATCTAGCCAGACTAGAAGGGTTCATGTTGGTTTGATGGAGGCAGTTATGGACCATTTCAGAGACAGATGTTGGGGTTATCAATGAGAATGTGGTGAAACTGCAGCTGGGAAGCTCAGTATGAAGCAGGGGGGCAGGTCTGAATCAAGGGGTAGATTGTACAGTGATGTAAATGCTCTTTATTTCAGATTTGGGGATTTGAAAAATGCATGAAAAATGGTACTTTATTCAATGGAGTGGGTAAAGGAGGAGTTAGCGAGTGGTTGAACTAATTTCTTTAATGCAGAAAATATAATTATGGGGTTCCGGTCACCATTTGCAATGAGATTGGTAAAGTATAACTTGTGTTCAGTGCCTCTTTGTATGCAGTCTGTTGATATACCAGGGCCTGGGGATGCAGTTAGCTTTGTTTTCCTCTAGCTATTCTGAAAGTCTCCAACTTTCATAGAACGTAGATCAATGTTAAACTAGGCTGCAGAGCGTTTGTTTGACTGAATGTATATGACATTGCCTTAAATGCAGCGTTAGATGTAAAGTTTAAATTCTCATTTATTACACATCTTCACTAAGCAATGCTTTCCTTTGGACGTATCAATATAATATTATTATTTAATTAATTACATTTTAATAACACCCTTTTTTGTCAGGAAATAAAATAAACATTTCCTTATACCGCGTTACCCACTCCAGTCAGCTGATGACGACGCTGCCAGTGTGACGTATAATCTAGTGGACGGGACACTTCAACAACAAAAGCGAGTCAGTCACTTCAGTAGCTTACTAGGCGACATAGCCTAAACATTCAAGCTTTTTAGACTGTTTATTTGCATATTTGCCTATGTTTTTTAAACATACTTCTGTTTTATAGCTATTTGCCCCATTTATTTTCATATTTATGCTGTTAGTTAGGCAGATGTTTTACATTTGCATAGAGCTAGGCTAGTCGCTAATGCTAGCTAGCTAACATCCCCGACCATGAGCTCCCTAAACTTCTCCCCTCCTATTAAAGAAGAAGAGGTCTGCTGGACCGAGAAAGAAGCTCTGGGGCTGAACATTGTCGTGAAAGAGGAGAAGGAAGAGGAGGTTGTCACAGTAAAACAAGAGGTAGAGGGTGAGGCTTTTACAGTGAAAGAAGAGGAAGACTCGTTCAGAGTGAAAGAGGAGGAGGATGTTACAGTAAAAGAAGAGGCGGATGCCATTTTTGGAGTGAAGGAGGGAGAGATAACTGTCACATTGAAGGAGGAGAAGGAAGAAGAACATGAGCAGGAGGAGGAGACGGGCGATCTGATTAACACCAGTAAGTACTGTCTTAAAAAGAGGAGCACAAACTATTGTTGAACTGATGGGTGGTTTTAAAGCAGCATTCTACTGAATGTTTGTGCTTGAATATGTTATTATTTAATGTAGGAATTGATAACTTGATAGAGGAATTATAAATTCCTGTGTGTTTTGCAGCCAAAACCAAATTCACACTCTTATCTATTTCATGATAAGTTGTAAGTGTATCATTTGCATGAATTAGCAAGAGACCAGTCTTAAAAACAAGTTCAGCATTTATTCTTGATGAGTACTGACCCAAAATACAAAGAACATTACATTTTAAAGAGAGAACATAAAATGACGTCATCAGTTTCACACTCTCTCCCATCCTCACAATAGCGTAGTATTCAGGTCTGGAGATCTTCTACTCCCCTCATAAAACTACATTCCAACCTGTCTAAAAGATATACTTTTCTCCACTAATGGAACACAACCCAAACATTCTTATCTGTCTGAAAAGCTATCTCTCCCCCTTAAACTTCCCGCGAGGTACAGACAATTAATTTGTTTTAATAGTATTAGAATAAATGGTTCTAATTAAAAATGTATACATAATTAATCATTTCAACTATAATTTCCTCTAACAATCCTCCCTTTGATCAAATATTATACATTCAAATTTACAAAATAAAAATATTAACCTACTCATACTAACCTTATTATAAAGGTTTATCAGATTATCATATGAATAGACACATAACCAACATTATTATGAATGTTTATCCGACTCTTCACCCATCATTAATCAAATCTAACCTTAACTCCAACTGTTTTTAAAACCTGCATCAGAATCATAATTCTTCTTTCAGGATTTTCGTTACAATCTTTATTAAAAAACAGTTTAATCATTGAAACAAATTACAATCTAATTCCCCTTCATCTCAACACTAGTCTCATCAAACATAAATTCCCCACAAATGAAAAGATCCAGATTCGTCCACTTCCTCTGTAGACATGCCTTCAGTCCTCCACGGGTCAGAACCTGGAATCGGCCCACACCGCACCATCTATTGTCATAGATTACTCCAGAGTCCTGGAAATAAGGCCTCATACACAGGGAATTAGACAACCACCCCCCTAAAACTAAAACAGTCACACAGGTGAATGTAGCCCACAGTGATCATAACATTTTTCCATTTTCCAAACGTACTATCAAAACCCAATCAGTCAGAGAAGTATCCACCCCAGAGTTTCTGCCAACCCGTGAACTAGGGTGTGTAAACCAGACAAGGCCTTGGTCACTGATCCATCCCAACTGTATATCCCAGAGTCAAACTACCTATACACCCCCACCGTCTTCAGCCAGCAAACATCCAAGACTATTCTATTCTGCCTAGTCATTCATTACATCTCTAAAATAATTGGTGAAGCGCTGTGGATTTTTAATAGATATAATCGATCCAATCCACATTCTCATTGAGAGTGGACCACCAAAAAATACCTGTCTCTAATCCTGCCAGGATCTAATTTGTAGCTTTGATCTCATCTGCCACCCTTGGATCCACAATGTTATTAATACAAACCCTATCATCAAAAGACCCAGTCGGAGTAATTATTTTCTCCCGTTTAGTCAACACAATGAGTGTAAAAGGCATTCTCAAAATGTACCAGTACACATACCTCTGTTCAATTAGCCAGTAATACTCGGCCATCATGTCATTCTCCCACACATTCAACAGATGTGAGCCCTGAGCCTCCTTATCTTACTGAAATCCCCAGATCTCAACCAGTCAGCCAAATCACTCATCACCCCATCAGTAGTAATATTCTCTGTCCCATAAGCACCGGGCCAGACAATATCAATCTCCTCTTGTCACTGTGAAGAGAGGAAGCCTAGATTTCAGAGGAACATGTGGATATTAATAGTGCAAATCCACACAACTGTTGTTATCTGGCTTTCCTGCTTTCATGAATAGCTTTACTATACAGGCTGTTCCCTTAGGTGAATAATTCCATTTCTGAACTATCCACACCGGCTCTTGGCTCTGGACAACTCCACCTTCAGTATCTGCTTTGTATTCAGCTGCCTATAGAGCAACCAGCTGCTCTAACTTTTTCTACCTGGAATGCACTAGGTTATCAACTGAAACCCTTACTTTCACTAAACTCCATCTCCTTCCATGCTGGGTATGTAGATTTATGTAGCCTTCTCACATGATGTGAGCTATAACTTGTTTCCATGAACTACAGAGATGTGCATATATGTCTTCCATCATAGCTACTCTTAGTCCTGAACTGCCAAGGAGTCAGACACCCCTTGGTTTACATAGAACTCCACTGAGACATCCCTCCCTATCCTACTCTCACTTCCTGTTTATCCAGATCAAGTGATCTCTTATGCTTGGTTAATACTAATTTCTCGTTTAATTATGTCAATATTACCCTCTAGCCTTCTCGGGTTCATGTTGTAGGAATAAGATCTCCAACCATACAGTTTAGGATGAACAGCTCACCTATAAAGCCCCACCCTCTTCCAGAAAACACATCATTAGCAAGAGTCAGACACATTTTCACTTCTATGAACAAGAACAGTGAGGAAAGGACAGGTAAGGTATTCTTCATTCGAGAGATGGCCCCCAGAATTCTGTTAATTCCAGTTCTCCTCTTGAACTCTGTTATTGTTCGACAGTGTTAATGTGCCTTACCCTCCCGCAGTGCGATATGAATCCGGGTAGCTCTTTCAGCTAGCTGTCACCAGGAGTCCTTGGTATGGTCCCCCCAACAAGCCTATGGGACTGGATTGAGTGACTTCACCTGTAGTTCACCTGTAGTGCATAAAATCTTGGACATACAGGTTTGTTTAACAAACAGTATCTCATTTATTCTGTTTATTAGCTAACAAAAAAAAAAAATTATTAGTTAATTATCCCGTAGGTCACATCCTATTCTAGAACACTATTTACCCATCCCCCCTTTGTTACCTGGCTCTGCCCAGGTAACAACCTTGCCTTATTCTTAAACAATGACTTAGGTAAGATTTAGTGAATTATCCTTATGTCTGACATTATCATTTAGGAGCGCCCCTTTCATTTTCCACATGTCCAATTCTCGCTTTTGTCTCCACTCAGTAACTATTATCTACACATTATGTTATCTTTGCTCGTCCTGGCTCCCCTTCTAAACTTCTGCTCTCCAACCTTCAAGGTCTCTGCAGTGCGGGGGGGGGCTCTTCTGTCTGCCTTTTCCCCCTATCTGTCTGTAGCTCTGTTTCTCATGTTTCCAAATTTGAACTACATGTCTCACTGTTTGGCTTTATCTAAAATCATTGATTTTTAGAAAAAACATGTCTATGAGCGGCATTTCTCTAAAGTCCTTACATTTCCTTAATCAATCTATCTTAATCCTAACAATAATCCTAAATCATCACAGATGTCCTATATTCCTGTTAAATGTAATACTATTTAAAAACTTATAATAATCAATCAAGGTCTAATAAATGCTAACCATATTAAAAATCCTTCCTACACTAACATGAATTTAATATGTGTTGCAAAGTGTGGAATAAAACTTTGGTCATGGAAAACAGAGTAAAGCAGAGCAAAGCATTATTATAAACCATCTGGTCCTCTCAGCTACTCCTATCCTGCACCAGGTGGGCACCATGCCACCCTTCACAACAGGGAGAACAAACATACATGGGTCATACTCAGTCAGTCTCATCCTCCCCTGAAAGCATGCTTCAGTATCAGCATCTCCAACTGGAGCATCAAGCAAAGGCATCATGCCTGAAGCCTTCACCACATCTGTAACAGACTTCTTAAAACACGGTATGATGCAAGCAGCACAACACATCAATAACAAAAAAAACAAGAATTAGGGTCAGAAATCCAGTAACCACCATACCAGTGTACTTACCAAACCAGGCTCCCAACCAAGAGAACAGTCCAGACTCCTCCACCCCCGCCATGGTCCTCATCTCAGCAGATAGTGCATCAAGCCCATTAAGGGCCTTAGATATACTACCATCTGGACTGGTGTTATTAGGAATATACGTGCAAACATTGTTCACCGAACATCTTGCAGACGCCCCCCCTGACTGGCAAGAAGCATATCCAAAGCAAGTCTATTCTGTATAAGACAGCCACAAATTGTCCCTACCATCAAAACCAGTCTCAGTGCCTAATTGATCAATAGCTGAATAGTCTAACATTAATTACCTGAATGGGATTTTTAACACAGTGGTGGCAGGTTCGGTCCAGGGGTGGTAGAGGAGTGTGTCTGGCCCTGGTTCGTCTGGGACCTCTGGTTTTGGCAGTACCTTAATAGAAAACACACCCATCGTGTCTGTCCCGGTCCTTTGTAGTCCGAGGGTGTAGTGCCTGCATCAGAGAGCCTAATAGTTTTGATAGTTAGTAGGATTTCATCACCTTTACAAAGTTCAACAGTGCTCCCAGGTTTCCCCCATATCATGGAAAACCTATCCACCTTTGTGGGATCCCCTATGCTATAAGGATACTCTCTTCTCCAATCCCAGAACTGTCCCAAGTTGGTTATCATGTAATCCCCATACAGACACCCTCCCCCATTACACAGGTAATGTCACCCGTCTTTTGGCACTCCTGTACACAGGTGTTAAAACCAAACAAAAATATCTCAATTTCTTCCCTGCCCTGTTGGCTCAAAATATGTTATCTTCCCCTATTTATTCTCAATGATAAATATGACTTTCTCTCTGTTACAATACCAAATCACTAATAGTCCATTCAAAAGACTTCACAGCTAATGTTGTAAAACAGAATCCTGAACCACTTTCTCATTTGCGGTTCAAAACAGTAATTCTAACCCCTCAACCAAAACTGCTTCATTTCTCATGAATTTACCTTAAAACTAGTAACTCAATATGACCACATTCATTTGTATAATGACTCTCCCCTGAGGCTGATCAGACCTCAGAAGACAGTCACGATAAGGTCAAAAGGTCATACCATATTAGACATAAAGAACCCTTTATCCTTAAAATAGAAATAGTCACCTGTGTAATTAAAACCCATAAAATAAAAACTCATAAGGTTCCATATGTGAGTGTGCCTCTTTAAAATACCTTTGCACTAAAACAAATAGTTCTAACAATTGTTTTATGTGTATATATTTGCGGACCTTTTTCAATTTGGTCGTTCATGGCTGCTCTCTCCCACAGGTTATAATCCCAGGAAACATCTGAAATTGAGACACTTTTTAAACATAAATTTTCCCAGAAAAACACCACTCCTAACTAGCATTCACTATGCTAATTCCGATTCAGAAACTCAAAGGTGAACTATAAACTAAACCTAATGATGATTCCCCTTTAACTCAAATCATTAATCATAAGTTTTAAACACTGTCAATGTATATATTTACTTAAATGAACATGTTACCCTTAGATACAATTAACCCGATACATTTCTCAGTGTAAGAAATCCGTAATTTAATCCCCGATATTTAATAAATATGCATTCGCTTTCTCCCATGGCTACTTTAATTGACTTATTTTAGATAACTTCCATCCGTCCCGGAGTAAAGAACCTACTTAAACACGCCAGAACACAATGTTTAACTAAGTTAAATCAAACCCTAGAATTGACCATAACCAGTAAACAAATAAACAAAACACTTTTACCAGCAAAAAACAAACTATACGGAAACTCACTACTATAATGCTTCAGATGGCAAACTTACTCAGAGACTCACGTTTACATCTGTTAGTTCCTCAAGAAAAAAAACACTTGCCCCTGTTACGGATGTCTACGTATCAGGGGAAAAGCTCGAATAACCAAATTCAACCTAGCTAATTTCCCGAAACATATGCCGTTATGTTTTTCTATAGAGATTGCTTTTCAACTTTAAATACCCTAACATGGTTAATTTATATCAACTTCTGAAAAGTTACTCGAAACCTCGATACCCACACTAACAGACATACAATTTGCTCCGTTATCCCCAGTCCCTGGCGACAAAAGTGCCTCGCTAGTGATGTCATCATCAAGCGCTCAACCTGCCAATTCGTAGCGACTTGAAATGAAT
This sequence comes from Oncorhynchus tshawytscha, assembly GCF_018296145.1. Lineage (NCBI taxonomy): Eukaryota > Metazoa > Chordata > Actinopteri > Salmoniformes > Salmonidae > Oncorhynchus > Oncorhynchus tshawytscha. The sequence continues at coordinate 3,660,036 of NC_056460.1, read as the reverse complement.
TGTAAATAATTGTTGTTCGATTAACCAAACCTAATTTATCACATCTGTTCAAATCCTGAATTATAATTTACCACCCCCTATGTGAGTGTACACCTTTAAAATACCTTGTCACTGGGAACAGGGAAATCCCCTTAACCCAAACTTTTACTACTACAACGACACCCAATAATTCTGATAATCCCTTCACATCGTTTGTTTTAAATCTATTGATGTATCATGTAACTTATTGTTATTTTTTTCTTCAAATTGTCGTCCCACAATAATTTTCCCACTGTCATACACTCAAACCACTGTGATAACCGTGCACTGTCCCTTTAAGATAAGACATTTTATTTGTTCCCCGCAATGAGAACGGAAAACAGATCATTTTTAGAATACGTTACTTTTTGTTCAAATTCACTGGCGTTACCCTAACCAGAAATCAATACTCGGAAAAACAATCACAACTTTTTACGATTAAACTATTCTTACCTAATTTATAGTCCAAAGCGTTGCACTATATAGCCCATTTAGTGCTTGGCACTTCCGTTGCAATCTGTGGCATCTTTACGATACTTCTCCTTTTTTAAATGAAATGTATCTGGAACTTCTGGCCGCTTTTGAAAAGTAACTCTAAGCTATAATGCACACATTTTTCCTCTAAATGCCACAACCCCTTTTCTCGGTTTAAATTTGAGTAAACGATGTTGTTAAACGTGCAACGTCATCACACATCTGCCTGCCTCTGTAAAATATATATATTCCCTATTCCGATTGCGTTCAGTTTTAAATTCTAATCATCAAAGTAACCCCAACCCAACTTCTGAGCTTACCATACTCTAACATTTAAACGTACCATGTTTTGTGCTAAATTTATCATATGTCAGTCGATTCATAAATAGCTATAACGTCAGGATAGCCCGAAATTGTATCGTATCTCTCCGTTATTCCCTACATTTAACTTTAGGTAACTTTCTCTTCTATGATACATTTATTTAAATACGACTCCCATCTCAATACATTATTCCACCAGATCATTTTGGGCAAAATAGGGTATTACATCGAAATTGTCTCGCCATTATTTTTAATGACTTCTTTTTTCAATTCTGTCTAGAACACATAATAAACGTTCAGTTATATTTAGACAAACACTGGCAAAACATGCAAATGGGTGAATTTCACTCTAAATCAGTCTTAGTTAACCGCCTCGGCTGGGAACCGAACCGTGGATTGTCGTTGGTGAGACTGCTCACCACTATCCTACTAGCGCAATGGAATTGACTGAGACTCTCCGCAAATATACCCATTTTTACAGTTATCTGTATTTGTTACTCCGACATCTAGACAACAGAAAATAGCCCCAATTTAGACGCCCAACGTTTTCCCTCAGTTTAGGATTCTCATTAATCTCGCTCCCTTTGTATCTGTTTTATAAGGGATTCTAACTTTTCGACATCTAGGCGTCCGTCAAAACCATTCCTTTTTTTTCCATTTAGGACAGAAATCTACGTTCCTTCGATCTTTTTGTTTCATATAACGGTAATCTTCCGTCTCTTCAGAAAGCAGTTTAGAAGGGTTTACTACCCATTATAATAAATTCCTGCCCCTCCTAATAATTCCAATCTTCAACCCTTAATGTTAATTTCTCTTTATTCGAATCCTTATCTACTTACGCCTAGTAATTCCAATATTTAACACCTTAATGGTTCAAATCAAATCAAATCAAATTTTATTTGTCACATACACATGGTTAGCAGATGTTAATGCGAGTGTAGCGAAATGCTTGTGCTTCTAGTTCCGACAATGCAGTAATAACGAACAAGTAATCAAACTAACAATTCCCCCAAAAAACTACTGTCTTATACACAGTGTAAGGGGATAAAGAATATGTACATAAGGATATATGAATGAGTGATGGTACAGAGCAGCATAGGCAAGATACAGTAGATGATATCGAGTACAGTATATACATATGAGATGAGTATGTAAACCAAGTGGCATAGTTAAAGTGGCTAGTGATACATGTATTACATAAGGATGCAGTCGATGATATAGAGTACAGTATCTACGTATGCATATGAGATGAATAATGTAGGGTAAGTAACATTATATAAGGTAGCATTGTTTAAAGTGGCTAGTGATATATTTACATCATTTCCCATCAATTCCCATTATTAAAGTGGCTGGAGTAGAGTCAGTGTCATTGACAGTGTGTTGGCAGTAGCCACTCAATGTTAGTGGTGGCTGTTTAACAGTCTGATGGCCTTGAGATAGAAGCTGTTTTTCAGTCTCTCGGTCCCAGCTTTGATGCACCTGTACTGACCTCGCCTTCTGGATGACAGCGGGGTGAACAGGCAGTGGCTCGGGTGGTTGATGTCCTTCATGATCTTTATGGCCTTCCTGTAGCATCGGGTGGTGTAGGTGTCCTGGAGGGCAGGTAGTTTGCCCCCGGTGATGCGTTGTGCAGACCTCACTACCCTCTGGAGAGCCTTACGGTTGAGGGCGGTGCAGTTGCCATACCAGGCGGTGATACAGCCCGCCAGGATGCTCTCGATTGTGCATCTGTAGAAGTTTGTGAGTGCTTTTGGTGACAAGCCGAATTTCTTCAGCCTCCTGAGGTTGAAGAGGCGCTGCTGCGCCTTCCTCACGATGCTGTCTGTGTGAGTGGACCAATTCAGTTTGTCTGTGATGTGTATGCTGAGGAACTTAAAACTTGCTACCCTCTCCACTACTGTTCCATCGATGTGGATGGGGGGGTGTTCCCTCTGCTGTTTCCTGAAGTCCACAATCATCTCCTTAGTTTTGTTGACGTTGAGTGTGAGGTTATTTTCCTGACACCACACTCCGAGGGCCCTCACCTCCTCCCTGTAGGCCATCTCGTCGTTGTTGGTAATCAAGCCTACCACTGTTGTGTCGTCCGCAAACTTGATGATTGAGTTGGAGGCGTGCATGGCCACGCATTACTGTTCCTTTAGGACTTTTGCTAAGATTGTCGCTCCAAATCAGCCTACTTGTAGGGTTGACCGAAGTCAAATAGACCGAGTCTCAAGAGTCTCCGTCCACTCGTCGTTCAATCTGATACTAGTTTTCACCCGTATACAGCTATCACTGTAGGAATATACAGTAATCACTGTTCCTATAGGACTTTGAACTAAAATATCGCCCCAAATATAGCTTAATCTGTAGAGTTGATTGAAAATGACCAACGGAAAAGCAACTCAATTGTTCCCCATAATCTAAATAAAGACCACCAACCTGCAGTGTCTATTACCAAGATCTATATATCTATGGGGTCACTTGCTCTGTCTTTCCGCTGGATACATTGTTCAATCTGACATTTAACTCACCCGTATACAGTAATCACTGTTCCTATAGGTCTTTTGACTTAAACTATGTCGCTCCAAACATAGCCTACTTGTAAAGTTGACCGAAAACAAATGGACCGAGGCCAGTCCCAAAACCAACCCTGCAGTGTCTATTCTTGAAAGCTGATGGCATAAAATCACCTGTTCCGTTTCTTCCCACGGAACCTCAACCACACGATCACTTTTCACTATCAAGAACACTGACTACTAAAAACCGGGAAAGACCCCCCCTCCATTCATCGCTCGATCTGCCACTAGTTTTCACCCGTATACAGTGATCACTGTAGGACTATACAGTAATCCCTGTTCCTATAGGACTTTGAACTACAATGTCGCTCCAAGCATAGCCTATTTGTAGAGTTGACTTTCAAACTGAGAACAACTTAAATCCACTCTATGATAATTTAAATCATTCCCCCTTAATCAAGAATAAAAATTACTGACCTTATCGCCGACTGGGAAAGCAATGTTCGTTGTATCTAGTCACTCTCTCTGTCCTCTGTGATAATACGCAGGCCTGTTTCAATTTTAACCTCAATTCAGAGGTCAGGTCTTTAGTAAAACGAGTCAAAAACTCGTCCGTGCACGATTTTCCAGCGTACTACCTCCAGGCACAGGGAGAGGTATTTAGATCCGGCACTTCGAAGGACCAAATTGATAGAGGAATTATAAATTCCTGTGTGTTTTGCAGCCAAAACCAAATTCACACTCTTATCTATTTCATGATAAGTTGTAAGTTTATCATTTGCATGAATTAGCAAGAGACCAGTCTTAAAAACAAGTTCAGCATTTATTCTTGATGAGTACTGACCCAAAATACAAAGAACATTACATTTTAAAGAGAGAACATAAAATGACATCATCAGTTTCACACTCTCTCCCATCCTCACAATAGCTTAGTATTCAGGTCTGGAGATCTTCTACTCCCCTCATAAAACTACATTCCAACCTGTCTAAAAGATATACTTTTCTCCACTAATGGAACACAACCCAAACATTCTTATCTGTCTGAAAAGCTATCTCTCCCCCTTAAACTTCCCGCGAGGTACAGACAATTAATTTGTTTTAATAGTATTAGAATACATGGTTCTAATTAAAAATGTATACATAATTAATCATTTCAACTATAATTTCCTCTAACATAACTACACTGTAAGATGTGTATACCACCAAAGAGCGGGTCATCAACAAAACCTTAACAATGGATTAGCTAATTCACAACTTTAATGTCACTCAGAATTGACAAACAAGATATAAATGACATGCGATGTGTGTTGCTATAGTAACCCGTGTGGGGTGATGTATGTTGCTATAGTAACCTGTGGGAGGAGTGAACACCCAGACAGTGGACATCTTTGAAACAAAACCAGGAAGCTACTTCATCATTACCCAGAAAGGATTTGATGTTGAGATTTTTTTTAAACGGCTGCATTGGCCCTTTAATGTAAGACACACACGGCTTCTAATGTGTTTTATTTATCCAACATAACTACCTTACAATGATAGCTTTAAATTAAAATAGTCAATAAGAAACAAAAATAATATTAACTACATACACCCTTCTAGCTAGCTGACCACTGATTTTTATATATATATATATATATATTTTTAAATTTTACCTTTATTTTAATAGGCAAGTCAGTTAAGAACAAATTCTTATTTTCAATGACGGCCTAGGAACAGTGGGTTAACTGCCTGTTCAGGGGCAGAACGACAGATTTGTACCTTGTCAGCTCGGGGATTTGAACTTGCAACCTTCCAGTAACTAGTCCAACGCTCTAACCACTAGGCTACCCTGCAATTCATGTAAGTTAAGTTAGGTTTTAGTTAAGTTGGTTATGAGAGATTTCAAAAAAGTAATATGTACACATTTTGTGCTACATTCTGTATATTGTAAAATTTGACTGTGACACATTTAATATACAACTTTTAACCTCTGAAATATAGCTAATGGGTTTGCTAATGTTGCTAGTTTAAATTAGTTGCTAAATGTTGATATAACTGTTTAGTAACCAAAAAGGAAAGAAATTGTAAGTGTTAGATAATACATATCACGAAAACAGCTGAATGTTGTCAAGCTACAGATAGATAATAGAGCTCAGTCTATTAACATGACATTATCTATTATTATAGAGCTCTGCTCAGTCTATAAGCATGACATTATCTATTATTATAGAGCTCTGTTCAGTCTATAAACATGACATGATCTATTATTGAGATTTGCTCAGCCTATAAATATGACATCATCTAGTATTATAGAGGTCTGTTCAGCTTATAAACATGACATTATCTAGTATTATAGAGCTCTTATTATGACATCAAGACATTCCCTGAGAAATTACATTTGGAGCTCTTACATAATTTGTTTTTAAATCTCACTGTCACAAAGTTTATTTTTAATGATGTAATGTTGTGAAAACTGACCTCAGGTTACTGAGGGATCTAGTCTAGATTAAACCTCATAGGAAGACAATTTTATTTAATGCAGGTGTCATTCAGGTCTCTCTGTTTAACTAAAGAATCTGTTTGTCTTTGGCAGGAGAGAGACCAGACTCTGACAGCGGGAAGAGTTCCTCAGAGGAAACAGACCCGGAGACGCCTAACCAACACCACTGCTCCCACTGTGGAAAGAGTTTTAGGTGGTTAGGGAGCCTGAAAATGCATGAGAGAATACATACAGGAGAAAAGCCCTACCACTGTTCCCACTGTGGAAAGAATTTTACTCAGTTAGGGGCCCTGGTTGGGCATGAGAGAACACACACAGGAGAGAAGCCTTATCACTGCTCCCACTGTGGAAAGAGTTTTAGGTGGTTATGGGTCCTGAAAAAGCATGAGAGAATACACACTGGAGAGAAGCCTTATCACTGTTCTCACTGTGGAAAAAGTTTTAGGTGGTTAGTGAGCCTGAAAACGCATGAGAGAATACACACAGGAGAAAAGCCTTTTCAATGTTCCCAGTGTGAAAAGAGTTTTAGGTGGTCAGGGAGTTTGAAAAAGCATGAGAGAAAACACACTGGAGAAAAGCCTTTCCAACATACTAATACACAGGAGGAGAAGACATACCACTGCTCTCATTGTGAAAAGACATTTTCCCAGTCAGAGGATCTGAAATCACACGAGAGAATAGAGAGGCTGTGTTCTGACTTATGTTTTTGACTGAGAATTTGTCCACGGCCAATATTCACAGGGCCAGGGACACCTGGGAAAAAAATCAGCAGCGGACATTTCTGAACGTTTATCCAACAGACCTGTACATCCATGAATGGATCTCTATAATGTGTAACTATTTCTGATCTATGTATTGTTTAATTGTACTATGTTCGGTTTATTTATCTGTGGTTTTATTTCAACATATTCTACTGATGCTATTAGATTGCTGGGGGGGGGGTTATATATACAGTGCCTTCAGAAAGTATTCACGCCCCTTGACCTGCCCCACATTTTGTTGTGTTACAGCCTGAATTTAAATTAGATTCAATACCCCATAATGTCAAAGTGGAATTACGTTTTTGGAAATGTTTACAAATGTAATTAAAAGCCTAATTAAGTTCAGGAGTAAAGATTTTGCTTGATAAGTTGCATGGATTCACTCTGTGTGCAATAATAGTGTTTAATATGATTTCTGAATGCATACCTCATCTCTGTACCCCATACATACAATTATCTGTAATGCCCCTCAATCGAGCAGTGAATTTCAAACACAGATTCAACCACTAAGACCATGGAGGTTTTTCAACGCCTCGCAAAGTAGGGCACCAATTGGTAGATAGGAAGAAAGAGAAAAAAAAAGCAGACATTGAACATCCCTTTGAGCATTGTGGAGTTATTAATTACACTTTAGATGGTGTATCAATACACCCAGTCACTACAAAGATACAGGCGTCCTTCCTAACTCAGTTTCTGGAGACGAAGGAAACCACTCAGGGATTTCACCATGAGGCCAATGGTGACTTTAAAATAGTTAGTGTTTAATGGTTGTGATAGGAGAAAACTGAGGAGGATCAACAACATTGTAGTTACTCCACAATACTAACCTAAATGACAGAGTGAAAAGAAGGAAGCCTGTACAGAAGAAAAAAATACTCCAAAACATGTATCCTGTTTGCAATGAGGCACTAAAGTAAAACTGCAACACACATTCCCAGTCAGAGGACCTGAAATCACATGAGAGAATAGAGAGGCTGTTGGCACTAAAGTAATACTGCAAAAATAATTGGCAAAGAAATTAACTTTATATCCTGAATACAAAGCATTATGTTTGGGGCAAATCCAATACATCACTGACTACCACTCTTCATATTGTCAAGCATGGTGGTGGCTGCATCATTTTATGGGTATGCTTGTCATTGGCGTCACTAGAGGCGTAACTACAGTCCCTGGTTCTAATCCAGGCTGTATCACAACCGGCTGTGATCGGGAGTCTCATAGGGCAATGCACAATTGGCCCAGCATCGTCCAGGCAACGGGAGGGTTTGGCCGAACGGGACGTCCTTGTCCCATCGCGCTCTAGCAACTCCTTGTGGCGGCCGGACGCATGCATGCATGCTGACTTCGGTTGCCGGCTGCACAGTGTTTCCTCCGACACGCTTCCAGGTTAAGCGAGCAGTGTGTCAAGAAGTACAGTGAGGCTAGGCAGGGTCGTGTTTCGGAGGATGCATGGCTCTCGACCTTCGCCTCTCCCCCGAGTCCGTAGGGGAGTTGCAATTGGATTTCACGAAAAAGGGGTAAAAGTACAAGAAAATAATAATAATACGCTGGTACTGAAATTAGATGTTCGTTTTTCCACAATAATAAATCCATAATTAACCCCCAGGAAGAGTAGCTGCTTCCTTGGTAGGAACTAATGGGGATCCATAATAAACCCCAGGAAGAGTAGCTGCTGCCTTGGCAGGAACTAATGGGGATCCATAATAAACCCCAGGAAGAGTAGCTGCTGCCTTGGCAGGAACTACTGGGGATCCATAATAAACCCCAGGAAGTGTAGCTGCTGCCTTGGCAGGAACTAATGGGGATCCATAGTAAACCCCAGGAAGAGTAGCTGCTGCCTTGGCAGGAACTACTGGGGATCCGTAAAAAACCCAAGGAAGAGTAGCTGCTGCCTTGGCAGGAACTAATGGGGATCCATAGTAAACCCCAGGAAGAGTAGCTGCTGCCTTGGCAGGAACCAATGGGGATCCATAATAAACCCCAGGAAGAGTAGCTGCTGCCTGCTGCCTTGTATTGTGAGATTTTGAGTGAAAACCTCCTTCCATCAGCAAGGGCATTGAAGATGAAACGTGGCGAGGTCTTCCAGCATGACAATGATCCCAAACACACTGCCCTGGCAACAAAGGAGTGGCTTTGTAAGAAGCATTTCAAGGTTCTGGAGTGGCCTAGCCAGTCTCCAGATCTCAACCCCATAGAAAATCTTTGGAGGGAGTTGAAAGTCCGTGTTGCCCAGCAACAGCCCCAAAACATCGCTGCTCTAGAGGAGATCTGCATGGAGGAATGGGCCAAAATACCAGCAACAGTGTGTGAAAACCTGGTGAAGACTTACAGAAAACGTTTGACCTCTTTCATTGCCAACAAAGGGTATATAACAAAGTATTGAGATAAACTTTTGTTATTGACCAAATACTTATTTTCCACCATAATTTGCTAATAAATTCATAAAAAATCCTACAATGTGATTTTCTGGATTTTCTTTTCTCATTTTGTCTGTCATAGTTGAAGTGTACCTATGACGAAAATTACAGGCCTCTCTCATCTTTTTAAGTGGGAGAACTTGCACAATTGGTGGCTGACTAAATACTTTTTTGCCCCACTGTACATATGAAATGAGTAATGCTAGATATGTGAACATTATTAAAGTGACTAGTGTTCCATTCCTTAAAGTGGCCAATGATTTCAAGTCTGTGTATGTAGGCAGCAGCCTCTGTGTTAGCGCTATTTAACAGTCTGATGGTCTTGAGATTGAAAAACAGCTTCTGTCTCTCGGTCCCAGCTTTGATGCACCTGTACTGATTTCGCCTTCTGGATGAAACCCGGGGTGAACAGGCAGTGGCTCGGGTAATAACAAAGAGTAGTTCATTAAAGTAATTTAGGCTTTATGACTGGCTGAATACCTACAATCAATCACTTAGATCATGTATTTTCAGGTAGAGATACGTCCTTGGGACGTCCCTAGCCCGTTGAAGTTGACATTTAAAATGGTTATGGTAGGGGTTTAGGGTAGGGATGTCCCAAAGATCCCAGATAGCATTGACCATTGTGCATTGTTCTGTCTCTTTTACATAGCAGGTGATGGGTTCTGACTTCTGACCTTGAAAATATGAAATATCCTTTATGTGAAATTGAATGAAACAACAATGTATGTTGATGCTAATATGATGTACAATATTCCATGATGTTTCTATATGATAACAATAGAGTAATATATTTAATATGCCATACACTATTTTTTAACAGTTTCACTAATTAATTTTAATTAACTTAATCATTATGATTCAACATCAGTTCACCGTCTCACCTCATACTGTATTGGAGCAGCAGCAGCTGACTTGATCGTTGATGCTAATCAGCATGTTTGAATCTCAGAGTAAATAGAGCCGACTACAACTCTAAAAATGAAGTGTTCAACTGGAGTTGTTCTCAGATCCCTTTAAGAACCGTAGGGTTGTTGGTCAATGAAAAACAGCCCCAAAAGGTTATTCAAAGAACTTGTTAGAAGGTGGGTTCATCGAAGAACCTCCGTTGTTGCTGGACTTTGTTAACTAACTAACTAAGAACGGTGACCTGTCCAGACGAGATGTTACAACGAACTGAATCGTCAATGGAGGTCTTCCTCTTTATATAGCCTGCTACATCATGCAATACTATTAACTCACAAGGGGGCATAACGTTACATGTACAATACTATCCCTTTTTGGAAACGTTACATGTACAATACTATCCCATTTTGGAAACGTTACATGGACAATACTATCCCATTTTGGAAACGTTACATGGACAATACTATCCCATTTTGGAAAAACGTTACATGTACAATACTATCCCATTTTGGAAACGTTACATGTACAATACTATCCCATTTTAGAAACGTTACATGGACAATACTATCCCATTTTGGAAACGTTACATGGACAATACTATCCCATTTTGGAAACATTACATGTACAATACTATCCCATTTTGGAAACGTTATATGGACAATACTATCCCATTTTGGAAACGTTACATGTCTGCCCCCTTGTGGAGGGAAATTAATAGCTTAGATGAAAGCTGTAGATGGGATTCAAATGCATAATGGTGTTAATACAGTATCTGGGTTAAGGATCCATCAAGGGAGGAAAAGGTGCTTGGGAGAGCAGAGACAGGGACCTCGCATTGACCAGTACTTCTTACGAAGCAGCCAGTCAAATCAGTCGAATGAAGCACAGCGACGGGACGCAAACCAAAGTTCGCAGAGCATCAGCACCCCTGTAACCGAGGAGGATAACACAAGCACAGAAATGCCAGTGGGTGAACTCACCCAACCACAGAGACCTCTAAAAGAGGAAAAGATCAAAGGGCACAGACCGAGTGTGAAGTGGCCCAAAGCTGTTGAAAAGAGAGAGTGGGAAACAATCAACAACGACCTGACAAAAATCTTGGAACAACAGGTAGGCACAGCAGAGAAAAAGCTTGAAAGGATGGGAGACATTATCTACCACTACGGAGAAGAGCGCTTTGGAGTAAACGAAAGGAGAAGTGGCAAGACACCACCCGCGCCAGCCAAATCTAGGAGGCAGCAGGAGATCGAGATACTTGTCAGAGAGAGAAGGCAGCTGAGGAAGCAGTGGAAGAAGGCCTCTGATGCAGAGAGAGAAGGTCTCATGCTACTCCAAGCAGACATTAAATGTCGGCTGGCAACCTTGCGAAGAGCGGAAAACTTAAGGAAACTTCGTAGGAAGAAGGAACACTCAAGAACACGGTTCTATAAAAACCCCTTTAAGTTTGTCAAAGATCTCTTTGCAAAGGAAAAGTGTGGAATCCTAAAAACTCCAAAGCCTGAACTGGAAGAACATCTGGAAAAGGTCCACCAGGACATGAAAAGGCATGAGCAGATAATCATCCCACATGACATCCCACCTATTCAATCACCAGAATTCAATCTGGACACTGACCCTCCAAAATGGAGGGAAGTAGAGAACGTTGTCCGAAGAGCAAGAGCGGCCTCGGCTCCTGGGCCTAATGGAGTACCATACAAGCTCTACAAGAACGCCCCGGATGTTCTACGCTTTCTTTGGAGGCTCATGAGGATAGTGTGGCAGAAGGAAATAATACCAAAGGCATGGCGAAGGGCTGGTGGTGTGCTAATCCCGAAAGAGAAGGATGCGACAGACATCAGTCAATTCCGACCAATCTCCCTTCTCAACGTCGAAGGGAAGATCTTTTTCAGTATAATAGCACAGAGGCTGTCCACTTATCTGGAAAGGAACAAGTACGTTGATACATCTGTACAGAAAGCAGGCATTCCTGGTTTCTCTGGTTGCCTGGAACATACTAGTATGATTTGGCACCAGATCCAAACAGCTAAGAAAGACAAGAGAGACCTCTATGTCATCTTCCTCGACCTGGCCAATGCCTTTGGCTCAGTTCCCCATGAACTCCTCTGGGAATCCTTCAACATTTTCCACGTACCAGAACCCATCACTACACTGGTAAAGGCCTATTTCCAAGACCTGCAATTGTGTTTCACAACACCTGACTTCACAACAACATGGCAGCGCTTGGAAGTAGGCATAATGGCAGGCTGTACAATTTCTCCTCTGGCCTTCACTATGGCCATGGAAGTCATCATCAGGGCATCGAGATGGGTGGTCGGCGGTGAGAGAACTAAGGAAGGGCTCCGTCTCCCACCTATCCGAGCATACATGGATGACATGACTACACTGATCACCACTGCAGCATGCACCAGGCGGCTACTTGCAAAACTGCAGGATAACATCAAGTGGGCCCGGATGAAAATCAAGCCAAGCAAATCTCAAAGCATCTCCATAGTCAAGGGACAGCTTAAAGATGTGAGGTTCTGCATTGGAGATGACCCGATACCAACGGTGTCTGAGCAACCCTTCAAGAGCCTGGGTAGATGGTACGAGGTCCCAATAACAACAGTGGAGAAGATGGAGCGAACCATTACCTCATACGTGAAGAAATGGCTGGGTGTCCCACGATGCCTGAGTAACATCGGCCTCTATGGCAAAGGGGTCCTTGAACTACCTCTTACAAGTCTAACGGAGGAGTACAAGTGCTCTAAAGTAAGACTTCAGAATTAAGAAGGACTCAAAGACCAGACCATTAGCAAGGCTGCACCTCCCCTACAAACTGGATGGAAATGGACATCAAGGCTGTGCAGCAAGCAACATCAGCCCTGGGACACCAAGACATTGTGGGAAGATGGAAGAGGAGGCTTTGGCCTGGCAGCAAACCAACGTTCCATAAGGCAACAACATCTGAACGCAGAATCGAGGAGGTGCGCAGACAGGAGGAGACTGCAAGAAGTGCAAAGGCTGTCTCTCTTGCTAAACAAGGGCAATGGACGCGGTGGGAAGGCCTGGAGAGGAGAAAGATCAACTGGAGTGAGCTTTGGCAAATGGAGGCAAGCAACATCAGCTTCATCATAAGAGCTGTTTATGATGTGCTTCCATCACCAAAAAACCTACATCAATGGTATGGCGAGGACTCGACCTGCCCCCTCTGCCCAGCTCCAGCGACTCTCAGGCATATAATGACAGGTTGCAAGACCAGCCTCTCACAAGGCCGCTACACCTGGAGGCACAATCAGGTCCTCAAGAGCCTGGCTGCAGCACTTGAGACCAAGAGGAGTGCAACCAATTCATTACCTCCAAAAACAAGCAATCCCGTCAAAACAACAACATTCATCCGGGAGGGACAGAAAAGGCCCAAGTATCCTCCTACGAAGCCAGAAACTGGACACCTAGCCATGGCCCGGGACTGGAAGATGCTTGTCGATATTGGCCAGCAACTAATTTTTCCATCTGAGATTGCTTCTACCAACCTTAGGCCAGACATGGTACTCTGGTCCCCTTCACGAAAGGCTGTGTACATCATAGAGCTCACAGTCCCGTGGGAAAACTCTGTTGAAGAGGCCTACGAGCGTAAGAAACTGCGTTACACAGAGTTGGCAGCAGACGCAACTCAGCGTGGCTGGAATGCAAAAGTCTGGCCAGTTGAAGTGGGATGCAGAGGATTCGTGGCTTCTTCCACCATCAGGTTGCTGAAAGAACTTGGAATCCATGGACAGGCTCTGCGGCAGACCGTCAGAGCAGTTTCTCAAGCAGCTGAAAGAGGCAGCCAGTGGATCTGGATCAAACGGAAGGACCCTTGCTGGGCTATAACTTCATGACCCCCACCCCCACCTGAGAACCCAATTCAGATCCCCTCCAACTTGAGGAGGGCATATGAGGTATGCGGTCAGCTGTAGGGCTGGCTCAGGGAAGAGGACGCCCCTGCCTTGCATAGTCCCGTGGGACATCTTAATTGGGCATGGGACACAAGCTAAGGCTTGATCACCCTTTAGCTGGCCACCTTTGATGAGGGTGTTTAGTGATTAAAGGCCGAAACACCCACTGATTCGAAGGCACACTACTGAGGATGTGTCCCAAAATTGACATCTTAACCCAGTCTAAGAAATAAACCTCCCATGCCACTCTGTCAACATCACGGCAAATCTCATGTGAGTGCATTCCATCTATTGGCACAATGGACAGTTTTTAACATCTCGTCCCGTGTTTTATGATTCTACTGTATGGCAGTACTGTATTGGCTAGTGCTTTCTCCAATATGTTCTTCTATTTTGCATTCAATTGTATGTCGATGCCATTTATCTTTCAATATTTATTTTATATATATATATATATATATATATATTAATGCTTTTAAGACTATTCTTTGACACATTTTCTCATCCTTTGAAATTCTCATATGACAGAACATGGACACAATGCAATTGGGATCAAGAAGAAGGCACAGATCTGTTGTAGGACAGCTGCATTTGAAGTGTACATTTAACCTACATAGCAGTCAATACTAACTGAAATCTATTAGGATACAAATGTGTGCAAATGATCTTTTTAGATCTTCTCAGAAATGAATAAAGTCCATTGAATGGATATAGACAAAAAGAGAATTCAAGGACTAGCAGAGGTAGAGAGGAGAGGCAGGGGTGAGGACATCATCCTGCTATTTTGAAAGTCCCTGAAGGACAATACAGAAGAGGTATTTGCTCTTATTCCTTCCCTTTCTCTAATGTATTTTGTAATAGAATTAGCAAATGTAGTAAGATCATTGCTTTACTTTACTTGGACTGGAGACCACAGCAGCGATTCTACTCTTGCCCAACCTCTTCAATGAGGACACAAGGTATGCCAATGCACAAATCATCTGTTTCTTCATAAACATAAGTGTGCATGCTTATATAAAACTACAGCTGAACATTTGTTATGTTCTTTGTTAATTGTATGTGCATTAATCTTTCCTTACTTTTGTTGACACAGATTTCACCGCTCTTCACTCCTTTACTGCATATCGGTGGAAATCCATTTCACCATGAGAGTGAAATCCCGCTGGCCTTTGATGGGGAGAACATCCTCGCCCCCGAGGACATCCCCATGGGACTTGGGGCTCTGCTAGGGCTGTATTTGTTATTTTCCCTTAAATTTCCCCAAAATGTCAGAAAAACACTTATGTTCTTAAGTTACTGTGTTCTGGGGAGAAGAGAAGTTGGGGTGAAGTT
The DNA here is from genome assembly GCF_018296145.1 of Oncorhynchus tshawytscha. NCBI lineage: Eukaryota > Metazoa > Chordata > Actinopteri > Salmoniformes > Salmonidae > Oncorhynchus > Oncorhynchus tshawytscha. The sequence continues at coordinate 3,644,916 of NC_056460.1, read as the reverse complement.
ACCAGGGCCGGTCATAAAGATGGCAAACTTCCTAACAAACTATCCTAAGTGGATACGATATACACACTAAAGCTGAAAAATCTGTATTTAGCATCAAGTCTACAATGTTGTTAGTTTACCTATGATTCATTTTTAATGTATGTTGTTTTTATTGTACATCATAATTTATATTTGTTTTAAATGTCATGAAAAGCTCTATACAAAGTAAATGTATTATTTATTATGGTCTGACATGTCTGCAGAAATTTTGCAATTTTGTAATGTGTTTTGTTTGGTAAATTGTTTTGTAAATATGAATTCACATTTGTGGTGCCACTAAATAAACAATGAATTATTTAAATCAATATTGTTATTATTATTATTAAAATATGTTTTTATAATGGAGGGAGGAGGGTGGACAGGGAGTTTAAAAAATGAACCCCAAAAGGAACTTTGATGAAGCATTATAAGGGGTTCTTCAAAGAACTTATAGGGGTTCCCACAGAAGGTTCTTCAAATAACTTTTAGGGGTTCCCCCACAGTTTCAATTTGAAGAACCCCTAGAGGATACTCCAGGAACCTTTACTTTTTAGAGTGTATATTGAGTGTATATTGTATATTGATATATTGTCTGGGAGACATTTACATAGTTATACACAGCCCAATGGGATTGGGATTACTATTTTATATCGGCCATAATCTGACGTTACCTGCTGAGTGGGCATGACCAAAGTTATTATATTTAGCTACACTTTGTAGGACATTTTTACACTATAATAAATCTTTCTGATGCCACATCGCCCGTTTTCAAAGGGAGTCGTTGGTTTTTAGGGGCAGTCGCATTTTAGCTTTTTTTTTTCAGCAGATGGCGATGTGCGTTTTAAAAAATATATATATATTTTTATTTTTTTAAAGTTTTTTTTATTAACAACAAATCAATACATAAAGCACATGAGGGAACACAAGCATACATAGATTACAAACAATGGACAATCGCGCTAGGGGGTACAATATCACATTACAATTACACAAGGACCTTAAGGGACATGCATATACTTACAATTCTAACAGCTTTTTTGTTAGTAGAGCATTTAACCGTCTTAAAATACAGTTCAATTTCTTTTTGTAGGGTACGAAAATGTGGTTTTCTGTTTGTAAATTTACATTTGTGTATATGAAATTTGGCCAAAAGAATAATGAAATTAATTACATAAAAATGATTCCACTTATTTCTATTGTATGTAAAGAATCCAAACAGTACATCTCTCCACAATAGTGTAAAATCTTCATAAATGTGTTCAATTATAAACCTACTGTTGTCTTGCCACAGTTTTCTTACATGCATACAATGCCAAAAAGATGCACAACTGTTTCTGGGTGGTCATTACAAAAGGAGCAATTGGAGTTGATGTTTTCCTTAAACTTCTTCATATAGTGGTTGGCAGGATAATATTTATGAATAATTTTAAAGGAAACTTCCTTAATTTTGTTAACAAGTAGGTATGTGTGTGGCAACATCCAAACTTTTTCCCAACCGATATTATCAATAAATCCATTCCAATAAGGCATGACATAAGGTATAGATACAACATCCTGCTGAAACAAGGATCGTATCGCTCTGTTGTTGAATGGACCAAAAGAGAAACAAATCTTTCCTACTGATGAGTCAACAGGGTCAATAGAAGATAGGCTCTGAGGGTCAGGTCTTGACATGTTCCTGAATAACATAGCAACACCTGAGGGAATGGCATCTAAAACAATTGCAAAATCTTTAGGTGTTACAGGGACCTTGTAAAGTGATAAGAATTCTTTATAACTGAGTAAAAGACCCTCTGCATTTACCAGTTGGCTCACCAATAGGATATTATTTCTGAACCAATATTCTAAAAACAGAGAGGTATTTTTATACAATATATCCCAATTATTCCATATATAATATCTGTGTGGAGAAAAAATGTGTTTATAAATTAAGGACCATGACAAGAAAACCTGCCGATGAAAAGCAGAAAGTTTCACTGGAACTTTGTCAATATTATAATTGCAAAACAACATGAAGTTAAGGCCACCAAAAGTAGAGAAGACATGATGAGGAATACAATTCCAGATAGAAGTGGGTCTTCTTAGGAATTGTTTTATCCAATTGATCTTGAAAGTATTATTTAAAGTAGTAAAATCCAGAAAATTCAGTCCACCATTCTCATAAGTGTTCATTACAACAGTTTTCCTAATGTAATGGGTACGGTTTCTCCAAAGAAAGTTGAAAAGCATCTGGTCTATCTCCTTGCTAAATTTTACGGTCAAGATATAAAGATAGAGCACCATATGTTAGTCTAGAGATACCTTCAGCCTTGGTTATTAGGACTCTACCTTTTAAAGATAAGTCCCTCTGTAGCCATTGATTTAGTTTCTTCTGGGTTTTTTTAATAAGAGGGTTAAAATTGAGTAAGCCTCTAGACTTCTGATCCTTTGTAATGGTTATGCCTAAATATGTAAGTTCTTCTTTTACTGGAATACCATAATATGAAGGTGTCGCACAATCTTTGACAGCCATGAGTTCACATTTCTTCATGTTACGATATAGACCAGACGCTTTGGAAAAGGATTGTATCACATTGATCGATATGGGAATTTGGTTAGCGTCTTTCAGAAAAAGTGTAGTATCGTCAGCCAGCTGGCTTATAATAATTTCTTTACCAGCTATGGAAATACCTTGTACAGGACTATTATTTAAAGAATTTGCAAGAAGTTGAGTGATTAATAAAAACAGGTACGGAGAGACAGGACAACCTTGCCTAATTCCTCTCTTTAACTCAAATCTAGGTGAGGTGCCATATTTCAATTTGATAGAGCTGTTACCATTTGCATAGAGAGTCTTAATAGTCTTACAGAAAAAATCCCCAAAGCCAAGTCTCTCAAGGGAGTGGAAGAGAAACTGATGCTCTACTGTGTCAAATGCTTTATAAAAATCTAAAAATAATATGAAGCTATCCTCAGTTATTAGGTCTGAGTAGTCAAGTACGTCTAATACGTCTAATACTAGTCTGACATTGTTAGAAATATGTCTGTTCCTCATGAAGCCAGACTGTGTTTCATCAATGATTGCATCCAGGACTTCTTTAATTCTTTTTGCAAGTAGTGAGGCTAATATCTTATAGTCATTATTAAGAAGACAAATTGGACGCCAGTTATCGATGAGCAGCACTTCTTTTTTAGGCTTAGGTATCAGTGTTATTAACCCCTGACTCATTGTAGGAGGGAGAACATTGTTTTTAATACTCTCTAAAAAGACTTCAAATAGGAAGGGAGCTACTTGTTCAGAAAATAATTTGTAAAATTCTGATGTAATTCCATCAACACCTGGTGATTTATTGTTCTTTAGATGTTTGATAGACTCTATAATCTCTTCAACTTTGATGGGTTCATCACACTGTTTAGATTCTATATCACTGATAGATAGATGGCGATGTGCGTCTTTAATGTGATTCTGCCACTGTGACGTATAATCTTGTGGACGGGACGCTTCTTAAACATCAACAGCTAGTCACCCACCTTGGTTCACTCTAACTTTATGGAAAAAGGTTTATTCAATAAATCTAGCAACTCCTCTCATACTGAGAATAACACCCCCAGGCCTTTAGGGCAGTTTTTATTTCAAATGTAGTACCTGGACAGAGAAAGTCCAATAAGCGTTTTATAGTTTCATCCTTAGGGTAACTTAACCTAAAGTGGACACACTCCCATCAGTTTCTGAGACAACTGCCCAGACTTTGTAGACTGTTTAATAATGCTTAAACCTCATCTTTATTAAATTATCCATTAAAGATACCAACTCAAAACCTATGTTCATCCACATATGGGTTGTTTAAATTGTATCTAATTATATTCCCAGTATTACTTGATCAAATCTCTAATAATCGATTATACACACATACAATTCATCATATTTTAATATATTCACAGAATCCATATAAAACGTAAGAAATTATCAGGTTCTCACGACAACCATTCCATTTGCTTTTTTAAGGACTCTCCATAGCTACGAAGCAGTTCTCCAAACATATTCCCAGCAGAATAAAAAACAACAACTTTTGTTTCCCGGACAATGACCATGGGATCGTCAACGGTTCTCTAACCTCCCAGAGACCGCGGCAAAATCAAGCATCCCAGGAATTATAGACCTTCCGCTGCTTTCTAAAATATCATCCCACTTATTCTCCAAATGTCAATCATCTGATTAAGCATATTTCTATATGTTACTATCCAAAGGTCAGATTAAGACTCATTTCCACATTCACACAACTCTCATGTCGCAGTCACACAATGCTATTCCCAAACATACCTAATCAATTAGTTGTTTTCAACAATATTTTAACCTGCAGGAATATTTTCACATTTCTATCTCATGGTTAGTTCCTAGGATAATACTACTCATACATCTACATCCTTCAATATTTCTTAAATGGGGTCCAGGTTTAAAACAATTACAGGTCTAAAACAATTACATGTTTAAAATAATTAAACGTTTAAAATATTTACAGGTGCACCTTACTAGCTTATACTATATCATAAATAGTCTTCACTAGTTAACTAGAATCTGTGTTTTCATCCAGCTCACGCAGATAGCTGGCCCGGACCTCGTTACACCTCCAAGCTGCCCCCCTCACTCAGGAAAACACAGTCAGAGCCTACTGCCTCGGCCCGGTTTACACCTCCAAGATGCCCCCTTCACAAAGGAATACACACTCATAGCCTACTGCCTCGGCCCTGTTTACACCTCCAAGGTGCCCCCTCACACAGAAATACACACTCAGAGCTGAAAAGGGAATTTATATGTTTAAAGTAATGACTAAGGACTCCACCCTGAAATCATATAATTGAATGAAATGTGATAAGAGTCATAATTCCATAATGTGTGTGACTAGACCATTGTGTCACTATGTAGTAATGTGAGAGTTGAGACAACAAAGGACAACAGGAAAGAGGCCCCTTCAAAGGTCCCTCTAATCTAGGGAGGACAGGAACGGCTAGAAACTGCCAAGCTGGTAGAAAAGTGATTAACTGTGTGTGTGTGTGTGTGTGTAGGTGGGAGTTTTAATATGACTGTTTGCATTTTTGACTTCAGAGCTCTCTGAATAAAGAATTAACATTTTGCAGTATCTGAGACTTTGCCTAATTCTTATTTTGAATCTGGGATTTACAACCTCGGGTGAATTGGTCAAAGCTATAAAATAGCTTGGTTAGAACATCGGGAGAAAATTCTCATGACAAGAGCCTACGAGGCTTTTCTAAAAACTCCAATTGTTTCGCTCACCTTTCTTTTTTATTTTTAACTACGCTTGAGATGTGGTATCCAGTCTGCTCGTTGCCTCTCAGATCAAAGGTGGGTCCATTTGCTCCATTCCCGATGTGTCTCCCTGGGACACCAAATTAGAGGGATCCCTCGTGCACCATTTACCATCAGGAGTCATTTACCAGGTCTTCAGTCACCAAGTGAAGATTCACATCCCCATCGCGAAATGTGGTTGTTAATTTCTTTAATATCAATTGAGACAAACTTATCACACAAGTCAGAGTTATTCTTAAACTAAATCTTTATTCACTTAATATGGGAGCAGGGCAATACAACGCACACATATAAAGTGAATCAATTGAGTGCTCTGCGATTAATGATGGCTGGTTGACGAATCACCCCCAGATGAAAGTACAAAGGTCTTTTACAGCCAAGAAACACCCCTTTCAACCTACACGAACAACAGATGTATAGAACGGGTCACAAGGTTAAGATTTGTATTGAAAGAGTTATAATTCTCAGCAGACAGTATCTGCTATAAAAACAGTACTCTTTGTGTAGAGACCAGGGGTCTGGCCCTGGGATCATCTCTCCCTGGTACCATATAGAATATTAACTCATGCTCTGGAATATGGTCTCTTTAGGTTTTATCACCCAAAAGACATTGTAAATCTCCTGTCAGTGTTTTCTCCCAGAGGCCCATCCTCAGTAGAACACAGACACAATAGTTATAAGAACCCTCTATTCTGTTGCATAAAACAACCATTTGATGCAATAAAAGTATTATAACATAATCTTGCAATTTTTGCTATCAGTGTCCACTGAAAGTTGACTAGTAATAACAACTGGGACATAAAAGTCCCCCACCATGAGACCCACTAAATCTGCCCAACAAGAGGCAAACAAAAGAAATGGTGTAACACATACTGACTAACGAGGTGACACCAATCAGTGCGCCCTACGTGCTAATGAGCGAAATGTGCTAACGAGCTAGACGTGCTAAAGTCCAACCTCAAAACATAAATGGAAAAACCAAAGCCAGTAACACATTCCCCTTAAGAAAATAACAAATATATCCTACATTTTTGATGGACAGGTTTGCACACCACCAACACTTCCATTTCACATTATAATCAACTACAATGCTTCACCTTCTACAATATTAACATGGTGTCTACTGGCTGTCAACAATTAAAAACAATAAAATGTATTTCTAAATAATAATATACTATAGTATTATTTCTGACCTTTTTCTTTCTATAGAATCCTAAAGCTAATTTTGAAAAAAACTCCACTGTCTTCTAGAACTCTCGTCTTCCTAAAACTCACTAGCTTCTAGAACTCTCGTCCCCTTGGAAGGAGCTCAAACAAAAATCATCTGCAATACGGAAAAACTTGCAGTCAAAATAAATTGTGATCCATGGCAACGCACATGCTAAACACAAAACTTTTTGACTACACCCCCCTGAAGACAATCAACAACCAAGTTGTCCTTACCACGGACATATCTGATTTCAAGAGGAAACTCATGCAATATCCGTAGTAACTTTCCACCTCACCGTGGAGCTTCTCTCTCTTTTCAGGGTTCACGAGGTAGGCATGTTGTTGGATCTGGGCCCAGTCCCCAATGTCATGCTCTAGTACATTTGGGTTGGCACATCTGAGAATGATATCATAAAAGCAGGATAACAATGTCAATATAATTGTACCCAAAAATTGTCCGTTGGTCATATAAATAATTATGATTACTAAATGTAAATATGAACACCAAATGTACACCCCTTTGTTAATATGTATTGGCAATAATTCACTTAATGGTGAGGCATGGAATAATAAAACATGTATATTTTGTCAGGCTGGATGTTTGAAATATGAGGTGATTTGAGTCATGCGTCTTCAGTAGTGGAATAAAGACAATTAGCATTTAAATGTTGTCAAGAAATACTGGAGTGATGTAGGATTGTTAATAAAATTGATTATAGACCAATTTATTATACTGTGTCCTTGTGTATAGGCTACAAGTACGTTGAAATTAAGTTGTTTTCAAGTCATTGAAAAAACTACATTTTACTAGGTGGGATAGCCCAATGTCAAAACACAGTTTTAACATGTCCCAATCAATAACCAATATGCAGAAACAGTTTGTGATATATTCAAAACCTAAACGTAAAATGTGCTATATACACAAACATCTGCCACAATAATCGTATTACTTGTATTTATTTAAACAAGCTCCTTATAAACTGCACAAGCACCAAAAACGCTGTTGTTTTGACAAGTAGCAATAAATCACTGATATCGATTAGGGGGGAAAATCAGGTTGTACATGCTGTTAAAACTAACAACAACTAAAAAAAAAACACATGGAAATGGAAGATATCTTTAACCTCACTAGTTAGAGGACAACCTGCAGAAGACAGTCAGCTACATTTGGGAGTGATGCATTTAAATGTAGGCGTCGCTGAACAAAAAGGAACGCAACACTTATTGGTCATAACTCATCAATATCATGTTGAAATCAATTGTGCCGAGAGGAGGGAGATGAGGTTGCACGTCCTGTTAAAACTAACAGCTCAAAAACCACACGGAATCTGGGAATAATTGGAACATCCCTGGTTAGAGGCCAATGTGTAGAAAACAGCTAGCTACATTTTGATTCAAGTTGGTCGCCAACGTGGTAAGTGTAACGGAACACTTTTTTTGTTAGTCACTTTCTGTTAAATCATATAAATAGTACTCTTTCAATTCAGAGCCTGGATTTTTCCCGTGAGGCTAATAGCAATAGATGATAGTTAAAACATTCTGCATTGTGACATCATTAAAATACAAGGCTAATAGTTAAAACATTCAATATTGTGACATTATTTAATTGATATCATGAAACATCTCCTTCATGTATTGTCTGATGTTTGATCAGAGATCTTTTATCAGAGCATCTCTTGTCACATTCACCACAGCTAAGAGATTTCTCTCCTGTGTGTGTTCTCTAGTGTGATACCAGGCTGTTTAGCCAAGTAACACCATTCACACATTGATTACAGCTATACGGTTTTTCTCCTGTGTGTGTTCTCTGGTGCAGCTTCAAAGTGTTTGATGTTGAAAAGCTTTTCCCACAATCTGAACAGTGGTGAAGCTTCTCTACTGTGAGTGTGTTCTCTCATGTACTATTAGGCTGCTTGACTGAGTAAAACTCTTCCCACATTGATTACAGCTATAAGGTTTCTCTCCTGTGTGTGTTCTCTGGTGTACAATCAGATTGCCAGATGTAACAAAACATTTCCCACATTGATCACAGCTAAAAGGTTTCTCTCCAGTGTGTGTTCTCTGGTGCACTATCAGGCAGCTTGACAAAGTAAAACTCTTCCCACATTGATCACAGCCATAAGGTTTCTCCCCAGTGTGTATTCTCTGGTGTGATTTCAGGTTGCTTTGCTGAGAAAAACGCTTTCCACATTGATCACAGCCATAAGGTTTCTCTCCTGTGTGTATTCTCTGGTGTGATTTTAGGTTGCTTTGCTGAGTAAAACTATTCCCACAGTGATCACAGCCAAAAGGCTTCTCTCCTGTGTGAATTCTTTGATGCATTTTAAGGTCTACTGAAGAGTTGAATCTCTTCCCACATTCAGAGCAGCAGTGAGATTTCCCTCCAGTGTGTATTCTCAGGTGAACTTTTAGTGAATCTGATCTTGAGAAACATTTCCCGCAGTCAGAGCAGCAGTAAGGTTTCTCTCCTGTGTGATTTCTCAGATGTATAATAAGTTCTGATGAAGATTTGCAACATTTCCCACAATTAGAGCAGCAGTGAGATTTATCACCTGTGTGAATTCTCTGGTGCAGTTTTAGTGAATCTGATCTTGAGAAATGTTTCCCACAGTCAGAGCAGCAGTAAGGTTTTTCTCCCGTGTGATTTCTCAGATGTATTTTAAGTTCTGATGAAGATTTGCAACATTTCCCACAATCAGAGCAGCAGTGAGATTTATCACCTGTGTGAATTCTCTGGTGTAGTTTAAGTGAATCTGATCTTGAGTAACTCTTCCCACAGTCAGAGCAGCAGTGAGATTTCTTCCCTGTGGATCTCTGTAGGTGTTTCTTGAGATGTTTTGATGTGGAGAGACTCTGCTCTGCATCGTGATGTTGTTGAGGCTCCCCAGAGGATCCACAATAGTCCCGTCTCTCTCCTGTGTGAACAAAAAAGTCCGACAGATGGTTAAAGGCCTACAACAACAGAAATCCACTGAGGTAAAAAGTGATGCACAGAGCGTACCCATGAAGTTGTACAACAATTGACGTCTGTTAAATTAATTGACAATTGCCCGAAGACAGGCAAGTGAGCAACAATATATTTGTCATATATAGTCATATTTTGTATCCCTTTACATTAGTAGTAAAATCGATGATTGTAGGCTAGAAAAAAGTTAAAGTTGTTGAAATCCTAAGCGGTGTGCCAGATGACTTTTGGTCCCCAAATTGGCACACGAGGGCGATGCCCACGCAATTTGTTTGCAGAAACTCTTCCATGCTAATTAAGAAACCGCTGGTTATGGATGTAGTATATCTGCCTAGTTATACCAATACCATAGACATACAGTAGGACCCATAACTTCACCTAACAACAACATAGACCTTGGACTATATAGCATTTAATATTTCAGGTAAAACATGGAAACTAAAATGTATTTGTCATGACATTTCATAATTTGATCAGCAGATAATGTTGTGAATAATCCCACAACTCTGTAATGTGTTGTCATTCTAAATGTCCTGAATAAAGGAAAATAGCTCTGTGTGTTGTACAATAGCCTATCCATCAAGGAACAGTTCTCTACACATTATGAGCTAAATATCTCCGTGTCCAAACAGACTAACGAGACCCTACTGTAAATCAAGCCGACAAAAACACATTATAAACATCAAATTGTTAGGGATGTTGGATCCAACGTGGAGCACGGCATAACTGTCTTTACCAGAGTAATGAATGAAGAGGCACTTTGGTTGTTGTTGCATGTAGTGATGTTTGTCATGTGACTGTCATTCAGAAACTGATTTCCTGGATCAGCTGATCAATTTCAGATTTCCCCTTTAACACCACACACACACACACACACATCAGTCAAACACCTGCCTCTGTTAAAAACATAGTAACGGTACCTACAGTTAGAAGTCGGAAGTTTACATACACTTTAGCTAACTACATTTAAACTCAGTTATTCACAATTCCTGACATTTAATCATAGTAAAAATTCCCTGTCTTAGGTCAGTTAGGATCACCACTTTATTTTAAGAATGTGAAATGTCAGAATAATAGCAGAGAGAATGATTTATTTCAGCTTTATTTCTTTCATCACATTCAGTCAGAAAATTAAATACACTCAATTAGTATTTGTGAGCATTGCCTTTAAATGGTTTAACTTGGATCAAACGTTTCGGGTAGCCTTCCACAGGCTTACCACAATAAGTTGGGTGAATTTAGTCCCATTCCTCCTGACAGAGCTGGTGTAACTGAGTCAGGTTTGTAGGCCTCCTTGCTTTCAGTTCTGTCCACAAAGTTTCTATAGGATTGAGGTCGGGGCTTTGTGATGGCCACTCCAATACCTTGACTTTGTTGTCCTTAAGCCATTTTGCCACAACTTTGGAAGTATGCTTGGGGCCAGCTGACATCAGCTATTTAGCCAACTAGCTATGGTCAGCGAGCTGGAGCACTAACTACCGGAGACCAGTTTGAACCCAACTAAAACATGACTGCAGATCAAAAGAGCAGATACATACAGAATGATGGCATGGGGAAATCCCCAACATCCAAAATAGATAGATTCCAGATGTCAGTCAGCTAGCGCGCTAGCAGTAAGCCAAGGTGGAAAAACATACAAAACTCCCGTAGTCTACTTCACAGAGAAAATGCTGAAAAGTAGTAGTGGGGAACAACTTCCTGAAGCATTGACGCTTTCTAACCAATAGTGTCAAATTGTTTTATTACACAAAGCTTTAAGAATCACAGAATTTATAACAGCCAAATTATACAATTATTATAGATGACGTGCCACACCGTAGCACGTAGCAGCATAGCTTTTATGACTTCTACTAAACCACTGGCCGTGTTCGAGAGCGTCAAAGTCCATGCTGCATTTTGGGTAAATGGTGACTGGCTGACTGATTTATAAATAATAATGAGTAGTTATTTATGATGCAAGGTGATTTGTAGATCAGTTACACTGCAGTTGCCTACACTGTTCTGTTCTGAAATGAAGCTTCAGAAATCATTGATCACGTGCTGCTGATAAAGTGTTCCAGGCATCGGCATACTGCTTTGAAGTACACTGCTTAGCGATTTTGCCACATGCCTCGTAGCTGTCGGTATCAAATGTAACATCCCTACCGAAAAGGTTTTAAAAAGAAAGGAGCAAACCGGTATGATTTTCTCTTTTGTTTTGAGCCCACAGCAAGAAGGCGCCCGAGCCTACCGTGCTAATGAGTTCCCTCTAGATAACACAACTGTCGAGTTAGTTATCCGATTTCATTTCATATTTACGGTGTTGCTGTTATTAGTCAGCTAGCGGGCTGGTTAAGTGAGCATTAGCCTAGCTAGCTAACATCTCCGACCGTGAGGTCACGAAGCTTGCTTCAAAGTTCAAGTAACAGACACATCTCAACATCAACAGTTCAGAGGACCATCAGGCCTTCATGGTCGATATTGCTGCAAAGAAACCACTTCTAAAGGACACCAATAATACATTTTGACTGGTGCCATTATTTTCTCATGCAATCACAGTAGGTTGTATCCAATTGGCTTTCTCTCTCTAGGTCATGCCAGTAGGTTACAGTAGGTTGTATCTCTCTAGGTCATGCCAGTAGGTTACAGTAGGTTGTATCTCTCTAGGTCATGCCGGTAGGTTACGGTAGGTTGTATCTCTCTAGGTCATGCCGGTAGGTTACGGTAGGTTGTAACCAAGTGAGAACAATTGTCAACGCATTGTGGAAAGTGTCGAATTTGGTCAACAACAAAATGAATGGCTTATTTGCTACGTGAGGTCTACTTGATCTAACAGAAGTTTCGTAATTCTTAAGTTATGTAGACACGTGATATACCGACAACTTTGATAAAAACACTATAGGAGTTGTCTCCAGATCGCGATGCATATTCATGCTAGTAGCTTAGCATCTCTCTCCATTGAATACAGGCGGTTGACGACAACAACCCTCATAGAATATAAACAATAGATTACAATAATAAGATGAATCCACCAATCCAAAGAAAGGATAGGTGAGAGCTAGACAACCCGCAGTGCCGCTTTGTGGACAACGACTCCCCTCGTTAGGACGGAGAGACATCTTGTCAGTATATCCATAATATTTGGTGTAGCCAACCCAACTCTCGCATGGCACTATTGGGGGGCACGGTGCGTAGTACATCATAACTACATGAAAATCACAACATGCCGTGCACCCCAGTCTGCTGTCAGCAGATAGACCCTTCTCAAATATATATGTTAACTCACTTTTTGGAAACGGAACGGAGAAAACAAGGGGTAGCTTGTTCTCTACGTCGTCGGATTCTATACATATCAGTCATCATCCTGGGGCCCTCCGTTGAAGAGGTACTGACGAGCCAACTCCGAATATCCAAAGTTAAAAACACATTTAAGGCGGAACTTACTGGTTTTAATCAGATCTCCTATCTCCTCCTCTTCATCTTTCAATGTGACAGTAATCTCCCCTTCCTTCTTCACTCCAAAAACTGCATCCTCGTCTTTCTCTTCCTCCTCTTCTTTTACTGTAACATCCTCCTCTTTCACTCTGAACGCATCTTCCTCTTTCTCTGTAACAGCATCACCCTCTACTTCTTGTTTAACTGTGACATCCTCCTCTTTCACGACAATGTTCAGCCCCAGAGCTTCTTTCTCCGTCCAGCAGACCTCCTCTTCTTTAACAGGAGGAGAGTAGTTTAGGGAGCTCATGTTCGCGGATGTTAGGTAGCTAGCTATCATTAGCGACAAGGCTAGTGCTAACTTAACCAGCAAGCTACTATAGCTGACTAATACAAAATAACGTAATATTCAATTAAATAGGTTAACAAGTAGATACGACAGACGTGTGTCTAAAACATAGTAGCTAATATACACCGAAAGCGTATAAATAGCTTGAATCTTTCGGCTATATTGTCTAGCAAGCTACCGAGGTGGTTGACGAGCTGTTTCTGAAGAACCGTCCACTAGATTATACGTCACGCTGGCAGCGTCGCCTGAAAGACGCACATAGCCGTCTGCTGACTGGAGGGGAAACGCATTTGAGGATCATATTTTATTTTCAGACAAAGATGATTTTAAATGGTTTGAAATATATAATACTATTATATTGACACATACAAAGACAAGAACGTGTTGATTGATTAGTGCGAATAAACAAATGTTTACTACAGCACATTTAAGGCAGTTTCATTAAGTCATACTAAATCTAAATAAGTAGCTAGCTACTGTAGGTCTTTACTGTTCATACATGGTGTAACAATACATAATGTAGATGTATATAATGAACAGACCAGGGGCCTGTTGCACAAAACTAGGATAAGGGATTAAGCCAGGATATCTTGGTGATCCTGGCTCAATTGATCCGTAATCCGGTTGCACTAAAGATGGATAGGGGGCAGGAGGATATGTTATGGTATAAATTACCATGGAGATTTATTCTGTGGAGCTAGCCTGCTCCAGACCAGGCTAAATTCCAGGATCTATTTAATCTCATCCCTAATGTCAGTCAGCAGTCACCACAAATGGAAACCAATAGTTATTTCACTGCTCACTATACATTGTTATCACATATAACTAGACCCACTGTTATTATTTAAACGTTTGTGATCATTAATTTCAATGATTTTGGATAAAAAATGATTTTTAGATGATGTTGCTATCATTAGATAATTTACAGTTTCCCATAGACTATAAGGCTATATATAAAATGATAGAATATTAGGGCCACAGAGGGGAAAAAAACACAAGTCATAATATTGTAACCAGTTGTTTTAAAGGAGGACAGTTGTTAAAATGACAGATGTGGGGCATTTCGTGAAATTGTACTTCAGTATGGTTTCATAAACAAAGACATGCTGATGTGCCAGAATATTAAGTATCACATTGTCATAAGTATCAAAACTGTAAAAACAATATGTAGCTTTTCTGCAGAAAGAACCAGCCTCATAAATGTATGACTTTATCCTTTTTCTTCAGTGTGGCCCTAGTACTCTGTCATATAAACAAATACACATTCCATATGAATATAAAAACACAATGTGTAACATTATGTTCCTTTATTGAATAAGGACAAAACAAAGCAGGTAAACCATCAGCTCCTTTCGAAACTGAAGTCACAGTGACTCTACAAGATGGAAAGCACAGAATCCAAGCATATTATACAAAATGATACATACACATTCAAAGGTCTGTATATAACACACCCTGCATGTCTGCACACTAAAATAAATGCAGGACAAATCCATACACATCAACTGAACAGACAAATGAATGGATGCAGTAGCCTCCCTGCAGCCTTGTATTACACACAGTATACCGCACAAACATCATAAGAGGCCAAATTCGTCAAAAAAACGAACCCCAAAAAACCCAAATTCCTCTGCACCGCAAGACATATTTAACCAAAATTGAAAGCACACATACTAACTAAAATAATTCAACACATATTGGTCCCTCAGCAGCCGACCACTGTCGTCATCAGGGAAGATTGCCGGATTGTCCCAGTCCATGGCTGGTGGCACTCTGGGGGCCCTCTCCTTCCTCAGGCAGGCCACATTGTGGAGGACAGCACAAGCCACAGTAATATCACATGCCCTAACAGGGCTGACCCTTAATTTGTGATGGCAGTGAAAGCGTGCCTTCAGGAGGCCAAAGGTCATTTCAACTCTGGCCCTGGTCCTGGTCCTGGCATGGGCATGGTTGTAGGCCTGCTGTGCTTCCTGGGGGTCTGTGAAAGGTGTCAGGAGAAAAGGCTGGCAGCCATACCCCCTGTCTCCCAGCAACACACCAGAGAATTCACCTGTCAACACAAAATCTCATCATTACTACCTCATAAACACAGTGATATTCTTGACACAGCCATGATGGTTATAAATAGGGGTTGTGTGGCTTACCTTGTGATAGATTTCAGAGGCCCGAAAGATTCTGGAGTCATGGACTGAGCCAGGCCATTTTGCCACAACATTGCTGATCACACAGTCAGCATTGCAGACCATCTGAAATCATAAGATGAGGAATATTACACCAATCAATGCACATCACTGGCAATGCAGAGTGTTCGTCAATGGACAATATCAAAAAGTTATGTTCACCTGAACATTAATGCTGTGAAAGGATTTCCTATTCACAAAATCGGCCTCATGGGCACCTGAGGGGCTTTTATCCTTATGTGTGTGCAGTCCACTGCACCAATGACATTGGGGAAACCTGTCACACAAAGTAATGAGTATCCTACTATGTGTTAACAGTTGTCCTGTAATTTGTAGATCCTCTTACCTGCAATCCTATAGAACTCCTCTTTGATGTCACAGAGTCTTCTGTGGCCAGGGAAGGAGATGAAGACATCTGCTAATGCTTTGATAGCCAGACACACACTCCTTATTGTGCGGCAAAATGTGGCCTTGTTCAGCTGTTCTGCATCCCCCACTGAGTACAGGAAGGCTCCACTAGCAAAAAAGCGCAAGGCCACACAAACCATTTGCTCCACACTCAGTGCATGGCTCCGTGCAGTGCGGTGCTTAATCCTGGGACCCAGTAGTCTGCATAGATACCTGATGCCATCTGCAGAAAACCTGTATCTTTCATAAAGATGGTCATCAGGGAAGGCCAGTGGGTCCAACCGGTCCCTGAAGACCCTTTCTCGCCTGAAGGCTCTCCTCAGCACAAGTGCTTCTTCATCCACCACATCTCGCACGAATGGGCATGCCATTGTCAGAGCAGAAAGGAACACACAATTTTGGGCCTTCATATAGGCTAGTGGCCACACCTGGTGCTGGGGGTGGGCAAAAGAGGGCGATGCCTTATAACGATGACTTGGTTGTACTGATTGCTGGGAAAATAAAAAAACCTTAGAAAGATGCCACCGTCCTGTGTGCTCACAATAAGAGCTCATATGTCATGGCTCACTTGACTTTACGAGAATATACCTAATTTTTATTTTGAGCTGTGTCATCTTCTTGGAGCTGGGGAGGAAAGAAAAATAATGATTAATACATTTGTGTTACAGTTAGCATACAGTGTACATTGAAGGCATATCTCACCTCCCTCTCAAGTTTTTTTATTTCAAGGTCCAGTTTCCTAATTGTCCTCTTTTTTATTTCGAACTCCAGTGCAAGATTTTCCATCTTTTTCTTCTTGTACTGAATGTCTATGTCTGCCAGTTCTATTTGGCGCCGGAGGTGGTTGCCATACAACTTTCTGATAGCTTGTGAGCTCTGTGAACACAATACAATTAGCGCAGCTGGAATTTGGCAGGATGTGGTGTCCTTTTATTAATACGCACTGTTGCCAGGCTGGTTTTCCCACTGTATAGCATCTGGGTCCTGTAAAAGAAATTAGATTTTTTGATTTTGATGAGGACTCCTCACCATTGTAGAGTAAATAGTACTTTCACAGTCTTAACATGATACCTCATGCCTTCTGGAATCCAGAGATGGTCTCCTCCTCATCATCGTCTCCATCATGTGCTGTTGCTGCTGCACTGGGGCCTTCACCCTATCACATTTAATCGGATTCATATTGAAGCTAGTAGACAAGACATGCCAGGCCTACAGTATGCCTTTGATGGAGTACTCACTGGATCAGCATCGTCTGGTGCTTGTGCTGGTGGCTCTAACAGGAACACAGTGCTGCCAGACACTGCAAGGCAATAGGTAAACCAAAGTCAGACAGTCCAAATTGATTCAATATGAATGTGGTTGTATCCCATGTAGAGATGGAAGGACATACCTTGAATGAAGCGGGTGGCATCTTGGGAGGAACCTATGCTCGTCTCTTTCCCCCAGGGATCCCCTCTAAAACGGGCCTGCCTTTATTTAGCTCCAAGGCCATGTCCTCTGCTGGGGTAAGGTCAGCCTTTGGTGACCCACCACCCGTGCCTTGTCTGTGGGTATTCTTTTTCACTGCTAAAACAGTACAGACAATGTGTGAGCAGGCACCTTCTGGGTACAATATATGCTTGTGCTTTGTTAAATATTAGTCAGGGACCATACCATTCTGCAGAATGTTCTTGTATTTGATTTTGACCTGCTGCCATGTCCGTTTTGGCCCGTTCATGTTTAATCTACACACACACACACACACACACACACACACACACACACACACACACACACACACACACACACACACACACACACACACACACACACACACACACACACACACACACACACACACACACACACACACACACACACACATTTAATGGAGTCACACTGCAAAAATTACTTGGTATTTTTGTCTTGTTTTCAGTAAAAATATCAAAAAATTTATCATAGCTTTATACAGTGTGATGGAGTTACTTTACACAATTTCACTCATATCTGCAGTGCATTTCAATAAAAAATTTAACCGTTTCATAATTACAGTACAACTGCATTTTTGGAGATGTGAATTAAATATTTGAATTGTAATTGTGATGTTTCAGCGGAGCGGTGACACGCTTTTTCTCTTTGCTTTATCACTGTGGCGGTGTTGCCTTTCTTCTTAATTATATCTTTTACCTCCTCGTATGCCTCCATGAGGATTTGTGCTTCCGACGGGGAAAAGTACGCGGCTCTAGTTGCCATGGTAAATCAGTGAATCTGTGATCTGTGGCGGGGTCTATTTGAGTGAGCCGTGAGCGCGCACCTATCCAGGATTGGTTTCACCTGGCTTAATGAATCCGTGTCTGCTCATCCTGGCTTGGTCTTTGTGCAACCAATTAAGCCTGGACGCACATGTTTTGGCTTCATTGAGCTCAGCTGAGTCATTTATCCCGGATGTCTTAATTCTACTTTTGTGCAACAGGCCCTAGGTCTATACTGCTCCTACATCTTTGTATTATTTTTAAACATTTATTTCACCTTTATTTAACCAGGTAGGCAGTTTAGAACAAGTTCTCATTTACAACTGCAACCTGGCCAAGATAAAGAAAAGCAGTGCGTCAAAAACAACAACACAGAGTTACACATGGAATAAACAAATGTACAGTCAACAACACAATAGAAGATCGAGATGATTTTTTTGTTTAGGAATATTGTGAAACACGATCATTCCACTATTAATGCAGATATTACGGACATTGTATTTAAAACATGTAATTAAATTATAATTGTAGCTCCTTTAATTTAGACCCAAAATGTATATGCTTTGTGTGCCATTGCCCGGCTATTAAAAGGGACAGGTGACTATTTGAGACACAGCCTCAGGAATGTTTGGTCACGTGGAATCAAGTGGTCACTAGATGTCTACGGTGCCAAAGAGATTGATAGTTGGGGGTGTTGGGAGTGTGTTGATATAACGGTAATCATGTCAAAATTCCACTTTTAACAAACATCAGAATTGGTTAAAAAAGGTTATGCCCGGGTGGCACAGCAGTGCTAGAGGCGTCACTAGAAACCCGGGTTCGATCCCGGACTGTACCACAACCTGCTGTGATCGGGAGTCCCATAGGGCGGCACACAATTGGCCAAGCATCGTCCGGGTTAGCGGAGAGTTTGGCGGAGGGGGGGCTTTACTTGGCTCATCTCGCTCTAGCGCCTCCTTGTGGCGCCTGCAGGCTGACCTCGGTCGTCAGGTGAACGAACGATGTTTCCTCCGACATATTGGTGAGGCTTGCTTCCGAGTTAAGCGGGCGGGTGTGAAGAAGCTCGGTTTGGCGGGTCATGTTTCGGAGGACGTATGACTTGACCTTCGCCTCCCCAGCCCGTTGGAGAGTTGCAAAGATGAGACAAGTTCGAAATTGGGGAGAAAAAACGGGGGTAATTTTTGTTTTAAATATATAAAAAGGGTTATTAAAAAAAGGTTGCATCCCAACGTGGGAAAAGTGACCGTGTCAGAACAAAATTAACTCCATTTGAACACTTGATGTAGTTAAATCAAACGTTTTACCATTGGGACGCTTGATGTAATTAAGTAATTATTATTTTCGGATATAAAGACGAGGCTGTATCAACAAAAAACGGATTGCAACTTGCAAAACATCTGGGAATAAAATTACAGACGGAGGCGCACCAACTTCCAACTTTGTTCGACATTTGAAGCTGCACAAAGAACGGTAAATCGTGGCTAATATAGCCAACAGCTATATAAAAAAATATATAGTATAACGTAGGATAACGTAACATTAAATCAATGTGCCTCCACACAGTCAGTCAGTGCGGGAACGTGAACATTACACCCAAGATTGAGCTACAACTGTGGTATCCTGGGCGATTGTGTACAAGCCTACATCGCCTGATTGCGCCCCATAGCTTGTCTTGACTTGGGACTTGAGTGCTAAGACTTGAGACTTACTTGTGACTTGTAAAACAGTGACTTGGTCCCACCTCTGGTATATACTGTATTCTATCCTATTCTACTGTATCTTAGTCTATGTATTACTCATCTCACATGTATATATTGTATTCTGTCCTATTCTACTGTATCTTAGTCTATGTATTACTCAACTCATATGTCTATACTGTATTTGATCCAATTCTACCTTATCTTAGTCTATGCCCCTCTGACATCACTCATCCAAATATTTATAAATTCTTAATTCCATTCTTTTAGATTTTGTGTATTGTTAGATATTACTTGTTAGATATTACTGGACTGTTGGAGCTAGAAACACACACATTTTGCTACACCCACAATAACATCTGCTAAACAAGTGTATGTGACAAATAAAATGTGATTTGATGTATATAGGTCTGGTGTTGGTCATTCTACACTCTGTGTTCTACTACCCAGGTCTGGGGTTGGAGATCATTCCACACTCTGTGTTCTACTACCCAGGTCTGGTGATGCAGGCCATTCTACACTTTGTGGATCTCCTGCATGTATTTTCTGATGTTTAATCAGACCACTTGAATGAGAGTATCTCTTGTCACATTGATCACAGCTATAAGGCTTCTCTCCTGTGTGTCTAAGCTCAAGTTGGGTACTGAGGTACCGTAGTAACCTCTTAGCTGAAAGTCGAAGGCCGGAGGGCGGTAAAAAAGTTTTTGGGGGGCTAACGATTCTCAGACGTTTTTGCTTTTCTTTTCAGTTTTACCTTTTTTGGAAGAGAGCGGGAATGCAGATGGCACAAAATTCTTCAAATAGGTTGGTCCCAGGGATCGGGCTGGCGAATACGGTTCGCTTTGCGTGGAAGGACAAGGAGATGGAGCCATTCGGACGTGAAACTTTTGGAAGGACTGTCTTGATGTGGATCCTTAAACTGACAGGGAAGGATGGGAACTTATGATGTGGCTTTACACACAGAAGAAAAACACGACGAGATCCTGAAAGAGGTGAGAGAAGTGGGAGGTGCGAGGCCGATGTGCCACTACGAGGTAACCAGCTTGGCAAAAAACAACAAAAACAATTTCAGGATTGTAACTGTGAACATTTATAGCCTGTACGTCAAGGACAAGGAGGTGAGGGCCTTTCTGGGGAGATACATGGATGACATCTCCTCAGCAAGGCACCTCAAGGACTCCCTGGGTTTTTGGAACGGGAGGAGAGACTTCCAGGCCCTCCTCAGGGAGGACCCAAAGGGACTGGGCGGCTACCTTCATCCTCCAGCTATGTTCTCCCTGGGGGCTGACAGGGGGACATTGTTTTAAGCACGTCAGCCCCCTGTCTGGCCTACGGCCACATCCTAGCCTCGTGCCGCACAAGAAAGTGCAGATTTTGTGGATCTGGAGAGCACGAGGCGAAGGACTGTGACGAGCTCAAGGCGTGCCACGGGCGTGGCTCGTCAGCACACCTGTGGCAGGAATGCCCGGCTCGTCAAAGGTCATATGTGTCTGCGGCTGGGGGGGGCAGGAGCGGGGGATGGGGGAAGAAGAGGAAGGGGAGGAGGCCCAGAGGGGATGGCCTCACGGAAGGAGGAGGAGCAAAGAGCGTCAGCAGGAGGAGAGGGGGACAGAGAAGGCACGGGAGCAGCAGAACCGGGAGGAGAGGAGGGAAAAGAGGCAGAAGGAAGCAAGGGACTGGAGGAGCCAGAGAGAACAGCAATGGAGGGAGAGGTGGTGGAGAAGGAGTCGGTGGCAGGACCAGTGGAGGAGGGGGGAGAGGGAGTGGGGGACAGCAGAATGTTGAGTGTTCTCGTGGAAGAGATGGGGAATGGTGGAGGAGCTTGCGGGGGGGGGGTGGTGTCTCCCTGTTACCGCCATTGCCCCTCAACTCCTGGTGGAGCTTGATACACCAAGCATGGTTCAGGGCTGGTCAACTGAGGGGGGTCGCAGTTCCTGTTTGGGGACACGGGCTCCCCACTCTCTACCCAACCAGATACGGGGCTGGGGAAGTGGAGGAGTTTGGTGGTCAACCCAGGATGCAGGGCACTCAGGAGCCAAACACCATTCCTGCATCCTGGGTTGGTGAGATGGAGGAAGACGGGGGGGCGTCCTTGCCGGTGGAGATGGAGCAAGGGAGCATCGGGTGAGACTCCTGTTTGTTTGATTTTTGTGGGGGGTAGTAGTTGGGTGATGGTTGTTTTTTATTTTATTTTATAATTTTTGAAATGGAGCCTACTATAACTTTTGTTAGTTTAAATGTAAGCGTTTAAGGGATTTTGTGAAGAGGAGGGCAGTTTTTTGTTATTTAGAGGGTGTGGGTTTTGACTTTTGTTTTTTAAAGGAGGTTCACCTGAGGGATGGAGGGGATGTTAATAGATTTAGGAGGGAGTGGGACAAGGGGGAGTCGGTTTGGGGTATAGGGGGTTGCACTCATCGGGGTAGGGATTTTGTGTGGGCACAGGGAGGTAAATGTTGAGGGTTCATTTGGGGTTATGCAGGGGAGGGTTTTGGGGGTGAATGTCACCTTAAGGGATTGCAGATATAGATTAGTGGGGGTGTACGGGCCACAGGTGGCGGCAGACAGGAAGGAGATGGTGGACTGTCTGGTACCCCTGTGCGCCACAAATAGGCAAGTGGTGATAGGGGGATTTTAATATAGATTTAGGGGTAGGGGGATAGCAGTGCATCACCGGGCTAATGGATTGCCATGGTCTGGTTGATGGAGAACTGCACACTACTCCGACAACGGCTGGTTCCACTTGGTGCAACTCCCGGGGGATGCATGGAGGCTTGACTATATTTTTCTGTCTAGGTCCTTGGGTCAGTTGTCTAGGCAGCTGTTGCCTGTTTTCTTTTTGTATCACAACGGGGTGCTCCTGCAGGTGAAGTCGGCAGTCTGCCTCTTTGGATAGGTGGTACTGGAAATTAGATTGGGATGTGCTGGATGAGCTTTCATTGAATCCTTTACTGGTTTGTTTCGGGGGATTGAAGGCCTCCGGTCCATGTGTGAGGGGGTGGTAAGAGTGGTGGGATTTAGTTAAGGTAAGGATTAGAGTCTTTATTATAGGATATTGTAGGAGGAGAAAAAGGGAGCAAAGGAGGAAGGTGGATCATATCCAAAGGATGCTCAAACTCGAGTACGAGGCAGGCAACCTCGGCGGGTCGGTCGACTGGGAGAGATCCACAGCCCTGAAGGCGCAACTCGGGGAGCTGTAGGAGCGGAAGGCTCGAGCTTTCCTGGAGCGTGCGCATAATGGGTTTTTAGAACACAACAAGACTTGTTGCGTTAAGTTGACGCAGTACGCAGATGACATGTCCTTTCTGCTTTGCAAGGACTCATGTCTGACAAGGTCTCTTCCCATTTTTGGGGACTTCACCCGAGTGTCGGGAGCTGTGCTTAACCACGCTAAGTCTTCTGTGAAGTTTTTGGGATGATGGCGTGGTAGGACGGATGTGCCCGGGGGTTCTCTCTCTGTAATGGGGCCCTGAGGATGCTGAGACCATTGCTCAGCCAGTAATACACCCGTCTGGTTACTTCCTGCGGCTGTTCTTCTCATATCAGGTGAAAAGCGTAATGGTGTGGTCTAACACGGGTCCTCAGATGGAGCAGCTGCCGTGGCACTTTGGTCATGCGGCCAAGTGGCTGTGTGCTCACCCTGAGGTTGAAGTTGCCCGAGTAGGTTTAGACCACAGACACCTGTACGAGGAGGTCAGACAGGGAGGGTGTACGGCGCCTGTAGTGGGCATCTCTGCAGTGGTCTGGGAGGGAGTGCAGGCGCGGGGTCTGGACAACAGGCTCAGGGACCTGAATTGGTTGAGCCGTCTACAAGTGCTTGCCAGTACGTTCCATCATGTACAGGCATAGCTTGGCTCGATCCCCCACCTGTCCAAGACCATGTTGTGGCGGGGAGGAGACACCTTTTGGGACTGTGCCTTTGCCGGAGTAGTATGGGCATGGCTGTTGTTACGTGGGTGAAAGGGAATTTTGTTTGAACTTGGGCTAGGGTAGAGAGAGGTGTAGGGAGAGGGAGGGGGACGGTCAGGGACAGGTTTCTGCTCTGGCTTCTCATAAGCCTCTTTAAACAGGGGCTGTGGGAAGCCAGGTGGGACATGGTAAAGACAGGGAGAGATTGGGGGTGGAGGGGATAGTGAAGAAAATGGAAGTACAAGAATGGAGGTACGAGTAAAACATGAAATATTATTTCCTGATTGTAAAAAAATCCCCACTCCTCAATCAACTAGTCTCTAACCAGAATAACATGAGTTGTGACCTTCAGACTGTTAGACTGTCAGTCCATAAGCATATTCAGCTACTTAGATGTCATGTATTGTCATGTTATGCTCACTATACGAAATCCTGAATGTATTGAAATGCCTGGAGGGGATGTGTTAATTCATGTGTTAATTCATAACCCATCATTTATACCTGTTAGTTCACAACCCATCATTTATACCTGTTAGTTCACAACCCACCATTTATACCTGTTAGTTCACAACCCATAATTTATACCTGTTAATTCACAACCCATCATTTATACCTGTTAATTCATAACCCATCATTTATACCTGTTAATTCATAACCCATCATTTATACCTGTTAATTCATAACCCATCATTTATACCTGTTAATTCACAACCCATCATTTATACCTGTTAGTTCACAACCCATCATTTATACCTGTTAGTTCACAACCCATCATTTATACCTGTTAGTTCACAACCCATCATTTGTACCTGTTAGTTCATAACCCATCATTTATACCTGTTAGTTCATAACATCATTTATCTGTTTTATACATCATTTATACCAGTTAGTTAATTTATAAGTTAGTTCATAACCCATCATTTATACCTGTTAGTTCATAACCCATCATTTATACCTGTTAGTTCATAACCCATCATTTATACCTGTTAGTTTCAACCCATTATTTATACCTGTTAGTTCATCATTTTACCCATCATTTATACCTGTTAATTCATAACCCATCATTTATACCTGTTAATTCATAACCCATCATTTATACCTGTTAATTCATAACCCATCATTTATACCATCATTTTAATTCATAACCCATCATTTATACCTGTTAGTTCACAACCCATCATTTATACCTGTTAGTTCACAACCCATCATTTATACCTGTTAGTTCACAACCCATCATTTATACCTGTTAGTTCACAACCCATCATTTATACCTTTTAGTTCATAACCCATCATTTATACCTGTTAATTCATAACCCATCATTTATACCTGTTAATTCATAACCCATAATTTATACCAGTTAGTTCATAACCCATAATTTATACCAGTTAGTTAGTTCATAACCCATCATTTATACCAGTTAGTTCATAACCCATCATTTATACCTGTTAGTTCATAACCCATCATTTATACCTGTTAGTTCATAACCCATCATTTATACCTGTTAGTTCACAACCCATTATTTATACCTGTTAGTTCACAACCCATCATTTATACCTGTTAGTTCACAACCCATCATTTATACTTGTTAATTCATAACCCATCATTTATAACCCATCATTTGTACCTGTTAATTCACAACCCATCATTTATACCTGTTAATTCATAACCCATCATTTATAACCCATCATTTATACCTGTTAATTCATAACCCATCATTTATACCTGTTAAAAATCATAACCCATAATTTATACCTGTTAATTCACAACCCATCATTTATACCTGTTAGTTCACAACCCATCATTTATACCTGTTAGTTCACAACCCATCATTTATACCTGTTAGTTCATAACCCATCATTTATACCTGTTAGTTCATAACCCATCATTTATACCTGTTAGTTCATAACCCATCATTTATACCTGTTAATTCATAACCCATCATTTATACCTGTTAGTTCATAACCCATCATTTATACCTGTTAATTCATAACCCATCATTTATACTTGTTAATTCATAACCCATCATTTATAACCCATCATTTGTACCTGTTAATTCACAACCCATCATTTATACCTGTTAATTCATAACCCATCATTTATACCTGTTAATTCATAACCCATCATTTATACCTGTTAATTCATAACCCATCATTTATACCTGTTAATACATAACCCATCATTTATACCAGTTAATTCATAACCCATCATTTTGTACCTGTTAATTCACAACCGATCATTTATACCTGTTAGTTAGTAACCCATCATTTATACCTTTTGCTTGAAAGGGGCGGTTCAGGCAGGCTGGCACGCTCTCTGACTTTACTCGGCAGGAACTAATGGGGATCCATAATAAATCCCAGGAAGAGTAGCTGCTGCCTTGGCAGGAACACAGTCATGTGATGCCTGGTATAGAAAAGTCCAATCTTAGGAGAGTACATGGGAGTGGCAATATATCTGCAGGTGTCAATCTGGTCAAAACCACTGATACATGTGTCCCTCCACCCTCTGGGGGATGGATCATGTCAACAGAGAAACCGAGATTCAAATACTTAGATTTGTGTATTTTGGGTAAATGTTGTGAAATGATTAGATATTACTGCCCTGTCGGAGCTAGAAACACAAGCATTTCACAACACCTGCAATAATATCTGCTAAACATGTGTATGTGACCAATAAAATGTGATCTTGATTTGAAATAAACGTCCTATTTGTCAAAAGTGCTTTTGGATGGAGTCAAAATGACTCCAAAGGATTTGAAATAGTTAAAAGTCCATTTTGATACAGAAACACTAAACCATGAATTAGATTTATTAAGAACAAGTTGATTGACAAAGTCATGAAAAATTTGAAAGAATTGAATAAACCACATTTTGGCTATGATAAAAGATATGCCTCTAGGGTCAAACTGATCCATGTCAGAAGTATGGTTCAATGCAAATATGTAGTGGGTGTAAAGTTTGTTTTAAATTCTCTCTCATTAAAAACGAACCAATCAACACATGCTTCTCTTTGAACAACTTAATATAATATGAAACTTTTATGAAATAAATGAAAAATAAACGTTTGGTTCCTCAACTGCGTTGCCCACTCCAGTCCAGATGGCAAATGTGCGTCTTTTAGGTTCAGGCTACGCTGCCAGTGTGACTTATAATCTAGTAGACGGGACGCTCCTTCAACAACAACAGCTAGTCAGACACCTCGGTAGCTTTCTAGCAAACACAGCTACAACGTTCTTTACACTGTTTTGGTGTATATTAGTCGCTGTGTATTAAACACACATGTCGTATGTACTTGTTGACCCATTTAATTATATATTTACGTTCTTTGCCAGCTAGCTGGTTTGCTAAATTAGCTTAGGACCAGGCCAGTCGCTAATGCTAGCTATCTAACATCCCCGACCATGAGTTCACTAAACTAATCTCCTCCTGATAAAGAAGAGGCGGTCTGCTGGACGGAGAAAGAAGCTCTCGTCAAAGAGGAGGAGGAAGAGAAATATGTTACAATACAAAAACAAGTTCAGGCTGTTACAGTGAAAGAAGAAGAGAAAGACGCGTTCAGAGTGAAAGAGGAGGAAGATGTTACAGGAAAAGAAGAGGAGGCAGAGAAAGAGGAGGATACAGTTTTTAGAGTGAAAGAGGAGAATGCAGTTTTTGGAGTGAAAGAGGAGGAGGGGAAGATGACTGTCACATTGAAAGAGGAGGAGGTTGGAGATCTGTTTGACAACAGTAAATACCGTCTCTGCAGTCGTTGAACCAATATGCAGTAAAGGGGTTCTACACTTTAATGTTGTTCTGTAGGAATGGCTGAAGCTACACTGTAACGCGTTG
Organism: Oncorhynchus tshawytscha; assembly: GCF_018296145.1. Lineage (NCBI taxonomy): Eukaryota > Metazoa > Chordata > Actinopteri > Salmoniformes > Salmonidae > Oncorhynchus > Oncorhynchus tshawytscha. Next base: position 3,617,406 of record NC_056460.1, on the reverse strand, counting down.
AACATCAAGAGTGGACCATCAACAAAACGTCACCAATTGATCAAATGCATCCAATGACGATGCCTGAAATACTGTAGTCCTCAATATCTCCTGTTAGATTGTCCCAATACTCTTAAAGGGGCAATCAGCAGTTGTTACATCCATTTTGGGACTTATACATTAATGATATGTACCCATCTGTTCCTTGAAGATTTCACTTATATATGCCCCATGAGCTTAGTTCAACTGTCGTACCCCATTAGAACCCAAAATATAAGCTTTTTGTTTTACTCCAATGTTTGTCAGTAAATATAAACAAACACTGTATATCCTCAAAACATGGTTACAACTATAATGTTGATATCATGGATTGTTGCATTTCTCCAGCCCCATCCCTCAGCTTTTTACCGAAACAGGCAGGGAGTTATTGTTTCTACTAGAGGTCGACCGATTATGATTTTTCAATGCCGATACCGATTATTGGAGGACCCAAAAAAGCCAATACCGGTTATTCGGCCTATTTAAAAAAAAATATATATATTTATATACACACACATTTTTGTAATAATGACAATTGCAACAATACTGAATGAGCAATGAACACTTTTTTATTTGAACTTAATATAATCCATAAATGAAATCAATTTAGTCTCAAATAACATGAGAACATATGTTCAAAGGAACCACCAGCTTTCATGGGTCTTCAATATTCCCAGTTCAGAAGTTTTAGGTTGTAGTGCAGAAAGCAGAGCTTGTCTGCGTGCTCCCCAGTCAGTCAGCTCTGCTTATCATAAATGTTCCCCACCTCACTGAACACTCTCTCACTTGGGACCGAAGAAGGTGGGGGACAGAGAAACTTCTTTGCCAGTGGAGCGAGTGATTGAAGTCTGTCCTCATTTGGGGCGGCAAGGTAGCCTAGTGGTTAGAGCGTTGGACTAGTAACCGGAAGGTTGCAAGTTCAAACCCCCAAGCTGACAAGGTACAAATCTGTTGTTCGGCCCCTGAACAGGCAGTTAACCCACTGTTCCTAGGCCGTCATTGAAAATAAGAATTTGTTCTTAACTTAGTTAATTAAAGGTAAAATAATGGATTAAAGGTAAAATAAAAAATACAAATTCTGCTTCCACCACTCCAAAGGCAAGCCGCTCTTTCTGTCAATGACAGGCTCTGTGAGGTAACGCTCAAACTCAATTTCAAGCCCTGCCCTCTTGGCTTCCAAGGATTCTAGCGTAGAGGCTGTCCACCAGACTGGGTGGCTGATCTACCTGGACTCTTTGCCTTTTTGCACCTGGATCTGGGTCCTCCTCTTCACTTGTCCCTTCCGCTGTGGCTCTGGGATTTGGTTTCCTTAGTAGGTCAGACTCCTCCTTCAGCTACTCTTGCTTTCTCTAGTGCTGTCCCTGAGCTGAAGGCATAGCTCTTGTAACGTGGATCCAGGACAATTGCCAGCGCCAGGCACTTTGTCTCCTCGGCCTTGGAGAACCTCCTTGTCAGACTGTCCAACATGGTCTCCCGTAAAGTTTTGATGCCTTGAGTAGAAGAACCCTCCTGCTGCAGCATCAGCTTCAGCACCGTCACACTGGGGATGCTTCATGCTGCTGTAGAGTTGGAGTGGCTCATCTCCAGTGTCACCTCCTCCATAGGTGCCAGAGTCTCAATTAGGTTAGAGACAATGTCCCACTGTGCAGCAGACAAACTGCTGATGTGTCCGTATTCACCTGCATACACATTCAGTGCACGCCTCTGTTCAAACATCCTCTGCAACATGTGTAGTGTTGAGTTCCAACGAGTTTGAACTGCTTGGATGATGCTGTGTTTGGGGAGGCCAAGCTCTTCCTGAATGGCCCTCAGCCTCTGTTTGGCCAGTACAGAGTGGTCAAAGTGAGTTGCAATAATGTCTAGCACAGCTCTCTGACTGGATAGGCCATCATTGATTACAAGCTGTAGGGTGTGTGCTCTGTAGCTGAAGTCTGGAAGCTCTGCCAGTCTCATACCTTTCACCATGTTTGCCCCACTGTCCCTGTGGACCAACACTACACGTTCTGTGTGGATTTCCCAGTATTCCAACATGGTCAAAAACATCTCTCTGATGTAGTTTCCTGTGTGTGATCCAGTCATAGTCTTGACATTCAGCACAACCTGCTTTCTTGTCCAGACATTATCAATAAAATGTCCGGTAAGGTTCATCAGGGACTCTGTAGTGCCTGACCAGCAGTCAGTTGTGAATACCATGTGTGGAGCGTTCACTGGTGCCACCAGATTCTTCACTTTCATCACAACTCTTTCACATGTTTTATCTAGCATTCATCTTTGATCCTATACCGGGGTTCACCAAGAGTAATCAGCCGCTGAAAGCCAACATCAGACACCACTGTGAATGGCTGGTTGTCAGTGGCAATCATCTCAATAATTGCTACATCCATCATCTTGGCCCTTGGGTCTTTGTCCTGCCATTTTGCTTGTTTATTAAAAAGTTGTAAGATTGTAGCCTGCGATGAATTTGCATTTGCTTTTTTCATCATTGCTTCCTTATGGGCTTCTGGGTGGGTGTTCTTAAGGTGATTCCACAGGTTGATGGTAGTTTTTTTATTTAACCGTTGCTGACCCCATGCTTATATCTTTATCACAAATAAGACACCTTGCTTTCCCTGGTGCCAATTCCATGTAATAGTCCCACACTGGTGCTCTGGTTTTCTTCTGCCATCTGTAAAACACAAACACACACACACACACACAGCTCTGAAGTGACAATGATACTGAAGAGTCTGCTTTGGAGACAAATACTCTCAACTGTTTGAATAATAAAAATAGAGTTTAAGTTACCTGTGATGAATGTTGAAAACAAAAACTGTAATTTATATATGCAGGAAATCCTATTTTAATAATGGACATGGTAAGAATTGACTACCAAAGTGTGAGTCATAATCCTCATGACACCGTCTAGCAAAATCTGAAAAGCGGTTACTTAATTCATTTATTCCATAGGATATTTTTAGATTAACTTCAAATAAGGTCTGTGTTTCGTGTAGGCTTACACCACCTTGCCAATTATATAACTGTGTAGATATCCATAGGACAAGGTAAATCTGATCAATATAAGCGAAGATTTAAAAACAATTGTAGAGTGGATTTCTGATAATATGTTGACAAACGTTACCTTATCCTAGTGAGATTTACACGGGTATCAAAACGCCGAGGCAGTTTAAGCCTGAACGAAACACAGACCGTATTTGAAGTAGATCAAGACATTCTCTATGGAAGACATGAACGGTAAAATAACGAAGGAACCCCTTTCAAATTCAGCCACATGTTATTATAGGAATTATGACGCGTCAACTATTTCTCTCTAAACCATAGCGGTTGACTATTACGAACCTGCTGCTTCCTACCACCGCTCAGTCAGACTGCTATAATAAATCATAGACTTAACTATAATATAATAAATACACAAATACGAGCCTTAAGTCATTATGGTCAAATCCGGAAACTATAATTTCGAAAACAAAACGTTTATTCTATCAGTGAAATACAGAACCGTTCCGTATTTTATCTAACGGGTGGGTGGCATCCATAAGTCTAAATATTGTTGTTACATTGTAAAACCTTCAATGTTATGTCATAATTATGTAAAATTCTGGCAAATTAGTTCCCAACTTGCCAGGCGGCCCAAACTGTTGCATATACCCTGACTGCGTGCGATGAAGGCAAGAGAAGTGACACAATTTGCCTAGTTAATATTGCCTGCTAACATGAATTTCTTTTAACTAAATATGCAGGTTAAAAAATATATACTTCTGTGTATTGATTTTAAGAAAGGCATTGATGTTTATGGTTAGGTACATTCGTGCAACGATTGTGCTTTTTTTGACATGCGCTTTTGTTAAATCATCCCCCGTTTGGCAACGTTGGCTGTTTCTTTATGAAGAAATGGTCTTCACACAGTTCGCAACGAGCCAGGCGGCCCAAACTGCTGCATATACCCTGTCGTGTCTTTACTATCATTAAATGAAGACTTCTCTATAAGACCTCTATATAATTAGTATTACGCGTTTAAACTGATTAATCATGTAACTGTAATTAACTAGGAAGTCAGGGCACCAAGGAAAATATTCAGATTACAAAGTTATAATTTCCTAATATAACTTTCAAATGTTTTATATCTGATCAATTAATCTTCGAATTAATGAATTATTTACTTTACCTCATGTTAGTCTCATTCCAAACATCGTAAATTGTTGGTTATCTGCACGAACCCAGTCTTCACTATGAGTCATCCATACATCAATTGTCTTAAATAATTTATTTACTAAGTAATTCACAGAAATGCATAAACAAACAAACAAAGTAAAAATGGTTACAAGAAATGACAGGGGAATATGCCCTAGTGGGCTAAACCGGCATGGCGGCTTGTTGTACAAAAGGGAAGTGGGGGTCAACTGAGAAGACAACAGACAGTTGATAATTATAACAATTGAAATGATAATCATTTGCACATGAACACTCACTCATTCGGGAACAATTGCAATCAATATATATATTTACGCTTAGTGTGTCGTCTTGATTGCTATTGAAATGTTAGTTTCTGTTGGAGAGTTTCCGTCCTCGCTCTCGCTCTCTCTCTCTCTCTCTCTGTCGTGGTTAGGATGGATTGTTCAGAGTGACATTCATTCATCTCGTTATAGAACGGCTGTTTCGGCGGTTGTCGTTCTTCGCGTTCAATGATTCCGAATTCCTAGCTGCAGACTAGTAATTAATATCAAAGACTTGTTCTTATTCTGTCGGTATTGATAGTCTAAGAGTTTAACCACGTGGTATGGTTAAAAGATTCAGCAATGGTCTGCAACCTTTGTCGTCTCATAATGGAGAAAAACATGGTCTAGTGAGAATTTCTCAAAGTTGGGGTTTTATTCAGGAGTTGCAGAAAAGGGCCTGTCCCAGGATGCCCAACCCTAACTGGGCTCCTGGGCGGTCCTCTGATTTAGTTAAACTTAAAAGGGAATTGGAGTTTCCTTCATTAAAAAGTCCAAAACCACATTACGCAATTTTACAAACAGTATCATACTCACTCATTCATCTTATACAACAATTAGACGTAAACCTCATATCTGAGGCTATTATATAAACAGCGTTATAGTAATGTGGCTGCACCGTCTCCCATGAGCCTCACCAAAATGTAACAAACGGACCCATTCATAGCTGGATTCTTCACCGATCTTTTATACCTTCTCCGGAACATAAATGTTGTTCGGACCTCATGTTCTGTGAGGTGGAAGAAATTCCTTTGTTCTCTATGAAACTTCACTCTGTCTCTATACTGTGTCCATGAGGAGACAATCTCTTCCAGGAATTTACGACCTCTCTGACCACAGCAGCCTAGTTGAAGAAGGCAGGGGGAGGCAGGGAGAGGGGGATAAGGCTTGCTGTACCCAAAGAGGGCAACGTCATGACAACCCTGACTCTGTTGCACAGAACGCAAGAGAAGTGACACAATTTCCCTTGTTAAAATCAATTCATGTTAGCAGGCAATACTAACTAAATATGCAGGTTTAAAAATATATACTTGTGTATTGATTTTAAGAATGGCGTTGATGTTTATGGTTAGGTACACATTGGTGCAATGACACTGCTTTTTTCACGAATCGCTTTTGTTAAATCATCACCCATTTGGCGAAGTAGGCTGTGATTCAATGATAAATTAACAGGCACCGCATCGATTATATGCAACGCAGGACAAGCTAGATAAACTAGTCATCAACCATGTGTATCAACCATGTGTAGTTAACTAGTGATTATATTAAGATTGATTGTTTTTTCATAAGATAAGTTTAATGCTAACTAGCACCTTACCATGGCTCCACTCCTCGTGGAGTGCAATGTAATCGGCCACAATCAGTGTCCAAAAATGCCGATCACCGATTGTAATGAAAACTTGAAATCGGCCCTAATTAATCGGCCGACCTCAAGTCTGCACAGCGCGATATCAACCCTGAGCATATCAGATTGTTTTTCTCCACTACATCACTGCATTCCTGCCGTGAGCTCTGGACCATTACACCGGATAATCGCAGCTAGCTAGCTGCTACCGCGTGGCCCAGCCCCGAAGCTAGCCTTGAGCCAGGCCCATCTCCCGGCCTGCTCAGTGGACCCTATGATCACTCGGCTACACAGCTGATTCCTCCCAGACTCTTCACTAACACGACTAGAAACCACTACATCACCGGATTCTTGCCGTAAGATCTGGCCCTTTGCACCGGATGCACTGGAGTGGCTATAGTGGCTAATGCCCTTGTCCCAAAGCTAGCACCAGTTAGCCTCGAGAAAGGTGCATCTCCCGGCTAGCAAACAAAATTACTCAAGCTACAATACCTCTTTTGCCAATTGGCCTGGACCCTTTGTCGACACGGAACCCCGCCGATCCATCACGTCTGGTCTGCCGACGTAATTCCGCCCGATGTGCCCTCAACCGGCCTTTGCCGGACGTCGGTGACGCCCTTATCCCGACACTAGCACCAGTTAGCCTCGAGCCAGGCGCATCTCCCGGCTAGTGTAGTAATGACTACCTAACGGCTTCCCTGTTTCATACAGTTGAAGTTGTAAGTTTAGATACACTTAGGTTGGAGACATTAAAACTCGTTTTTCAACCACTCCACAAATTTCTTGTTAACAAACTATAGTTTTGGCAAGTCTGTTAGGACATCTATTTTGTGCATGAAACAAGTCATTTTTCCAACAATTGTTTACAGACAGATTATTTCACTTATAATTCACTGTTTCACAATTCCAGTGGGTCAGAAGTTTACATACACTAAGTTGACTGTGCCTTTAACTTCTCTAAGTTATTTGGGACGCTACCGTCCCACCCGGCCAACATCCGGTGAAATTGCAGAGCGCAAAATTCAAAAATACTCTGAATTTGGAGACTTATATCTCCCTCACTAACTTTAAGCATCAGCTATCTGAGCAGCTGTACACAGCTCATCTGTAAATAGCCCATCCAACTGCCTACCTCATCCCCATGTTTTTATTGACTTTTTTTGCTCTTTTGCACACCAGTATTTTTACTTGCACATCATCTGCACATCTATCACTCCAGTGTTAATTTGCTAAATTGTAATTACTCCGCTGCTATGGCCTATTTATTGCCTTACCTCCATTCTTCATTTGCACACACTGTATATATATTTTTCTATTGTGTCATTGACTGTACGTTTGTTTATCCCACGTGTAACTCGGTGTTGTTGTTTTTGTCACACTGCTTTTCTTTATCTTGGCCAGATCGCAGTTGTAAATGAGAACTTGTTCTCAACTAGCCTACCTGGTTAAATAAAGGTGAAATAAAAAAAATCATAACTTTATTGACAACACCCAAATGGATACTGTCATTAATGCGGTTCTTCAATAATTACACATAATTCTTAATACTTTAGCTGTTTTGTTAGTCACATGTTCAACTATCATCAGCTGATCCAGGAAATCATTTTCTGAATGACAGTCAAATGACAAACATCACGACATGCAACAACAACCAAAGTGCTTTGGTAAAGACATTCATGCCGTGCTCCACGTTGGATCCAACATCCCTAACAAATTGATGTTTATAATGTGTTATTGTCTGCTTGATTTATAGTAGGGTCTCGTTAGTCTGTTTGGAGACAGAGATACTTAGCTCGTAATGTGTAGAGAACTGTTCCTTGATGGTTAGGCTATTTTACAACACACAGAGCTATTTTCCTATTTTTGTTGTTAGGTGAAGTTATGGGTCCTACAGTAGGTCAATGTTATTGTTATGGGTCCTGGAGTACACTATGTGTGTCATGCAACAACAACCAAAGCGCTTCTTCATTCATTACATAGGTCTATGTTATTGTTAGGTAAAGTTATGGGGCAATTTGGCAAACAGTGTACAAACCCTCATTGTCAGGCTGATGGAAAAGCCAGATTATAGTACATCCATAACTATCGGTTTCCTCATTAGCAGGGAGGTGTTTCTGCAATCAAATTGTGTGGGCATCACCCTCGTGCCGCAATTTTATTAAACACAGAAAGGGGCCTATATTGGAGACCAAACGTCTGGCACACTGCTTAGAGTTTCAACAACATTAATAACTTATTTCTAGTCTACAATCTTAGATGTTACTACTAATGTGAAAACTATTCTTGCTCGTTTTAAGACAATTGTCAAATAATCATTACATTCATTACAGGCGTCAATTGTTGTACAACATCATGGCTACGCTGTTGGTAGCCACCTTTCACAGTAGATTTCTGCTGTTGTGGGCCTTTAACCATCTGTATGACTTTGTCATTCACACAGGAGAGAGACGGGACAATCGTGGATCCTCTGGGGAGCCTCAACAACCTCATGATTTTGACGAGGCAGAGAAGAGTCTCTCCACATTAGAACACCTCAAGATACACCCGCAGAGATCCACAGGGAAGATAACTCACTGTTGCTCTGACTGTGGGAAGAGATTCACCTCATCAGGCATTAAAATTAATCAAAGAATCCACACAAGAGAGAAACCTTATAGCTGTGGTCAATGTGGGAAGAGTTTTACTACATATAGCCAGCTGACTCTACACCAGAGAACACACACAGGAGAGAAACCTTGTAGCTGTGATCAATGTGGGAATAGTTTTATTGCATCTAGCATTCTGACAGTACACCAGAGAACACACACAGGAGAGAAATATTATAGCTGTAATCAATGTGGCAAGGGTTTTTACCATAATTTGCAAATAAATTCATAAAAAATCCTACAATGTGATTTTCTGGATTTTTTTCTCTCATTTTGTCTGTCATAGTTGAAGTGTACCTATGATGATAATTACAGGCCTCTCATCTTTTTAAGTGGGAGAACTTGCACAATTGGTGGCTGACTAAATACTTTTTTGCCTCACTGTACATGAAGGAGTTGTTTCATTATATCAATGAATTAATGTCACAATGTGGAATGTTTTAATATTGTAGTAGGAGTATTTTAGTGATGTCACAATGTAGAATGTTTAAACATTGTAGTAGGACTATTTTAATGATGTCACAATGTAGAACCCTAAACATTTGCCCCCTATTCTATTTATTTCAATATGGATATTAGTCATGGGGGAAATCCAGGCTCTGAAATGGAAGAGTACTATTTATGTGATTTAACAAAAATTGACGAACAAAAAAAAGAGTTGTCCTCTAATCAGGGATATAAACATTATTCCCAGATTCCCTGTGGTTTTTGAGCTGTTAGTTTTAACAGGACGTTCAATCTGATCTCCCTCCTGTCACACAAATTATTTTAGCATGATATCGATGACTGATGACAAATACAGTGGGGAGAACAAGTATTTGATACACTGCCGATTTTGCAGGTTTTCCTACTTACAAAGCATGTAGAGGTCTGTAATTTTTATCATAGGTACACTTCAACTGTGAGAGACGGAATCTAAAACAAAAATCTAGAAAATCACAATGTATGATTTTTAAGTAATTAATTTGCATTTAGATATCTCCCATTTCATGTGTTTTTTTTAGTTGTATTCATTTCAACAGCACATACAACCTGATTTTTGTCCCCCCTAATCGATACCAGTGATTTATTGCTACCTTTCAAAACAACAACGTTTTTGGTGCGTGTGCAGTTTATAAGATGCATGTTTTAAAAAATACAAGTAATATGATTATTGTGGCAGATGTTTGTGTATATAGCACATTTTATGTTTAGGTTTTCAATTTATCCCAAACTGTTTCTGCACATTGGTTATTGATTTGGACACAGGCTATCCCACCTAGCACAATGTAATTGAAAAGCTGTTGAAAATAAGACTATGCAACCAAATATTTAATATTTCCAATTCATGAAACATTTGGTCATTATTTATGCAACCAAGTGACAATTTTTTGGTACAATTATATTGACATTGTGGCCCTGCTTTTAGAATATCAGGGTTCATTCTCAGATGTGCCAACCCAAATATACTAGAGCATGACATTGGGAACTGGGCCCCGATTCAACAACATGCCTATCTAGTGAACCCTGAAAAGAGAGAAGCTCTGCAGTGTGGTGAATAATTACTTCGGATATCGCAGGAGTTTCCTTTTGAAATCAGACATGTCCGTGGTAAGGACAACTTGGTTACTGATTGTCTCAAGGGTGGGCAGTCTAAAAGTTGTCTTTTGCGTTTAGGCAGTGAGTTGCCATGGATCACAATTTTATTTTGACTGTATGTTTTTCCATATCGGAGATAAGTTTTGTTTGGGCTCGTTCCAAGGTGACGAGAGTTCTAGAAGCTAGTGGGGGAAAAATGTTTTTTTCTTGTTTTTAATTGTTGACAGCCAGTAGGCGCCATATTTATAATGTGAAATGGAAGTTGTTTTCTGTTGGTGGTAAGCATTCTCTTAGTGTTAGTCTTTGGTTTTTCCATTTATGTTTTGAGGTTGGACTTCAGCACCTGTAGCTCGTTAGCACGTTTAGCTCGTTAGCACATAGGACGCACTGATTGGTGTCACCTCGTTAGTCAGTATGTGTTACACCTGTGCTGGCTTGTCCATCTCGTTTGTGGGAAGGTGTTTCACCTGATCTGGTCCAGGTTCTATTTAAGAGTGTCTGGCCCAGTGCACCAGTTGTCTTGATAGATGTGGCGAATCAACAACTTTAGTTGCTCCACTTTTTCTTTTCTTTTTTGCTTCCCTTTTTCAAGTTTGGTGTGGGTCTTTCTTTTGTTTGCCTCTTCTTGGGCAGATTTAGTGGGTCTCATGGTGGGTGACTTTTATGTCCCAGTTGTTGTTACTAGTCAACTTTCAGTGGACACTGTGAGCGCAAGATTGTTATAATATTTTTATTGCATCAAATGGTTTTATGCAACAGAATATAGTTCTTATAACTAGTGTGTCTGTGTTCTACTGAGGATGGGCCACTGGGAGGTAACACTGACAGGAGATTTACAATGTCTTTTGGGTGATAAAACCTAAAGAGACCGCATTCCAGAGCATGAGTTATTGTTTCTGTTCTGTATGGTACCAGGGTGAGATGACCCCAGGGCCAGACCCTGGTCTCTACACAGAGTACTGTTTTTACAGCAGATACTGTCTGCTGAGAATTACCTGTATCTTTCATACAAATCTTAATCTTGTGACCCGTTCTATACATCTATTGTTCGTCATGTAGGTTGAAAGGAGAGTATCTTGGCTATAAAAGACCTTTGTACTTTTGTCCTGTGGGTCGACCAGCCATCATTATCGTAGAGCACTCAATTGATTAACTTTATATATGTATGTTCTATTGACCTGCTCCCTTATTAATAAGTGAATACAGATTTAGTTTAAGAAAACTCAGACTTGTGTGATAAGTTCTCTCATTTGATATTAAAGAAATGAACCACCACATTTGGCGATGGGGATGTGAATCTTGACTTGGAAACCGCTCCTGACGACCTGGGTAAATGGTTCACGAGGGATCCCTCTAACTTGGGATCTCAGGAAGACTGCATTTCGGGAAAGGAGCCGATGGACCCACCTTTGATCTGAGAGGCAGCGAGCCGAGTGGATGCCACATCTCGAATGTAGTTTAAAAAAAGGTGAGCAAAACACGCAAAGTGGAGTTTTTATCAAAACCTCGTAGGCTTTGAGTGTGTATTTCTGTGTGGGGGGGCACCTTGGAGGTTTAAACAGGGCCGAGTCAGTGGAGGATGATCTTCGAGTCAATCGACTCAGACACCTATCATTGGTCGGTTGCGGGCAACTGACACTGAATTGGTCACAGTGGGGATTGGTGCGGTCTGTAGGGGTGAGGGGCCAGGGTGACTGTGGGTTCTGTGTGAAACATGGTACCTGGTGAAACTATTGGAAGAAGGACCTCATTCTGAAGTGTCTTTGTGACCCTCAGAAGTGGTGAAGTTCAATTATTTTAAATGTGCTGGCCATGTATGCCCAGGGTTTGGTCATTTTGAGTTAAATATCTTGAATCTGTGTGAATTAGTTTTGGCCATTTAATGTTAAAACATCCGGAATCTGTGAAAACTGAAATAAATTAGAATCTGTGTTTACTAGTTATGACCATTTATAATATAGTATAAGCTAGTAAGGTGCACCTGTAATTATTTTAAACCTGGACCCCATTTTAGAAGTATTGAAAGATGTAAATGTATGAGTTACATTATCCTAGGAACTAACCATTAGAAATGTGAACATATTCCTGCAGGTTAAAATATTGTTGAAAAACAACTAATTGATTAGGTATGTTTGGGAATAGCATTGGGTGACTGTGATATGAGAGTTGGGTGACTGTGATATGAGAGTTGGGTGACTGTGATATGAGAGTTGGGTGACTGTGATATGAGAGTTGGGTGACTGTGATATGAGTTGGGTGAGTTGGGTGACTGTGATATGAGAGTTGGGTGACTGTGATATGAGAGTTGGGTGACTGTGATATGAGAGTTGGGTGACTGTGATATGAGAGTTGGGTGACTGTGATATGAGAGTTGGGTGACTGTGATATGAGAGTTGGGTGACTGTGATATGAGAGTTGGGTGACTGTGATATGAGAGTTGGGTGACTGTGATATGAGAGTTGGGTGACTGTGATATGAGAGTTGGGTGACTGAGTCTTAATCTGACATGTGGATGCCTTGTCTCAGGATGGTAAGTTGGTGGTTGAAGATATCCCTCTAGTGGTGTGGGGGCTGTGCTTTGGCAAAGTGGGTGGGGTTATATCCTTCCTGTTTGGCCCTGTCCTATTCTGTGTCCTGTGTGAATCTAAGTGTGCGTTCTCTAATTCTCTCCTTCGCTCTTTCTTTCTCTCTCTGAGGACCTGAGCCCTAGGACCATGCCCCAGGACTACCTGACATGATGACTCCTTGTGTCCCCAGTCCACCTGGCTGTGCTGCTGCTCCAGTTTCAACTGTTCTGCCTTATTATTATTTGACCATGCTGGTCATTTATGAACGTTTGAACATCTTGGCCATGTTCTGTTATAATCTCCACCCGACACAGCCAGAAGAGGACTGGCCACCCCACATAGCCTGGTTCCTCTCTAGGTTTCTTCCTAGGTTTTGGCTTTTCTAGGGAGTTTTTCCTAGCCACCGTGCTTCTACACCTGCATTGCTTGCTGTTTGGGGTTTTAGGCTGGGTTTCTGTACAGCACATTGAGATATCAGCTGATGTACGAAGGGCTATATAAATACATTTGGATTTGATTTGATTTGGATAATAAGCTTTGATATAACTTTATCTTGGACTTCCATTCCATTCCTGCCATCATAGAAGATCACAGGGTGGTATTGAGAGCGGGATGATAGTTTAGAAAGCAGCGGAAGGTCGATAGTTCCTGGGAGGCTTGATTTTTGCCGTGGTCTCTGGGAGGTTAGAGAACCTTTGACAATCCCATGACGGGTCGGTCTTGTCCGGGAAACAAAAGTATATTTTTTGTTCTGCTGGGAGTATGTTTGGAGAACTGCTTCGTAGCTATGGAGAGTCCTTGAAAAAGCAAATGGAATGGTTATCGTGAGTACCTGAGAATTTCTTACGTTTTATATGGATTCTGTGAATATATGAAAATATTATGAATTGTGTGTTATCGATTACTAGAGATTTGATAAAGTAATACTGGGAATATAATTAGATACAATTTAAATAACCCATATGAAGACAAACAGGTTTTGAGTTGGTATCTTTAATGGATAATTTGATAAAGATGAGGTTTAAGCATTATTAAACAGTCTACGAAGTCTGGGAAATTGTCTCAGAAACTGATAGGAGTGTGTCCACTTTAGGGCATGTAACGTTTCCAAAATGGGATAGTATTGTCCATGTAACGTTTCCAAAATGGGATAGTATTGTCCATGTAACGCTTCCAAAATGGGATAGTAATTGTACATGTAACGTTTCCAAAATGGGATAGTATTGTCCATGTAACGTTATGCCCCCTTGTGAGTTAGTAGTATTGCATGTTGTAGCAGGCTATATAAAGAGGAAGACCTCCATTGACGATTCAGTTCGTTGTAACATCTCGTATGGACAGGTCGTCGTTAGTTAATTAGCTAGTTCATTATCACACAAGTGAGAACTGCTCTAGATTTGAAACTTACGCTAATGAGTGTAAAGCCATGTTGGCTTTATGGAAACGATATACAATATATGTGAAAGAATATAATTGAGGGAAATAATCCAAACCTAGTTCTGCCTAGTTAGGACATAATGTTATCTAGCTAGATAACATTACAGTACTGTAGCTCTCCTGTGTGTGTTCTCTGGTGCACTGTCAGATCATTAGATTGACAAAACCTCTTCCCACATTGACACAGCTATAAGGTTTCTCTCCTGTGTGGATTCTCTGAATTTTAGTATTTAAAAAAAATTATCGGCCTGTATCGAATCTCCATTTTCTCTTAATTAAAAAATAAAATATGTTGGGCAGCAAACCACTGCCTCCCTGAATAAAAACTGCATACGAAACACTTCAGTCTGGTTTTAGACCCCATCATAGCACTGAGACTGCACTCGTGAAGGTGGTAAATGACATTTTAATGGCATGAGACCAAGGCTGTCACCACATCCTTTTGGAGAGATTGGAATCCCAAATTGGTCTACATGGACAAGTTCTGGCCTGGTTTAGATCAGTTTGTCTCTGTGGATGGTTTGTCCTCTGACAAATCAGTTGTAAGTTTTGGTGTTCCTCAAGGTTCCGTTTTTTTTTTACCCCTTTTTCTCCCCAATTTCGTGGTATTCAATTGGTAGTTAGTCTTGTCTCATCGCTGCAACTCCTGTACAGACTGGGGAGAGGCGAAGGTCGAGAGGCCCAACCAAGCCGCACTGCTTCTTGACACAATGCCACAATGCCAGTCTACCTGGCCTTCGCGCAAATGTAGGCCTATAAATGTGCCCATTTGGGGATGTCTGATAGTATTTCTCATTGTCTTAACGCACCACCACTAATGAGCTGAGGAGCTTCTCGAAAAAACTGTCACCTCACAAACAGCAAGTAAACAAAGTCTAATCAAAATCAATTGTGAATTACAATAGTTCAACGTATTTTAAAAATATTTCCAGCTCATGGCCTTTCGATAACCATTCAGCACGAAAGGGAAAAATGTAATGGTCCAGTGGAAATGTCATAAAATACCTGATTACTTGATTATTTGAACAAATAGCCGACAGCTATGCCTATCCGATCTCACTGACAGCAGGAAACTTATCTCCCTTACTAGCTTTAAGCACCAGCTGTCAGCAGCTCACAGATTACTGCACCTGTACAAAGCCCATCTATAATTTAGCACAAACTCCCTCTCCCCCTACTGGATTAATTTATTTAGCTCCTTTGCACCCCATTATTTCTATCTCTACTTTGCACATTCTTCCAGTGCAAATCTACCGTTCCAGTGTTTTACTTGCTATATTGTATTTACTTTGCCACCATGGCCTTTTTTTTGCCTTTACTTCCCTTATCTCACCTCACTTGCTCACATTTTATATAGACTTATTTGTCTACTGTATTGACCGTATGTTTGTTTTACTCCATGTGTAACTGTGTAGCTGTATGTGTCGAACTGCTTTGCTTGATCTTGGCCAGGTCGCAATTGTAAATGAGAACTTGTTCTCAACTTGCCTACCTGGTTAACTAAAGGTGAAATAAAAATAAAACTTCCAGACACAAATGAGACTCTGACCATTTTACTCGACCTAGCAGAGCTGGTTAGGCAGTTTTCATGTTATCCAGAGCGTTGGTGACTGTAACTATGCTGACTGCACCAATTGAATGACGTTTTGTTTTGCCAGCGTTTACTGACACCTGGACATATTCAACGGGTGTTGAGCGCTAGTAAATTCATTATTCTGCTCTCTGGTACTCAGACAAGAGAGCTCTGAAATCAGAGTAGATAGCCAGAGCGAATTTATGAAAGCACCCGAATGTCCATTGAAAACACAACGACTATACCATTTAGCTAAGCTAAGAATGACGGAAATAATCAAGTCAATAAACGTTGGGTAGTTAGCTAGAATATAGTTCATATACTGGCAAGTTTGTATAAGTAGCCAACTAACGTTAGGTAGGTAGTTAACATACCGATACATACTGCTGTAATGATATGTAGTTCGTAAGGACCGTGTAGCTAACTAAGGTCAGGGCGTGACAATGTTCTCTGTTTTTGTTATTTTAGTTAGGTGAGTGTGTGACGAGGGTGGGTATGCTTGTTTTGTCGTGTCTAGGGTTTTTGTATATCTAGTTTTTTTTGTAAGTCTAGGTAATTGTATGTCTATGGTGGCCTGAATTGGTTCCCAATCAGAGGCAGCTGTTTATCGTTGTCTCTGATTGGGGATCCTATTTAGGTTGCCATTTTCCCTTTTGGTTTCGTGGGTTCTTGTCTATGTGTAGTTGCCTGTCGGCACTCGTTTTATATAGTGTCAAGTTCGTTTTGTTTGTTCAGTGTTCTTTAATAAAAGAAGTGTGTATGCTTACCACGCTGCGCCTTGGTCTCCTCCATACAACGAATGTGACAAACATACCGGTACATACTGCTGTAATGATAAGTTATCTGGTTCGTAAGGACAGTGTAGTTAACAAATTATTATCAGTTAACTTACTTTAAAAGTCATTACATTGCTCAACATTTTGTTAACATTTGTCATAATCCATTAAAGAGATGAATTTGTATCGGCTCTCGTCGGACTTGCATATTTTTCACCATTTTCTTCAAATCTGAAAGAAAATTGTGAAGCCACGCCCATTGTGGGATTCTATTTTACATTATAGCCATTACCATATGATTAAATATTATCTGATGTTGGCTGTGTGAAGTATCTGCATTTGTGCACGTGAGCATCATCAGGAGATTAAACAACTGCTTGCTACATCTACTTGCCTGTTTGTGTGTGACAAGAACTGAGTAACATGGTGTGACCTGCATGTTGCAAAACTGTAGATAACAGCCCAGCAGATGCGTTGTCCTTGTATGTGACAATATTGAGCACATGGTGTGGCTTGCTGTATCTTACAAAGTTGTGATAGGGAGGGGTGGTCATCACGAGGTTTAACTGAGATGGAAAATTACTGAACAACACAATAGCAGGAACTGAGCAACTGTTATAACTAGGGGGTGATACCAGAACCGTGAGAATCTATACATCGACAGAGGGTGGACTCCAAGAAGCGCCAAGAGGCGGGGACCAGCCTGAGCAAGTCTAAACCACGCTCATCCTCTACTGTGATAGACATAGTTCCAACCCATCTGTTGGCCTATCACAGCATATGAACAGCTGTTTTCTTACATCCTGTCAGTTCCCTGTTCTGCCCTGCGTGGTATTACAGTGAGCCCGTAAATACGAAAGTTGCATTTGCCATTTATTGCTTAGCTAATAAAAGTACATAGAGTACAATCAGTGACTCAGTGTTATAACTTGTTCTGATACCAGATTCGAATTGACGCAATCCTAACACCATTTCCTGAAGAATTGCATTAGGGGCCCTAAAGTACATTTTCTTTAGAATTGCACTGAAATAGTGTCCACTGCTTGTATACTTCGGATTTTGGCGAATGTAGTACAAGATCTAGGATCTTTAGGCATACTAACTATGACCAACAAGCATACCATATACTCAATTTACTTCACAAATAGTGCGGTTAGTATTCGAACACAGCTCAGGTCTCTGGGCTGCCATTTTGTTTCTGTTTAAATCCTTGGTTTTAAAAAAGCCACAAATCAATCAACCAATCTGCAGTTCAAACAATAACAAAGCTGTCATTCCACCACTGTTTTGGTAATAAGATGATGGGTCTGGAGAAATGTAACTAGTCTCAAATTCATAGACAGACCTATGGATGCCAGGACTGACCACCCATGATATCAGCATTATAGTTTTAACCATGTTGAGGCTATACAGTGTTGGTTTACATTGTTTCCAAAGATTGGGGTTAAAAAAAACTTTTTGGGGGTTCTGATGGGGTACAATAGTTGATCTAAGCTCATGAGGCATGTGTGTATTCTTCAAGGATCAATGGCTATAATTTAAAAAGTAATTTAAAAGTCCAAAATATTGTGGCAATTGCAGATTTCCGCTTTAACACCAAACATCAGTTCAACAACTGCAGAGTTTGTGCTTCTGTATTTAAGACAGTACTTACTAGTGTTAATCAGGGCCCGGTTTCCCAAAAGCATCTTACGACTAAATTCATTGATGGATGCCTTAAGATGCGTTTGGGAAACCGGGCCCAGATATCCAGTTTCCTCCTCTTCTTCCTCCTCCTTTTTTGATGTGACAGTCATCTCCCCCTCCTCTTTCACTCAAACTGCATCCTCCTCTTTCACTCTGAACGCGTCTTCCTCTTCTTTCACTGAAACGTCTTTCTCTTCTTTCACGGCAACAGACTCACCCTCTACTTGTTTTTGCAGGAGGAGAGTAGCTTAGTGACCGCATGGTCGGAGATGTTAGCTAGCTAGGCTAATGCTAACTTAACCAGCCCGCTAGCTGAATAATAACACCGTAAATATTAAATTAAATCGGTTAAAACCTCTTGCACTTAGCCATCCCGGATCCGGGATCGTGAATACAGCCTCAAGCTCATTACCATAACGCAACGTTAACTATTCATGAAAATCGCAAATGAAATTAAATAAATATGCTAGCTCTCAAGCTTAGCCTTTTGTAAACAACACTGTCATCTCAGATTTTCAAAATATGCTTCTCAACCATAGGAAAACAATCATTTGTGTAACAGTAGCTACCTAGCATAGCATTTAGCGTTAGCATTAGCGTTAGCATTAGCAGGCAACATTCTCACAAAAAACAGAAAATCATTCAAATAAAATCATTACCTTTGAAGAACTTCAGATGTTTTCAATGAGGAGACTCTCAGTTAGATAGCAAATGCTCCGTTTTTCCTGAAAGATGATTTGTTTAGGAGAAATTGCTCCGTTTGGTGCGTCACGTTTGGCTACCAAAAAAAACGAAAATTCAGTCTTCAAAACGCCAAACTTTTTTCCAAATTAACTCCATAATATCGACTGAAACATGGCAAACGTTGTTTAGAACCAATCCTCAAGGTGTTTTTCACATATCTCTTCGATGATATATCGTTTGTGGAAGTGTGCTTTCCCCTCTGAATCCCAGGAGAAAATGCCTGCGGCTGAAGATTACGCACCAATTTACACAAAGGACACCGGGCGGACCCGTGGTAAATGTAGTCTCTTATGGCCAATCTTCCAATGATATGCCTACAAATACGTCACAATGCTGCAGACACCTTGGAGAAACGATAGGAAGGGCAGGCTCATTCCCGGCGCATTCACAGCCATATAAGGAGACAATAGAAAACAGAGCTTTGAAAATTCTGCCCATTTCCTGGTTAAAGTATCATCGTGGTTTCACCTGTAGCATGAGTTCTGTGGCACTCACAGATAATATCTTTGCAGTTTTGGAAACCTTAGAGTGTTTTCTTTCCAAAGCTGCCAATTATATGCATAGTCGAGCATCTTTTCGTGACAAAATATTGCGCTTAAAACGGGCACGTTTTTTTATCCATAAATTAAAAGAGCGCCCCCTATATCCAAGAACTAACTAGATGACAGAAGTGGTTTTAAAACACAGTGGCTAATATACACTAAAGCGTGTAAAGAGCTTTATCGGTTCGGCTATTTTGTCTAGCAAGCTACCGAGGTGGCTGACTAACTGTTGCTGCTGTAGTAACCAAAAAAGTGTTAAACAAATCAAAATATATTTTATATTTGAGATTCTTCAAATAGCCACGTTTTGCGTTATTGGCAGCTTTGCACTCTCTTGGAATTCTCTTAACCAGCTTCACCTGGAATGCTTATCCAACAGTCTTGAAGGAGTTCCCACATATGCTGAGCACTTGTTGGCTGCTTTTCCTTCACTCTGCGTTCCGGTTCAGGGAGCCGTCAGTTGGACTCATTCCTCAATGTGTCCACCTGACCCATGAAATAGTCATTAAAGTAATTTGCAATGTCAGGTGGTTTTGAAATTGAATGTTACAATGGGTAGGAATTCAAACATGTCTGCCACTTGTGTTGAATCGAAGTTGTCCATAGATGTTTTCCATCAGCCTAGATTTAGTGATGATAATATCCTTTATTTTGACCTTGGTCACTAGAAGCATTCATTTACAATAACTGGTCTAGCTTGGTCACTAATGTATTTATTTACAATAACTGTTCTAGCTTGGTCACTAGATGTATTTATTTACAATAACTGGTCTAGCTTGGTCACTAGATGTATTCATTTACAATAACTGGTCTAGCTTGGTCACTAGATGTATTCATTTACAATAAGTGGTCTAGCTTGGTCACTAGATGTATTCATTTACAATAACTGGTCTAGCTGGTCACTACATGTATTCATTTACAATAACTGGTCTAGCTTGGTCACTAGATGTATTCATTTACAATAACTGGTCTAGCTTGGTCACTAGATGTATTCATCTACAATAACTGGTCTAGCTTGGTCACTAGATGTATTTATTCACAATAACTGGTCTAACTTGGTCACTAGATGTATTCATCTACAATAACTGGTCTAGCTTGGTCACTAGATGTATTCAACTACAATAACTGGTCTAGCTTGGTCACTAGATGTATTCATCTACAATAACTTTGCTCATCAGACAGATCTGCCCGCTACCTTTTTGGTATCATTACATTGATTCATTACATTTCTCAGCTCATCAATCCCTGGGGCATCGTTTGACCTCTGTCTGTTTTCTTAATGGGGCCTTGCTTATCAACAAAACGTATAAATCATTTCATAAACACACTCAATGCCCTTTCAGGATCATCCTCACTACACACTTCCAGCCATCGCACATTCTGAACCTCATCCATAAATGAGTCCTGACTGAACCTCTTGTAGGGCCTTGGGTAGGTTACCTTAGGATCAGTCTTTGGCATATCAGTCCTGACTGAACCTCTTGTAGGGCCTTGGGCAAATTACTTTGGTATTTGTGTTTTTCTCTTGAGTGTCACCAAGTTCTGATCACCACTGATACAGCTTTAGAATAATGTTCAGCCATGTTGGTAAAAATATGATGAACACAGTTTGATGATGTGGTATCAGACTTAGTAAACATTCTGGTTGGTAGTGCCTCCTTGGGTTATGTTACAACCATTGGCTACAGAAATAAGCTTTTTCCTCAGGTTCATGTCTACTATGTAGATCAGGCCAGGTGAGGAACAGTTCTCCAGGTACATGTCTACTATGTAGATCAGGTGAGGAGCAGTCCTCCAGGTTCATGTCTACTATGTAGATCAGGTGTGGACCAGTCCTCCAGGTTCATGTCTACTATGTAGACCAGGCCAGATGAGGACCAGTCCTCCAGGTTCATGTCTACAATGTAGACCAGGCCAGATGAGGACCAGTCATCCAGGTTCATGTCTACTATGTAGACCAGGCCAGGTGAGGAGCAGTCCTCCAGGTTCATGTCTACTATGTAGACCAGGCCAGGTGAGGACCAGTCCTCCAGGTTCATGTGTACTATGTAGACCAGGCCAGGTGAGGACCAGTCCTCCAGGTACATGTGTACTATGTAGACCAGGCCAGGTGAGGACAGGTCATCCAGGTTCATATCTACTATGTAGATCAGGTGAGGACCAGTCCTCCAGGTTCATGTCTACTATGTAGATCAGGTGAGGACCAGTCCTCCAGGTACATGTCTACTATGTAGACCAGGCCAGATGAGGACCAGTCCTCCAGGTACATGTCTACTATGTAGATCAGGTGAGGACCAGTCCTCTAGGTTCATGTCTACTATGTAGATCAGGTGAGGACCAGTCCTCCAGGTACATGTCTACTATGTAGACCAGGCCAGATGAGGACCAGTCCTCCAGGTACATGTCTACTATGTAGATCAGGTGAGGACCAGTCCTCTAGGTTCATGTCTACTATGTAGATCAGGTGAGGACCAGTCCTCCAGGTACATGTCTACTATGTAGACCAGGCCAGATGAGGACCAGTCCTCCAGGTACATGTCTACTATGTAGATCAGGTGAGGACCAGTCCTCCAGGTACATGTCTACTATGTAGACCAGGCCAGGTGAGGAGCAGTTCTCCAGGTTCATGTCTACTATGTAGATCAGGTGAGGACCAATTCTCCAGGTTCATGTCTACTATGTAGATCAGGTGAGGTCTTCACTTCAAAGCACAAGTCATCCATCCGTGAAGCGTTGAATAACAAATACCTAGCTAGCTAGCGACTCATTCACTCTGTAACCTTGAGTAGACTAGCAAATACCTAGCTAGCTAGCGACTCATTCACTCTGTAACCTAGCATTGAATAATAAATACCTAGCTAGCTAGCGACTCATTCACTCTGTAACCTAGCATTGAATAATAAATAGCTAGCTAGCTAGCGACTCATTCACTCTGTAACCTAGCATTGAATAATAAATAGCTAGCTAGCTAGTGACTCATTCACTCTGTAACCTAGCGGTGAATAACAAATAGCTAGCTAGTGACTCATTCACTCTAACCTAGTGTTGAATAACAAATACCTAGCTAGCTAGTGTTAGATTTGCGTCAATTCGAATCTCGTATAAGGATAAATATGACAATGAGTCACAGATTGTATACTATGTATTTTTTATTAGCTAAGCAATAAGTGGCAAAAGCAATTTTCGTATATACGGGCTCTCTGTCCCACTTCGCAGGGCAAACAGAGAACTGACTTGTTCTTGACAAAGATATTATAAATATACCCTGACAGAAATAGTTCCTGCTTCTGAGGCGGCCTGTCAGATTAGAGACTGGGCGTGGTTTAGATTCACCCAGCCTGTCGTTGATTGTTGGCGTAGAGCTGGTCCCGGCCCCCTAAGCGCTTCAGTTGATAGATGTAACTGTTGCTGTGAATAATATCTATGCGCTCATGCTCGATACCGTTATCTCGCACCTGGCTCCTGTTATCTAACAAAAGACCGTTTGTTCTCGCAACACTACGTTCTGAATGTGCCCCCCCAACTCATTGCACAGTCCTGTCTTCATGTTATTCTGTATTTTTCCATCATGAGAAAGGCCCATGGCCCTGAAACTGTTAACAATGTTTCAAGTCAGCTATGTTGCAAAACACATACATACATCCACACAAGCCAACAGCAGATAATATTCAATCACATATATGGTAATGGGCTAGAGTGCAGAACACAGAAACCTCATACTAGCCAACTAGTTTACCAAAACAGAAAATAGGACTCAGAGGATATATCAACATTATGACCTTGTTTGTGTCCTCCATCTTCACCAGCTGATGGAGAAACCATCTGAAGTACTTCTGGTCAGTTTCACTCTGATTTCAGGACGCAGACTGACCATCTGTAACAGTATAGCTTCCGTCCCTCTCCTCGCCCCAATCTGGGCTTGAACCAGGGACCCTCTGCACAGACAACTGCCTCCCCCGAAGCATGGAACCACTACTTCAAGGGCTCAGAGCGAGTGACATCACCGATTGAACCGCTATCAGCGCGCACCATCGCTAACTAGCTAGCTGACAAAAACAACTTTGTCATATTTTTTTAAAATAGAGTGGTGATCTGCACTTGCTACATCAGTTTGTTCCACGCATGAATGCATTATATGTACCCATTGATTATTGAAGAATATAACTTGTTTCTTGAATTTTGTTCAACCGTCGTACCCCGTCAGAACCCAAACTATAAACTACCCGGTCGGGGCGTTGGGTTTGAGCCTGAAGGTAGGGAGGGACAGTTCCCCTTGCTGCTCCGTAGGCAAACTCCTTGTAGTGTGAGTGTGCGTAGGAGCAGGGTGACATGGGAGAACTTGGGAAGGTTGAACACCAGGCGAGCTGCGGCGTTCTGGATAAATTGATGGCACAAACGGGGAGCCCAGCAAACAATGTTATTCTGGTTAAACAGTGAGAGACTAGTTTATTATGGACTAACCATCTAACAATTTGAATGACACAACTCCTGTTATTCTGGTTAAACAGTGAGAGACTAGTTGGTTAAGGAGTGGGGATTTTTTGACAATTAGGAAATAATATGTAATGTTTTACTCGTACCTCAGCCAGCATTGTGAATGGTTAGGAAATAATATGTCATGTTTTACTCGTACCTCAGCCAGCATTGTGAATGGTGTCTGAGGTGGTGACATACTAGACCATGGCAGTAAACCTGGTCATGCATGAAAGGGCTGGGGTGGTTCTGTGGTTATAAGTTAATGACCTTGGAATACATTTCTGGCCATGCTGGCAGGGTCTGAAGCAAACCCAATGTCCACCTGGCACACTGGTAGGGTCTGAATCAAACCCAATGATAACCTAGCACACTGACAGGGTCTGAATCAAACCCAATGTCCACCTGGCACACTGGTAGGGACGGAATCAAACGCAATGATAACCTGGCACACTGACAGGATCTGAATTAAACTCAATGTCCACCTGCTACACTCTGGGCATAACTTTGCTGTCTCTTTCCATGAAACATGAACACCAAATGCTTGGGAACCTAACAAGTCTTCAGGCAAGGTTACTCATGTGGTTAACTAAACCACCTCTATTAGACTTCACCTCAGTGAGTTTAGGTTGGGGAAACCTTGGAGGAGAGGGCTTTGGACCTCATCTCAGTGAGTTTAGGTTGGGGAAACCACGGAGGTAAGGGCTTTGGACCTCATTTCAGTGAGTTTAGGTTGGGGAAACAACGGAGGAGAGGGCTTTGGACCTCATCTCAGTGAGTTTAGGTCGGGGAAACTGTGGAGGAGAGGGCTTTGAACCTCATCTCAGTGAGTTTAGGTTGGGGAAACCACGGAGGAGAGGGCTTTGGACCTCATCTCAGTGAGTTTAGGTTGGGCGTTGGACCTAGTTCATGTCATTGAGGAGGAGAGAGCAGCTGTAACACAGTACCTGGTCTAGTTCATGACATTGAGGAGAGAGCAGCTGGAACACAGTACCTGGTCTAGTTCATGACATTGAGGAGAGAGCAGCTGGAACACAGTACCTGGTCTAGTTCATGACATTGAGGAGGAGAGAGCAGCTGTAGGAAAATGGTCCAATTCAGCACTTATCAAGAGAACATCCCTGGCCATCCATACTGCCTCTGATCTGACGGACTCACTAAACATAGAACATCCCTGGCCATCCATACTGCCTCTGATCTGACGGACTCACTAAACAGAGAACATCCCTGGTCGTCCATACTGCCTCTGATCTGACGGACTCACTAAACATAAATGCTTCGTTTGTAAATTATGTCTGAGTGTTGGAGTGTGCCCCTGGCTATCCGTAAATAAAAAAACAAGAAAATGGTGCTGTCTGGTTTGCTTAATATAAGGAATTTGAAATGATTCATATTTTTACTTTTGATACTTAAGAATATTTAAAACAAAATAATTTTTGACTTTTACTCAAGTAGTATTTTACTGGGTGACTTTCTATACTTTCCTCAAGTATGACAATTGGGTACTTTTTCCACCACTGATCATGAGTCTAATCTAGTCTCCTTCAGCATGGTTAGCCTCATTATTAGTCTAATCTGGTGTCCTTCAACATGGTTAGCCTCGTTATTAGTCTAATCTGGTCTCCTTTGACATGGTCAGCCTCATTAGGAGTGTAATCTGGTCTCCTTCAACGGGGTAGGCTCATTATGAGTCTATTCCGTTCTCCTTCAACATGGTTAGCCTCATGAGTTTAATCTGGCCTACTTCGACAAGGTTAGCCTAATTATGGATCTAATCTGGTCTCCTTCAACATGGGAGCCTCATTATGAGTCTACTCTGGTCTGCTTCAACATGGTCAGCCTCATTATGAGTCTAAACTGCTCTCCTTCAACATGGGGAGCCTCATTATGAGCCTCATTAATTGTCTGATGAAAAAGAAAACCCACACACTGATCAGTATCAATCAGCCTTTTGTTTTCTTTCAAGTTATTAACTAATGATGAACACACACAAGTTCACAGATGTGAGTGCTTTACCCATTTCTAACAGTATCATTTCAAATGGAGAAAACATCTCAGCAAAATGGAAACAATGTGGGAGGATTAGCCAATCCTGTTTCAGTATCGAAATTACAAACCACATGAATAAGTGCATTGGACACGTCTATGAAGCCAATACTAATCCATCATGTCTGCATTGGACACGTCTATGAGGTCAATACTAATCCATCATGTCTGCATTATTGGACACGTCTATGAAGCCAATACTAATCCCATCATGTCTGCATTGGACACGTCTATGAAGCCAATACTAATCCATCATGTCTGCATTATTGGACACGTCTATGAAGCCAATACTAATCCATCATGTCTGCATTGGACACATCTATGAAGCCAATACTAATCCATCATGTCTGCATTGGAAACGTCTATGAGGTCAATACTAATCCCATCATGTCTGCATTGGACACGTCTATGAAGCCAATACTAATCCATCATGTTTGCATTGGACACATCTATGAAGCCAATACTAATCCCATCATGTCTGCATTGGACACACCTCTGGTCTGATGAAACCAAGATTGAACTCTTTGGCCTGAATGCAAAGCATCAAGTCTGGAGGAAACCAGGCACCATCCCTACGGTGAAGCACGGTGGTGGCAGCATCATGCTGTGGGGATGTTTTTCAGTGGCAGGGACTGGCAGACTAGTCAAGATCGAGGGAAAGATGAACGGAGCAAAGTACAAAGATGTTTCTACTGATGAAGCTCATATCCATATCACGCTGAAATCAATAGAACAGGGGGCAAACAATTAGGGTTCTCCATTAAAATACTCCTACTACAACATTAAAACATTCTACACTGTGACATTTCATTGATATCATGAAACAACTCCTTCATGTATGTATTTTCTGATGTTTGATCAGCGATCTTTTATCAGAGTATCTCTTGTCACATTGATCACAGCTATGAGGTTTCTCTCCTGTGTGTGTTCTCTGGTGTTCAATAAGACGGCTAGATGTAACAAAACTCTTCCCACATTGATCAC
The DNA here is from genome assembly GCF_018296145.1 of Oncorhynchus tshawytscha. Taxonomy (NCBI): domain Eukaryota; kingdom Metazoa; phylum Chordata; class Actinopteri; order Salmoniformes; family Salmonidae; genus Oncorhynchus; species Oncorhynchus tshawytscha. The sequence goes on along the minus strand of NC_056460.1, from coordinate 3,590,502 downwards.
AGCTATGAGGTTTCTCTCCTGTGTGTGTTCTCTTGTGTACAACAAGACTGCTCGATTTAGTAAAACTCTTCCCACATTGATCACAGCTATAAGGTTTCTCTCCTGTGTGTGTTCTCTGGTGTGATACCAGATTGCTTGACTGAGTAAAAGTCTTCCCACATTGATCACAGCTATAAGATTTCTCTCCTGTGTGTTTTCTCTGGTGTGATAACAGGCTGCCTAAGTGAGTGAAACTCTTCCCACATTGAGTACAGCTAAGAGATTTCTTTCCTGTGTGTGTTCTCTGGTGTACAATCCATTGGCTAGATGTAGTGAAACTCTTCTCACATTGAGTACAGCTATACGGTTTTTCTCCTGTATGTGTTCTCTGATGTATAGTCAGACAGCTAGATATAGTAAAACTCTTCCCACATTGATCACATCTATAAGGTTTCTCTCCAGTGTGAATTCTCATGTGTACTTTTAGTGATTTTAATCTTAAGTAACTTTTCCCACAATCAAAACAGTGGTGAGATTTCTCTCCCGTGTGAATTCTCAGGTGTACTTTTAGTGAATTTGATCTTGAGAAACATTTCCCGCAGTCAGAGCAGCAGTATGGTTTCTCTCCTGTGTGGACTTGCTGGTGTATTTTAAGTTCTGATGAAGATTTGCAACATTTCCCACAGGCAGAGCAGCAAATAGATTTCTTCCCTGTGGGTCTCTGCAGGTGTTTATTGAGGTGTTTTGATCTGGAGAGACTCTTCTCTGCCTCGTCAGCATCATGATGTTGTTGAGGCTCCCCAGAGGATCCACGATAGTCCCGTATCTCTCCTGTGTGAACAACAAGTCAGACTGATGGTTTAAGGCCCACAACAGCAGAAACCCACTGTAAAATGTGATGCCAACAGCGTAGCCATGATGTTGTTCAAACAATTGACGTCTGTAATGAAATTATTCAACAAATGGCTTAAAATGAGCAAAAAGTCATAATTTGTATTGTTTTCACATTAGCTGGGGAATGATGATTGTAGGCTAGAAATAAGTTATTAAAGTTGTTGAAATCCTAAGCAGTGTGCCAGACAACTTTTGGTCTCCAATATAGGCCCCTTACTGTGTTTGCTAAAATTGGCGCACGAGGGCGATGCATACGCAATTTGGTTGCAGAAACTCCTCCATGCTAATGCGGAAACACCAACAGACCTACTGTAGGACCCATAACTTCACCTAACAACAACATAGACCTACTGTAGGACCCATAACCTCCCCTAACAACAACATAGACCTACCCTAGGACCCATAACTTCACATAACAACAACATAGACCTACTGTAGGACCCATACCTTCACCTAACAATAACATAGACCTATGACTACAAATCATTTAATATTTCAGGTGAAACATGGAAACTAAAATGTCTTTGTCATAAAACTGTCTTTACCGACGTAAATGAATGAAGAAGCACTTTGGTTGTTGTTGCCTGTCGTGATGTTTGTCATGTGACTGGCATTCAGAAAATTATTTCCTGGATCAGCTGATGATAGTTGAACATGTGACTAACTAAACAGCTACAGTATTAAGAATGATGTGTAATTATTGAAGAACCGCGTTAATGACAGTATCCATTTGGGCGTTGTCAATAAAGTTAAGGTGACTCTCGGTTAGAACCATTGGATTTTGCAAACCCTGAAATTATTTAGGATTTCTGTGCCCATGAAAAATGTTTTCCCAGCATAGCACAAGGAGACACGAAATGGCACGTAGTTAGAGAGCATTTCAGAGATCTGAATAGAAAAAAAGTGTCCGACAGCAAGACACCAGTATTTAAGTTGAAGTTCACATCATATGACAAGCTTAACATTATGACTATGACTACTGTTCCCTGAAGGAGGGAAACTATGTACAACATACTATGGGAAAATAAAATCATTCCCCAACTGACCCAAACGGATACTAAATGAAATGGCCCATAGCAGACCACCCAGACCTGACCCCGCAAGATGTGTCAGTTTTGTAAATGTATTCACTGTCTTTTGTTTGAAACACTCCTGTCAATGTTGAGTAAGGACGCACACCTGATTATGCATATAGAAGTAGGACTAGTCTACCTGGCCAGTTCGCAAATGTAGGCCTATATATGTGCCCATTTGGGGATGTCTGATAGTATTTCTGATTGTCTTAATGCACCACCACTAATAAGTTGTGGAGCTTCTCAACAAAAAAAAGATTCAGCTTCTCCAACTAATTTTTTCTTCGCCTCAAACAGCAAGTAAACAAAGTCTTATTAGAATCCATTGCGAATGACAATAGTTGCTCGAAGTATTTGTAAAATATTTCCAGCTCTCGCCCTTTCGATAACCACTCAGCACGAAAGGAAACAAATGTAATGCGCTGATCCAGTGGAAATGTCATAAAATACCTGATTACTTCTTATCCTTTGCACAAATAGCTTACAGCGGTGTCTGTCCTAAACTCACTGGAGCGGGAAACCCGAGGGCCCAGAATATTTTAAACAATGTTGCAAACTTGCTACCGCGAGATTCGAGCCAACCCAGTTGATAGAATGTTTCAAGTTCGTTGTACATAGGCCAAGTGCAGCCAATGTAATATATAGAATATTTATTTTTATCAGGATATTTTCTAACTGCAGGCTGCAATGTTTTTATTTGTTGGCTTTATGTAGGCTATTTTTACATAGTTGGCAATGGCAATGAAAGTTACTTTTAGATTTGTACAATTTTCATATTGATTTAGATAGAATGAAGATTAATCACAGACAATGATTTTGAGATACTATTATAAATTCAATCAAACTGTTCCACAAAAATGTGCATATTAAAATCATAACTGGTACGCAAATTGGTAGAAAAGGTAAGACACATTTGCACTCCAAATGTTGGTTGCTGACTGCTTGTGTAGCCTATTACCAGCAACGTCAGAATTTATGAAGGCCAGCAGGACGAGGTGGTTCAGGAAGAGTTTCTTCTCTTCTGGTGAAATGAAAATAAATTGGCTGAATATTATACAATGATAGCTCTAACAATTCGACCCCCACAGGAAATCTTCACTGGCAATTCTAAAATATACTATATATCCTAGAAACCTGGTTAAACTGTCATTATGACATTATGGATGAATTCTAGAATGTACTATATATCCTAAAAACCTGGTTAAACTATAATTATGACATCATGGATGGCCAGTCCTTGTACTCATAGTGTAGTGAATTCAGGGGAGCCCTGAGCTGGACTCAAACCTGGGTTCAGTGACTGTCAAGCCAACACCTTATAACAGTTAAGCCAAGATGTCTTAACTTCTTGATGAGGTCCCTATGAACTTGAGAGTGGTTACATGTCTCCAGCCCCATCACTCAGCTGTTTACCAAACCAAGTCTCTTGGCAGCCATTTTGTTGCTGTTTAAATGCTAGGTTGTCCCTTTAAAAAGCCACAGATCAATCAACCAATCTGCAGTTGAAACAATAACAAAGCAGTCATTCCACAACTGTTTTGGTAATAAGATGATGATGGGCCTGGAGAAATTGAACAGACCTATGGATGCAAGGACTGACCATCCATGATATCAACATTATAGTTTTAACCATGTTGAGGCTGTTGATTTACATTGTTTCTAAACATTGGAGTAAAAAAACTGATTTGGGTTTCTGATGGGGTACAACAGTTGAACTAAGCTCATTGAGGCATGTGTTATATTCTTCAAGAATCATTGGCTATAAATAAATAATTTAAAAGTCAAAATAAGGATGTAGCAATTGCAGATTTCCCCTTTAACACCAAACATTAGTTCAACAACTGCAGAGTTTGTACCTTTGTATTTAAGACAGTACTTACCAGTGGTAATCACGGCCCGGTTTCTCAAAACCATCTTATGGCTAAGTTCATCGTTAGAACCACTGGATGCCTTAAATTTCGTTTGGGAAATCGGGCCCAGATATCCAGTTTCCTCCTCTTCCGATGTGGCCGTAATCTCCCCCTCTTTCACTTCAAAAACTGCATCATACTCTTCTTTTACTGTAACATCCTCCCCCTCCTTCACTCTGAACGCGTCTTCCTCTTCTTTCACCGAAACGTCTTTCTCTTCTTCTTTCCCTGTAACTGCCTCGCTCTCTACTTGTTTTTCTATTGTAACATCCTTCTCTTCCTCCTCTTCTTTTACTGTAACATCCTCCTCCTCTTCTTTCACTCTGAACGAGTCTTCTCCTTCTTTCACTGAAACGTCTTTCTCTTCTTTAACTATAACAGCCTCACTCTCAACTTCTTGTTTTACTGTGACATTATTCTCTTCCTCCTCCTCTTTGACGAGAGCTTCTTTCTCCGTCCAGCAGACATCCTCTTCTTTAGTAGAAGGAGAGTAGCTTAGTGAAGTCATGGTCGGAGATGTTAGCTAGCTAGGCTAATGCTAAATTAACCAGCCCGCTAGCTGAATAATAACAACACAGTAAATATGAAATTAAATCGGATAACTTTAAAACACAGTGGCTAATACCCACGAAAGCGTCTAAAGAGCTTTATTGGTTCAGCTATTTTGTCTAACAAGCTACCGAGGTGGCTGACTAACTGTTGCTGCTGTTGAAAGAAGCGTTCCGTCCATTAGATTATACGTCACACTAGCAGCATTGCCTTAAATTCTCACACCACCATCTGCTGACTGGAGTGGGTAACGCAGTTGAGTAAAATGTAAATGCAGGATGCATGAGTTTTTACTCACCAGTGTAACAACACAGTGTGGTTAAATATTTAGTAAGCTAGTTGTAGTCACGATCTGGTTACCTATAAGTACAAGCTGTTATGTTTTTTGCGTTATTACATATTTATTAACTTATTTTGTGAACTCTTCCAAACTACCTACAATGCAGTATTTCTCAACGTCATATGGATGATCAACTCGGTGCTACTGAGTTTGTATGCCAGTGTAACGGTGTAATGAAGTTACAATTTTAAAAAAATATATTTAACCTTTATTTAACTAGGCAAGTCAGTTAAGAATAAATTATTATTTACATTGACGGCCTACCCTGGCCAAACCCTAACCCAGACGATGCTGGGCCAATTGTGCGCTGCCCTATGCGACTCCAAATCACCGCTTGTTATCACGGCTTGTTATATCACGGCTTGAAGCCTGGATTTGAACTAGGGTCTGTAGTGACGCCTCTAGCACTGAAATGCAGTGCCCTAGACCGCTGCGCTGCTCTTGTGTTTGCGTACCACTCAGTGTAATACACTCAGTGATAAAGATATGGGATTCTGGGTAATCCACAGCAGATTTTTGGAAAATTTGAAATTTGAGTGGTCCTGGGATAGAAATGTATAAAGTTGACATTACATCATACAATCCACGTTTTAAATCATACATTAGCAATTTATGTTTTAGTAACTACTGTTGTTGGTTTGGCGTCAAATAAGCCTCTTTATATGTTATTTTCCGAATCTCAGATTTTCATTTGGGTTTTATGTGAAAGTTCCCTCTTTCAAATTGGAAATTGACTGGAAAATGCATTCTTTGATATTTGGTTAGATGGCGTTATGTATTTCCAAAACGTTGGCTACTTTAATCACCCAAGTAATGAGTGCAAACGATTGGTTTAATTTGAAGTTCTACATTTGAAGTTATTGCTGTTGTAGTTTACATCATAGGGAATCGGCTGGTCCTCCGTGTTACATCACACCTGACTTCATCATTCTGAATTCTGATTGATTGGTTTTATGTAATAGCTCCAAAAATAGAGCAGTGAGGTGTGACTTTGCAATGGGACTTTTTTTTTAAATTGTGAAAAATATTGTATTTGATCTTTTATAAACTTTACCATAACTTAACCATTTTGTTACCCTCTGTCCTCTCCACTGCGTTAACAATGGAGGATTGGTTGATTTCCAGTTTTTAAGTACAGTATGTAAGATGATTGACGAGAAAAGTATCGTCCAACCATCGGGTAACTTGTTTCATGCGCATGAAAGGTGAGGGTGAATTTCGGATGTTCACTGCTTGTATTGATGAAGGAGTGGAATTGATGAAGTTCCTCTGCTGTCCTCTGGAATAGAAGAAACACGTCATCAATGAAGACTTTTTCAGAGCCTGATGAGGTGCTAGAATGGATTGACATTCACATTCTTCTCAAAAAACCAAACATACAGATTGGCATAATTAGATACAATTTTTTAAACTACAATGACCATAATGACTTGCGTGCCTACTTGTCTTGTCTGTGTTTCTTTTACACCTGCTATGTAAAAGAGACAGAACACTTCTACAGCCAGAGAGGTAACACATGGTTTAGATGGTAAATATTTATGTCCCCTTAGCGGTTCATCATGTAAGCAGGGAATATGTTCCATCATCTGTTTATTTACATTAGTGCAAATTCTCCACTGATATTGGTTAAATTTCTCGCCCTTTTGGCTGTATGAAAATTAATTTCCCCTCAGACACAAACATTTGTTCTTTGATATTATGAAGGTCATATGTAAAATGTACTTTTACCCCACACATTCACCCCATGACTTTACATAGCTGATATTCAGTGGCCTGACTGCATCCAGACTGTCAAAGGCCCATCCTGGTAGATCTGAACCTAATGCAGCTTGGAGTGATCAGATGACAGAAGTCACATTTAGGTGCCCGGTGTAAAAGAGGTCATAGATGCTCCATATCCATTACTTTGAATATTTTATATAATATGACAATATGTTTATTTCTGTGTTGCAGGGGCAGTCAAGAAACCACCTCAAGCCCCTGGTTTACCACTCCACCATGCCTTCAGCAGGCTGGAAAAGTGAGATTGATCTGGTTGATCCATTTCTTTGTTTACATTTTCAGTAGTTGAATCCTTTGACATGGGATTGATACTGATTTTCATACTAACCGGGACCAAGAGTCTGTTGATTGGTCGGTCATCGTGTTCATTTGTTGAAATCAAGCTTTATTTGTACAGCACATTTCAGACATGAATGCAACAAAATGACTTCACAGGAAAATCCTATGAAAATAAGCAGAAATATTTAGTACACAACAAACAGATGACTAACTGAATGACTAATGAGCACCTTAAGGAAATGCCATTGATTAAAATATTAATTGGATGCAAAATCCAATCCAAATTATAGGCTTGTTTTTTTAGGAGGAGCTCTGAAAGACACAATGGGGGTGTCCACTGAAAGTTGACTAGTAACAACAACTGGGACCTAAAAGACACCCACCATGAGACCCACTAAATCTGCCCAAGAAAAGGCAAACAAAAGAAAAACCCACAACAAACTTAAAGACAGGACGCAAACCAAAAAAGTGGAGCAAGTAAAGGTGTTGATTCTCCACATCTATCAAGACTACTGGAGCACCGGGCCAGACACTCTTAAATAGAACCTGGACCAGCTCAGGTGAAACACCTTCCCACTAACAAGATGGACAAGCCAGCACAGGTGTAATACATACTGACTAACAAGGTGACACCAATCAGTGCGTCCTACGTGCTAACGAGCTAGACGTGCACCAAAGACACATTTCAGTTGTACAACTGACGATGTTTCCCCCTTTCCTACATGCTAACGTCCAACCTCAAAACATAAATGGAAAAACCAAAGCCTGTAACACCTTCCCACTGAAGACAACCAATATATCCTATATTTTTGTTGGACAAGTTTGCTCACCACCAACAGAAAACTACTGCCATTTCACATAAATCAACTACAAAGCTTCACCAATATAAACATGGTGTTCACTGTCAACAAGAAAAACACATTTCTAAATAATACATTTTGGGGGAAACCTCCACGAGCTTCTAGAACTCTAGTCCCCTTGGAACGAGCCCAAACAAAACTCATCTCCAATATGGAAAAACGGACAATCAAAATAAATTGTGATCCATGGTAACACATTGGCTAAACGCAAAACACAAATCTTTCTAACTGCCCACCTTTGAGACAATCAGCAACCAAGTTGTCCTTACCACGGACATGTCTGATTTCAAGAGGAAACTCCTGCAATATCCTTAGTTACTTTCCACCTCACTGCAGAGCTTCTCTCTCTTTTCAGGGTTCACTAGATAGGCATGTTGTTGGATCGGGGCCCAGTTCCCAATGTCATCCTCTAGTACATTTGGGTTGGCACATCTAAGAATTAACCCCAATATATGTATTGTCAATTAATCACTTAATGTTGAGGCATGGAATAATAAAACATGTATCTTTTGTCAGGCTCTATTTTTGTTTGTCACTTTTTGTTAAATCTCATAAATAGTAACTCTTTCAATTCAGAGCCTGGATTTCTCCCCTGAGGCTAATATCACCTGAACAGGGGGGCAAACGTTTACATTCTGACATTCATTAAAATACTCCTATGACATATTAAAAACATTCTACATTGTGACATTATTTTATTGATATCATGAAACAACTCCATGTATTTTCTGATGTTTAATCAGAGATCTTTTAACAGAGTATCTCTTCCCACATTGATCACAGCCACAAGGTTTCTCTCCTGTGTGTGTCCGCTGGTGTACTATTAGGCTGCTTTGCTGAGTAAAACTCTTCCCACATTGAGCACAGCTATAAGGTTTCTCTCCTGTGTGTATTCTCTGGTGTATAGTTAGATAACTAGATGTAGTAAAACTCTTCCCACATTGAGCACAGCTAAAAGGTTTCTCTCCTGTATGTCCCCGCTGGTGTACTATCAGGTTGCATCGCTGAGTAAAACTCTTCCCACATTGTTCACAGCCGTAAGGTTTCTCTCCTGTGTGAATTCTTTGATGTATTTTAAGGTCCGATGAAGAGTTCAATCTTTTCCCACAGTCAGAGCAGCAGATAGATTTCTTCCTTGTGCGTCTCCGCTGGTGTTTCTTGGAGAGTTCTGATCTGGAGAGACTTGTCTTTGCCTTGTCAGCGTCATGTTGTTGTTGAGGCTCCCCAGAGGATCCACGATTGTCCAATCTCTCTCCTGTGTGAACGACAAAGTCAGACAGATGGTTAAAGGCCCACAACAGCAGAATACCACTTTTTATTTGAGGTAAAAGGTGATTCCCAGAGTGTACCCATGAAGTTGTACAACAATTGACGTCTGTTAAATTTGACAATTAAGACAGTCAAGTTAGCAACAAGTCATTTTGTCTTGTTTTCACATAAGTCGTAACATCGATGATTGCAGGCTAGAAATAAGTTATTCAAGTTGTTGAAATCCTAAGCATTGTGCCAGACAACTTTTGGTCTCCAATATAGTCCCCCTCTGTGTTTGCTAAAATAGGCGCACGAGGGCGATGCACACACAATTTGGTTGTAGAAACTCCTCCCTGCTAATGAGGAAACCGATAGTTATGGATGTACTATAGCTGCCTGGAGCAAAAATGGCGAGCAAAGATTTTAGTTTTTCACAATGTATTCTGAATATTACAGCGCACTATCAGCGCAAGATCAGGAGTACTCTAGGAAACTCACATTATGCTCTGTGTCTATTCACTAATTCAACACCGTGGGGAAATCTCAGGGGAGTTCTCATAGGCTGACAGCAAAAATAGCCTCCATTTCCAGGTTGCTTATGAGTGCATTTCACATTACTATTGGAATATAATTGTAAGGCTCATTTGAATTTCCTGCTTGTCGCAAATCAACTGCTTTACACTTACAAAACACTTCAACCAGTAAAATGCTCTTTGGCTAGCTTTGCCATCAGCCTGACAATGAGGGTTCGTACAGTAAATGTTTGGCCCATAACTTCACCTAACAATAACATAGACCTACTGTAGGACCCATAACTTCACCAAACAATAACATAGACCTACCATAGGACCCATAACTTCACCTAACAACAACATAGACCTACTGTAGTACCCATAATGTCAACAAACATAGACCTACTGTAGGACCCATAACTTCACCTTACAATAACATAGACCTACTGTAGGACCCATAACTTCACCTTACAATAACATAGACCTACTGTAGGACCCATAACTTCACCTAACAACAACATAGACCTACTGTAGGACCCATATCTTCACCTAACAACAACATAGACCTACTGTAGGACCCATAACTTAACCTAACAATAACATAGACCTAGGACTACAAATCATTTAATATTTCAGGTGAAACATGGAATCTAAACTGTATTTGTCATGACATTTCATAACCTGATCACCAGATAATTTTGTGAATAATCCCACTAGGCTACTCTGTAATGTGTTGTCATTATAAATGTCCTGAATAATGGAAAATAGTGCTGTGTGTTGTACAATAGCCTATCCATCAAGGAACAGTTCTCTACACATTATGAGCTAAGTATCTCTGTTTCCAAACAGACTAACAAGACCCTCCTGTAAATCAAGCAGACAATAACACATAATAAACATACATTTGTTAGGGCAGTTGGATCCAACGTGGAGCACGGCATAACTGTCTTTACCAGAGTAATGAATGAAGAAGCACTTTGGTTGTTGTTGCATGTCGTGATGTTTGTCATTTGACTGGCATTCAGAAAATGATTTCCTGGATCAGCTGATGATAGTTGAACATGTGACTGTAACTAAACAACTACAGTATTAAGTATTATGTGTAATTATTGAAAAACCATGTTAATGACAGTGTCCATTTGGGTGTTGTCAATAAAGTCAAGGTGACTCTCGTTGAGAATCATTGGATTTCGCATACTCTGAAATTATTTAGGATTTCTGTGCCTATGAAAACTGTTTTCCCAGTGTAATATAAGGGAACACTAAATGTTACAATTCAGAGATCTGAATACAAAAAACTGTACTAATAGGAAAATAACCTAAACCACAAGGCCAAATATACACTGGAGGAACTTACCAAGATGACATTGAATGTTCCTGAGTGGCCTAGTTACAGTTTGGACTTAAATCGTCTTGAAGGTCTATGGCAAGACTTGAAAATGGCATTCTAGCAATGATCACCAACCAACTTGACAGAACAGGAAGGATTTTAAAAAGAATAATGAATATTCACATGAAGATCAGTCGCCTATTGGATGACATCATGACTTCCCATCAAGCCAACTCCTTGAATGCCTTACTACTATCCTTCTAGTTTGCAGTTGTCTAAAAAAAAACGATTTTTCTCAAACATTTATTTGTTTCCCTTTAGTGTGTTTATACTTTACTGTATTTATATATCACTTTTCAACAGGAAAAGTTCAAAAATCACTGGAGGATGTCATGAACAATTCCGACAGTACAAAAACATATTTAAGTGTAGAACGCCCTTTTAAAAATCACACATTAGTTCAACAACTGCAGAGTTTGTGTCCCTGTTTAATAAGACAGTACTCACTGTATTTACTGGTGTTAATCAGATCAATGTCCCTGTTTTATAAGATAGTACTCACTGTATTTACTGGTGTTAATCAGAACAATGTCCCTGTTTTATAAGATAGTACTCACTGTATTTACTGGTGTTAATCAGATCAATGTCCCTGTTTTATAAGATAGTACTCACTATATGTACTGGTGTTAATCAGAACAATGTCCCTGTTTTATAAGATAGTACAATATGTATTTACTGGTGTTAATCAGATCAATGTCCCTGTTTTATAAGATAGTACTCATTGTATTTACTGGTGTTAATCAGATCAATGTCCCTGTTTTATTAGATAGTACTCACTGTATTTACTGGTGTTAATCAGTTCTCCAGTCTTCTCTTCTTCGTCCTCCTCTAATGTGACAGTAATCTCCCCCTCTTCATCCTCCACTCCAAAAACTGCATCTTCTTCCTCTTCTTTCACAGTAACATCCTCCTCCTCCTCTTTCACTCTGAAGGCGTTTTCCCCTTCTTTCATTGAAACGTCTTTCTCTTCTTCTTTCACGGCAACAGCCTCACCCTCTACTTGTTTTTGTATTGTAACAGCCTCCTCTTCCTCCTCCTCTTTCACTAGAGTTTCTTTCTCCGTCCAGCAGACCCCCTCTTCTATAGCAGGAGGAGAGTAGCTTAGTGAACTCATGGTCGGAGATAATAGCTAGTTAGCATTAGCGACTAAACTAGTGCTAACTTAACCAGCCAGCTAGTTGACTTACAACGTAAATATTACATTAAATGGGGTATCTAGTTGTTTCCACATAAGTATATTTAACTCATAGTGGGAAATAAACCACGAAATTGCCTAAATAACTTGAATGTTCCGACTCTGTTGTCCAGCGAGCTACCGAGGTGGCTGCAGTTGTTGAAGAAGCGTTCCGTCCACTAGATTATGCGTCACACTAGAAACATCACCTGAAAGACACATATCGCCATCTGCTGTCTGGAGGGAGGAAACGCAGTTGAGGAGGGAAAACTATTTTTATTCTTCATTGAATTATAATATATCTAAAGCAGTTAGGGAAACGTTTTTTTTTATCTCCATTAAATAAGAATATTATATCAACACGTACAAAGAGCAACAAGTGTTTGATTAGTTCAGATTTTTTTATGAGAATTTAAAACAAACTCTACATCTACTCCACATCTATATTTCTGATTCAGTCAAATAACTAGATATCAAAATAAGCACCTAGTTATTGATACCCTTGATAAAGATGAGCAAAAATGACTGTATAAAATAAATGAATAAACTTTACCCACTACCAGGATATTTTAGCCCAAAACCTGGGATACCTCTCTGCTAGGAGGCTGAAACTTGGCCAAAAGTGGATCCTCCAGCAAGACACATCAACAAAGAAATTGTAAAATGTATAAAATAATATAACTTCCCTTTATATTGTTGGTGTAACAATACATCATGTAGATGTATATAATGAACAGACAAGGTCTATACTGCTCCTACATGGTGTAACAATACAGTGCATTCGGAAAGTAAAAAGTATCACTTTTTCTTTTTTTTTTTACATTACCGTGGCAGCCTTATTCTAAAAATGGATTTAAAAAATAATAATAATTCTCAATCCACACACAATACCCCATAATGACAAACCAAAAACACGTATTTAGATTTGTTTGCTAACGTATTAAAATAAACAGAAAAATCATATTTACATAAGTATTCAGACCATTTACTACGTACTTTGTTGAAACACCTTTGGCAGCGATTACAGCCTTGAGTCTTCTTGGGTATGACACTACAAACTTGGCACACCTGTATTTGGGGAGTTTCTATCATTTTTCTCTGCAGATCCTCTCAAGCTTTGTCAGGTTGGATGGGGAGCTGTAGATGTATAGTACCCTTCAAAAGTTTGGGGTCACTTAGAAATGTCCTTGTTATTTAAAGAAAAGCACATTTTTTGTAAACACTATGCCGGCCTTCTTGTTCTATAACAAAGCTTTTGTAAACAGTGTTTTTTCATGCAGCAATTCAACCACAAAGGCCTGATTCATGCAGTTTCTGAACAGTTGATGTTGAGATGTGTCTGTTACTTGAACTCTGTGATGCATTTATTTGGGCAGCAATCTGATGTACAGATAACTCTAAAGAACGTATCTTCTCCAGCATAGGTAACTCTGGGTCTTCCTTTCCGGTGGCAATCCTCATGAGAGCCACCCATACCCTGTCACAACACAACTGATTGGCTCAAATGCATCAAGAAGGAAATAAATTCCACAAATGAACATTTAACAAGGCACACCTGTTAATTTAAATGAATTCCAGGTGACTACCTCATGAAGCTGGTTGAGATAATGCCAAGAGTGTGCAAAGCTGTCATCAAGGCAAAGGGTGACTGCTTTGAAGAGTCTCAAAAATAAAATATATTTAGATTTGTTTAACCCTTTTTTGGTTACTACATGATTCCATATGTGTTAATTCATCGTTTTGATGTCTTCACTATTAATCTACAATGTAGAAAATAGTACAATGTAGAAAATAGTACAAGTACAAATAAAGGAAAAACCCTTGAATGAGTAGGTGTGTCCAAACTTTTGACTGGGACTGTATGTAAAAAAAAAAATCCAGAAAATCACATTGTAGGATTTTTAATGAATTTATTTGCTAATTATGGTGGAAAATAAGTATTAATTAAAAAGAAAGGTCAAATGCTTTATTATCTAAAAGTTTAAAGTGACGGAGAGAAATAAAATGGTGCTGATGATGACGCTGGAGAAATTAATGGAGATGGATGTGTGTCCTAGTGGGTCTGGGCAGGTGTGATGTAGTTAATGGAGATGGAGGTGTGTTCTAGTGGGTCTGGGCAGGTGTGATGTAGTTAATGGAGATGGGGGGTGTTCTAGTGGGACTGGGCAGGTGTGATGTCGTTAATGGAGATGTGGGGGTGTTCAAGTGGGTCTGGGCAGGTGTGATGTTGTTAATGGATGATGATGGGGGGTGTTTCTAGTGGGACTGGGCAGGTGTGATGCAGGTGTGATGTAGTTAATGGAGATGGGGGTGTGTTCTAGTGGGTCTGGGCAGGTGTGATGTTGTTAATGGAGATGGGGTGTGTTCTAGTGGGTCTGGGCAGGTGTTTGATGTAGTTAATGGAGATGGGGGTGTTCTAGTGGGTCTGGGCAGGTTTGATGTAGTTAATGGAGATGGGGGTGTGTTCTAGTGGGTCTGGGCAGGTGTGATGTAGTTAATGGAGATGAGGGGGTGTTCTAGTGGGTCTGGGCAGGTGTGATGTAGTTAATGGAGATGGGGTGTGTTCTAGTGGGTCTGGGCAGGTGTGATGTAGTTAATGGAGATGGGGGTGTGTTCTAGTGGGTCTGGGCAGGTGTGATGTAGTTAATGGAGATGGGGGTGTGTTCTAGTGGGTCTGGGCAGGTGTGATGTAGTTAATGGAGATGGGGGTGTGTTCTAGTGGGTCTGGGCAGGTGTGATGTAGTTAATGGAGATGGGGTGTGTTCTAGTGGGTCTGGGCAGGTTGATGAGTTAATGGAGATGGGGGTGTGTTCTAGTGGGTCTGGGCAGGTGTGATGTAGTTAATGGAGATGGGGGGTGTGTTCTAGTGGGTCTGGGCAGGTGTGATGGAGTTAATGGAGATGGGGGTGTGTTCTAGTGGGTCTGGGCAGGTGTGATGTAGTTAATGGAGATGGGGGTGTGTTCTAGTGGGTCTGGGCAGGTGTGATGTAGTTAATGGAGATGGGGGTGTGTTCTAGTGGGTCTGGGCAGGTGTGATGTAGTTAATGGAGATGGGGTGTGTTCTAGTGGGTCTGGGCAGGTGTGATGTAGTTAATGGAGATGGGGGTGTGTTCTAGTGGGTCTGGGCAGGTGTGATGTAGTTAATGGAGATGGGGTGTGTTCTAGTGGGTCTGGGCAGGTGTGATGTAGATGGAGATGGGGGGTGTGTTCTAGTGGGTCTGGGCAGGTTTGATGTAGTTAATGGAGATGGGGGTGTGTTCTAGTGGGTCTGGGCAGGTTTGATGTAGTTAATGGAGATGGAGGTGTGTTCTAGTGGGTCTGGGCAGGTGTGATGTAGTTAATGGAGATGGGGGTGTGTTCTAGTGGGTCTGGGCAGGTGTGATGTAGTTAATGGAGATGGGGGTGTGTTCTAGTGGGTCTGGGCAGGTGTGATGTAGTTAATGGAGATGGGGGTGTGTTCTAGTGGGTCTGGGCAGGTGTGATGGAGTTAATGGAGATGGGGTGTGTTCTAGTGGGTCTGGGCAGGTGTGATGTAGTTAATGGAGATGGGGTGTGTTCTAGTGGGTCTGGGCAGGTGTGATGTAGTTAATGGAGATGGGGTGTGTTCTAGTGGGTCTGGGCAGGTGTGATGTAGTTAATGGAGATGGGGGTGTGTTCTAGTGGGTCTGGGCAGGTGTGATGTAGTTAATGGAGATGGGGGTGTGTTCTAGTGGGTCTGGGCAGGTGTGATGTAGTTAATGGAGATGGGGTGTGTTCTAGTGGGTCTGGGCAGGTGTGATGTAGTTAATGGAGATGGGGGTGTGTTCTAGTGGGTCTGGGCAGGTGTGATGCAGTTAATGGAGATGGGGGTGTGTTCTAGTGGGTCTGGGCAGGTGTGATGTAGTTAATGGAGATGGGGGTGTGTTCTAGTGGGTCTGGGCAGGTGTGATGTAGTTAATGGAGATGGAAGGGCAGGTGTGATGTAGTTAATGGAGATGGAGGTGTGTTCTAGTGGGTCTGGGCAGGTGTGATGTAGTTAATGGAGATGGGGTGTGTTCTAGTGGGTCTGGGCAGGTGTGATGTAGTTAATGGAGATGGGGTGTGTTCTAGTGGGTCTGGGCAGGTGTGATGGAGTTAATGGAGATGGGGGGGTGTTCTAGTGGGTCTGGGCAGGTGTGATGGAGTTAATGGAGATGGGGGTGTGTTCTAGTGGGTCTGGGCAGGTGTGATGGAGTTAATGGGAGATGGGGGTGTTCTAGTGGGTCTGGGCAGGTGTGATGGAGTTAATGGAGATGGGGTGTGTTCTAGTGGGTCTGGGCAGGTGTGATGTAGTTAATGGAGATGGGGGTGTGTTCTAGTGGGTCTGGGCAGGTGTGATGTAGTTAATGGAGATGGGGGTGTGTTCTAGTGGGTCTGGGCAGGTGTGATGTAGTTAATGGAGATGGGGTGTGTTCTAGTGGGTCTGGGCAGGTGTGATGTAGTTAATGGAGATGGGGTGTGTTCTAGTGGGTCTGGGCAGGTGTGATGTAGTTAATGGAGATGGGGGTGTGTTCTAGTGGGTCTGGGCAGGTGTGATGGAGTTAATGGAGATGGGGTGTGTTCTAGTGGGTCTGGGCAGGTGTGATGTAGTTAATGGAGATGGGGGTGTGTTCTAGTGGGTCTGGGCAGGTGTGATGGAGTTAATGGAGATGGGGGTGTGTTCTAGTGGGTCTGGGCAGGTTTGATGGAGTTAATGGAGATGGGGGTGTGTTCTAGTGGGTCTGGGCAGGTGTGATGAGTTAATGGAGATGGGGGTGTGTTCTAGTGGGTCTGGGCAGGTGTGATGGAGTTAATGGGAGATGGGGGTGTGTTCTAGTGGGTCTGGGCAGGTGTGATGGAGTTAATGGAGATGGGGGTGTGTTCTAGTGGGTCTGGGCAGGTGTGATGTAGTTAATGGAGATGGGGGTGTGGTCTAGTGGGTCTGGGCAGGTGTGATGTAGTTAATGGAGATGGGGTGTGTTCTAGTGGTTCTGGGCAGGTGTGATGTAGTTAATGGAGATGGGGGTGTGTTCTAGTGGGTCTGAGCAGGTGTGATGTAGTTAATGGGGATGGAGGTGTGTTCTAGTGGGTCTGGGCAGGTGTGATGTAGTTAATGGGGATGGAGGTGTGTTCTAGTGGGTCTGGGCAGGTGTGATGTAGTTAATGGAGATGGAGGTGTGTTCTAGTGGGTCTGAGCAGGTGTGATGTAGTTCATGTAGATGGAGGTGAGTTATTGTGGGTCTGGGCAGGTGTGATGGAGTTAATGGAGATGGGGGTGTGTTCTAGTGGGTCTGGGCAGGTGTGATGTAGTTAATGGAGATGGGGGTGTGTTCTAGTGGGTCTGGGCAGGTGTGATGTAGTTAATGGAGATGGGGGTGTGTTCTAGTGGGTCTGGGCAGGTGTGATGTAGTTAATGGAGATGGGGGTGTGTTCTAGTGGGTCTGGGCAGGTGTGATGTAGTTAATGGAGATGGGGGTGTGTTCTAGTGGGTCTGGGCAGGTGTGATGTAGTTAATGGAGATGGGGGTGTGTTCTAGTGGGTCTGGGCAGGTGTGATGTAGTTAATGGAGATGGGGGTGTGTTCTAGTGGGTCTGGGCAGGTGTGATGTAGTTAATGGAGATGGGGGTGTGTTCTAGTGGGTCTGGGCAGGTGTGATGTAGTTAATGGAGATGGGGGTGTGTTCTAGTGGGTCTGGGCAGGTGTGATGTAGTTAATGGAGATGGGGGTGTGTTCTAGTGGGTCTGGGCAGGTGTGATGTAGTTAATGGAGATGGAGGTGTGTTCTAGTGGGTCTGGGCAGGTGTGATGTAGTTAATGGAGATGGGGGTGTGTTCTAGTGGGTCTGGGCAGGTGTGATGTAGTTAATGGAGATGGGGGTGTGTTCTAGTGGGTCTGGGCAGGTGTGATGTAGTTAATGGAGATGGGGTGTGTTCTAGTGGGTCTGGGCAGGTGTGATGTAGTTAATGGAGATGGGGGTGTGTTCTAGTGGGTCTGGGCAGGTGTGATGTAGTTAATGGAGATGGGGGTGTGTTCTAGTGGGTCTGGGCAGGTGTGATGTAGTTAATGGAGATGATGGGGGTGTGTTCTAGTGGGTCTGGGCAGGTGTGATGTAGTTAATGGAGATGGGGTGTGTTCTAGTGGGTCTGGGCAGGTGTGATGTAGTTAATGGAGATGGGGGTGTGTTCTAGTGGGTCTGGGCAGGTGTGATGTAGTTAATGGAGATGGGGTGTGTTCTAGTGGGTCTGGGCAGGTGTGATGTAGTTAATGGAGATGGGGGTGTGTTCTAGTGGGTCTGGGCAGGTGTGATGTAGTTAATGGAGATGGGGGTGTGTTCTAGTGGGTCTGGGCAGGTGTGATGTAGTTAATGGAGATGATGGGGGGTGTTCTAGTGGGTCTGGGCAGGTGTGATGTAGTTAATGGAGATGGGGGGTGTGTTCTAGTGGGTCTGGGCAGGTGTGATGTAGTTAATGGAGATGGGTGTGTTCTAGTGGGTCTGGGGCAGGTGTGATGTAGTTAATGGAGATGTGTTCTAGTGGGTCTGGGCAGGTGTGATGTAGTTAATGGAGATGGGGTGTGTTCAGTGGTCTGGGCAGGTGTGATGTAGTTAATGGAGATGGGGTGTGTTCTAGTGGGTCTGGGCAGGTGTGATGTAGTTAATGGAGATGGGGGTGTGTTCTAGTGGGTCTGGGCAGGTGTGATGTAGTTAATGGAGATGGGGTGTGTTCTAGTGGGTCTGGGCAGGTGTGATGTAGTTAATGGAGATGGGGTGTGTTCTAGTGGGTCTGGGCAGGTGTGATGAGTTAATGGAGATGGGGGTGTGTTCTAGTGGGTCTGGGCAGGTGTGATGTAGTTAATGGAGATGGGGTGTGTTCTAGTGGGTCTGGGCAGGTGTGATGTAGTTAATGGAGATGGAGCTGTGTTCTCAGTGGGTCTGGGCAGGTGTGATGTAGTTAATGGAGATGGGGTGTGTTCTAGTGGGTCTGGGCAGGTGTGATGAGTTAATGGAGATGGGTCTGTGTTCTAGTGGGTCTGGGCAGGTGTGATGGAGTTAATGGAGATGGGGGTGTGTTCTAGTGGGTCTGGGCAGGTTTGATGTAGTTAATGGAGATGGGGGTGTGTTCTAGTGGGTCTGGGCAGGTGTGATGTAGTTAATGGAGATGGGGGTGTGTTCTAGTGGGTCTGGGCAGGTGTGATGTAGTTAATGGAGATGGGGGTGTGTTCTAGTGGGTCTGGGCAGGTGTGATGTAGTTAATGGAGATGGAGGTGTGTTCTAGTGGGTCTGGGCAGGTGTGATGTAGTTAATGGAGATGGAGGTGTGTTCTAGTGGGTCTGGGCAGGTGTGATGTAGTTAATGGAGATGGGGTGTGTTCTAGTGGGTCTGGGCAGGTGTGATGTAGTTAATGGAGATGGAGGTGTGTTCTAGTGGGTCTGGGCAGGTGTGATGTAGATGGAGTGGAAGGGCAGGTGTGGAGATGGAGATGGGGTGTGTTCTAGTGGGTCTGGGCAGGTGTGATGTAGTTAATGGAGATGGGGTGTGTTCTAGTGGGTCTGGGCAGGTGTGATGAGTTAATGGAGATGGGGTGTGTTCTAGTGGGTCTGGGCAGGTGTGATGTAGTTAATGGAGATGGGGTGTGTTCTAGTGGGTCTGGGCAGGTGTGATGTGGTTAATGGAGATGGGGGTGTGTTCTAGTGGGGGTCTGGGCAGGTGTGATGTAGTTAATGGAGATGGGGGTGTGTTCTAGTGGGTCTGGGAAGATGTGATGTAGTTAATGGAGATGGGGGTGTGTTCTAGTGGGACTGGGCAGGTGTGATGTAGTTAATGGAGATGGATGTGTGTTCTAGTGGGTCTGGGCAGGTGTGATGTAGTTAATGGAGATGGAGGTGTGTTTTAGGAGATCTGTGCAGGTGTGATGTAGTTAATGGAGATGGAAGTGTGTTCTAGTGGGTCTGGGCAGCTGTGATGTAGTTAATGGAGCTGTGTTCTAGTGGGTCTGGGCAGGTGTGATGTGGTTAATGGAGATGGAGGTGTGTTTTAGGAGATCTGGGCAGGTGTGATGTAGTTAATGGAGATGATGGGGTGTGTTCTAGTGGGTCTGGGCAGGTGTGATGTAGTTAATGGAGATGGAGTGTGTTCTAGTGGGTCTGGGCAGGTGTGATGTAGTTGATGGAGATGGAGGTGTGTTCTAGTGGGTCTGGGCAGGTGTGATGTCGTTAATGGAGATGATGGGGGGGTGTTCTAGTGTGACTGGGCAGGTGTGATGTCGTTAATGGAGATGGAAGTGTGTTCTAGTGGGTCTGGGCAGGTGTGATGTAGTTAATGGAGATGGAGGTGTGTTCTAGTGGGTCTGGGCAGGTGTGATGTAGTTAATGGAGATGGAAGTGTGTTCTAGTGCGTCTGGGAAGGTGTGATGTAGTTAATGGAGATGGAAGTGTGTTCTAGTGGGACTGGGCAGGTGTGATGTAGTTAATGGAGATGATGGGGGTGTTCTAGTGGGACTGGGCAGGTGTGATGTCGTTAATGGAGATGATGGGGGGTGTGTTCTAGTGGGTCTGGGCAGGTGTGATGTCGTTAATGGAGATGATGGGGGGTGTTCTAGTGTAACTGGGCAGGTGTGATGTCGTTAATGGAGATGGGGGTGTGATCTAGTGGGTCTGGGCAGGTGTGATGTAGTTAATAGAGATGGGGGTGAGTGTTCTAGGGGTCTGGGCAGGTGTGATGTAGTTAATGGAGATGGGAGTGTGTTCTAGTGGTCTGGGCAGGTGTGATGTAGTTAATGGAGATGGGGGGTGTTCAAGTGGGTCTGGGCAGGTGTGATGTAGTTAATGGAGATGATGGGGGGTGTTCTAGTGGGACTGGGCAGGTGTGATGTCGTTAATGGAGATGATGGGGGGGGTGTTCTAGTGGGTCTGGGCAGGTGTGATGTAGTTAATGGAGATGGAAGTGTGTTCCAGTGGGTCTGGGCAGGTGTGATGTAGTTAATGGAGATGGAGGTGTGTTCTAGTGGGTCTGGGCAGGTGTGATGCAGTTAATGGAGATGGAGGTGTGTTCTAGTGGGACTGGGCAGGTGTGATGTAGTTAATGGAGATGGGGGTGTGTTCTAGTGGGACTGGGCAGGTGTGATGCAGTTAATGGAGATGGGGGGTGGTGTTCTAGTGGGACTGGGCAGGTGTGATGTGGTTAATGGAGATGGAGTTGTGTTCTAGTGGGTCTGGGCAGGTGTGATGTAGTTAATGGAGATGTGTTCTAGTGGGTCTGGGCAGGTGTGATGTAGTTAATGGAGATGGGGGTGTGTTCTAGTGGGTCTGGGCAGGTGTGATGTAGTTAATGGAGATGGGGGTGTGTTCTAGTGGGTCTGGGCAGGTGTGATGTAGTTAATGGAGATGTGTTCTAGTGGGTCTGGGCAGGTGTGATGTAGTTAATGGAGATGGAGGTGTGTTCTAGTGGGTCTGGGCAGGTGTGATGTAGTTAATGGAGATGGAGGTGTGTTCTAGTGGGTCTGGGCAGGTGTGATGTAGTTAATGGAGATGGAGGTGTGTTCTAGTGGGTCTGGGCAGGTGTGATGTAGTTAATGGAGATGGAAGTGTGTTCTAGTGGGTCTGGGCAGGTGTGATGTAGTTAATGGAGGTGTGTTCTAGTGGGACTGGGCAGGTGTGATGTAGTTAATGGAGATGGGGTGTTCTAGTGGGACTGGGCAGGTGTGATGTAGTTAATGGAGATGGGGTGTGTTCTAGTGGGTCTGGGCAGGTGTGATGTAGTTAATGGAGATGGAAGTGTGTTCTAGTGGGTCTGGGCAGGTGTGATGTAGTTAATGGAGATGGAAGT
Source organism: Oncorhynchus tshawytscha (assembly GCF_018296145.1). Lineage (NCBI taxonomy): Eukaryota > Metazoa > Chordata > Actinopteri > Salmoniformes > Salmonidae > Oncorhynchus > Oncorhynchus tshawytscha. The sequence continues at coordinate 3,568,690 of NC_056460.1, read as the reverse complement.
GTGTTCTAGTGGGTCTGGGCAGGTGTGATGTAGTTAATGGAGATGGAGTTGTGTTCTAGTGGGTCTGGGCAGGTATTGATGTAGTGGAGATGGAGGTGTGTTCTAGTGGGTCTGGGCAGGTGTGATGTAGTTAATGGAGATGGAAGTGTGTTCTAGTGGGTCTGGGAAGGTGTGATGTAGTTAATGGAGATGGGGTGTGTTCTAGTGGGTCTGGGCAGGTGTGATGTCGTTAATGGAGATGATGGGGGTGTTCTAGTGGGACTGGGCAGGTGTGATGTCGTTAATGGAGATGATGGGGGTGTTCTAGTGGGTCTGGGCAGGTGTGATGTAGTTAATGGAGATGGAAGTGTGTTCTAGTGGGTCTGGGCAGGTGTGATGTAGTTAATGGAGATGGACTGGGCAGGTGTGGTGTGTTCTAGTGGGTCTGGGCAGGTGTGATGTAGTTAATGGAGATGATGGGGGTGTTCTAGTGGACTGGGCAGGTGTGATGTCGTTAATGGAGATGGAAGTGTGTTCTAGTGGGTCTGGGCAGGTGTGATGTAGTTAATGGAGATGGAGGTGTGTTCTAGTGGGTCTGGGCAGGTGTGATGTAGTTAATGGAGATGGAAGTGTGTTCTAGTGGGTCTGGGCAGGTGTGATGTAGTTAATGGAGATGTGTTCTAGTGGGTCTGGGCAGGTGTGATGTCGTTAATGGAGATGATGGGGGGGGTGTTCTAGTGGGACTGGGCAGGTGTGATGTCGTTAATGGAGATGATGGGGGGTGTTCTAGTGGGTCTGGGCAGGTGTGATGCAGTTAATGGAGATGGGGAGGTGTGTTCTAGTGGGACTGGGCAGGTGTGATGTAGTTAATGGAGATGGGGGTGTGATCTAGTGGGTCTGGGCAGGTGTGGTGTAGTTAATGGAGAGATGGGGGTGAGTGTTCTAGGGTCTGGGCAGGTGTGATGTAGTTAATGTAGATGGGAGTGTGTTCTCGTTGGTCTGGGCAGGTGTGATGTAGTTAATGGAGATGTGGGGGTGTTCAAGTGGGTCTGGGCAGGTGTGATGTCGTTAATGGAGATGATGGGGGGTGTTCTAGTGGGACTGGGCAGGTGTGATGTCGTTAATGGAGATGATGGGGGGTGTTCTAGTGGGTCTGGGCAGGTGTGATGTAGTTAATGGAGATGGAAGTGTGTTCCAGTGGGTCTGGGCAGGTGTGATGCAGTTAATGGAGATGGAGGTGTGTTCTAGTGGGACTGGGCAGGTGTGATGTAGTTAATGGAGATGGGGGTGTGTTCTAGTGGGACTGGGCAGGTGTGATGCAGTTAATGGAGATGGGGGGTGGTGTTCTAGTGGGACTGGGCAGGTGTGATGTGGTTAATGGAGATGGAGTTGTGTTCTAGTGGGTTTGGGCAGCTGTGATGTAGTTAATGGAGATGTGTTCTAGTGGGTCTGGGCAGGTGTGATGTAGTTAATGGAGATGGGGGTGTGATCTAGTGGGTCTGGGCAGGTGTGATGTAGTTAATGGAGATGGGGGTGAGTGTTCTAGTGGGTCTGGGCAGGTGTGATGTAGTTAATGGAGATGTGTTCTAGTGGGTCTGGGAAGGTGTGATGTAATTAATGGAGATGGAGGTTTGTTCTATTGGGTCTGGGCAGGTGTGATGTAGTTAATGGAGATGGGGGTGAGTTATAATGGGTCTGGAAGGTGTGATGTAATTAATGGAGATGGAGGTTTGTTCTCGTGGGACTGGGCAGGTGTGATGTAGTTAATGGAGATGGAAGTGTGTTCTAGTGGGTCTGGGCAGGTGTGATGCAGTTAATGGAGATGGAGGTGTGTTCTAGTGGGACTGGGCAGGTGTGATGTAGTTAATGGAGATGGAGGGGTGTTCTAGTGGGACTGGGCAGGTGTGATGTAGTTAATGGAGATGGAAGTGTGTTCTAGTGGGTCTGGGAAGGTGTGATGTAGTTAATGGAGATGGAAGTGTGTTCTAGTGGGTCTGGGAAGGTGTGATGTAGTTAATGGAGATGGAAGTGTGTTCTAGTGGGTCTGGGCAGGTGTGATGTAGTTAATGGAGATGGAGTTGTGTTCTAGTGGGTCTGGGCAGGTATTATGTAGTTGATGGAGGTGTGTTCTAGTGGGACTGGGCAGGTGTGATGTAGTTAATGGAGATGTGTTCTAGTGGGTCTGGGAAGGTGTGATGTAGTTAATGGAGATGGAGGTTTGTTCTATTGGGTCTGGGCAGGTGTGATGTCGTTAATGGAGATGATGGGGGGGGTGTTCTAGTGGGACTGGGCAGGTGTGATGTCGTTAATGGAGATGATGGGGGGGTGTTCTAGTGGGTCTGGGCAGGTGTGATGTAGTTAATGGAGATGGAAGTGTGTTCCAGTGGGTCTGGGCAGGTGTGATGTAGTTAATGGAGATGGAGTTGTGTTCTAGTGGGTCTGGGCAGCTGTGATGTAGTTAATGGAGATGTGTTCTAGTGGGTCTGGGCAGGTGTGATGTAGTTAATGGAGATGGGGTGTGATCTAGTGGGTCTGGGCAGGTGTGGTGTAGTTAATGGAGATGGGGGTGAGTGTTCTAGGGGGTCTGGGCAGGTGTGACGTAGTTAATGGAGATGGAGGTGTGTTCTAGTGGGTCTGGGCAGGTGTGATGTAGTTAATGGAGATGGAAGTGTGTTCTAGTGGGTCTGGGCAGGTGTGATGTAGTTAATGGAGATGGAGTTGTGTTCTAGTGGGTCTGGGCAGGTATTATGTAGTTGATGGAGGTGTGTTCTAGTGGGTCTGGGAAGGTGTGATGTAATTAATGGAGATGGAGGTTTGTTCTATTGGGTCTGGGCAGGTGTGATGCAGGTGTGATGTAGTTAATGGAGATGGGGGTGTGGTCTAGTGGGTCTGGGCAGGTGTGATGCAGGTGTGATGTAGTTAATGGAGATGGGGGTGTGGTCTAGTGGGTCTGGGCAGGTGTGATGTAGTTAATGGAGATGCGGGTGAGTTCTACTGGGTCTGGGCAGGTGTGATTAAGTTAATGGAGATGGAGGTGTGTTCTAGTGGGTCTGGGCAGGTGTGATGCAGTTCATGGAGATGGGGGGGTTTAGTGTTTAGTGGAGTCTGGGCAGGTTTGATGTAGTTCGTGGAGATGGAGATGGGGCAGGTTTGATGTGTTCATGGAGATGGGGCTGTGTTCTAGGGGATCTGGGCAGGTGTGATGTAGTTCGTGGAGATGGAGGTGTGTTCTAGTGGGTCTGGGCAGGAGTTTGTGACTCTGTTTTTAAGACAGTACTTACTAGTGTTAATCAGGGTCCGTTCATCATTAGAACCATTGGATGCCTTAAGATGCCTGTCGGAAACCGGGCCCAGATATCCAGTTTCCTCCTTCTTCCTCCTTTTTCACTCAAAACTGCATCCTCCTCTTCTTTCACTGAAACGTCTTTCTCTTCTTTCACTGTAACAACCTCACCCTCTACTTGTTTCACTGAGACTTCCTCTACTTTAACAGGAGGAGAGTAGCTTAGTGTACTCATTTCTGGGGTGTTAGCTAGCTAGCATTAGCGACTAGCCTAGTTCTAAGCTAATTTAGGAAACCAGCTAGCTGACAAACAACGTAAATATATCATTATATGGGCCAACAAGTACATACGACAGAAGAGTGTTTAATACACAGCGACTAATATACACCAAAACAGTGTAAATAGCGTGAATGTAGCTATGTTTGCTAGAAAGCTACCGAGGTGTCTGACTAGCTGTTGTTGTTGAAGGAGCGTCCCGTCCACTAGATTATACGTCACACTGGCAGCATCGCCAGAACCTAAAAGACGCATATCGCCGTCTGCTGACTGGAGTGTGCAAGGCAGTTGAGGAACCAAAAGGTTATTTTTCATTTATTTCATAAATGTTGAATATTATATTAAGTCGTTCAAAGAGAAGCATGTGTTGATTGTTTTATTTTCTCACTCATTAAAAACGAATCAAACTTTACACACCACTACATATTTGCATTGAACCATACTTCTAACATGGATCAGTTTGACCCCAGAGGCATAACTTTTATCATAGACAAAATGTGGTTTATTCAATTCTTCCAATTTTTCATGACTTTGTCAATCAACTTGTTGTTAATAAATCTAAATCATGGTTTAATGTTTCTGTATCAAAATGGACTTTTAACTTATTCAAACCCTTCATGAGTCATTTTGATCTCAGCCAAAAGCACCTTTGATAAATAGGACGTTTATTTCAAAATCTAAAATCCTAAATCTAATCCCATTTTATTGGTCACATACACGTGTTTAGCAGATGTTATTGCGGGTGTAGTGAAATGCTTGTGTTTCTTGCTCCGACAGTGCTGTAATATCTAACAAGTGATATAACAAGTTCATTAGAACGTGCGTTGAAGATGTCGTTCCCATAGCAACGATTAAAACATTCCCTAACCAGAAACCGTGGATTGATGGCAGCATTCGTGTGAAACTGAAGGCGCGAACCACTGCTTTTAATCAGGGCAAGGTGTCTGGTGACATGACTGAATACAAACAGTGCAGCTATTCCCTCCGCAAGGCTATCAAACAAGCTAAGCGCCAGTACAGAGACAAAGTAGAATCTCAATTCAACGGCTCAGACTCAAGAGGCATGTGGCAGGGTCTACAATCAATCACGGACTACAGGAAGAAACCCAGCCCAGTCACGGACCAGGATGTCTTGCTCCCAGGCAGACTAAATAACTTTTTTGCCCGCTTTGAGGACAATACAGTGCCACTGACACGGCCTGCAACGAAAACATGCAGTCTCTCCTTCACTGCAGCCGAAGTGAGGAAGACATTTAAACGTGTTAACCCTCGCAAGGCTGCAGGCCCAGACGGCATCCCCAGCCGCGCCCTCAGAGCATGCGCAGACCAGCTGGCCGGTGTGTTTACGGACATATTCAATCAATCCCTATACCAGTCTGCTGTTCCCACATGCTTTAAGAGGGCCACCATTGTTCCTGTTCCCAAGAAAGCTAAGGTAACTGAGCTAAACGACTACCGCCCGTAGCACTCACATCAGTCATCATGAAGTGCTTTGAGAGACTAGTCAAGGACCATATCACCTCCACCCTACCTGACACCCTAGACCCACTCCAATTTGCTTACCGCCCAAATAGGTCCACAGACGATGCAATCTCAACCACACTGCCCTAACCCATCTGGACAAGAGGAATACCTATGTGAGAATGCTGTTCATCGACTACAGCTCGGCATTCAACACCATAGTACCCTCCAAGCTCGTCATCAAGCTCGAGACCCTGGGTCTCGACCCCGCCCTGTGCAACTGGGTACTGGACTTCCTGACGGGCCGCCCCCAGGTGGTGAGGGTAGGCAACAACATCTCCTCCCCGCTGATCCTCAACACTGGGGCCCCACAAGGGTGCGTTCTGAGCCCTCTCCTGTACTCCCTGTTCACCCACGACTGCGTGGCCACGCACGCCTCCAACTCAATCATCAAGTTTGCGGACGACACAACAGTGGTAGGCTTGATTACCAACAACGACGAGACGGCCTACAGGGAGGAGGTGAGGGCCCTCGGAGTGTGGTGTCAGGAAAATAACCTCACACTCAACGTCAACAAAACTAAGGAGATGATTGTGGACTTCAGGAAACAGCAGAGGGAACACCCCCATCCACATCGATGGAACAGTAGTGGAGAGGGTAGCAGGTTTTAAGTTCCTCGGCATACACATCACAGACAAACTGAATTGGTCCACTCACACAGACAGCATCGTGAGGAAGGCGCAGCAGCGCCTCTTCAACCTCAGGAGGCTGAAGAAATTCGGCTTGTCACCAAAAGCACTCACAAACTTCTACAGATGCACAATCGAGAGCATCCTGGCGGGCTGTATCACCGCCTGGTATGGCAACTGCACCGCCCTCAACCGTAAGGCTCTCCAGAGGGTAGTGAGGTCTGCACAACGCATCACCGGGGGCAAACTACCTGCCCTCCAGGACACCTACACCACCCGATGCTACAGAAATGGCCATAAAGATCATCAAGGACATCAACCACCCGAGCCACTGCCTGTTCACCCCGCTGTCATCCAGAAGGCGAGGTCAGTACAGGTGCATCAAAGCTGGGACCGAGAGACTGAAAAACAGTTTCTATCTCAAGGCCATCAGACTGTTAAACAGCCACCACTAACATTGAGTGGCTACTGCCAACACACTGTCAATGGCACTGACTCTACTCCAGCCACTTTAATAATGGGAATTGATGGGAAATGATGTAAATATATCACTAGCCACTTTAAACAATGCTACCTTATATAATGTTACTTACCCTACATTATTCATCTCATATGCATACGTATATACTGTACTCTATATCATCGACTGCATCCTTATGTAATACATGTATCACTAGCCACTTTAACTATGCCACTTGGTTTACATACTCATCTCATATGTATATACTGTACTCGATATCATCTACTGTATCTTGCCTATGCTGCTCTGTACCATCACTCATTCATATATCCTTATGTTCATATTCTTTATCCCCTTACACTGTGTATAAGACAGTAGTTTTTTGGAATTGTTAGTTAGATTACTTGTTCGATATTACTGCATTGTCGGAACTAGAAGCACAAGCATTTCGCTACACTCGCATTAACATCTGCTAACCATGTGTATGTGACAAATAAAATTTGATTTGATTTGATTCTACCAATTTCACAACATATACCCAATTCACACAAATCTAAGTATTTGAATCTAGGTTTCTCTGTAGACATGATCCATCCCACCAGATGGTGGAGGGGCACCTGCATCAGTGGTTTTGACCAGATAGACACCTGCAGACTTTTCTATACCACGTACCACAGCAGCAGTGCAAATTGTCTACCGATTTTGGTGTAATTACTCACCCATTTTTTTCAGTAAGAAAGTTAATTTCCCCTCAGGCACATGTTACGCCCCTGAAAACAGGGGAGAAATAATCACGAGAGTGATACGGTGTTGTATTCTCAATTCAACGTTTAGTTCAATCATTTCACAAAAGTAACACATTACAAAACAACAGAAAAACCATTATACAAATAACACAGCAAAATATCTTATTAACAACGTACATGTTCATTCACAATCGACATAAAATGGCAGCTACTCTCAGTACGATGCTATTCTTCACTTCAACCGAGCAGGGCTAATATTACTCTCTTCAAACTTAACTCTAACTTCCTCAAGACGTTACTAAGACACACCTTAAACACTCTTGACATGTTAGTGAGTTATAACATTTAAATTACTATTTTTATCATCAATAAAGTACCTGAAAACAGGGGAGATAATCACGAGAGTGATACGGTGTTGTATTCTCAATTCAACGTTTAGTTCAATGAGAAAAGACTGCGATTTTCCCCTTGAATATGGGTGGAGACCAGAGCAATCGATCTCCGGCTCATAGATTAAGAGCATTTCGTAGATGACAGATGAACACTTTTAGGCACCACAACATAAAGTAATCAATATAACGTTTACACATTACTCTCACAATTCGTACCCTTTGACAGATTTTAACTTTAACACAATTATATGAATGTTATCAATATCTATCAACTAATACTGAATGCATCTTTTTAACCTTAGATGTTTTAAGATCCTCACATACTATGAACTTACTAATACTTTTTAATGTATAACAGGCTATGAATATTTCCTTTAACCTGTCACACACACACATTTGTTCTTTGTTATTATGAAGGTCATTTGTGTAGAATGTACTTTTCCCCACTCATTCACCCCACCTCTTTACATTGCTTATTTATATTCAGTGGCCTGGCTGCATCCAGACTGTCAAAGGAACCTAATGTAGCTTGGAGTGATCAGATGATAGAAGTCACATTTAGGTGCCAGGTGTAACTGAAACCATAGATACTCCATATACATTAGTTTGTGTTTTATATAATATGACTAACTGTGTTGCAGGGGCAACAAGAAATGGAACGGGAAGGCCACAGAACATGACATAAGCAGAGATGTAGAGCCGGGGGTGGTGTCTACCACTCCACCACGCCTTCAGCAGGCTTGAAAAGTGGGAATGATCTGTTTCATCTTCAACAAATACACTTGGTTGGTTGAAAACTGATACGAAACTTACATACCATTCACTATTTTGACAGTGGAAGATAAACTGAATTCATACTGTTTTTCATAATAAGGCCAACCAAGATATGCGTTGCTTGTGCACATTTGTTCATTGGTTCAGCAAGAGTCTGTTGATTTTTCAGTCACTGGGATAGTTTTGCAACATGTTCAAGTCAAGTTTGATTTATATAGTACATTTCAGACATGGATGCAACTCAAAGGCTTCACTGGATTTTTTATTTTATTTTTTTAAACAGAAATATTTACCACAACAAACAGTATAATAACTGAAAGACTAATGAGCATTCTAAGAAAATGACATCGATTAAGAATTGGATGCAATATCCAACCCAAAATATAAGCATGTTTTACTCAATGTTACAGTCCCCATCAAGAAAACCAAATGTCACTTAACTAGAAGGTGGAACTAACAAAGAGTCACTGACAACAACCACAAATAAACAGGTGGGGTTTTAGGAGGGGTTCTGAAAGTTGACTAGTAACAACAACTGGGACCTAAAAGACATCCACCATGAGACCCACTAAATCTGCCCAAGAAGAGGGAAACAAAAGGAAAAACCCACACCAAACTAAAAGAGGAAGCAAACCAAAAAGGTGGAGACTCTTCACATCTATCAAGACAACTGGAGCACTGGGCCAGACGCTCTTAAATAGAACCTGGACCAGCTCAGGTGAAACACCTTCCCACTAACGAGATGGACAAGCCAGCACAGGTGTAACACATACTGACTAACGAGTGCATCCTATGTGCTAACGAGCTATACGTGCTAAAGTCCAACCTCAAAACAAAAGACAACAAATATATCCAATATTTTTCTTGGAAAAGTTTGCTCACCACCAACAGAAAATAACTTCCATTTCACATTATAATCTACTACAATGCTTCACCTTCTACAATATAAACATGGTGTCTACTGGCTGTCAAAGATTAACAAGAAAAAACACATTTCTAAATAATAATATATAATAGTATTATTTTTTAAATCCTTTTTCTTACTATAGAATCCTAAAACTCACTCGCTTCTAGAACTCTCTTCTTCCTAAAACTCACCAGCTTCTAGAACACTCGTCCCCTTGGAACGAGCCCAAACAAAACTCATCTCCAATACGGAAAAACATGCAGTCAAAATAAATTGTGGTAGCCATGGTAACGCACTGGCTCAACGCAAAACACTAATCTTTTTGACTGCCCACCCTTGATACAATCAGCAACCAAGTTGTCCTCACACGGACATGTCTGATTTCAAGAAGAAACTCCTGCAATATCCTTAGTAACTAATATCAATTGAACAAGGGGCAAACATTTAGGCTTCTACATTCTGACATTCATTAAAATACTGCTCCCACAAAGTTAAAACATTCTATATTGTGACATCATTAGAATACGGCTACTACAATGTTAAAACATTCTACATTGTGACATCATTAAAATACTGCTACTACAATGTTAAAACATTCTACAATGTGACATTAAAATACTGCTACTACAATGTTAAAACATTCTACAATGTGACATCATTAGAATACTGTTACTACAATGTTAAAACATTCTATATTCTGACATCATTAGAATACTGCTACTACAATGTTAAAACATTCTACATTGTGACATTTCATTGATATCATGAAACAACTCCTTCATGTATTTTCTGATGTTTAGTCAGAGATCTTTTATCAGAGTATCTCTTCCCACATTGATTACAGCAAGGATTCTCTCCTGTGTGTGTTCTCTGGTGTATAGTTAGATAGCTAGATCTAGTAAAACTCTTCCCACATTGATCACACCTAAAAGGTTTTTCTCCTGTGTGTGTTCTCTGGTGCAAAGTCAGCTGGCTAGATGTAGTAAAACTCTTCCCACATTGATCACAGCTACAAGGTTTCTCTCCTGTGTGTGTTCTCTGGTGTACTATCAGGTTGTATGGCCGAGTAAAACTCTTCCCACATTGATCACATTTACAAGATTTCTCTCCTGTGTGTGTCCTCTGGTGCAAAGTCAGCTGGCTAGATGTAGTAAAACTCTTCCCACATTGATCACAGCTATAAGGATTATCTCCTGTGTGTGTTCTCTGGTGTACTATCAGGCTGTCTGGCCAAGTAAAACTCTTCCCACATTGATTACAGCTATATGGTTTCTCTCCTGTGTGTGTTCTCTGGTGTATAGTTACATAGCTAGATGTAGAAAAACTCTTCCCACATTGATTACAGCTGTAAGGTTTCTCTCCAGTGTGTATTCTCTGGTGTGATTTCAGGGTTTGTTGCCGAATAAAACTCTTCCCACAGTGATCACAGCCAAAAGGTTTCTCTCCTGTGTGTGTTCTCTGGTGTATAGTTAGATAGCGAGATGTAGAAAAACTCTTCCCACATTGACTACAGCTATATGGTTTCACTCCAGTGTGAATTCTTTGATGTATTTTAAGTTTTACTGAAGAGTTGAATCTCTTCCCACAGTCAGAGCAGCAGTGAGATTTCTTCCCTGTGGATCTCTGCAGGTGTTTCTTGAGGTTTTCTGATCTGGAGAGACTCTTCTCTGCCTCGTCAGCATCATGATGTTGTTGAGGCTCCCCAGAGGATCCACGATAGTCACGTCTCTCTACTGTGTGAACGACAAAGTCCACTGTTAATTCGAGGTAAAAGGTGATGCCCGGAGCAAACAATTGACGTCTGTTAAATTATTTGACAATTAAGACAATCAAGATAGCAATAAGTCATATTTTGTCTGGTTTTCACATTAGTGTTAACTAGAAATAAATTATTAAAATTGTTGAAATCCCAAGCAGTGTGCCAGACAACTTTTGGTCTCCAATATAGGCCCCTTTCTGTGTTTGGAAAAAAAAATTGCAGCACGAGGGCAATGCGCACACAATTTGATTGCAGAAACTCCTCCCCACTATAGAGGAAACCGCTAGTTATGGATGTAGTATAACGGTGTGGAGCAAAAATGGTGAGCGAAGATTTTAGTTTTTCACAATGTATTCTGAATATTACAGCGCACTATTAGCGCAAGATCAGGAGTGCTAGTCAAGGAAACGTACATTATGCTCTGTGTTTATTCACTAATTCACCTCCGTGGGGGAAAACTCAGGAGAGTTCTCATAGGCTGACAGCAAAAATCACCTCCATTTACAGGTTGAATACGAGTGAATTTAACACTACTATTGGATTATAATTGTAAGGCTTGTTTGACTGTCCTGCGTGTTATTGTTAACATAACATAACATTAACATTGACCTACTGTAGGACCCATAACTTCACCTAAAACTCCCCCTGACAGCATCAACCATCTTATCAAATCCATTAACGCCAAGAAAATGGAATTCACTGCCCTTGGCAATCAACCGTTCTCTGTCGTGGATGATGTGGGCTTTCGCCGACTGGTCGAGCACCGGTACACACTACCAAGTAGGCGCTATTTGACAAATGTTTCCCTACCGGAGTTACAGTCTTGTTGAAACTCACATCCATGAGCTACTGCTGTTAGCTGCAGGCGTCACCGCTATTAGCTACGGGCGTCACTGCTGTTAGCTATGGGTGTCACCACTATTAGCTACGGGCGTCACTGCTGTTAGCTATGGGTGTCACCACTATTAGCTACGGGCGTCACTGCTGTTAGCTATGGGTGTCACCACTATTAGCTACGGGCGTCACTGCTGTTAGCTATGGGTGTCACCACTATTAGCTACGGGCGTCACTGCTGTTAGCTATGGGTGTCACCACTATTAGCTACGGGCGTCACTGCTGTTAGCTATGGGTGTCACCACTATTAGCTACGGGCGTCACTGCTGTTAGCTATGGGTGTCACCACTATTAGCTACGGGCGTCACTGCTATTAGCTATGGGTGTCACCACTATTAGCTACGGGCGTCACTGCTATAAGCTTCACGACTGACATTTGGACCAGTGATGTCAGCCCAATGAGCATTATCAGTCTGACATCACAGTGGGTCCACCAGGATTTCCTACTGAGGAAAGCTGTATTGCTCTCATACCGCTGCTGCCATTTCAATGGCATTTGAGAACATGTTTGTAACTTGAACATTTATTAATTTGGGCATGGTCGCTAACCCGAACCCGGATTAACTTTCATTGTTTAGGTCGCATTTTTAGCCATATTACTCATTGCTATAGCCAGGGCATTTTGATTAGGAAACTATGAGAACCACACAAAGTCCATGGGGTGATCACGCTCTACCACTAAGGGTCAGTTTAGTTGGCTCAACAAAAAACATTCTTGTGTTCCAATTGTTTGTTTTAGTAGCATGAATTGTTCCTGTTCAAACCGTGGTGAAAAGCAGAATAATTGAAGGAATGAATCCGAGCCTGACGCTCATCAACTGTGGAAGGCGGGACTTCTAGCCAGGAGCGGATTTCATTGGCCTTTTCAGGTGTGATTTTAGATCCTTCAACCAAAGTTGAATATCGCGACTCCTCATAGCATGCATGTTGTACCAAAGTTGACTGAACATTAAGGGAACTACACTGCCATAAATACAAAGAAAGTCATGTAGTGTTTTATTTAAAAAACATATATATACAAATCCGGCAAGGCACCAACTTTGAGAAGGGTTTAAAACAAAGGTTTCAAACAATTCATAAATGTTATGGAATGTAGGTATGTTTCGCCTTTAATGTAATGGCATTAAAAATAAATTGAAAAAAGGCGAATAGCTGTGTTTGAATACCCATACTAACATACTGTATACGACATACTCAATTAGTATATACTACATATTATTAGTTCATTGTAGTATACTGTAACTACATACTTAATGAGTATATACTACATACTATTAGTTCATTGTAGTATACTGTAACTACATACTTAATGAGTATATACTACATACTATTAGTTCATTGTAGTATACCAAAACATAAGCTCGTATAGCGCCATTGTTTGTAAACAAGCACTGTATAGGCTCGAAATCTTGTTTAAAACTATAATTTTGACCTTATGGATGGCCTGTCAAGCCAACACCTTATAACTGTTACGTCTGAACTTCTTGACGAGGGCTCTAGGTTTTGGGTTACGGATGCTACAATAGCTTTCTCTATGAATGTGAAAGTGGTTACATTTCTCCAGCCCCCATCCCTCAGCTGTTTACCAAACCAAGTCTCAGGGCAGCCATTTTGTTGCTGTATAAATCCTAGGTTGCCCCTTTAAAAAAGCCACACAATCAATCAACCAATCTGCAGTTCAAACAATAACAAAGCTGTCATTCCACCACTGTTTTGGTAATAAGATGATGCGTCTGGAGAAATGTAACTAGTCTCAAATTCAGACAGACCTACGGATGCAAGGACTGACCATCCATGATATCAGCATTATAGTTTTAACCATGTTGAGGCTATACAGTGTTGGTTTACATTGTTTCTAAACATTGGAGTAAAAAAAAAACTTATTTTGGGTTCTGATGTGGTACGACAGTTGAACGAAGCTCATGAGGCATGCGTTATATTCTTCAAGAATCAATGACTATAAATAAACACACTGTAAATAAACACAATTGCATAGTTCCCCTTTAACAACACACATCAGTTCAACAACTGCAGAGTTTATGCCTGTTTTTAAGACAGTACTTACTGGTGTTAATCAGGAAGCGTCCATCGCTAGAACTATTGGATGCCTTAACATGCCTTTGGGAAACCGAGCCCAGATATTCAGTTTCCTCCTCTTCATCCCCCTCTTCTTCCAATGTGACAGTCATCTCCCCCTTCTCCTCTTTCACTCCAAGAACTGCATCCTCCTCTTCTTTTACAGTAACATCCTCCTCCTCTTTCACTCTGAACGCATCTTCCTCTTCTTTCACTGAAACGTATTTATCTTCTTCTTTCACTGTAACACCCTCACCCTCTACTTGTTTTTGTATTGTGACATCGTCCTCTTCCTCTTTCACGACAACGTTTAGCCACAGACCCTCTTTCTCCGTCAAGCAGACCTCATCGTCTTCAGGAGGAGAGTAGCTTAGTGAGCTCATGGTCAGGGATGTTAGCTAGGCTAATGCTAACTTAACCAGCCCGCTAGCTGAATAATAACTACAACACCGTAAATATGAAATTAAATCGGATAACTAACTAGACGACAGAAGTGGGTTTTAAACACAGTGGCTTATATACAATAAAGCGTCGAACGAGCTTTATTGGTTCGTCTATTTTGTCTAGCAAGCTACGGAGGTGGCTGACTAACTGTTGCTGCAGTTGAAAGAAGCGTTCCGTCCACTAGATTATACGTCACACTAACAGCAAGCATTGCCTTAAATTCCCAGACCGCCATCTGCTGACTGGAGTGGGTAACGCAGTTGAGTAAAACGTATATTTTATTTTCAGACAAGTTAAAGTGTAGGAAGCATGAGTTTTACTCACCAGTGTAACAACAGCATTGCCTTAAAGTCCCACATGATGTATTGTTACACCATGTAGGAGCAGTATAGACCTAGTCTGTTCATTATATACATCTACGTGATGTATTGTTACACCATGTAGGAGCAGTATAGACCTAGTCTGTTCATTATATACATCTACGTGATGTATTGTTACACCATGTAGGAGCAGTATAGACCTAGTCTGTTCATTATATACATCTACGTGATGTATTGTTACACCATGTAGGAGCAGTATAGACCTAGTCTGTTCATTATATACATCTACATAATGTATTGTTACACCATGTAGGAGCAGTATAGACCTAGTCTGTTCATTATATACATCTACGTGATGTATTGTTACACCATGTAGGAGCAGTATATACCTACACTAGCTACTTATTTAGATGTAGTATGACTTAATGAAACTGCATTAAATGTGCTGTAGTAAACATTTTTTATTCGCACTAATCAATCAACACCTGTCTTTGTATGTGTCAATATAATAGTATTATTTAATTAAATTCATTGAAAATAATCTTAGTCTGAAAATAAAATATGATCCTCAACTGCGTTTCCCCTCCAGTCAGCAGACGGTGATGTGCGTCTTTCAGGCGATGCTGCCAGCGTGACGTAAAATCTTGTCGACGGTTCTTCATAAACAGCTCGTCAACCACCTCGGTAGCTTGCTAGACAATATAGCCGAAAGATTCAAGCTATTTATACGCTTTCGGTGTATATTAGGTACTGTGTTTTAGACACACTTCTGTCGTATCTATTTGTTAACCTATTTAATATAATATTACGGTATTTTGTATTAGTCAGCTATAGTAGCTGGCTGGTTAAGTTAGCACTAGCCTAGTCGCTAATGATAGCTAGCTAGCTAACATCCCCGAACATGAGCTCCCTAAACTTCTCCCCTCCTGTTAAAGAAGAGGAGGTCTGCTGGATGGAGAAAGAAGCTCTGGGGCTGAACATTGTCGTGAAAGAGGAGAAGGAAGAAGAAGATGTCACCGTAAAAAAAGAAGTGGTGTGTGAGGCTGTTACTGTGAATAAAAAAGAGAACGACATTACAGTGAAAGAAGAGGAAGACGCGTTCAGAGTGAAAGAGGAGGGCGATGTTACTGTGAAGGAAGAGGATGCTGTTTTTGGAGTGAAAGAGGAAGGAGAGATTACTGTCACATTGAAAGATGCAAATGAAGAGGAGGAGATAGATCTGATTAACACCAGTAAGTACCGCCTTAAATTTGTTTTTAACTTTGGATATTCAGAGTTGGCTCGTCAGTACCTCTTCAACGGAGGGCCCCAGGATGATGACTGATATGTCTAGAATCAGACAACGTAGAGAGCAAGCTACCCCTTGTTTTCTCCGTTCCGTTTCCAAAAAGTGACTTATTAACATATATATTTGAGAAGGGTCTATCTGCTGACCGCAGACTGGGGGGCACGGCATGTAGTGATATTCGTGTAGTGATGATTTATTACACACCGTGCCCCCCAATAGTGCCAATGTGAGAGTTGGGTTGGCTGAGCCAACCGCCTGTATTCAATGGAGAGAAATGCTAAGCTACTAGTCTCATGACATGAATATGCATAGCGATCTGGAGATAACTCCTACAGTGTTTTATTAGAACACACCATTCTATAGAGTCCACCTGCTAGAGGTTCATATTTGACAGAGATGAAAATCTATGTTAGAAACTTAGAAAGAGGGAGAGACTAAAGCTGCAACAACTAGGATTGTGCCTTTGACTTCTGGACAACGAAATAATAGAACATGAGAGAAATGACATAGTGGTGGGTCTAATACAACAGGAGAGAAATGACATAGTGGTGGGTCTAATACAACAGGAGAGAAATGACATAGTGGTGGGTCTAATACAACAGGAGAGAAATTACATAGTGGTGGGTCTAATAGAACAGGAGAGAAATTATATAGCGGTGGGTCTAATAGAACTGGAGAGAAATGACATAGTGGTGTGTCCAATATGGAAGTAAATGAAACTAAATTTGCCCAAATGAGGAATCGGGGATAATTAGCTTCTTTAAAAAATTTTTTACCTGTGTATGGTTTCAAATCACAAGCTTGTAGGTTTATGTCTATTTGGGCAGTGCGTGTGGCAATAGGCGTCGCTGATTATTGAGTTGCGGCTGTCAGTGAAAAGCATCTCAAATATGTGTGAAGATAATGTCTCTTGAATATAATTTAAAATGTTGAGACAAGAAGAAGGGGAGGGTTATGTAGTGAAGTTATATGCGAGTCTCTCTTCATCCTTTGCTGGCTTCCATCAATTCTTGCTCCTTCATTGTTTCATTGTGTGAATTGATTGAATTTATTTGATCAATTCCCCATTACAAATGTCACCAGTAGTAAATGTACCGTTACTTCATGTCATTTGGTTACATTCATTTCAGTTAATGCATGTATTAATCACAGTCATTTACTGTTGTCATTCTCGGAGTGGAAACATTGTCTGTTCAAAACCTGCTCCACTTGTGAGAAACCAGTTTTGGTTTATTTCAGAACCACCATTTACAAGATTTGTCCATTTTTTTCATTGTCTTTTTGTTTGTAGTTCTCCATGTGTGCAATGAGCATGTCTGGTTTCTCTGTCCTGATAATGTTGTGGGAGTGCCCACTTGAGTATAGAACTACTTGGCCTGCTGTGCTAAAATGTAGGAAAGTGTTGTTTTTTTACATCCAAGCCAAAAATGTCACTCAACCAGATGCATATGAACTACTATATCATGTCTGCATTATAAATAGTCTATCACTAGTTAACTGAAATACTTACCACTCTTGGCTTTTGGCAAAGGATCAACACAGTCCACCAGAACCCTGCTGAAAGGTTTGTCAATAGCAGGAATGGGCTGCAAAGGTGCAACTGGGCCAGCTTGGTTTGGTTTACCTGTCCTCTGGCAAACGCCACAGGATTTACAGTGAGCCACAACATCCTGTTTCAGACGTCTTGTTGACCCCAAGATGACCTGCCATACTACCATCGTGAGCCAACCTCAGTATTTCTTGTCGAAGCGCAACTGGAACAACAATTTGATAAAAACTGGGCCAATCGTCTTGCCCAAAAGTGGCGCCCGAGAATGCCGTTTCCTCGTTAGGCCGCCGTTTCCTCGTTAGAGCGCCGTTTCCTTGTTAGACCGCATTTTCCTCATTAGAATGCCATATCTGTCAAAATTACAAACACGAACTTCATTAAACTCTACTTCTGCATGTATCTCAGCAAAAAGAGGAGAGGGAAACATCTTCACTCTGTTCAGCAATCAGCTGCTTCCTAGAAACATCTTTACTCTGTTCATCAATCTGCTGCTTCCTAGAAACATCTTTACTCTGTTCATCAATCTGCTGCTTCCAAGAAACATCTTTACTCTGTTCATCACTCTTCTGCTTTCTAGAAACATCTTTAATCTGTTCAGCAATCAGCTGCTTCCTAGACATCCAAGTGTCAACTGTAGGGATCCTCTCTTCATTCAGAGGTTCTAAAAACTCTCACCTTTGGGGTTTTCGAAGGAGAGGTAAACTCAGGAGGTTTACCTAAATCAGGATCACCCATAAACGTCTCGGACAGATTGACCATGGTGGGATCGCTGACATCCTCAACACTAGACTTGCTCCCGGCCAATTTCTTAGACAGAGCAGGTGTAACGGCACATGCTGGGAATACTGTAGGGTACTTTTCTGATAAACCATCAGGTTCCTCAATTCTGGGTTCCTTACAAATGACAGGATTTGGCACAACCTTCCCTCCAGCCCAATAATTTTCCAATTTGAATGAGACCCCCTTCACCAGTAGGCTAGGCCTCACTCCAATGACAACGGAATGAGAAATGTTTTAAGGTTATACCATGGACCATTTTTGAATCAACAAAAAAATGCAAATTATTTTATGTCAAAAATGTATTAGGCCATACTGCTGTAACCCATAGTAACAAATGGGATAACATTCACAATATGGAACAACAGTAACCATAGTAACTAGAGGTCGACCGATTATGATTTTTCAATACCGATACCAAATATTGGCGGTCCAAAAAAAGCCGATACCGATTAATTGGCCGTTTTAAAATTTGTTTACGTTTTTTATTTTTTTTATTTGTAATAATGACAATACTGAATTAACACTTATTTTAACTTAATATAATACATCAATCAAATCAATTTAGCCTCAAATAAATAATGAAACGGGTTCAATTTCATTTAAATAATGCAAAAACAAAGTGTTGGAGAAGAAAGTAAAAGTGCAATATGTGCCATGTAAGAAAGCTAACGTTTAAGTTTCTTGCTCAGAACATGAGAACATATGAAAGCTGGTGGTTCCTTTTAACCTCTTGCCGCACAGATCCCTTTAGCGGGATCATTTTCATCGACATCCTGTGAATTGCAGAGCGCAAATTCAAATGAAATTACTAAAAATATTTCATTTTCATGAAATCACAAGTGCAATACACCAAAACACCGCTTAACATGTTGTTAATCCAGCCGGCGTATCAGATTTCAAAAAGGCTTTACGGTGAAAGCAAACCATGCGATTATTTGAGGACAGCTCTCAGCAGACAAAACATTACAAACAGCCAGCAGCAAAGTAGATTGGTCATGAAAGTCAGAAAAGCAATAAAATGAATCGCTTAACTTGATGATCTTTGTATGTTTGCACTCACGAGACTCTCAGTTACAACATAAAGATTCTCTTTATATCCAAAAACCTTCATTTGGTTGGCACGTTTTGCTCAGTAATCCACAGGCTCGTGCGTTCACGACGGGCAGATAAATTCCAAATAGTATCCGGAAAGTTTGTAGAAACATGTCAAATGTTTTTATAATCAACCCTCAGGCCTTTTCAATAGAAGAGAGAAAGAAAAGGTCTTGCTCCCGGCGAATGCACAAATCTGAGGACATCTGGCTATCCACTGACGCTATGTGATCATTCTCGCTCATTTTTCAGAATAAAGCCTGAAACTATGTCTAAAGACGGTTCACACCTTGTGGAAGCCATAGGGAAAGGAATCTGGTTGATATCCCTTTAAATGGAGGATAGGCTTGCAATGGAAAAGAGTAGTTTCAGAAAAACAGCACATCCTGAGTGGATTTTCCTCAGGTTTTCGACTGCAATATCAGTTCTGTTATACTCACAGACAATATTTTGACAGTTTGAGACTTTAGACTGTTTTCTATCCTAATCTGCCAATTATATGCATATTCTAGCTTCTGGGCCTGAGAAATAGGCAGTTTACTTTAGGCACGTTCGGCACGTTTTTCATCCAAACATCAAAATACTGCCCCCTAGCCTGAAGAGGTTCCTTTTAACATGAGTCTTCAATATTCCCAGGTAAGACGTTTTAGGTTGTAGTTATTATAGCAATTATAGGACTATTTCTCTCTATACGATTTGTATTTCATATACCTTTTGATTATTGGATGTTCTTATAGGCACTTTGGTATTGCCAGTGTAACAGTATAGCTTCTGTCCATATCCTTGCCCCTACCTGGGCTCGAACCAGGAACACATCGACAACAGCCACCCTCGAAGCAGCGTTACCCATCACTCCACAAAATCTGCGGCACTTGCAGAGCAAAGTCTCAGAGCGAGTGATGTTTGAAACGCTATTAGTGCGCACCCCGCTAACTAGCTAGCCATTTCACATCGGTTACACCAGCCTAATCTCGGGAGTTGACAGGCTTGAAGTCATAAACAGCTCAATGCTTGAAGCTGCTGGCGAGCTGCTTGCGAAATGCACGAAAGTGCTGTTTGAATGAATGCTTACGAGCCTGATGGTGCCTACCACCACTCAGTCAGACTGCTCTATCAAATCATAGACTTAATTATAATAAACACACAGAAATACGAGCCTTTGGTAATTTAATATGGTAAAATCCAGAAACTATCATCTCGAAAACAACACGTTTATTCTTTCAGTGAAATACGGAACCGTTCTGTATTTTATGTAACTGGTGGCATCTCTAAGTCTAAATGTTCCTGTTACATTGCACAACCTTCAATGTTATGTCATAATTACGTAAAATTCTGGCAAATTAGTTCGCAATGAGCCAGGCTGCCCAAACTGTTGCATATACCCTGACTCTGCGTGCAATGAACGCAAGAGAGGTGACACAATTTCACCTGGTTAATATTACCTGCTAACCTGGATTTATTTTAGCTAAATATGCAGGTTTAAAAATGTATACTTCTGTGTATTGATTTTAAGAAGGGTATTGAAGTTTATGGTTAGGTACACGTTGGAGCAACGACACGAAAAAGTAACGACTTTTTCGCGAATGCGCACCGCATCCTGTTACTAGCCTGTTCAACCTCTCTTTCATGCCGTCTGAGATTCCCAGAGATTGGAAAGCAGCTCTGGTCATCCCCCTCTTCAAAGGGGGACACACTCTTGACCCAAACTGCTACAGACCTATATCTATCCTACCCTGCCTTTCTAAGGTCTTCAAAAGCCAAGTCAACAAACAGATTACCGACCATTTCGAATCCCATACCATACCTTCTCCGCTATGCAATCTGGTTTCAGAGCTGGTCATGGGTGAACCTCAGCCACGCTCAAGGTCCTAAACGATGTCTTAACCGCCATCGATAAGAAACAATACTGTGCAGCCGTATTCATTGACCTGGCCAAGGCTTTCGACTCTGTCATTCACCACATCCTCTTCGGCAGACTCTACATCCTTGGTTTCTCAAATGATTGCCTCGTCTGGTTCACCAACTACTTCTCTGATAGAGTTCAGTGTGTCAAATCGGAGGATCTGTTGTCCGGGCCTCTGGCAGTCTCTATTGGGGTGCCACAGGGTTCAAATTTGGACCGACTCTCTTCTCTGTATACATCAATGATGTCGCTCTTACTGCTGGTGAGTCTCTGATCCACCTCTATGCAGAAGACACTGTCATGATGTTGGCCTGGGGGATAGGTTTATGACAGTCATAAATACCTCTTCCCCCATTTCCCTTCTTTAACCTACGGAGGTTACATTTAAAAAAAACCTTGGTTAACATAGAGATTCTGGGAACATCAGTATGTGGGGGGAAATTACCTATATTCTGGTAATCCGAATAATTGAACATATGCAGTGGTACTTGTCAGTTCGGTTGTCATCTGAGACATTCTCATCAATGATAAGATGACATAAACTCTACAGTGGAAAGTCTACACACGTGAGTTATCAGATTCACATGGAATTGTTGTTCAATTTAAATGTTTGAATATGAAATTATTTGTGATGGGATGAAATGTGATTTTAGCTTCTAAAATGTGAGATTTGGATTTTCATAAGATAGGGCTGCTCAATCAGTGGCCCTCCCCTGTGAAGGGACAAGGGCTATAAAACTTCAAACACACCCTCCTCTCCCTTACTATATAAGCCCTTGACGACAACATAACTTCCTGTTCCGAGGATATGAGGATGACGATCCTATGTCAGAATGGTTCAGATAAAACTACAGAACGAAGCCAACATCAGCATGAGCTTTGGTTGCGAATGGTATGAACTTTGAACTCTTATTCACGACAGAAGTGATACCTCCTAGCCGTTGAGTTAGCGACCGCAGCTGCAAACTCAGGTTAGGAAGGAACAGACAGTATCCCATCTACCGCACGACGACATTACTACAACTTATCCAAGTGACCACCAGAGACATTCTTCAAAGGACAGAGGACTTGGTTTGGCAACACGGTCTTCCATCTACCACCAACCTACTGAAGCGCAGCTCAGAGTAAATATTTATTGCATTTTCCTTTTCCAAATGGGCGGTAATTTAGAATGCATAAGATACTGTATTTACGATAGCACAGCTTTGCCTTGGTTCCTGTCTTCCCGCTCTTGGTTCCTGTCTTCCCACTCAACCCAGCCCCTTTTCCTTTGTGTAACAAGCTGTCATATCTGTTCCACCCGCTAGGGACGTTTTTCTATGACGTAAAGAATTATCCAGGTATAATTCATTCTTTGTGTATGTGAATTCTTTGTGATTAGTTAGGTATTTAGTAAATAAATAATTCAACCCAATTTTGTATTGCTGATTCAAATTGTTAGCCAGGGTTCTTGCAGAACACCAAGATTTGACAACTTTCAGATTATGAGACTGAAGTAAGATGAATTGATATTGACTGCTATTGATGTAAAATATTACTAGATCTTTAAGAGTTTATTCGGAAGATAACAGCTCTATAAATATTATTTTGTGGTGCCCGACTCTCTAGTTAATACATTTACATGATTAGCTAAATCAGGTGATATTAATTACGGAGAAATTATTTTATAGAATAGCATGTCTTAGCAATTAATCCGGCAGAGCCAAAGACACGACAACACCATTCTGTATACGTCTGGCCCTTCTTTGGACACTGTTAACAACCCACCAGACGAGCTTCAATGCCATACAACTCTCCTTCCGTGGCCTCCAATTGCTCGTAAATACAAGTAAAACTAAATGCATGCTCTTCAACCGATCGCTGCCTGCACCTGCCCTGCTGTCCAACATCACTACTCTGGACTGCTCTGACTTAGAATATGTGGACAACTACAAATACCTAGGTGTCTGGTTAGACTGTAAACTCTCCTTCCAGGCTCACATCAAACATCTCCAATCCAAAGTTAAATCTAGAATTAACTTCCTATTTCACAACAAAGCATCCTTAACTCATGCTGCCAAACATACCCTTGTAAAACTGACCATCCTACCAATCCTCGACTTCGGCAATGTCATTTACAAAATAGCCTCCAATACCCTACTCAATAAATTGGATGCAGTCTATCACAGTGCCATCCGTTTTGTCACCAAAGCCCCATATACTATACCCACCACTGCGACCTGTACACTCTCGTTGGCTGGCCCTCGCTTCATACTCATCGCCAAACCCACTGGCTCCAGGTAATCTACAAGACCCTGCTAGTTAAAGTCCCCCCTTATCTCAGCTCGCTGGTCACCATAGCAGCACCCACCTGTAGCACGTGCTCCAGCAGGTATATCTCTCTGGTCACCCCCAAAACCAATTCTTCCTTTGGCCGCCTCTCCTTCCAGTTCTCTGCTGCCAATGACTGGAACGAACTACAAACATCTCTGAAACTGGAAACACTTATCTCCCTCACTAGCTTTAAGCACCAGCTGTCAGAGCAGCTCACAGATTACTGCACCTGTACATAGCCCATCTATAATTTAGCCCAAACAACTACCTCTCCCCCTACGGTATTTATTTATTTATTTATGCTCCTTTGCACCCCATTATTTCTATCTATCAGTATAGCTCATAGAGTTTTAAATGTCACTCCCTCTGAGCCTTCTAGTAATTGTTCCCCTTGCTCTGCATAGGTAACGCTGCTTCGAGGGTGGCTGTTGTCATTGTATTGCTGGTTCGAGCCCAGGGAGGAGCGAGGAGAGGGACGGAAGCTATACTGTTACACTGGCAATACTAAAGTGCCTATAAGAACATATCGGCTGAGAAGCAACCCCACACATGAATGGTCTCAGGATGCTTTACTGTTGGCATGATACAGGACTGATGGTAGCGCTCACCTTGTCTTCTCCGGACAAGCTTTTTTCCTGATGCCCCTTCTTGACACCAGGCCACCCTCCAAAAGTCTTCGCCTCACTGTGCGTGTAGATGCACTCACACCTGCCTGCTGCCATTCCTGAGCAAGCTCTGTACTGGTGTTGCCCCGATCCCGAAGCTGAATCAACTTTAGGAGACGGTGCTGGCTGGACTTTCTTTGGCGCCCTGAAGGCTTCTTCACAACAGTTGAACCGCTCTCCTTGAAGTTCTTGATTATCCGATAAATGGTTTATTTAGGTGCAATCTTACCGGCAACAATATCCTTGCCTGTGAAGCCCTTTTTGTGCAAAGCAATGATGGCGGCACGTGTTTCCTCGCAGGTAACCATGGATTTATTAAAAATAAAAAACAGATACCTTATTTACATAAGTATTCAGACCGTTTGCTATGAGACTTGAAATTGAGCTCCGGTGCATACTGTTTCCATTGATCATCGTTGAGATGTTTCTACAACTTGTTTGGAGTCCACCTGTGGTAAATTAAATTGATTCGACATGATTTGGAAAGGCACACACCTGTCTGTCTACCACAGCATTCTGAAGCGATACGCCATCCCATCTGGTTTGCGCTTAGTGGGACTATCGTTTTTTATTCAACAGGACAATGACCCCACACACCTCCAGGCTGTGTAAGGGCTATTTGACCAAAAAGGAGAGTGATGGAGTGCTGCATCAGATGACCCGGCCTCCACAATTACCCGACCTCAACCCAATTGAGATGGTTTGGACCGCAGAGTGAAGGAAAAGCAGCCAACAAGTGCTCAGCATATGGTGAAGCTGTTTGAGACACTGCCAAGAGTGTGCAAAGCTGTCATCAAGGCAAAGGGTGGCTACTTTGAATAATCTAAAATATATTTATATTTGTTTACCACTTTTTTTGGTTACTACATGATTCCCTGTGTGTTATTTCATAGTTTTGATGTCTTCACTATTATTCTACAATGTAGAAAATAGTACAAATAAAGACAAACCCTGGAATGAGTAGGTCTCCAAACTTTTAACTGGTACTGTATATCTCATTCATGTTTTTACATTCAGTTACAAAATGTATCTTTCTTACCACTTGTTTTTAAATCAAAAGGGATGCTGTCAAAAAATGTATTGAATTCAAATGGATTTACCCAGCCTACAAAGCACTACAGCCACTCTATGATGACCAGTTCTGCTCTTTTATTGAGGGATCTAGTCTAGATTAAACCTCATAGGAAGACCTTTTTATCATGTGGAGGTTTCATTCGGGTCTCTGTTTAACAAGATACTCTGTCTTTGGCAGGAGAGAGACCAGACTCTCACTCTGACAGCGGGAAGAGCCCTTCAGTGGGACCAAACCCAGAGACGCACAAACCAGTGAGACAATACCACTGCTCCCACTGTGAAAATAGTTTTTGCTGGTTAAGGAACCTAAAACTGCATGAGAGGACACACACAGGAGAAAAGCCTTTCCAATGTTATCAGTGTGGAAAGAGTTTTTCCATGTTAGCTAACCTGAAAAGGCATGAGGGAATACACACAGGAGAAAAGCCTTATCACTGTTCCCACTGTGGAATAAGTTTTATTCAGTTAGGGCACCTAAAAGCTCATGAGAGGACACACACAGGAGAAAAGCCTTTCCAATGTTCCCATTGTGGAAAGAGTTTTACTCAGATACGAAATCTAAAAAAGCATGCGAGACTACACACAGGAAAAAAGCCTTACCAATGTTCCCAGTGTGAAAAGAGTTTTGCCGTGTTAACTAACCTGAAAAGGCATGAGAGAATACACACAGGAGAAAAGCCATTCCAATGTTCCCATTGTGAAAAAAGTTTTACTCAGACAGGGCATCTAAAAGAGCATGAGAGAATACACACAGGAGAAAAGCCTTACCACTGCTCCCAGTGTAAAAATACTTTTACCTTGTTAGGGAGCCTGAAGGAGCATGAGAGAATGCAGAGGAGAAACATTTTCTATGTTCCCAGTGTGGAAAGAGTTTTATCTGGTTAAGGAGCCTGAAGGAGCAATAGAAGACACACTAAAAAAAGTCCTACCCCTGCTCTCTCTCTGTGTGGAAGGACATTTTTCCAGTCATAGAACCTGAAATCATATGAGAGAATAAAGGCGCTGTTTTCTGACTTATTTTTGATTGAGAATTTGTGTTTTTGTTTATGCCACATGAAATCATATTGTTTATGATTATACCTGTCTATTTAAGGTCCCACAGTTAACAATGCATGTCAGAGCAAATACCAAGCAATGAGTTCAAAGAAATTGTCCGTGGAGCTCAGAGACAGGATTGTGTCGAGGCACAGATCTGGGGAAGGGTACCAAAAATGTCTGTAGCATTGGAGGTCGCCAAGAACAAAATGGCCACCATCATTCTTTAATGGAAGTAGTTTGGAACCACCAAGACTCTTCCTAGAGCTGGCCGCCTGGCCAAACTGAGCAATCTGGGGAGAAGGGCCTTCGTCATAGAGGTAACCAAGAACCCAATGGTCACTCTGATAGAGCTCCTCTGTGGAGATGGTTGTCCTTCTGGAAGGTTCTTCCATCTCTGCAGCACTCCACCAATCAGGCCTTTTTATGTATCAATGATTAAAACCTCTTAAGGATACGCCCCTTTTTTCAAAAACCTGTTTTTGGTTTGTCATTATGGGGTGTCATTTGATGAGGAGGGGGAAAAAAATTCAATTTTAGAATAGGGCTGTAACGTAACAAAATGTGGAGAAGGTGAAGGGTTCTGAATACTTTCCGAATACACTGTAAACCGCTGGCAGAGTTTTCTACCGCTGGCTGAGGTTTCTACCGCTGGTAGTTTTGAACACAGTCACGTGATACGTGGTATAGAAAAATCTAATTTTAGGAGAGTACATGGGAGGCACTATACTGTCTCTGCAGGTGTCTATCTGGTCAAAACCACTGAAACAGGAGCCCCTCCACCCTCTGGTGGGATGCATCATGTCTACAGAGAAACCTAGATTCAAATACTTAGATTTGTGTGTATTGGGTATATGTTGTGAAATTGTCAGATATTACTTGTTAGATATTACTGCACTGTCGGAACTGGGGAAACAAGCATTTCTTTACACCCTCAAAAACATTGGCTAAACACGTGTACGTGATTTGATTTTGATTTGAAATAAACGGCCCATTTATCAAAGGTGCTGTTGCATGGGGTCAAAATGACTCCAAAGGATTTGAAATAGTTCAAAGTCAATTTTGATACAAAAACACCAAACCATGATTTAGATTAAATAAGAACCAGTTGATTGACAAAGTCATGAAAAATTGGAAGAATTGAATGAACCACATTTTGGCTATGATAAAAGATATGCCTCTGGGGTGAAAATGATCCATGTTAGAAGTATGGTTCAATAGAAATATGTAGTGGGTGTAAAGTTTGTTTTAAATTATCACTCATTACAAATGACTCAATCAAGACATGCTTCTCTTTGAATGACTTAATATAATCAACTTTTATGAAATAAATTAAACACTTTTTGTTCCTCAACTGTGTTGCCCACTCCAGTCAGCAGATGGCGATGTCCGTCTTTTAGGATCAGGCGATGCTGCCAGTGTGACGTATAATCTAGTGGATGGGATGCTCCTTCAACAACAACAGCTAGTCAGACACCTCGGTAGCTTTCTAGCAAACATAGCTACAACATTCACGCTATTTACACTGTTTTGGTTTATATTAGACGCTCTGTATTAAACACACTTCTGTCATATGTACTTGTTGGCCCATTTAATTATCTATTTACACTTGTCAGCTAGCTGGTTTTCTAAGTTAGCTTCGAACTAGGCTAGTCGCTAATGCTAGCTAGCTAACATCCCCGACCATGAGTTCACTAAGCCACTCTCCGCCTCCTAAAGAAGAGGAGGTCTGCTGGGCGGAGAAAGAAGCTCTTGTGAAAGAGGAGGAGGAGGAGAAGGATGTTACAATACAAAAACAAGTAGAGGCTGAGGCTGTTACCGTGAAAGAAGAAGAGAATGACGTTTCCGTGAAAGAAGAAGATGCGTTCAGAGTGAAAGAGGAGGAGGATGTTACATTAATAGAAGAGGATGCCATTTTTGGAGTGAAAGAGGGGGAGATGACTGTCACATTGGAGGAAGAAGAGGAGGTTGTAGATCTGTGTAACACCAGTAAGTACCGTCTCTGCAGTCGTTGAACAAATATGCAGTAAAGGGATTCTACACTTTATTGTTGTTCTGTAGGAATGGCTGAAGCTACACTGTAACGTGTAGAACATCAAGAGTGGACCATCAACAAAACGTTAACAATTGATCAAATGCATCCAATGACAATGTCTGAAATACTGTAGTCCAGTTGTTACATCCATTTTCTCCTATAAGACTACATATTGGGCTCAAGAAATCTCAACCCAAAAGGGATTTAGTCTTTGATGTAATGCCAGTCAAAATGAGGCTTAATTGTGCAAGTTCTCTCCCAGGGGGCAAAAAGTATTTAGTCAGCCACCAAAAAGATAAAAGATGAGGCCTGTAATTTTCATGATAGGTACACTTCAACTATGACAGACAAAATGAGAAAAATCCAGAAAATCACATTGTAGGATTTTTTATGAATTTATTTGCAAATTATGGTGGAAAATAAGTATTTGTTCACCTACAAACAAGCAAGATTTCTGGCTCTCACAGACCTGTAACTTCTTCTTTAAGAGGCTCCTCTGTCCTCCACTCGTTACCAGTATTAATGGCACCTGTTTGAACTTGTTATCAGTATAAAAGACACCTGTCCACAACCTCAAACAGTCACACTCCAAACTCCACTATGGCCAAGACCAAAGAGCTGTCAAATGACACCAGAAACAAAATTGTAGACCTGCACCAGGCTGGGAAGACTGAATCTGCAATAGGTAAGCAGCTTGGTTTGAAGAAATCAACTGTGGGAGCAATTATTAGGAAATGGAAGACATACAAGACCACTGATAATCCTAGTGAATGACCTGCAGAGAGCTGGGACCAAAGTAACAAAGCCTACCATCAGTAACACACTACGCCGCCAGGAACTCAAATCCTGCAGTGCCAGACGTGTCCCCCTGCTTAAGCCAGTACATGTCCAGGCCCGTCTGAAGTTTGCTAGAAAGCATTTGGATGATCCAGAAGAAGATTGGGAGAATGTCATATGGTCAGATGAAACCAAAATATAACTTTTTGGTAAAAACTCAACTCGTCGTGTTTGGAGGACAAAGAATGCCATACCTACTGTGAAGCATGGGGGTGGAAACATCATGCTTTGGGGCTGTTTTTCTGCAAAGGGACCAGGACGACTGATCCGGGTAAAGGAAAGAATGAATGGGGCCATGTATCGTGAGCTTTTGAGTGAAAACCTCCTTCCATCAGCAAGGGCATTGAAGATGAAACGTGACTGGGTCTTTCAGCATGACAATGATCCCAAACACACCGCCCGGGCAACGAAGGAATGGCTTCGTAAGAAGCATTTCAAGGTCCTGGAGTGGCCTAGCCAGTCTCCAGATCTCAACCCCATAGAAAATCTTTGGAGGGAGTTGAAAGTCAGTGTTGCCCAGCAACAGCCCCAAAACATCACTGCTCTAGAGGAGATCTGCATGGAGGAATGGGCCAAAATACCAGCAACAGTGTGTGTGAACCTTGTGAAGACTTACAGAAAACGTTTGACCTCTGTCATTGCCAACAAAGGGTATATAACCAAGTATTGAGAAACTTTTGTTATTGACAAAATACTTATTTTCCACCATAATTTGCAAATAAATTCATTAAAAATCCTACAATGTGATTTTTCTGGATTTTTTTTTCTCATTTTGTCTGTCATAGATGGTGTGCCTATGATGAAAATTACAGGCCTCTCTCATCTTTTTAAGTGGGAGAACTTGCACAATTGGTGGCTGACTAAATACTTTTTTGCCCCACTGTATATCTCACTGGTCATTCCTAAGCCAACACCTCCTTTGGCCTCCTTTCCTTCCAGTTCTCCGCTGCCAATGTCTGGAACGAATTGCAAAAATCGCTGAAGTTGGAGACTTATATCTCCCTCACTAACTTTAAGCATCAGCTATCTGAGCAGCTTACCGATCGCCGCAGCTGTACACAGCCCATCTGTAAATAGCCCATCCAACTACCTACCCTATGTTTTTATTTACTTTTTTGCTCTTTTGAACACCAGTATTTCTACTTGCACATCATCATCTGCACATCTATCTCTCCAGTGTTCATTTGCTAAATTGTAATTACTTTGCTACTATGACTTATTGCCTTACCTCCATACTCCATTTGCACACACTGTATATAGATTTTTCTATTGTGTTATTGACTGTTTGTTTATCCCACGTGTAACTCTGTGTTGTTTTTGTCGCACTGCTTTGCTTTATCTTGGCCAGGTCACAGTTGTAAATGAGAACTTGTTCTCAACTGGCCTACCTGGTTAAATAAGGGTGAAATATAAACAAATATCGTAACTTTATTGACAACACCCAATTGGATACTGTCATTAACGCGGTTCTTCAATAATTACACATAATTCTTAATACTTTAGCTATTTTGTTAGTCACATGTTCAACTATCATCAGCTGATCCATGAAATCATTTTCTGAATGCCAGTCAAATGACAAACATCACGACATGCAACAACAACAAAAGTGCTTCTTCATTCATTACTCTGGTACAGACAGTTATGCCGTGCTCCGCGTTGGATCCAACATCTCTACTTTGGTCATAATGTGTACAGAACTGTTCCTTGATGGATAGGCTATTATACAACACACAGAGCTATTTTCCTATATTTGTTGTTAGGTGAAGTTATGGGCCAATTTGGCAAACTGTGTACAAACCCTCATTGTCAGGCTGATGAAAAAGCCAAAGAGCATTTTACTTGTTGAAGTGTTTTTTTTAAGTACAATGAGGTTGGTTTGCGACGATGACACAAACATTATATTAAGCAGGACATTCAAACGAGCCTTACAATTATAATCCAAAGTAGTGTGAAATGCACTCATAAGCAACCTGGAAATGGCGGTTTCTCCCCTGAGTTTTCCCCCGTTCACATTCAGAATACATTGTGAAAAACCAAAATCTTTGCTCACCATTTTTGCTCCAGGCAGATATTATACATCCATAACTATCGGTTTCCTCATTAGCATGGAGGAGTTTCTACAACCAAATTGCATGTGCATTGCCCTCATGCCGCAATTTTTTGGAAACACAGAATGGCCTATATTGGAGACCAAAAGTCAACAACATGAATAACTTATTTCTAGTCTACAATCTTAGATGTTACTGCTAATGTGAAAACAAGACAAAATGACTATTCTTGCTGATTTTAAGACAAATGTCAAATAATCAGTACATTCATTAGACGTCAATTGTTGTACAACATCATGGCTACGCTATTGGCATCACCTTTTACAGTGGATTTCTGCTGTTGTGGGCCTTTAACAATCTGTCTGACTTTGATGTTCACACAGGAGAGAGATGGGACTACCATGGGCCCTCTGGGGAGCCTCTACAACCTCATGATGCTGACAAGGCAGAGAAGAGTCTCTCCACATTAGAACACCTCAAGAGATCCACAGAGAAGAGATCTCACCGCTGCTTTGACTGTGGGAAGACTTACTCAAGATCAAGTTCACTAAAGGTACACCAGAGAATTCACACAAGTGATAAATCTCACTGCTGCTCTCACTGTGGGAAGAGTTTTACTCGGTCATCCAGCCTGATATCACACCAGAGAACACACACAGGAGAGAGACCTTATAGCTGTGCTCAATGTTTGAAGAGTTTTGTTTCATCTGGTGGCCTGACAGCACACCAGAGAACACACACAGGAGAGAGACCTTTTAGCTGTAATCAATGTGAGAAGAGTTTTACTCAGCTAAGCAGCCTGATATACCACCAGAGAACACACACAGGAGAGAAACCGTATAGCTGTGCTCAATGTGGGAAGAGTTTTACTACCTCTAGCAAGCGGACAAGACACCAGAGAACACACACAGGTGAGAAACCTTATAGCTGTAACCAATGTGGGAAGAGTTTTGCTTCATCTAGAGTTCTGACTGTACACCAGAGAACACACACAGGAGAAACATCTTTTAGCTGTAATCAATGTGGGAAGAGTTTTGTTTCATCTGGCGGCCTGACAGCACACCAGAGAACACACACAGGAGAGAAACCTTATAGCTGTGCTCAATGTGGGAAGAGTTTTACTAAGTCTAGCAATCTGACACGACACCAGAGAACACACACAGGAGAGAAACCTTGTAGCTGTAATCAATGTGGGAAGAGATACTCTGATAAAAGATATCTGATTAATCATCAGAAAATACATGAAGGAGTTGTTTCATGATATCAATGAATTAATGTCACAATGTAGAATGTTTTAACATTGTAGTAGGATTATTTTAATAATGTCACAATGTTGAAGCCTTAACTTTTGCCCCCTGTTCAATTGATTTCAGCATGCTATGGATATTAGCCTTTTAACAAAAAGAGTCGTTATGCTGTTTACTATGTTGGTGTCCAACTTGAATCAAAATGCAACACTATAAAATGTAGCAATCTGTTTTCTACAAATTGTCTTCTAACCAGGGATGTACACATTATTCCCAGATTCCGTGTGGTTTTTGAGCTGTTAGTTTTAACAGGACGTTCAATCTCATCTCCCTCCTATCGCACAATTGATTTCAACATGATATCGTTGAGTGATGAAAATAAGTGTTGCGTTCCTTTGTTTAGCAACCCCTAAATTTAAATGCATCACCCCAAAATGTAGCTGACTGTCTTCTGCAGGTTGTCCTCTAACCAGTGAGGTGAAAGATATCTCCCATTTCCATGTGTTTTTTTTAGTTGTGTTCGTTTCCACATCACGTACAACCTGATTTCCCCCTAATCGATATCAGTAATTTATTGCTACTTGTCAAAACAACAGCGTTTCTGGTGCTTGTGCAGTTTATAAGGAGCTTGTTATAAAATACAAGTAATATGATTATTGTGGCAGATGTTTGTGTAAATAGCACATTTTATGTTTAGGCTTTCAATTTGTCCCAAACTGTTTCTGAATATTGGTTATTGATTTGGACACGTTAACTGTGTTTTGACATTGGGGCTCCACCAAGCAAAATGTAATTGAAAAGAAGACTCTGCCCAACGTCCAATATTTGTTTGGTTGTTGTTTAAAATATGTATTTTTGGGTCATTTTTTAAATTACTTTAAAACAACGTAATTTCAACATACTTTCAGTAGCCGAGTGGTTAGAGCGTTGGACTAGTAACCGAAAGGATCGAATCCCCGAGCTGACAAGGTAAAAATATGTTGTTCTGCCCCTGAACAGGGCAGTTAACCCGCTGTTCCTAGGCCGTCATTGTCGATAATAATTTGTTCTCAACTGACTTGCCTAGTGAAATAAAGGTTAAATAAAATGTGGACTAGAGTTCTAGAAGCAAGTGAGTTTTCGGATTCTATAAAGAAAAATGTGAAAAAAATAATACTATTGTATATTAATATTTAGAAATACCGGTTTTTAATTGTTGACAGCCAGTAGACGCCATGTTTGTATTGGTGAAGCATTGTAGTTGTTTATCATGTGAAATGGAAGTTGTTTTCTGTTGGTGGTGAGCAAACTCGTCCATCAAAAATTTAGGATATATTTGTTGTGGAGGTCAACCGATTAATCAGGGCCAATTTCAAGTTTCCATAACAATCGGAAATCAAATATTTTTGGCTTATTTTTTAAAATATAAATGTTGTTTCTTATACCTTAATTTAACTAGGCAAGTCAGTTAAGAACACATTCTTATTTTCAATGACGGCCTAGGAATGGGTGGGTTAACTGCCTCGTTCAGGGGTAGAACGACAGATTTTCACCTTGTCAGCTCGGGGGAGACAATCTTGCAACCTTACAGTTAACTAGTCCAACGCAATAACGACCTGCCTCTCTCTCGTTGCGCTCCACAAGGAGACTGCCTGTTACGCGAATGCAGTAAGCCAAGGTAAGTTGCTAGCTACCATTAAACTTATCTTATAAAAAACAATCAATCATAATCACTAGTTAACTACACATGGTTGATGATATTACTAGATATTATCTAGCGTGTCCTGCGTTGCATATAATCTTACTGAATATACAAGTATCTAAGTATCTGACTGAGCGGTGGTAGGCAGAAGCAGGCGCGTAAACATTCATTCAAACAGCACTTTTGTGCGTTTTGCCAGCGGCTCTTCGTTGTGCGTGAAGCATTGCGCTGTTTATGACTTCAAGCCTATCAACTCCCGAGATGAGGCTGGTGTAACCAAAGTGAAATGGCTAGCTAGTTAGCGCGCGCAAATAGCATTTCAAACGTCACTCACTCTGAGCCTTGGGGTAGTTGTTTCCCTTGCTCTGCATGGGTAACGCTGCTTCGATGGTGGCTGTTGTCATTGTGTTGCTGGTTCGAGCCCAGGGAGGAGCGAGGAGAGGGACGGAAGCTTTACTGTTACACTGTCAATACTAAAGTGCCTATAAGAACATCCAATAATCAAAGGTTAATGAAATACAAATGGTATAGAGGGAAATAGTGCTATAATTCCTATAATAACTACAACCTAAAACTTCTTACCTGGGAATATTGAAGACTCATGTTGAAAGGAACCTCCAGCTTTCATATGTTCTGAACAAGGAACTGAAACGTTAGCTTTCTTACATAGCACATATTGCACTTTTACTTTCTTCTCCAACACTTTGTTTTTGCATTATTTACTTGAGGCTAAATAGATTTTATTGATGTATTATATCAGGTTAAAATAAGTGTTCATTCAGTATTGATGTAATTGTCATTATTATAAATAAATAAAAAAATTGTCCGATTAATCGGCATCGGCTTTTTTGGCCCTCCAATAATCGGTATCGGCGTTGAAATATCATAATCGGTCGACCTCTAATTTGTTGTCTTAAAGGGGAAGGTTATGGGCTTTGGTTTTTCCATTTATGTTTTGAGGTTGGACTTTAGGACGCACTGATTGGCGTCACCTCGTTAGTCAGTATGTGTTACACTTGAGCTGGCTTGTCCATCTTGTTAGTGGGAAGGTGTTTCACCTGAGCTGGTCCAGGTTCTATTTAAGAGTGTCTGGCCCAGTGCTCCAGTTGTCTTGATAGATGTGTAGAGTCAACACCTTTAGTTGCTCCACCTTTTTGGTTTACTTTTCCTATCTTTAAGTTTTGTGGGGGTTTTTCTTTTGTTTGCCTCTTCTTGGGCAGATTTAGTGGGTGTCTTAGGTCCCAGTTGTTGTTACTAGTCAATTTTCAGTGGACACCCTCAGTGTCTTTCAGAACCCCTCCTAAAAAACAAGCTTATATTTTGGGTTGGATATTGCATCCGATTTAATATTTTAATCAATGGAATTTCCATAGGGTGCTCATTAGTCTTTATTAGTTTTTTATTAGTTTATTGTGTACTAAATATTTGTTTTTTTTCCTGTGAAGCCATTGTGTGGCATCCATGTCTGAAATGTGCTGTACAAATAAAGCTTGATTTGATTTCAACAGAATGTTATTTTTTTTATTTCACCTTCATTTAACCAGGTAGGCCATTTGAGAACAAGTTCTAATTTACAACTGCGATCTGGCCAACATAAAGCAAAGCAGTGCGATAAAACAACAGTTACACATGGAATAAACAAAAGTACAGTCAATAACACAACAGAAAAATATATATATATATATACAGTGTGTAAATGGAGTAAGGAGGTAAGGCAATAAATAGGCCATAGTGGTGAAATAATTACAATTTAGCAATTAAATTGCTGGGGTTCAAAGGAGCAAAAATAAATAACAATACGGGGATGAGGTAGATGGGTGTGGCTATTTACAGATGGGCTGTGTAGAGGTGCAATGATCAGACAGCTGATGCTTAGAGTTAGTGATGTGTGTGTGTGTATATATATATATATATATATATATATGAACCCAATGACTGACCAATCGAAAGACTCTTGGTCCCTCTGAGTATGAAAATCAGTATCAATCCCATGTCAAAGGATAAACTACTGAAAACAGAAACAAACAAATGGATCAACCAGATCAATCCCACTTTTCCAGCCTGCTAAAGGTGTGGTGGAGTGGTAAACAGCCCACAGCTCTGCTTATGTCATGTTCTGTGGCCTTGCTGTTCCATTTCTTGACTGCCCATGCAACACAGAAAAAACACATTCAGTCATATTATATAAAACACTCAAAGTAATGGATATGGAGTGTCTATGGCCTCAGTTACACCCGGCACCTAAATGTGACTTCTGTCATCCGATCACTACAAACTGCATTAGGTTCAGATCTACCAGGATGGGCCTTGGACACAGTCAGGCCACTGAATATGCATAAGCAATGTAAAGAGATGGGGTGAATGAGTAGGGAAAAGTACATTTTACACAAATTAACTTCATAATGTCAAAGAACAAATGTGTGTCTGAGGGGAAATTTGTATTTATTTATTTTATTTCACCTTTATTTAACCAGGTAGGCAAGTTGAGAACAAGTTCTCATTTACAATTGCGACCTGGCCAAGATAAAGCAAAGCAGTTTGACAGATACAACGACACAGAGTTACACATGGAGTAAAACAAACATACAGTCAATAATACAGTATAAACAAGTCTATATACAATGTGAGCAAATGAGGTGAGAAGGGAGGTAAAGGCAAAAAAAAAGGTCATGGTGGCAAAGTAAATACAATATAGCAAGTAAAACACTGGAATGGTAGTTTTGCAATGGAAGAATGTGCAAAGTAGAAATAAAAATAATGGGGTGCAAAGGAGCAAAATAAATAAATAAATTAAATACAGTTGGGAAAGAGGTAGTTGTTTGGGCTAAATTATAGGTGGGCTATGTACAGGTGCAGTAATCTGTGAGCTGCTCTGACAGTTGGTGCTTAAAGCTAGTGAGGGAGATAAGTGTTTCCAGTTTCAGAGATTTTTGTAGTCCGTTCCAGTCATTGGCAGCAGAGAACTGGAAGGAGAGGCGGCCAAAGAAAGAATTGGTTTTGGGGGTGACTAGAGAGATATACCTGCTGTAGCCTGTGCTACAGGTGGGAGATGCCATGGTGACCAGCGAGCTGAGATAAGGGGGACTTTACCTAGCAGGGTCTTGTAGATGACATGGAGCCAGTGGGTTTGGCGACGAGTATGAAGCGAGTGCCAGCCAACGAGAGCGTACAGGTCGCAATGGTGGGTAGTATATGGGGCTTTGGTGACAAAACGGATTGCACTGTGATAGACTGCATCCAATTTGTTGAGTAGGGTATTGGAGGCTATTTTGTAAATGACATCGCCAAAGTCGAGGATTGGTAGGATGGTTAGTTTTACAAGGGTATGTTTGGCAGCATGAGTGAAGGATGCTTTGTTGTGAAATAGGAAGCCAATTCTAGATTTAACTTTGGATTGGAGATGTTTGATATGGGTCTGGAAGGAGAGTTTACAGTCTAACCAGACACCTAAGTATTTGTAGTTGTCCATGTATTCTAAGTCAGAGCTGTCCAGAGTAGTGATGTTGGACAGGCGGGTAGGTGCAGGTAGCGATCGGTTGAAGAGCATGCATTTAGTTTTACTTGTATTTAAGAGCAATTGGAGGCCACGGAAGGAGAGTTGTATGGCATTGAAGCTTGCCTGGAGGGTTGTTAACACAGTGTCCAAAGGGCCAGAAGTATACAGAATGGTGTCGTCTGTGTAGAGGTGGATCAGAGACTCACCAGCAGCAAGAGCGACCTCATTGATGTATACAGAGAAGAGAGTCGGTCCAAGAATTGAACCCTGTGGCACCCCCATAGAGACTGCCTGAATTATCGTTCATACATCCAGAAGGGTGAGAAATTACACCAATATCAGTGGACAATTTGCACTAATGTAAATAAACATAGATGATGGAACATATTACCTTTTGCTGACGCAATTAACTGCTAAGGGGACATAAGTATTTACCATCTAAACCATATGTGACCTCTCACCTCTCTGGCTGTAGAAGTGTTTCTTCCTAACCAGTCCCTCAACAGCTCTCTGACTGAGCACCCTCACTGGGTCTTCAGAGGAGAGGAAGGCTGAGGAAGGATGAATGGATCAGTCAGTCAATAAAGTGTAGAGCTGCTGTCTGACAAAATCACTATTTTAGTAGTTAATTAAAGGAAATAAGGCTTTATGACTGCTGAATACCAACTATCAATAACTTAGATAATGTATTTTCAGGTAGAGATACATCCTTGGGACGTCCCTAGACCTTTGAAGTTGACATTTAAAAGGGTTAAGGAAGGTTTTAGGGTAGGGATGTCCCAAGGATACCGGAAAGCATTGACCATTGTGCATTCTTCTCTCTTTTACATAGCAGGTGATGGGTTCTGACTTCTGAAATTGAAAATATTAAATATCCTTATTCATGTCACTGTTTGAGAGAGGGGAATGTAGAACGTTTACATTCTGTCAGAATGTGTTATTGTTAGACGTAAGGGATCCTATGGGAAGAGAAGGGCCACAGTCTGGTACAAGTCAACAAGACAGCCGTGAGGTGGGGAGGAGAAGGGCCACAGTCTGGAACAAGTCAACAGGACAGCCGTGAGGTGGGGAGGAGAAGGGCCACAGTCTGGTTCAAGTCAACAGGACAGCCGTGAGGTGGGGAGGAGAAGGGCCACAGTCTGGAACAAGTCAACAGGACAGCTGTGAGGTGGGGAGGAGAAGGGCCACAGTCTGGTTCAAGTCAACAAGACAGCCATGAGGTGGGGTGGAGAAGGGCCACAGTCTGGTACAAGTCAACAGGACAGCCGTGAGGTGGGGAGGAGAAGGGCCACAGTCTGGTACAAGTCAACAGGACAGCCGTGAGGTGGGGAGGAGGGAGGAATTTAGGCCGAGGTCAGGTCAGATGAAGTGAGGAAGAACTGATACCACAAAAGTTCTGCCTAGCAACAGAGGTGTAAGGAGGAGACTCAGCATAAAGGGTTAAATAGCAGTGCTTGTGTGCATATGTCTTGGTCTTATGCAGCTGTGACTTAGTGGGTGAATAAACTTGGTTTGAGCTTTACTTATCGTCTGAGTTTTTACTCTTTATTTACAACTTAACACAGGTGTAAAAGAAACACAGGTAGGCGCGCAGTGGATTATGGTCATTGTAGTTCATAAAAACGTTTTATGCGCTAAACTATGTAGAATATTGGCCTGTTGGAAACTACAACTACCTACTACATCACACATTTCAGTATGGGTCTGATTTATCTCTAGAGAAACTACAACTCCCTACTACATCACACAGTTCAGGCTGGGTCTGATTTATCTCTGTGCAATGTTGTGAGGGAAAATCTATGTTAACCTCTTTAAGTTGATATGACTTCTATAATGTGTTGAAGGATCTCTTCAATGTTGAGAAGTTTATGTGTATGTTTGTGTGGGTGTGCAACCACACGCCCTCTCCACAGACAGGCCAAAGGAGCTTGGCCCAATTCAGGGAACCGTTGATCTACTTCAGAGGAACTGTGTCTAGAATGACTTCCTGTTGTTTTGACACCTCACTAGAAGACTAGAATAACTAGCTGTTGCTACAGAACGAGAAGACCAATTCACAGTTAGTCTGTGTCTCGTTCTCCACACATGGACACATACAAAGATCACGTGTTTTCTATATGCACAAGATAGTTTGACTACAGTTCACCGTCTCACCTCATACTGTATTGGAGCAGCAGCAGCTGACTGCCCAGTTCAACATCAGTTCACCATCTCACCTCATACTGTATTGGAGCAGCAGTAGCTGACTGCCCAGTTCAACACCATCTCACCTCATACTGTATTGGAGCAGCAGCAGCTAACTGCCCAGTTCAACATCAGTTCACCCGTCTCACCTCATACTGTATTGGAGCAGCAGCAGACTGCCCAGTTTCATCGTTGATGCTAATCATCATGTTTTGAATCTGAGAGTAAATAGAGCCGATTACAACCAAAAATGAAGGGTTCAACTGGAGTTGTTCTCAGATCCCCTAAGAACCGTAGGGTTCTTGGTCAATGAAAAACAGCCCCAAAGGTTCTTCAAAGAACTTGTTAGAAGGTGGGTTCCGTTGTTGCTGGAGGAACCTACAACCGATGGTGACAAGTTTGCTGGACAACATAAGTTTTTTTGGGTTGATGGCTCTGAATATGTCTAGAAATAATCATTATAATAATATAACATACTAATAATGAATAACGAAGACAATGATGGTTTTCTGTGAATATCTTCCGTAACGTTACTATAGTTAATTACCGTAAATATTATAAAGCCGGGTTTGATCGTCGGCGTTGTATGAGCTACAGCAACAGGGTTTGGATTATTTCCCTCAACTATATTCTTTCCCATATATTGTATATCGTTTCCATAAAGCCAAAATGGCTTTACACTCTCATTAACGTAAGTTTCCAATCTAGAGCAGTTCTCACTTTTGTGAGAATGAACTAGCTAACGTACTAACTAACTAACTAACTAACCAACTAAGGACGGTGACCTGTCCAGACGAGATGTTACAACGAACTGAATCATCAATGGAGGTCTTCCTCTTTATATATCCTGCTACAGCATGCAAAACTATTAACTCACAAGGGGGCATAACGTTACCTGAACAATACTATCCCATTTTGGAAACGTTACATGGACAATACTATCCCATTTTGGAAACGTTACATGGACAATACTATCCCATTTTGGAAACGTTACATGGACAATACTGTCCCATTTTGGAAATGTTACATGTCTGCCCCCTTATGGAGGGAAATTAATATATTAGATGGAAGCTGTAGATGGGATTCAAATTCATAATGGTATTAATACAGTGTCTAGACTACCTCTTTTGTATAAAGGCCCTTCAGAATCCAAACACAGTATTGCCACGCAGCAAAATGTTGCGTATAATCTTTCAAGTCAGCCTGATAAAATATTGAACAATTTGTGTACAACGATATCTTGAAATGTGATGTTAGGCCTGTATGGCAGTACTGTATTGGCTAGTGCTTTCTCCAATATGTTCTTCTATTTTTCATTATATTGTATGTCGATGCCATTTATCTTTCAATATTTCATATTTATAAATTCAATATGTATGTCGATGCCATTTATCTTTCAATATATATAGCGCGCCGGATCGAAGCTCCCTGCCTGTTTCATATTTTACACTTGTAAGACTATTCTTTGACACATTTTCTCTTCCTTTGCTAAATTCTTATAGGACAGAACATGGACACATTGCAATTGGGATCAAGAAGAAGGTACAGATATGTTGTAGGACAGCTGCATTTGACGTGTACATTTAACCTACATAGCAGTCAATGCAAACTGAAATCTATTAGCATACAAATGTGTGCAAATTATCTTCTCAGAAGTGAATCAAGTCCATGGAATGGATATAGACAAAAAGGAGAATAAAGACTAGCAGAGGTAGAGAGGCGAGGCAGGGGTGAGGACATCATCCTGCTATTTTGACAGTCCAGATCTCTGCGAGGAACTATAGATCTCTGCAAGGAACTATAGATCTCTTAGGAACTTAGATTTCTCTAATGTATTTTGTAATAAAATTAGCAAGATCATTGCTTTACTTTACTACGACTAGAGACCTCTGCAGGAATTCTGATCTTGCGCCAGGAACTATAGATCTCTGCAGCAGGGAACTATAGATTCTGCAGCGTTGGAACTAGTTCAAATCTCTGCAAGCTGAACTATAGATCTCTGCAAGGAACTATAGATCTCTGCAAGGAACTATAGATTTCCCACTGTGAACTATAGATCTCTGAAAATAAGATCTTGTTCTTAACTGAACTAGAAAAGAAAGAGGAACTGGCCTTTATCTCCGTGACAAGGTATGCCTATGCACAAATCATCTGTTTATTCATAAACATAGGTGTGCATGCTTATATAAAATTACAGCTGAACATTTTTTATGTTAATTGTTATAATCTTTTCTTACTTTTGTTGAACTATAAATTTCACCACTCTTCACTGCACATCGGCGGAAACCATAGAGTGAAATCTCGCTGGCCTTTGATGGGGAGAACATAGATCTCTCGAGGAACTATAGTCCCCATGGGACTTAGGGGCTCTGCTAAGGAACTATTTGTTATTTGCAAGGAACTATAGATTTCCCCAAAATGTCAGAAAAACACTTATGTTAAGTTACTGTGTTCTGGGGAGAAGAGAAGTTGGGGTGAAGTTACCAGGAACTATAAAGATGGCAAACTTCCTAACATAACTAAGTGAATATGATATACAGGAACTAAATCTGAAAAATCTGATTTAGCATCAAGTCTACAATGTTGTTAGTTTAACTATGATTCATTTTTAATGCATAGTTCTTTTTATTGTACATCATCATTTCTATTTGTTTTAAATGTCATGAAAAGCACCATACAAAGAAAATGTATTATTTATTATGGTCTGTAAATATTAATTCACATTTGTGGTGAACTAAATAAACAATTCATTATTTAAATCAATATAGTTACTATTAAAATATGTTTTTATCATGGAGGAAGGGTGGACAGGGAGGAAAATAGATCCTGCAAGGAACTATAGAGGTTCTTAGAGGAAACTATAG
Organism: Oncorhynchus tshawytscha; assembly: GCF_018296145.1. Taxonomy (NCBI): domain Eukaryota; kingdom Metazoa; phylum Chordata; class Actinopteri; order Salmoniformes; family Salmonidae; genus Oncorhynchus; species Oncorhynchus tshawytscha. Next base: position 3,526,138 of record NC_056460.1, on the reverse strand, counting down.
GGGTTCTTCAAAGAACTATAGTTCCCACAAAACTATAGATTCTTCAAATAAACTTTAGATCTCCCCACAGAACTTTCAGATTTGTAGAACTAAAGATACTCTGCAGGAACTTAGACTTTTAGAGTGATATTATAAAAGTCACCTTGTCACGTGCTGACTGGGTATGAACTAAGTTATTTTATTTAGCTACACTTTGAGTACATTTTTACACTATAAGAAATGTTTTGGATGAACTACAGACTGTTTTCAAAGGGAACGTTGATTTTTTTGGTTTTTAGATCTCGCATTTTAACTTTTGTCTGAAAGTAACTCTAGAACTATCTTTTCTACTGCGATACCAATTCCAGTCAGCAGATGGCGATGTACGTCTTTCAGTGATTCTGCCACTGTGACGTATAATCTAGTGGATGGGACGCTTCTTCAACATCAACAGCTCGTCAGCCGCCTTGGTACCTTACTTGGCAAAACAGCCAAAACATTGCAGTTCTTTGAACTGTGTCGATGTATAGCCAAAATATAAGTTTGTTTCCCGGACAATGACTGGTTCGTCAACGGTTCTCTAACCTCCCAGAGACCACGGTAAAATCAAGCCTCCCAGGAACTATAGACCTTCCGCTGCTTTCTAAAATATCATCCCGCTCTCAATTCCACCCCGTGATATTCTATGATGGGCAGTGAAGGAATGGAACCCCAAGATAACGTTATATTAAAGCTTATTATCCACATGTCAATCATCTGATTAAGCATAGATCTATGTTAGGAACTATAGATCTGTGTTTTATTTAACCTTTATTTAACCAGGCAAGTCAGTTAAGAACAAATTCTTATTTTCAATGACGGCCTAGGAACGGTGGGTTAACTGCCTGTTCAGGGGCAGAACGACAGATTTGTACCTTGTCAGCTCGGGAGTTTGAATTTGCAACCTTACGGTTACTAGTCTACCACTCTAACCACTAGGCTACCCTGCCGCCCCAGTGTGAGGAACTATAGATCTCTTGGAAGAACTATAGATCTGTGTGAGGAACTATAGATCTCTGTGAGGAACTATAGATCTCTGTGAGGAACTATAGATCTCTTGGAAGAACTATAGATCTGTGTGAGGAACTATAGATCTCTGTGAGGAACTATAGATCTCTGTGAGGAACTATAGATCTCTGTGCGGAACTATAGACCTCTGTGAGGAACTATAGATCTCTGTGCGGAACTATAGACCTCTGTGAGGAACTATAGATCTCTAGGAAGAACTATAGATCTCTATGTTACTATCCAAACTTCAGATTAAGACTCAGTCACACAACTATCATATCACAGTCACACAACTCTCATATCACAGTCACACAACTATCATATCACAGTCACACAACTCTCATATCAGTCACACAACTCTCATATCACAGTCACACAACTCTCATATCACAGTCACACAACTCTCATATCACAGTCACACAACTCTCATATCACAGTCACACAACTCTCATATCACAGTCACACAATGCTATTCCCAAACATACATAATCAATTAGTTGTTTTTCAACAATATTTTAACCTGCAGGAATATTTTCACATTTCTATGTCATGGTTAGTTCCTAGGATAATGCAACTCATACATTTACATTTTTCAATACTTCTAAAATGGGGTCCAGGTTTAAAACAATTACAGGGTTAAAACAATTACAGGTCTAAAATAATTACAGGTGCACTTTACTCTCTTTTACTATGTAATAAATGGTCATAACTAGTTCACACAGATTCCGGATGTTTTAACGTTAAATGGCCAAAACTAGTTCACACAGATTCCGGATGTTTTAACGTTAAATGGCCAAAATTAGTTCACACAGATTCCGGATGTTTTAACGTTAAATGGCCAAAACTAGTTCACACAGATTCTAGTTGTCCTCTAGTTCACAAAGATTCAAGATATTTAACGCTAAATGACAGAACCCAGGGCATACCAGGCCAGCACATTTAAAACATTTGAATTCACCACTTTTGAGGGTCACACTTTTCAGAATGAGGTCCTTCTTCCAATAGTTTCACACAGAACCCACAGTCACCCTGGTCCCTCACCAATCCCCACTGTGATCAATTCAGTGTCAGGATGGCTCTAGGTTGCACGCAACTGACCAATGATGGATGTCTTTGAGTCGACTGACTCTCAGATCATCCACCACTGACTCGCCCCTGTTTACACCTCCAAGGTGACCCCCCTCACACAGGAATACACACTCAGAGCCTATTGCCTCGGCCCTGTTTACACCTCCAAGGTGACCCCCTCACACAGGAATACACACTCAGAGCGTATTGCCTCGGCCCTGTTTACACCTCCAAGGTGCCCCCCTCACACAGGAATACACACTCAGAGCCTATTGCCTCGGCCATGTTTACACCTCCAAGGTGCCCCCTCACACAGGAATACACACTCAGAGCCTATTGCCTCGGCCATGTTTACACCTCCAAGGTGCCCCCCCACACAGGAATACACACTCAGAGCGTATTGCCTCGGCCCTGTTTACACCTCCAAGGTGCCCCCTCACACAGGAATACACACTCAGAGCCTATTGCCTCGGCCATGTTTACACCTCCAAGGTGCCCCCCTCACACAGGAATACACACTCAGAGCCTATTGCCTCGGCCCTGTTTACACCTCCAAGGTGCCCCCTCACACAGGAATACACACTCAGAGCCTATTGCCTCGGCCCTGTTTACACCTCCAAGGTGCCCCCTCACACAGGAATACACACTCAGAGCCTATTGCCTCGGCCCTGTTTACACCTCCAAGGTGCCCCCTCACACAGGAATACACACTCAGAGCGTATTGCCAGGCCATGTTTACACCTCCAAGGTGCCCCCCCCCACACAGGAATACACACTCAGAGCGTATTGCCTCGGCCCTGTTTACACCTCCAAGGTGTCCCCCTCACACAGGAATACACACTCAGAGCCTATTGCCTCGGCCATGTTTACACCTCCAAGGTGCCCCCTCACACAGGAATACACACTCAGAGCCTATTGCCTCGGCCCTGTTTACACCTCCAAGGTGCCCCCTCACACAGGAATACACACTCAGAGCCTATTGCCTCGGCCCTGTTTACACCTCCAAGGTGCCCCCTCACACAGGAATACACACTCAGAGCCTATTGCCTCGGCCCTGTTTACACCTCCAAGGTGCCCCCCTCCCTCACACAGGAATACACACTCAGAGCGTATTGCCTCGGCCCTGTTTACACCTCCAAGGTGCCCCCTCACACAGGAATACACACTCAGAGCCTACGAGACTTTTATAAAAACTACACTTTGTGTGTTTCACTCACCTCTTCTTTATAAAACTACGTTCGAGATGTGGTATCCACTCGGCTCGCTGCCTCTCAGATCAAAGGTGATCTATCTGCTCCATTCCCGATGTGTGGTCTCCCCGAGATCCCAAGTTTGAGCGATCCGTTGTGCACCATTTACCCAGGTCGTCAGGAGCGGTCACCAAGTGAAGAATAATATCCCCATCGCCAAATGTGGTGGTTAACTTCTTTAATATCAAATGAGGATAGAAACTCATCACACAAGTCTGAGTTATTCTTAAAATAAATCTGTATTCACTTATTAATAAGGGAGCAGGTCAATAGAACATACATATATAAAGTTAATCAATTGAGTGCTCTACGATAATGATGGCTAGTCGACCCACAGGACAAAAGTACAAAGGTCTTTTATAGCCAAGATACTCTCCTTTCAACCTACATGACGAACAATAGATGTATAGAACGGGTCACAAGATTAAGATTTGTATGAAAGATACAGATAATTCTCAGCAGACAGTATCTGCTGTAAAAACAGTACTCTTTGTGTAGAGACCAGGGTCTGGCCCTGGGGTCATCTCTCCCTGGTAACATATAGAACAGAAACATTAACTCATGCTCTGGAATGTGGTCTCTTTAGGTTTTATCACCCAAAAGACATTGTAAATACTGAGGCCCATCCTCAGTAGAACACAGACATAATAGTTCTAAGAACCCTCTATTCTGTTGCATAAAACAACCATTTGATGCAATAAAAGTATTAGAACATAATCTTGCAGTTTTGCTCTGTGTCCACTGAACATTGACTAGTAACAACAACTGGGACCTAAAATACACACACCATGAGACCCACTAAATCTTCCCAAGAAGAGGCAAACAAAAGAAAAACCCACACCAATCTTTAGGAATCATGGACGATACGAAAGAGAGGTTGAACAGACTAGTAATAGGGGTTGCCACAATGGCGGCAGATCATTTTAGAAAGAGAGGGTCCAGATTGTCTAGCCCAGCTGATTTGTACGGGTCCAGGCTTTGCAGCTCTTTCAGAATAATCAGCTATCTGGATTTGGGTGAAGGAGAAGCTGGGGAGGCTTGGGCAAGTAGCTGCGGGGGTGCGGAGCTGTTGGCCGGGGTTTGGGGTAGCCAGCTGGTCCAGGTTCTATTTAAGAGTGTCTGGCCAGCCGTAGAAAAATGCTTGTTAAAATTCTCGATTATCGTGGACTTTTCGGTGGTGACAGTGTTTCCTAGCCTCAGTGCAGTGGGCAGCTGGGATGAGGTGCTCTTATTCTCCATGGACTTTAGTGTCCCAGAAATTTTTGGAGTTAGAGCTACAGGATGCACATTTCTGTTTGAAAAAGCTAGCCTTTTCTTTCCTAACTGACTGTGTGTATTGGTTCCTGATTTCTCTGAAAAGATGCATATCGCAGGGACTATTCGATGCAAGTGCAGTACGCCACAGGATGTTTTTGTGCTGGTCGAGGGCAGTCAGGTCTGGAGTGAACCAATGGCTATATCTGTTCTTAGTTCTACATTTTTTGAAAGGGGCATGCTTATTTAAGGTGGTGAGGAAATTGGCGATTAGAAAGGCCTGCTTGCAGAAGCGTTTTAGGGAGCGTTTGACAGTGATGAGGGTTGGTCGAATGACGGCGGACCCATAACGGATGCAGGAAACGATCGCTGAGATCCTGATTGATAACAGCAGAGGTGTATTTGGAGGTCAGGATAATATCTATGAGGGTGCCCATGTTTACGGATTTAGGGTTGTACCTGGTGGGTTCCTTGATAATTTGTGTGAGATTGAGGGCATCTATTAAGCCTCTTAAAGATCGGGTCTTTTTTTTCAACGTTTTGTTAAAAATCGCGCAAAATTTCAACGTCCTGCTACTCATGCCAGGAATATAGTACATGCATATGATTAGTATGTGTGGATAGAAAACACTCTGAAGTTTCTAAAACTAGTTAAATCATGTCTGTGACTATAACAGAACATGTGGAGCAGGCAAAAGCCCAAGGAAAACTGTTCACCAAAAAAATAAAAAATATCCTTCCGCCAGTTGCCTGTATTGTCTATGGCAAGGGAAAATAGATAGCGACCAGTTTACAATGCCTACAGCTTCCACACGATGTCGCCAGTACTGTCATTTGGTTTGAAGTTAATCCTTGGTGAGATGAGAAATAGGCACTTCCTGTTATCGAGTCCACAGCTGGAAGTTTTGAGAGAGAGAAAATGGACCATCATTTCAAGATTTGCTGCTATTGAATACAGATCGCCCCGTGATCAATTTGATCGATTATTAACGTTTACTAATAACCTAAAGTAGGTTTACAAATTACTTTGAAGTGTTTTGTCAAAGTTTATCTGCAACTTTTTTAATTTTAAAAAATGACGTTGCGTTTTGTAAAGCTGCTTTTTCCTGGATCAGACGGGCTTCATAAATGGACATTTTGGGTATACATGGACGGATTTAATCGAAAAAAAGACCCAATTGTGATGTTTATGGGACATATAGGAGTGCCAACAAAGAAGCTCGTCAAAGGTAATGAATGTTTTATATTTTATTTCTGCGTTTTGTGTAGCGCCGGCTACGCTAATTCTTTTGTTTACGTTCCCTACAGGTATTTCGGGGGGTTGCATGCTATCAGATAATAGCTTCTCATGCTTTCTGACATGTTGGCTAGATTCACAACGAGTGTAGCTTTAATTGAGTACCCTGCATGTGTGTTTTAATGAAAGTTTGAGTTTTAGCGAGTACTATTAGCATTTGGCGTTGCGCATTTCCATTTCCTGTTGGCTATGTGAGACGCAGACGTCTCACCTTGCCCAAATATATTGTATATTTTTTGTTGGACAAGTGTGCTTACCACCAACAGAAAACAACTTCCATTTCACATTATAATCAACTACAATGCTTCACCTTCTACATTATAAACATGGTGTCTACTGGCTCTCAAGAATTAAAAACAAGAAAAAAAACATTACCCACTAGAAAACTCTCGTCTTCCTAAAACTCACTAGCTTCTAGAACTCTCATCCCCTTGGAAGGAGCCCAAACAAAACTCATCTCCAATATGGAAAAACGTGCAGTCAAAATAAATTGTAATCCTGATATTATAATAGCAATGTCAATGAAATTGTACCCAAAAATTGTCAGTTGGCTGCATAAATAATTATGATTACTGAATGTTACATGAATTGTAAATATGAAATATCAAAACCAAATGTACACCCCCTTGTTAATATGTATTGGCAATAATTATCATAATGGTGAGGCATGGAATAATAAAACATGTATCTTTTGTCAGGCTGGATGTTTGAAATATGAGGTGATTTGAGTCATGCTTCTTCAGTAGTGGAAATAAAGACAATTAGGATTTGAATGTTGTAAAGAAATACTGGAGTGATGTAGGATTGTTAATAAAATTGATTACAGATTTATTGATTATTGGCCGTTGGGCATAGTCTTCTTTTCAATTTTGCTAGGTGGGATAGCCCCAATGTCAACACACAGTTTTAATGTGTGCAATTCAATAACCAATATGCAGAAACACTTTCATATATTGAAAACCTAAACATAAAATGTGCAATATACACAAACATCTGCCACAATAATCATATTACTTGTATTATTTAAAACAAGCACCTTATAAAAATGAACAAGCAGCAATAAATCACTGATATCGATTAGGGGGAAATCAGGTTGTACGTGATGTTGAAACTAACACAACTAAACAAAACACATGGAAATGGGAGATATATTTTCCCTCACTGGTTAGAGGACAACCTGCAGAAGACAGTCAGCTACATTTTGGAGTGATGCATTTAAATTTAGGGGTCGCTAAACAAAGGAACACAACACTTATTTGTCATCACTCATCGATATCACGTTGAAATCAATTGTGCGAGAGGAGGGAGATGAGGTTGCACGTCCTGTTAAAACTAACAGCTCAAAAGCCACACGGAATCTGGGAATAATGTAAACATCACTGGTTTGAGGACAACAACGTGGTAAACAGCTAGCTACATTTTGAAGTGTTGCATTTTGATTAAAGTGGGTCACCAACGTGGTAAGTGTAAAACAACACAACTTTCAATTCATAGCCAGGATTTTCCCCCTGAGGCTAATGTCCATATCATGTTGAAATCAATTGATAAAGGGGCAAACATTTAGGCTTCTACATTGTGACATTATTAAAATACTCCTAGTACATTGTTAAAACATTTTACATTGTGACATTAATTCATTGATATCATGAAACAACTCCTTCATGTATGTACTTTCTGATATTTGATCTGAGATCTTTTATCAGATTATCTCTGGTCACAGTTAAGAGATTTCTCTCCTGTGTGTGTTCTCTGGTGTGATATCAGGTTGCTTAGCAACTCTTCCCACACTGAGTACAGCTAAAATATTTCTCTCCTGTGTGTGTTCTCTGGTGTAGATTCAGATTTCTAGATGCAGTAAAACTCTTCCCACATTCATCACAGCTATATGGTGTCTCTCCTGTCATGACTGTCCTGATCAGGTCAGGTTACAGGAGACCACAACCCTACAGATAATCTCTCACCCCCAACAGAGGAGGAGAGATCTAGGGGTCTGAAGATGTGGGGGTTTTATGACCCCTCACGCCCATGGTAAATCTTAGGCCACAGACAACATTCCTTTCACTATGGAGAACCAGCCTCAGAACATTAAACATGCAATAAAGGGACTTTGGAACAATGGTTTCCGTCAGCCACAATGGAATATGAAAATGTATGTCATTTTTGTCTGGTTATTAAAGGTTAAAGGACAATGTCTTTACGGAAACATTGTAACTTTAAGAGTTTTCCTAGGATACACTTGATGTTTATTCATTGGACGTTGTGTGGAAAATGTCCAAATCAAAGAGAATGTTTTGGTAAAGTTGAAATGTGAAGTTAGTTGTCTAAAATTGTATTTGAGTAAAATCTAGACCTTGCCTCTTAACTTGGTACACCCAGAGAATTGCTCTGAAGGCGGTTACGCCCACTTCTGACCCAAGGGTATAAGACCTGTGAGTCAGAATGAACAGATCAGACTAAGTGACGCAAGCTGCAGCCTAGGTCTAAAAAGTAAACAAACCCAAAACTCAACCCAAGGTTGAAGACAAATAAATATTTTTTTACCCATGCTACTGATGAGTAGCTGTGTCTCAGCGGGTGAATTCAAGCCGGACCACCTAACCTCCACTCTCCATCGAATCGTGGTATCTACACTGTTTCATTCCTAGGCTGTGAGCCCTGAGCTACAGATCTGTCTGTCCTCAGAAGACTCCTCCCAGAGCAAGGGCGAGGAATCAGACCAAATGGACACTGACATTGTGAGGACGACCAGAGAGTTGCGCCGGAGAAGTGCGTCATTGAGAGGCCAAAGCGACCCACGCGGAGCTTCCCATCTGAGACCTCCCACAGGTAATTACATCATTATATTCTGACCCATAAGAGCGGCAGTTTGGGGCAAGGCTAGGGTTAAAATAAGCATAGCTGACAAATGCATCCAAATGTATATTTCTCTCGTGTGCTTTCACTTTTTCTCTCTCTTTTAAATCCCCATTTTGGGTAACACGCGCCATAGTGTGTTGGCCCATAATACTAAGTTCTAATCAATAGCCTAGACTGTGTTTTTGGTGTATGTGTATCTTTTATCATCATTTTAGCTTTCTAGTAAATAAATACTCAACTAAGATTGGTGTGGTACGAACTCATTGGTGGGACTCGGGTTTGTGCAGATTGACGGATTATGCGACGTTCAGAATGAGATTGTAAAGGAAAAGGTTATAAAATCGATATTCTGATATTCTTTGAGTTAATTTGGGAAATAGAAACTCAAAACTAATTTTCCCCATGGTGCCCCAGGTTAATGAGTTAATAATTGCTTGATTAATTAAATCACACAATTAGAAACATTTAATAATTCGATGAGCAGTCGTCACATTAACTAATACAACGTCACGACAGTTCTCTGGTGTGATATCAGGATGCTTAGCTGAGTAAAACTCTTTCCACATTGCGTACAGCTATAAGGTTTCTCGCCTATGTGTGTTCTCTGGTGTGATATCAGGCTGCTTAGCTGAGTAAATCTCTTCCCACATTGATCACAGCTATATGATTTCTCTCCTGTGTGTGTCCTCTGGTGTATCTTCAGACGGCGATATTGAACAAAACTCTTCCCACATTGATCACAGCCATAAGATTTCTCTCCTGTGTGGACTCTCTGATGAATTTGAATGCCTGATGAGGAGGAGAATCTCTTCCCACAGTCAGAGCAGCAGTGAGTTCTCTTCCCTGTGGATCTCTGCTGGTGTTCTGATCTGGAGAGACTCTTCTCTGCCTCGTCAGCATCATGAGGTTGTTGAGGCTCCCCAGAGGACCTACGGTAGTCCCGTCTCTCTCCTGTGTGAACAACAAAGTCAGACAGATGGTTAAAGACCCACAACAGCTGAATCCACTGTAAAAGGTGATGCCAACAGCGTAGCCATGATGTTGTACAACAATTAACGTCTAATGAATGTTACACAATTATTTGACAATTGTCTTAAAATGAGCAACAATAGTCATATTTAGTCTTGTTTTCACATTATTAGTAACATCGATGATTGCAGGCTAGAAATAAGTTAAGGTTCTTGAAACCCTAAGCAGTGTGCCAGACGACTTTTGGTCCCCTATATAGGCCACTTTCTGTGTTTGCTAAAATTGCGGCACGAGGGGAAAGCACACACAATTTGGTTGCAGAAACTTCTCCCTGTTAATAAGGAAACCACTAGTTATGGATGGAGTATATCTGGTAATGAGGAAACCACTCTGTTCCTCATTATATCTGGTCATGAGGAAACCGCTAGTTATGGAAGTAGTATATCTGGTTGTAGAAACTTCTCCCTGCTCACAAGGAAACCACAAGTTATGGATGTAGCCTTGAGCAAAAATGGTGAGCAAAGATTTGAGTTTTTCACAATGTATTCTGAATATTACAGCACACTATCAGCGCAAGATCAGGAGTGCTACTCAAGGAAACTCACATTAAGCTCTATGTCTATTCACTAATTCACCTCTGTGGGGGAAAACTCAGGGGAGGTCTCATAGGCTGACAGCAAAAATAGCCTCCATTTCCAGTTTGCTTATGAGTGTATTTCACACTACTGTTAGATTATAATTGTAAGGCTCGTTTGAATCTCCAACTTAACTTTGTGTTATTTCCGCAAATCAACTGCTTTATACTTAAACACTTCAACCAGTAAAATGCTCTTTGGCTTTGCCATCAGCCTGACAATGAGGGTTTGTACACTAACTAGGACCCATAACAATAACATAAACCTACTGTAGGACCCATAACTTCACCTAACAATAATATAGACATAGGACTATAAATCATTTCATATTTCAGGTGAAACATGGAAACTAAAATGTCTTTCATGACATTTCATAACCTGATCACCAGATAATTTTGTGAATAATCCCACTAGGCTACTCTGTAATGTGTTGTCATTATAATTGTCCTGAATAAAGGAAAATAGCTGTGTGTTGTACAATAGCCTATCCATCAAGGAACAGTTCTCTACACATTATGAGCAAAGTATCTCTGTGTGCAAACAGACTAACAAGACCCGACTGTAAATCAAGCAGACAATAACACATTATAAACATCAATTTGTTTGGGATGATGGATCCAACAATGGAGCACGGCATAACTGTCTGTACCAGAGTAATGAATGAAGAAGCACTTTGGTTGTTGTTGCATGTCGTGATGTTTGTCAATTGACTGTATTTCAGAAAATGATTTCCTGGATCAGCTGATGATAGTTGGAACGTTTGACTGTAACTAAACAGCTACCGTATTAAGAATTATGTGTAATCATTGAAGAACCATTTTACTGACAGTATCGATTTGGGTGTCAATAAAGTTAAGGTGACTCCGATCCATTGGATTTAGCAAACTCTGAAATGATTTAGGATTTCTGTGCCCATGAAACCTGTTTTCCCAGGGTAACATAAGGAGACACTAAATGTTACGTAGTTAGAGAGCATTTCAGAGATCTGAATACAAAAACCTGTCCCACAGCAAGATCCAGTATTTAAGTTTAAGTTCATCATATGACAAGCGTAAACGTTATGACTGTAACTACTGTTCCCTGAAGGAGGGAAAAAACATACTATTAAATCCGCACCTCGTTTGAAGCCCGGCCTTCCACAGGTGATGAGCGTGAGGCTCATACCGCTATTCACCGACCAAGAAAAGGGCGGGGCCAAACAGGTGTTGTACCTCACGTCCCTCCTTCAAGGAACAGTAAAGAGTCATAAAGTTACACTCCCTTACAGTCAGTCGGTCAACTTCGGTACAACGTACTATGGGGAAATACAATCATTCCCCATGCCGACCCAAACGGATACTAAATTAAACGGCCCATGGCAGACCACCCAGGCCTGACCCCGCAAGATGTGTCAGTTATGTTAATTTATTCATTGTCTTTTGTTTGAAAACACTCCTGTCAATGTTGAGTAAGGACGCACGCCTGATTACCCATATAGAAGTAGGATAAGTCTACCTGACCTAGGCCTATAAAATGTGCCCATTTGGGGATGTCTGACAGTACTTCTCATTGTCTTAACGCTGCACCACTAATGAGTTGTGCAGCTTCTGTGGGATTCTGTATTTTACATTATAGCCATTACCATATATATGATTAAATATTATCTGATGTTAGTTGTGTGAGGTATCTACATTTGTGCACTGGAACATCATTATGAGATTAAACAACTGCTTGCTACTTGCCTGTTTGTGTGTGTGACAAGAACTGAATAACATGGTGTGACTTGCATGTTGCAAAACTGTGGATAACAGCCCAGCAGATGCTTTGTCCTTCTGTTTGTATGTAACAATATTGAGCACATGGTGTGACTTGCTGTATCTTACAAAGTTGTAATAGGGAGGGGTGGTCATCACAAGGTTTAACTGAGATGGAAAAATACTGTACAACACAATAGCAGGAACTGAGCAACTGTTATAACTAGGGGGTGATACCAGAACAGTAGGCATCTATACATCGACGGAGGGAGGACTCCAAGAAGCGCCAAGAGGCGGGGACCCGCCTGAGTGCCTGCGATAGGCTGAGCAAGTTTAAACCACGCCCAGCCTCTACTGTGATAGGCCAACAGACGGGTTGGAACAATGTCTATCACAGTACAAGAACACTGTTTACATACATCTTGTCAGTTCTCTGTTCTGCCCTGTGTGGTATTACAGTGAGCCCGTATATACGAAAGTTGCATTTGCCACTTATTACTTAGCTAATAAAAAATACATAGTACATATTTTTTTTGAGGAAAAGATCATGATTATTAGAAAGCAAATTACGGACTCCTCTTTAAATCTGCGTATTCCTTCAAAGCGCAGTTGTCCTGAGTCTGCACAACTCTGCCAGGACCTAGGATCAAGAGAGACGCTCAAGTGTTTTAGTACTATATCTCTTGACACAATGATGAAAATAATCATGGCCTCTAAACCTTCAAACTGCATACTGGACCCTATTCCAACTAAACTACTGAAAGAGTTGCTTCCTGTGCTTGGCCCTCCTATGTTGAACATAATAAACGTCTCCCTATCCACCGGATGTGTACCAAACTCACTAAAAGTGGCAGTAATAAAGCCTCTCTTGAAAAAGCCAAACCTTGACCCAGAAAATATAAAAAACTATCGGCCTATATCGAATCTTCCATTCCTCTCAAAATTTTTAGAAAAGGCTGTTGCCTTCCTGAAGACAAACAATGTATACGAAATGCTTCAGTCTGGTTTTAGACTCCATCATAGCACTGAGACTGCACTTGTGAAGGTGGTAAATAACCTTTTAATGGCATCAGACCGAGGCTCTGCATCTGTCCTCGTGCTCCTAGACCTTAGTGCTGTTTTTGATACCATCGATCACCACATTCTTTTGGAGAGATTGGAAACCCAAATTGGTCTACACGGACAAGTTCTGGCCTGGTTTAGATCTTATCTGTCGGAAAGATATCAGTTTGTCTCTGTGAATGGTTTGTCCTCTGACAAATCAACTGTAAATTTCGGTGTTCCTCAAGGTTCCGTTTTGGGACCACTATTGTTTTCACTATATATTTTACCTCTTGGGGATGTCATTCGAAAACATAATGTTAACTTTCACTGCTATGCAGATGACACACAGCTGTACATTTCAATGAAACATGGTGAAGCCCCAAAATTGCCCTCGCTAGAAGCATGTGTTTCAGACATAAGGAAGTGGATGGCTGCAAACTTTCTACTTTTAAACTCGGACAAAACAGAGATGCTTGTTCTAGGTCCCAAGAAACAAAGAGATCTTCTGTTGAATCTGACAATTCATCTTAATGGTTGTACAGTCATCTCAAATAAAACTGTGAAGGACCTCGGCGTTACTCTGGACCCTGATCTCTCTTTTGAAGAACATATCAAGACCATTTCAAGGACAGCTTTTTTCCATCTACGTAACATTGCAAAAATCAGACATTTCTGTCCAAAAATGATGCAGAAAAATTTATCCATGCTTTTGTCACTTCTAGGTTAGACTACTGCAATGCTCTACTTTCCGGCTACCCGGATAAAGCACTAAATAAACTTAAGTTGGTGCTAAATACGGCTGCTAAAATCCTGACTAGAACCAAAAAATTTGATCATATTACTCCAGTGCTAGCCTCCCTACACTGGCTTCCTGTCAAGGCAAGGGCTGATTTCAAGGTTTTACTGCTAACCTACAAAGCATTACATGGGCTTACTCCTACCTATCTCTCTGATTTGGTCCTGCCGTACATACCTACAAGTACAAGACGCAGGCCTCCTAATTGTCCCTAGAATTTCTAAGCAAACAGCTGGAGGCAGGGCTTTCTCCTATAGAGCTCCATTTTTATGGAATGGTCTGCCTACCCATGTAAGAGACGCAAACTCGGTCTCAACCTTTTAAGTCTTTACTGAAGACTCATCTCTTCAGTGGGTCATATGATTGAGTGTAGTCTGGCCCAGGAGTGGGAAGGTGAACGGAAAGGCTCTGGAGCAACGAACCGCCCTTGCTGTCTCTGCCTGGCCGGTTCCCCTCTTTCCACTGGGATTCTCTGCCTCTAACCCTATTACAGGGGCTGAGTCACTGGCTTACTGGGGCTCTTTCATGCCGTCCCTAGGAGGGGTGCGTCACTTGAGTGGGTTGAGTCACTGACGTGATCTTCCTGTCTGGGTACCAGACCTGCTACCTGTCCCAGACCTGCTGTTTTCAACTCTCTAGAGACAGCAGGAGTGGTAGAGATACTCTTAATGATCGGCTATGAAAAGCCAACTGACATTTACTCCGGAGGTGCTGACTTGCTGCACCCTCGACAACTACTGTAATTATTATTATTTGACCACGCTGGTCATTTATGAACATTTGAACATCTTGGCCATGTTCTGTTATAATCTCCACCCGGCACGGCCTGGAGAGGACTGGCCACCCCTCATAGCCTGGTCCCTCTCTAGGTTTCTTCCTAGGTTTTGGCCTTTCTAGGGAGTTTTTCCTAGCCGCCGTGCTACTACACCTGCATTGCTTGCTGTTTGGGGTTTTAGGTTGGGTTTCTGTACAGCACTTTGAGATATCAGCTGATGTACGAAGGGCTATATAAATTCATTTGATTTGATAGTCCCACTAAACGCAAACCAGATGGGATGGCGTATTGCTTCAGAATGCTGTGGTAGCCAGACAGGTGTGTGCCTTTCCAAATCATGTCCAATCAATTTAATTTACCACAGGTGGACTCCAAAAAAGTTGTAGAAACATCTCAACGATGATCAATGGAAACAGTATGCACCTGAGCTCAATTTCAAGTCTTATAGCAAAAGGTCTGAATACTTATGTAAATAAGGTATCTGTTTTTTATTTTT
This sequence comes from Oncorhynchus tshawytscha, assembly GCF_018296145.1. Lineage (NCBI taxonomy): Eukaryota > Metazoa > Chordata > Actinopteri > Salmoniformes > Salmonidae > Oncorhynchus > Oncorhynchus tshawytscha. The sequence continues at coordinate 3,510,939 of NC_056460.1, read as the reverse complement.
AATAAATGTGCTAAGTTTTCTACAAACCTACTTTAGCCTTTTCATTATGAGGTATTGTGTGTACAGTTGTGGGCAAAATTTTGAGAATGACACAAATATAAATTTTTAAAGTCTGCTGTCTCAGTTTCTATGATGGAAATTTGCATATACTCCAGAATGTTATGAAGAGTGATCAGATGAATTGCAATTAATTGCAAAGTCCCTCTTTGCCATGCAAATGAACTGATTGCCCCAAAAACATTTCCACTGCATTTCAGCCCTGCCACAAAAGGACCAGCTGATATCATGTCAGTGATTCTCTCATTAACACAGGTGTGAGAGTTGACGAGGACAAGGCTGGAGATCACTCTGTCATGCTGATTGAGTTCGAATAACATACTGGAAGCTTCAAACGGAGGGTGGTGCTTGGACTCATTGTTCTTCCTCTGTAATCCATGGTTACCTGCGGGGAAACACGTGCCGCCATCATTGCTTTGCACAAAATGGCTTCACAGGCAAGGATATTGTTGCCGGTAAGATTGCACCTAAATCAACCATTTATCGGATCATCAAGAACTTCATGGAGAGCGGTTCAACTGTTGTGAAGGCTTCAGGGCGCCAAAGAAAGTCCAGCCAGCACCAGGACCGTCTCCTAAAGTTGATTCAGCTGCGGGATCGGGGCACCACCAGTACAGAGCTTGCTCAGAAATGGCAGCAGGCAGGTGTGAGTGCATCTACAAGAACAGTGAGGCGAAGACTTTTGGAGGATGGACTGGTGTCAAGAAGGGCAGCAAAGAAGCCACTCCTCTCCAGGAAAAACATCAAGGACAAACTGACATTCTGCAAAAGGTACAGGGATTGGATTTCTGAGGACTGGGGTAAAGTCATGTTCTCTGATGAATCCCCTTTCCGATTGTTTGGGGCATCAGGAAAAAAGCTTGTCCAGTCCTGTGTAAAGCATCCTGAGACCATTCAAGAAGGGTCAACATTGCAAATTTTGACTCTTTGCATCAACTTTATGTAATTGTCAATAAAAGCCTTTGACACTTATGAAATGCTTGTAATTATACTTCAGTATTCCATAGTAACATCTGACAAAAATATCTAAAGACAGTGAAGCAGCAAACTTTGTGGAAATTAATATTTGTGTCATTCTCAAAACTTTTGATGAGGATTTGGATATTTATTTAATCCATAGTAGAATAAGGCTGTAACATAAAATGTGGAAAGACTTTAGTGACATAAATACCGGGTTAAAGACATGCACATTTTATTTTATTTTTTATACATCTCAGATATAGGACAGACACTTCAGAACAAACTTCCTTTAGATGTTTTGGGGGAAACAATGTAACTATGGTTACTGTTGTTCCATGTTGTGAATGTTATCCAATGTGTTACTATGGTTACTGTTGTTCTATGTTGTGAATGTTATCCAATGTGTTACTATGGTTACTGTTGTTCCATGTTGTGAATGTTATCCAATGTGTTACTATGGTTACTGTTGTTCCATGTTGTGAATGTTATCCAATGTGTTACTATGGTTACTGTTGTTCCATGTTGTGAATGTTATCCAATGTGTTACTATGGTTACTAGAGGTCAACCGATTAATTTGAATGGCCGATTAATTAGGGCCGATTTCAGGTTTTCATAACAAATCGGAAATCGGTATTTTAGACACCAATTTTTGGGGGTTTACACCTTTATTTAACTAGGCAAGTCAGTTAAGAACACATTCTTATTTTCAATGACGGCCTAGGAACAGTGGGTTAACTGCCTTGTTCAGTGCAGAACGACAGATTTTTACCTTGTCAGCTCGGGGATTCAATCTTGCAACCTTACAGTTAACTAGTCCAACATTCTAACCACCTGCCTGTTATGCGAATGCAGTAAGAAGCCAAGTTAAGTTGCTAGCTAGCATCAAACTTATCTTATAAAAACAAATCAATCAATCATAATCACTAGTTAACTACACATGGTTGATGATATTACTAGTTTATCTTGAAAATAAAAGAGAGCCACACACTAGGAGATCAGATGCAAAAAATTGAATTACCAACGTTTCGACAGCCAAGCTGTCTTCATCAGGATATAGCTAGTTTATCTAGCATGTCCTGCGTTGCAGATAATCGATGCGGTGCGCATTTGCGAAAAAGGACTGTCCTTGCTCCAATGTGTACCTAACCATAAACATCAATGCCTTTCTTAAAATCAATACACAGAAGTATATATTTTTTAAAACCTGCATATTTAGCTCAAATAAATCCAGGTTAGCAGGTAATATTAACCAGGTGAAATTGTGTCACTTCTCTTGCGTTCATTGCACGTAGAGTCAGGGTATATGCAACAGTTTGGGCAGTCTGGCTCGTTGCGAACTAATTTGAAAGAATTTTACGTAATTATGACATAACATTGAAGGTTGTGCAATGTAACAGGAATATTTAGACTTAGGGATGCCACCCGTTAGATACATTTCTCATTCCGTTGTCGTTGGAGTGAGGCCTAGCCTACTGGTGAAGGGGGTCTCATTCAAATTGGAAAATTATTTGGCTGGAGGGAAGGTTGTGGATGTCAGCGATCCCACCGTGGTCAATATGTCTGAGACGTTTATGGGTGATCCTGATTTCATAAACCTCCTGAGTTTACCTCTCCTTCGAAAACCCCAAAGGTGAGAGTTTGTAGAACCTCTGAATGAAGAGAGGATCCCTACAGTTGACACTTAGATGTCTAGGAAACAGCTGATTGCTGAACAGAGTAAAGATGTTTCCCTCTTTTTGCTGAGATACATCCAGAAGAGGAGTTTAATGATGTTCATGTTGGTAATTTTGACAGATATGGCATTCTAACGAGGAAACGGCGCTCTAATAGAAAACGGCGCTTTAATGAGGAAATGGTGTTCTCACGCCACTTCTGGGCAAGACGATTGGCCCAGTTTATATGAAATTGTAGTTCCAGTTGCGCTTCGACAAGAAATACTGAGGTTGGCTCACGATGGTAGTATGGCAGGCCATCTTGGGGTCAACAAGACGTCTGAAACAGGATGTTGTGGCTCACTGTAAATCCTGTGGCGTTTGCCAGAGGACAGGTAAACCAAACCAAGCTGTACCAGTTGCACCTTTACAGCCTATTACTGCTATTGACAAACCTTACAGCAGGGTTCTGGTGGACTGTGTTGGTCCTTTGCCAAAAGCCAAGAGTGGTAAGCATTTCAGTTAACTAGTGATAGACTATTTATAATGCAGACATGATATAGTAGTTCATATGCATCTGGTTGGGTGACATTTTCCTACATTTCAGCACAGCAGGCCAAGTAGTTCTATACTCAGGTGGGCGCTCCCTCAACATTATCAGGACAGAGAAACCAGACATGCTCATGGCTCACAAACAAAAAGACAATGAAAAAATGGACAAATCTTGGAAATGATGGTTCTGAAATAAACCACAACTGGTTTCTCACAAGTGTAGCAGGTTTTGAACAAACAACGTTTCCACTCCGAGAATGACAACGGTAAATTACTGTAATTAATACATGCATTAACAGAAATGAATGTACCCAAATAACAGGAAGTAACGGTACATTTACTACTGGTGACATTTGTAATGGGGAATTGATATAATAAACTCAATCTAAGGGCAATCAATTCACACAATGAAACAACGAAGGAACAAGAATTGGTGGAAGCCAGCAAAGGATATTCTGAAGAGAGACTCACCTACAGTGCCTTGCGAAAGTATTCTGCCCCCTTGAACTTTGCTACCTTTTGCCACATTTCAGGCTTCAAACATAAAGATATAAAACTGTATTTTTTTGTGAAGAATCAACAACAAGTGGGACACAATCATGAAGTGGAATGACATTTATTGGATATTTCAAACTTTTTTAACAAATCAAAAACTGAAAAATTGGGCGTGCAAAATTATTCAGCCCCCTTAAGTTAATACTTTGTAGCGCCACCTTTTGCTGCGATTACAGCTGTAAGTCGCTTGGGGTATGTCTCTCAGTTTTGCACATCGAGAGACTGAAATTTTTTCCCATTCCTCCTTGCAAAACAGCTCGAGCTCAGCGAGGTTGGTTGGAGAGCATTTGTGAACAGCAGTTTTCAGTTCTTTCCACAGATTCTCGATTGGATTCAGGTCTGGACTTTGACTTGGCCATTCTAACACCTGGATATGTTTATTTTTGAACCATTCCATTGTAGATTTTACTTTATGTTTTGGATCATTGTCTTGTTGGAAGACAAATCTCCATCCCAGTCTCAGGTCTTTTGCAGACTCCATCAGGTTTTCAGTGTTCAGTTAGTTTCATGAAATATTACATCATGAACACTTACCACGCTGCGCTTTGGTCCGATCCTTACTCCTCCTCAGACGAAGAGGAGGAAATCCGTTACAGCTGACTGGAGGGGAAACGTAGTTGAGGATCATATTTTATTTTCAGACAAAGCTTATTTTATGGATTTAATTAAATAATACTATTATATTGAGACATACAAAGACAGGAAAGTGTTGATTGATTAGTGCGAATAAAAAATGTTTACTACAGCACATTTAAGGCAGTTTCATTCAGTCATACTAAATCTAAATAAGTAGCTAGCTACTGTTGGTATTTACTGCTCCTACATGGTGTAACAATACATCATGTAGATGTATATAATTAACATGACATATTATAAACATGACATATTATTTAAAACATGACATATTATTTCCTAACCATTCACAATGCTGGCTGAGGTACGAGTAAAACATGACATTATTTCCTAATGGTCAACCCCCCCTTAATCAACTATTATCTCACTCTTTAACCAGAATAACATCAGTTGTGTCCTTCAAACTGTTAGACTGTTAGTCCATAATCAACTAGTCTCTCACTGTTTAACCAGAATAACATTGTTTGCTGGGCTCCCCGTTTGTGCCCTCAATTTATCCAGAACGCCACAGCCCGCCTGGTGTTCAACCTTCCCAAGTTCTCCCATGTCACCCTGCTCCTACGCACACTCACACTACAAGGTGTTTGCCTACGGAGCAGCAAGGGGAACTGCCCCTCCCTACCTTCAGGCTCAAACCCAACGCCCCGACCGAGTAGTTTATAGTTTGGGTTCTGTACGACGGTTGAACTAAACTCATGAAACAAGTTATATTCTTCAATAATCAATGGGTACATATAATGTATTTATGAGTGGAAAAAACTGATGTAACAAGTGCAGATCACCACTTTATTTTGAAAAAATGTGACAAACTTTTTTTTGTGTTTTAGGCGATGCAGCCAGCGTGTGACATATAATCTAGTGGACGGGGCACTTCAACAATAACAGCGTGTCCGCCACCTCGGTAACTAGTGAACCAATATAGCCAAACGATTCAAGCTCTTTAGATTGTTTCGTTTGATATTAGTCACTGTTTTAAACCCACTTCTTTCGTAACTACTAGTTGCCACATTTAATATTTACGTTGTTGTTGGTAGTCAGCTGGCCCGTTAATTTAGCACAAGCCTCTAATGCTAACTAATTAGCTAACTTCCCCGACCATGAGCTCGCTAAACTACTCACTCACTGTTAAAGAAGAGGAGGTCTGCTGGACGGAGAATGAGGCTCTGGGGCTGAACATTGTCGTGAAAGAGGAGGATGTCACAGTAAAAGTAGAGAGTGAGGAGGAGGGAGAGAACTGTCATATTGAAAGAGTAGGAGGAAGAAGAGGAGGAGACAGGTCAGATTAACACCATTAAGTACTAATCTCAATAACGGGCACAAACTCTGCAGTTGTTGAACTGATGTGTGGTTTTAAAACGGCATTATGCACTTCCTACATCCATTTATATATACCAATGCCATGTATTGTTGAACAAAGTAACTTATACATGCTAAATTCAACTGTCGCACCCCCATCAAATCCAAAATAGGTTGTTTTACTCCAATGTTTGTAAACAATATGGAAACAAACACTGTAGCCTATATCCTAAAAACAGGGTAAAACTATAATGTTGATATCATGGATGGATGGATGGATGGTCTGTCTATGGATCCAAAAATCATGAAGGATGAGTGAGAACGCTGGAGGTGTAGGATCTTTGTGCCTCTGTAACTTTGTCACTCATCATTAATCATGAATTCATGATTATCCATAATCATCATGGTAGTAGTGTTCAGAAACATATTCTATTCTGACTGAAAATAAAAGTCACTTAAATGACAGTTCATTCAGGTTCTATGGGCAAAACACAAACTGCAAGTGCATGCAACAAGTTTGTAGTCACAAGCTTAAGGTTTGACTATTTTTCCAAAGACTTATGACTTCTCCAAATGGGGGGGGGGACTAGATACATAAAGTGCTATCGTTGTTGTTTTTCAATGTTGGAGTTTGCTCAAACTGTCTGCTGCCGGTGAAGAGACGTCAGAACCTTGTCTATCAATCACAGACGTGTCATTTGATTTCCCGCTTGTATTCTGGGCAAGACACGCCCCCGCTGAATTTGAAGTGCTGTGATTGGCTGCTGGTCGTATTCTGGGCAGGACACGCCCCTGCTGAAGCTGAAGTGCTGTGATTGGCTGCTGGTCGTATTCTGGGCAAGACACGCCCCCGCTGAAGCGCTGTGATTGGCTGCTGGTCGTTAGTCTCGAGCAAGAGAGTGTTGTTGCCTTCCCACCAAACTGCACCAGAGTGACCTCGAGCGCTTTGCCCGCCCTGAAATCAGAGAGTGAAACTGCCCAGAGTTACTTCAGATGGTTCCCCCATCAGCTGGTGAAGATTGAGGACTCAGATTTTTATTTATTTCACCTTTATTTAACCAGGTAGGCTAGTTGAGAACAAGTTCTCATTTGCAACTGCGACCTGGCCAAGATCAAGCATAGCAGTGTGAACAGACAACAACACAGAGTTACACATGGAGTAAACAATAAACAAGTCAATAACATTGTAGAAAACAAAGAATCTATATACATTGTGTGCAAAAGGCATGAGGAGGTAGGCAATAAATAGGCCATAGGAGTGAATAATTACAATTTAGCAGATTAACACTGGAGTGATAAATTATTAGATGAACATGTGCAGGTAGAGATACTGGTGTGCAAAAGAGCAGAAAAGTAAATAAGATAAAAACAGTATGGGGATGAGGTAGGTAAATTGGGTGGGCTATATACCGATGGACTATGTACAGCTGCAGCGATCGGTTAGCTGCTCAGATAGCAGATGTTTAAAGTTGGTGAGGGAGATAAAAGTCTCCAACTTCAGAGATTTTTGCAATTCGTTCCAGTCGCAGGCAGCAGAGAACTAGAAGGAAAGGCGGCCAAATGATGTTTTGCCTTTGGGATGATCAGTGAGATACACCAACTGGAGCGCGTGCTACGGGTGGGTTTTGCCATCGTGACCAGTGAACTGAGATAAGGCGGAGCTTTACCTAGCATAGACTTGTTGGTGACCTGGAGCCAGTGGGTCTGGCGACGAACATGTAGCCAGGGCCAGCCGACTAGAGCATACAGGTCGCAGTGGTGGGTGGTATATGGTGCTTTAGTAACAAAATGGATGGCACTGTGATAAACTGCATCCAGTTTGCTGAGTAGAGGATCGGTAGGATAGTCACTTTTACTAGGGTAAGTTTTGCGGCGTGAGTGAAGGAGGCTTTGTTGCAAAATAGAAAGCCGACTCTAGATTTGATTTTGGATTGGAGATGTTTGATATGAGTCTGGAAGGAGAGTTTGCAGTCTAGCTAGACACCTAGGTACTTATAGATGTCCACATATTCTAGGTTGGAACCATCCAGGGTGGTGATGCTAGTCGGGTGTGCGGGTGCAGGCAGCGAACGGTTGAAAAGCATGTATTTGGTTTTACTAGCGTTTAAGAGCAGTTGGAGGCCACAGAAGGAGTGTTGTATGGCATTGAAGCTCGTGTGGAGGTTAGATAGCACAGTGTCCAAGGAAGGGCCAGAAGTATACAGAATGGTGTCGTCTGCGTAGAGGTGGATCAGGGAATCGCCCGCAGCAAGAGCAACATTATTGATATATACAGAGAAAAGAGTCGGCCCGAGAATTGAACCCTGTGGTACCCCCATAGAGACTGCCAGAGGACCGGACAACATGCCCTCCGATTTGACACACTGAACTCTGTCTGCAAAGTAGTTGGTGAACCAGGCAAGGCAGTCATTAGAAAAACCGAGGCTACTGAGTCTGCCGATAAGAATATGGTGATTGACAGAGTCGAAAACCTTGGTCAGGTCGATGAAGACGGCTGCACAGTACTGTCTTTTATCGATGGCGGTTATGATATCATTTTGTACCTTGAGCGTGGCTGAGGTGCACCCGTGACCGGCTCAGAAACCGGATTGCACAGCGGAGAAGGTACGGTGGGATTCGAGATGGTCAGTGATCTGTTTGTTGACTTGGCTTTCGAAGACCTTAGATAGGCAGGGCAGGATGGATAGAGGTCTGTAACAGTTTGGGTCCAGGGTGCCTTCCCCTTTGAAGAGGGGGATGACCGCGGCAGCTTTCCAATCCTTGGGGATCTCAGATGATACGAAGGAGAGGTTGAACAGGCTGGTAATAGGGGTTGCGACAATGGCGGCGGACAGTTTCAGAAATAGAGGGTCCAGATTGTCAAGCCCAGCTGATTTCCAGGTTTTGCAGCTCTTTCAGAACATCTGCTAACATCTGCTATCTGGATTTTGGGTAAAGGAGAAGCTGGGGAGGCGTGGGCGAGTAGCTGCGGGGGGGGGGGAGCTGTTGGCGGAGGTTGGAGTAGCCAGGAGGAAGGCATGGCCAGACGTTGAGAAATGCTTGTCGAAGTTTTCGATTATCACGGATTTATCAGTGGTGGCTGTGTTACCTAGCCTCAGTGCAGTGGACAGCTGGGAGGAGGTGCTCTTGTTCTTCATGGACTTTACAGTGTCCCAGAACTTTTTGGAGTTAGAGCTACAGGATGCAAATTTCTGCTTGAAAAAGCTGGCCTTTGCTTTCCTGACTGACTGCGTGTATTGGTTCCTGACTTCCCTGAACAGTTGCATATCGCGGGGACTATTCGATGCTATTGCAGTCCGCCACAGGATGTTTTTGTGCTGGTCGAGGGCAGTCAGGTCTGGAGTGAACCAAGGGCTATATCTGTTCTTAGTTCTGCATTTTCTTAACAGAGCATGCTTGCCTAAGATGGTGAGGAAGTTACTTTAAAAAAATGACCAGGCATCCTCAACTGACGGGATGCAAATTAATTACTTAAAAATCATACAATGTGATTTTCCGGATTTTTGTTTTAGATTCCATCTCTCACAGTTGAAGTGTACCTATGATAAAAATTACATACCTCTACATGCTTTGTAAGTAGGAAAACCTGCAAAAAAAATCGGCAGTGTGTCAAATACTTGTTCTCCCCACTGTATATCATACTATGACCAATAAGCATACGAAATACTCAATTCATGTCACAAATAGTATGGTTAGTTTGAGTATTCTAACACAGCTAATGACTTATCAACAGCTCTAACAATTTGACCACAGGAAATCTACACTGGCAATTATAGAAAGACCCATTTACTATAAAACCATTTATTCTTGAAGAATATAACTTAGAAATGACTCAAATGTTTCAACTGTATTAACCTACCAGAAACCAAAATAGTGCGGTTAGTATGAGTATTCAAACACAACTCAGGTCTCTGGGCTGCCATTTTATTTATTTTTAAATCCTACGGTTTAAAAAAGCCACATCAATAAACCAATCTGCAGTTCAAACAATAACAAAGCTGTAATTCCACCACTTTTGGTAATACGATGATGGATGGGGCTGGAGAAATGTAACTACTTTCAAATTCGTAGATAGACTAATGGATGCAAGGACTGACCATCCATGATATCAACATTATAGTTTTAACCATGTTGAGGCTATACAGTGTTTATTTACAATGTTTCTAAACATTGGAGTAAAAAAAGCTTATTTTGGGGTTCTGATGGGGTACAACAGTTGAACTAAGCTCATGAGGAATGTGTTATATTCTTCAAGAATCAATGGCTATAAATAAATAATTAAAAAGTCCAAATATGGATGTAGCAATTGCAGATTTCCCCTTGAACACCAAACATCAATCAGTTCAACAACTGCAGAGTTTGTGCCTCTGTATTTAAGACAGTACTTACTAGTGTTAACCCGTTCATCGTTAGAACCATTGGATGGGAAAATCTTTGGATGGGAAACCGAGCCCAAATATCCAGTTTCCTCCTCTTCTTCCTCCTCATTTTTGGATGTCACAGTCATCTCCTCCTCTTTCACTCCAACAACTGCATCCCCCTCTTTCTCTTCCTCCTCTTTTATTGTAACATCCTCCTCCCCTTTCACTCTGAACGCATCTTCCTCTTCTTTCACTGTAAGAGCCTCCTCTTCCTCCTCCTCCTCTTTCACTTCTTTAACAGGAGTTGCTTAGTGACCTCAAGGTCGGGCATGTTAGCTAGCTAGGCTAGTGCTAACTTAAACAGCCCGCTAATCTGACCAAAAACCACAAAGTAAATATGAAATTAAATTGGATAACTAACTCAACGACAGAAGTGTGTTTAAAGCAAAGTGACTAATATACACGAAAGCATCTAAAGAGCTTTATTGGTCCGGCTATTTTGTCTAGCAAGCTACCGAGGTGGCTGACTAACTGTTGCTGCTGTTGAAAGAAGCGTTCCATCCACTAGATTATACGTCACATTAACAGCACTGCCTTATAGTCACAGATCCCCATCTGCTGACTGGAGTGGGTAACGCAGTTGAGTAAAACGTATATTTAAAATGTGCAGACAAGTTCAATGTAGGAAGCATGAGTTTTTGGTCCCGGGAATAGAAATGTATAAAGTTGACATTACATCATAAAATCCACCTTTTACATCGTACATTAGCAATTTATGTTTTAGTAACTACTGTTGTTTGTTTGGTGTCAAATAAGCCTCTTTATATGTTATTTGCCAAATCTCAGTTTTCCATGTGGGTTTTATGCTAAAGTTCCTCTTTCAAGTTGGTAGCTAACTGGAAAATCTAATCAAAAATCAAATTTTATTGGTGACTTACACATGGTTAGCAGATGTTAATGCGAGTGTAGCGAAATGCTCGTGCTTCTAGTTCTGACAATGCAGTAATATCTAACAAGTAATCTAACAATTCCCCAACAACTACCTAATACACACAAATCTAAAGGGGTGAATGAGAATATGTACATAGAAGTATATGGATGAAGCGATTGCCGAGCGGCAGTGGCGGACTGGCCGTCGGGAGAACCAGGACATTTCCCGGTGGCCTGAGGGTCGTTTTGGCCTGAGGGTCGTTTTGGCTTGCCGTGAATAGTCCACTTGACAAGCGATAATATAGTAAGCAGGAATGAGTTGACGTAGAATCCACGCATCAGGCGCACTTTTTCACTCTCTTGCTGCAGTGTCCCTGCGCAGAAATTACATCAGGTCTCTCCGCAACGCACATAGCAACCGTGTACCTGCTTCTCTACTGATAAAATTTTAGACAAGTCACAAGGCGAAATGGATGGTCAGAAATGGAAAGATGGAGCAGAGAGGGAGAGAATCAAAAAAAGAGAAAGGCCCTTGCCACAGACGCAGCTAAATGCTGCAAAATAAGCGACATATTCGCCAGTAAGGGACCAGGTCAGTCAAACACACACACTGATACACACACACACACACGACACCCAGCATGGCTAGCTAAGTAGCCTAGCTAATAATAGTGACACAACGGCCGGTTGGCTAAACAGTTTGCACGTCTTACGTCTTTGTGGAGGAATTATATCAAAGCAATGAGTGCAAGATAACGATCAGAATATGACATTGAAGGCAATATGTTTAAACTAATAGCAAACCTAGACTATGGACTTGCCAGGACTCGGTCATGACTCGTGCCACATAAGCTGGGGAAAGTACACATCCACTGTACAGCAAAACAGACTACAGTAACGTAACCATGATACATCCATGAACGTAACACAGTAGCCTGTGTGACACAGCACAGGAAATGACAAAGATCATTAACACCATTAGTACCAGCATTACAAGTTAAAATAACCCACAGCAGTGTGAAAAATTAACAGACCACTCCAAACTAAGAGACCGCTCTAAATTTTTCCCAGAGCTGTATTATTGTAGCCTACTGATACACTATTGATAGTTTGATAATAGAGTATTTTCTTTGCAAAGGTGGAGAAGGAAGCAGCAGCAGCACTAGAGCTTCAGATGCTCCTGCAGAATGTGGAGATGGTGGTCAGTTCAGAGTCAGACTCAGAGCAGGAACCTTCAGGTACAACTTAAGAGCACAAACCTAAACATGTAGGCTATGATTTTAGATTAATATGTGCTTATTTATGAGATTATCAGTAGGACTCTAATCGGGGGGGGGGCATACAATCGATGACTGCACAAGTAATAGAATATTACATTTAGGTTATTTACAATGTTAATCTCATTCTTGTCACGCCTGCTCCCGCTCTTCCTCCCTCTGGCGCTTGAGGGCTCCAGACTCCCCAACATTACACACTCAAGCCACCTTCAGTACGCACACCACCTGCCTTTCCCCGTCACGCGCATCAGTGCTCATTGGACTAAATTACTTGTGTAATTTTCTTCCCTATATCTGTCTGTTTCCTAGCTCTGCTCCCTGCTTCGGAATTGTTTGTTATATGTCCTTGTTTATCCGTGTGCTGACACTGTTCCTGTCGTGTTCTTTGTCTGTTCCAGAATACATGTTTGACCCCCGTACCTGCTTCTCCTGTCCGGCATCGGTTCTTACAATTCTGCAGAGCAACCAGATGTGCAAAGAGAGAGAGAGAGGTTCAGAGCCCAGTACAGGGAAAATAGAAAAGGACAGCGAAAGCACTGAAAATCCATTTGATTATTTTTCCCGTCCTCAGTCCAAGGATTTTGACGTATTTTTTCAGTACCACCCAAAACAAACCCCTCAAAAAGTAATTCCCAATATCTTCCACTCCAAAGATGGCACAAACAGAAAATGACTGACATACTATTAAGTAACTCACTCCTTGTTCTGCTCAGTATGTCTTGCATTCGCAAAACCTTAAGCCAGTGATAGTGCATTTGTCAAAGGAGGCATGCAGGTCTGGAAACATGCCCATCAGAGAGTACAGGAACATGAGAGAAGCAAGACCTATAGAGAAAGTGCAGAAGCCTTTTTCCTCAGAGCCAGCAAAGCAGACATCCGTACCCTTCTGAGTGATAATGTCAGTTCAACGAGACCAGGTCAGAATGAGGAGTCAGTTCATGGAACGTTTGATTGATGTATTTAAAGTTATTGGTAAATGTGGGCTTAGCTACAGAGGACACAGACACGAAGCTGCATATAACTTGGAAAACATGGCCGTCAATCATGACACGTTTCTTGAGCTTATATTGTTGCTAAGCAAATCTGATGTCTGCCTACAAGAGCATGTTAGTGGTTGCATTGAGAAGAGCAAGAAGCAGATGGGAAGTAAAGGAAGAGGGTCCTTGGTAACTATCCAAAACAACAGCAAATAAAGTAATTGAAGTCATCAGAATGTTGATTCAGCAGACAATTGCTGTTGATGTGAGAAAGGCAGGGATGTTCTCAATACAAATGGACACAACACAGGATTTAACATCCAAAGACCAGTGTGCAGAAGTTCTGCGATATGTCACTGATGTTGTCCACGAGTGACTCATTGAGGTCATTGACTGTGAGTCATCGACTGGACTGTACTTTGTGGACCTGGTGAAACAGACCCTTGAGAAGATGGACATAGATATCAAACTGTGTGTTGGTAATGCAACAGACAGAGCAGCTAATATGCAGGGACAATACAGGGGCTTCTCTGCGTCGCTCACAGGAGAGTCTCCTAACCATGTACACATAAGGTGTTACTCACATGTCCCCAACCTTGTCTTTACTGACACCACTGGGTTGTTGTGGCAAGTGAATCCCTTTTCTCACTACTGAATGACATTGCAGTGTTCGTTCGAGATTCCTACAAGCGCATGAATCTATGGGGGGAAACGTGTGAGGACAGGAGACACGGACGGCTTGATGTAAATGTAACACGCTAGTGGGCCAAAGACGAGGCGTTGAGGAAAGTATTTGGAAGCTTTGCAAAGCCTGACCGTGCACTTTACATGGATGTGGTCATCACTATGGAAAGAATTGAAAAGGATGTGATCATAAAACATGCCATCCGACCAAGAGTACAAGAATGCTCTCCTAAAATATGAAACCATACTTACAGCTGAGGTTTTTCTCAGGATCTTTTGAGCAGAAGTCCCCCTCTCTCTAAATACTTGTTAACAAGTGGCATGGATATCGTAACAGCACAGCAATTGGTGACGGGAACGTAGGATAACCTGAGAAAGTGTGCCGGAGACTTTGAGGGTGTGAAGAGGGCAGCAGACGACTTTGTTGAGTGGGCCAATGGCATTCTGGAGGAGCAGCAGGACTGTGATGCCGAAGCTCAGACTGCTCTGCCAGAGAAGAGAACAACAGAAAAAAAGAAGAGAAAACCAGTTGAGTTTGCAGAAGACGAACCCATTGCTAATGCAGACATGGACTACAAAATCAAGATCCACAATGTGGTACTGGACACTGTTGTTGAATGTATTCACCGCCGTTATGCAGCAAATGCAGTGCTGTGTGTAGATGTCTCCTGCATGAATCCCAATCCATTTCCTGAGATCAGAGAAAGGGGCCTTCCAAAGACTGCCATGGAGGAGCTCAGCAAATGTTTACTGTTATTTGATGAACACGCCCCTGTCGATGCATTGCAGGCTGAACTGATCAGCCTTGCACAACAGTAGGAAAGACTGAAACAGTCAGCATTGAAGGAGTACAACATCAGGGCTGCCGACGCCAGTGATGAATCAGGTGAAGGCTTTGAGGATCCTGATGAAAAGGGTGGAGTTGGTGAGCAGAAGTTGTTCCACATGTAAAAACTGTCCGATATGCTGCTATCTTCTCCTGTCTCAGTACAATCTGCTCACGGATGCGTATCACATCATTGATTTGGGCTACAAGTTCCTCCTCACCCTATCCATCATTCAGGTGGCTTGTGAGAGGACCGTCTCCACCATGAAATTCGTGAAGAACCGCATAAGAACCTCCCTCACTCAAGAGAACCTTGAAGCGTTCCTTTTGATGGCAACAGAGAATGAGATTCTTATGGGACTTGGCAAAGATGACATCATGTACAAGATGTCAGAGAGCAGTGAGTTACTGTGCCGCCTACTGGTTTACTAGTGGTAATTACTTCCTGGTTACACTGAAGTAGCTGTGCTATGACTCTTCCTTAACACTGCCTCTTAGTGTCATTCAAATGTACTTTTTGTTGTTTTATTTTGACCTTTTTTGGGGGGGACTTTTATCTCCTATCATCTATCTATCACGAGGTAGTCACCTGGAATGCATGTCAATTTACAGGTGTGCCTTGTTAAATGTCAATTTGCGGAATTTCTTTCTTTCTTAATGCATTTGAGCCAATTAGTTGTGTTGTGACAAGGTAGGGGTGGTATACAGATAGCCCTATTTGCTGAAAGACCAAGTCTATATTATGTCAAGAGCAGCTCAAATAAGCAAAAACAAATGACAGTCCATCATTACTTTAACACATGAAAGTCAGTCAATGCGGAAACTTTCAAGAACTTTGTAAGATTCTTCAAGTGCAAGTCGCAAAAACCATCAATCACTATGATGAAGCTGGCTCTCATGAGGATTGCCACAGGAAAGGAAGACCCGGAGTTACCTCTGCTGCAGAAGATAGGTTCAAAAGAGTTAACAGTGAAGACAAGACAACTGCCTATGAGATGGTTTGGGATTAATCGGACCGCAGAGTGAAGGAAAAGCAGCCAACAGGTGCTCAGCATATGTGGGAACTCCTTCAAGACTGTTGGAAAAGCATTCCAGGTGAAGCTGGTTGAGAGAATGCAAAGAGTGTGCAAAGCTGTCATCAAGGCAAAGGGTGGCTACTTTGAAGAATTTAAAATATAAAATTGATTTGTTTAACACTTGTTTGGTTACTACATGATTCCATATGAGTTATTTTATAGTTGTGTTGTCTTCATTATTATTCTACAATGTAGACAATAGTTAAAATAAAGAAAAAACATTGAATTTGTAGGTGTGTCCAAACAATTGACCGGTACTGTGTATGCATTGTGGAGGAGAACTGTTCCTAGATCTGTACAAAGGCATAACATCTACAGCTGGAACAACTGTGTTAAAAAAGGCCCAGCTGAATTTAATTGAGCTATTTAAAATGGCATATTTGAATGTTAAATGATTTGTTCTGTTTGTCAATACAAGACAGGGTCTGTGAAGGCTTGCCCTATTAGTGGTAGATTTGGGGGAGAATTTGACATGTCAGTTGGAATAGTGATAGATTTTTGGAGGGACTCTTTTCACGACAGCCAATCAGTGAGCAGCTTCCCTTCCGCTATATCTCAAGCAGTTCTGTTAATCACAACACTTCCCCTGCTTTCCTCAACAATAGAAAAGACAACTGAGCTTTTTTTTTACAATTAGGAAATAATATTTCATTTTACTTGTACCTCAGCCAGCATTGTGAATGCTTAGGAAATATGTCATGTTTTACTTGTACTTCAGCCAGCATTGTGAATGGTGTCTGAGGCAGTGACATACTAGACCATGGCAGTAAATCTAATACTTAGGTGTTTAGTCATGCATGAAAGGTGGTTCAGTGGTTATATAAGTTACTGACCTTGGAAAACATTTCTGGCCATGCTGGCAGGGTCTGAAACAAACCCAATGTCCACCTGGTACACTGGCAGGGTCTGAATCAAACCCAACATCCACCTGGTACACTCTGGGCCAAACTTTGCTGTCTCTTTCCATGAAACATGGACCCAAAATTAAAGTGCTTGGGAACCAAACAAGTCTTCAGGCAAAGTTACTCATTTGGTAAACCAAACCACCTCTATTAGACGTCACCTCTTTTGACCTCATCTCAGTGAGTTTAGTTGGGAAACTGTGGAGGAGAGGGCTTTGTACCTAGTTCATAGCATTGAGGAGGAGAGAGCAGCTGTAACACAGTACCTGCTATAGTTCATGACATTGAGGAGGAGAGAGCAGCTGTAACACAATACCTGGTCTAGTTCATGGCATTGAGGAGAGAACAGCTGTAACACAGTACCTTGTCTAGTTCATGGCATTGAGGAAAGAGCAGCTGTAACACAGTACCTGGTCTAGTTCATGGCATTGAGGAGAGAGCAGCTGTAACACAGTACCTGGTCAGACTGTTAAACAGCCACCACTAACATTGTGTAGAGACCAGGGTCTGGCCCTGGGGTCATCTCTTAACTCATGCTCTGGAATGCAGTCTAAGTTTCATCACCCAAAAGACACTGTAAATCTCCTGTCAGTGTTTTCTCCCAGAGGCCCATTCTCAGTAGAACACACAGACACAATAGTTATAAAAACCTGCTGTACTGTTGCATAAAACCACCATTTAATGCAATAAAAGTATTATAACATAATCTTGCTCACAGTATCCACTGAAAGTTGTCTAGTAACAACAACTGGGACCTAAAAGACACCCACCATCAGACCAACTAAATCTGCCCAAGTAGAAGCAAACAAAAGAAGAACCCACAACAAACTTAAAGACAGGACGCAAACCAAAAAGGATGGTTAAAATAATTTATTACAATCAATACCATTCATACTATTACAAAATCATAATTCTCCTTCATTCTTAATTAATTCTATTTACAAAAACATCAAACAAAAACAAACCTCAGGGGAGCATCGTCCCTCCCCGTCATACCTAACCAATACCTAACCCTTTCCCTATCTCCCCTTCCCTAATCTATCCCCTTACCAAACTCACTCTAACACTCCCAGCCCTAAACCCCTTTTCCACCTCTCCCGTGCCGCATGCTTCTCTCCTCCCTCTTCATCTTCCCCCTCAAATCACCTTCCACCCTTCTCACTATCCCTTCCACCCCCCAATCTCTCCCTGTCTTGACTAAATTCTGCCTGGCTTCCCACAGTCCCTTTTTAAAGAGACTCATGAGAAGCCAGAGCAGAAACCTGTCCCTATCCGTTCCCTTTGCTCTCCCTACGCCTCTCTCTAGCCTAGCCCATGTCAAAACAAAATCACTCCTAACCACACCTAGCATCACCCGTGCCCTAGCCCAGACTAGTCCGGCAAAGGCACAGTCCCAGAAGGCATGGCGCACAGTCTCCTCCCTGCCACAAGAGGATCTTGGACAGGTGGGGGATTGCACCAAACTATACCGGTACAAGATGGCACGTACCGGCAAGCGCTTATGGAGGCCCAACCAATTCAGGTCCTTGAGCCTGTTGTCCAGGCCCCGCGCCTGCACTCCCTCCCAGACCACTGACGAGATGCCCGCTACGGGCGCAGGACTCCCTGCCTGCCTGACCTCATCGTACAGGTGCCTGTGGTCTAAACCTACTCGGGCAACTTCAACCTCGGGGTGCGCACGCAGCCACTTGGCCGCATGACCAAAGTGCCACGGCAGCTGTTCCGCCCGAGGACCCGTGTTAGACCACACCATTACGCTTCTCGCCTGATACGAGAAGAACACCCGCAGGAGGTAACCGGACGGGTGTATCACTGGACTGAGCAAGCTCCGTCAACAAGAAAGAAACAAAAATGGCGTCCAGCTTGAGGGGGAAATGTGGTACCCCCCTACCTCCCTCCCCGATGGGACAGATCATGCGTGCCCTGGCGACCCACTCGCACCTGCCACTCCACATAAACTGAAACACAAGCCTCACTAGAGGCCTCCTCAGACAAGCCGGCAATGGGTAGATGTATGCCAAATACAAAAGAGACGGCAACACATCCACCTTTAGGACCAGGACTTTGCCCATAAAAGACAAATACCTAGCCTTCCACATTGCTAGCTTCCTCTGTACCACTGCGATACGCATGTTCCAGTTTAGTGTCGCTGAGCCGGAGGTCTCAAAATGAACCCCGAGAATCCTCAGGGCCCCTTCACAGAGAGATAACCCCCCAGGCACATCCGTTCTACCGCGCCATCTTCCGAAAAACTTGACGGAAGACTTTGCATGGTTCAGAACTGCTCCCGACGCTCGGGTGAAATCCCCAAAGATGGCAAGGGACCTTGTCAGGCACGAGTCCTTGCACAACAGCAAGGAAGTGTCGTCGGCGTACTGCGTCATCTTAACACGCAGCCCACCGCTTCCAGGGATCAACAAGCCTTCCACCCCTGTGTCTGCCCTAATGGCAGCCCCCAGAGGCTCCATGTACAGAACGAAGAGGAGAGCCGAGAGTGGGCATCCCTGCCTGACCCCAGACGAGAGGTCAAAAACGTCACCTAAGTGACTATTTACACTAACTCGACACCCCGCTCCGACATATAAAGTACGGATCCATCCTATAAACTTCTCCCCAAATCCTAATCTACCTAACACCCTGAATAGAAAATATTCACGCGATCAAAAGCTTTCGCCTGATCTAGCGCTGCTACCATTAAAGGCAGCCCTCTATCTTCAACCCAAGCGATGGAATCCCTGATCAACTGTAGGTTCCATCTTATAGAGCGGCCCTCTACCCCGCACGTCTGATCCTCGTGGACGACGTAGGGAAGGGCTGTGCGCAACCGGTCTGCTAAAACCTTTGCAAGAATCTTGTAATCTACGCACAGCATGGTCAATGGCCGCCAGTTGCCAAGGTCAGTTGCTTCCCCCTTCTTATAAAGAAGTGACAGCACACCAACAGCCATTGATCCCCCCCGGGACCCCCGTCTCAAGGATGGCCTTCAAGACTTCGAGAACCACTGGTCCAAGTATACCCCAAAACTTGAGGTAAAACTCAGCCGGCAGCCCATCCATCCCAGGCACCTTCCCTTTTCCCATCCTCCTAAGAGCGCTCTCAACCTCTTCTAGTGAGATCTGGGCCTCCATCACGTCTCTAATGTCCTCTGGCAACCGCCGGGACAAGTGTTCTAAAAACACGTTTCCCTGCTCTACATCTATTTCCCTTTCCTTAAATAAACCTTGGAAATGATCAGTTGTCACCCTGACCATTTCCTCTGGTTTACTTACTATACTACCATTTTCTTCCCTAACTCCATGCATTACCTTCCTACTCTGTCTGGCCCTAACCGACTTAAAGAACATAGCGGAACAAGTCTCATTATGTTCTAGAAAGCCACTATGCACACGCTCCAGGAAAGCTCGAGCCTTCTGCTCCTGCAGCTCCCTGAGCTGCGCCTTTAGGGCTGCGAATCTCTCCCAGTCAATCGACCCGCCGAGGTTGCCTGCCTCGTACTCGAGTTCAATTAACCTTTGGATACGATCCACCTCCCTCCTTTCCTCCCTTTTTTTCCTTCTACAATATCCTATTATAAAAGCCCTTATCCTCCCCTTGACTAAATCCCACCACTCTAACACCCCCTCGCACATGGACCGGAGGCCGTCAAGCCTCCGAAAGAAACAAAAAAATGCGTCAACGAAAGCCTGCTCCTCCAGTATATCCCGATCTAACTTCCAGTACCCCCTACCGAAGAGGCAGACTGGCGACCCCACCTGCAGGAACACCCCGTCGTGATCCGTGAAGAAAACAGGCAACAGCCGCCCAGACAACTGACCCAAAGACCTGGATACAAAAATGTAGTCGAGCCTCCGCGCAACCCCCCTGGAGTTGCGCCATGTAGGACCGACCATTGCCGGAGTAGTGTGCAGGCCACCATCAACCAGACCATGGCAAGCCATTAGCCCAGAGATGGCACCTGCACTGCTATCACCGCCTACCCCTAAATCTATATTAAAGTCTCCTCCTATCACCAAGTGCCTGTTTGTAACACACAGGGGCGCCAGACAGTCCACCATCTCCCTCCTGTCTGCCGCCACCTGTGGCCCATACACCCCAATTAACCTATATCTAGCTTCTCTAAACTTAACATCTATCCCCAAAACTCTACCCTGCATTATTACAAAAGTGTTCTCTATTTTAACCTCTCTATGCCCACACAAAATCCCTACTCCTGTTGAGTGCACCCCTCCTATGCCCCAAAAAGATTCCCCCTTATCCCACTCCCTCTTAAATCTACACACATCCCCACCATCCCTCAGGTGAACCTCCTGTAAAAAACAGAAATCAAACCCCACACCCTCTAAATAACAAAAAACCGCCCTCCTTTTAACATTATTCCTTAACCCCCTAACATTTAGACTAAAAAAAGAAACAGAACTATTCATTTAATTATTAACAAAAAAAAAAAAAAACAGGAGACTCACCCGATGCTCCCCTGGTCCATCTCCACCGGCGGGGACGTCCTCTCCTCTCCTGACGCCCCCCCGTCCTCCATCCCAACCCATGACCCAGGCAGTGTGTTGGGTCCTCCCTCCCCACCCACCATCCCCCCCTCCCTGTTTGCCTCGGGGCTGCATGTAGGGGACCCCACCTCCTCAAACAGGAGTTGGGATCCCTCTAGCAAACAGCCCACCGACCCCTCACTGGAGTCATCCACTAAAATGCAAGGGGCTGAGGCAAACCGGGAGGACAAATTACCCTCCCCCCTCCCCCCCCGCCACTCTCTTAGCCCCCCCCCTCCCACCCCCTCCCTCTCACTTCCTGCCAAGCTCCCCCTCTTCATCCCTTTCTTCTTTGGTGAAGGAGGTAGCGGGGAGACACAACGTCCCATCCCCGCTAACTCCTCCACCAAATCCCTCATTCGACCTCGAGGAAGCCTGGCAGGCTGTCCCCCCCCCCACTCCTTCCCCCACCCCCCCCCCCCCCCCCTCCCCTCCCCTCCCACCCCCTCCCCTCCCCTCCCACCTCCACTCCTCCCTCCTTCTCCGTCACTGTCCCCGTTCCCTCTTCCACTCCTTCTCGCACCACTGTCCCCTTCACCGCTCCTTTCAGCTTCTTCTGTTCTTCCACCTTCTTTTTAATCTCTCCTTCTTTTCCTTCTTTCCTTCTTCTCTCCTCTTTCTTCTCATTTCTTCCTTCTTTCCATCCTCTTCTCTTCCTTCTTTTCCCCTGTGCCATCCGTACAATCCGCACGCGTCCTTTCTTTCCTCCCCCATCCCCCGCTCCCCCAGCTGCAGACGCGTATGACCTGTGACGATCCGGGCAATCACGCCACAGGTGTTCTCTGGAGCCACACCCGTGGCAAGCCTTGGGCTCGTCACACTCCCTGGCCTCGTGCTCTTCCGACCCACAAAAACGACATTTCTTGTTACTGCACGAGGCCAGGGTATGGCCGTAGGCCATACAACGCCTGCAGAACGGGGGCTGACGTGCATAGTATAGGGTTCCCCTGTCAGCCCCCAGGGAGAACATTGCCGGAGGATGGAGGTAGCCATCCACACTCTTCGGGGACTCCCTGAGTAACGCCTGGAAGCCTCTCTTCCCATTCCAGAAACCCAGGGAGTCCCTGAGGTACCTCGCTGAGGAGACATTGTCCATGTACCTCCCCAGAAAGGCCCTCACTTCTTCGTCCTTCACGTGCGGATTGTACATGGTTACGGTGACCACCCTGAAGTTGTTTCTTGCCAGGCTGGTCACCGTGTAATGACACAGGGGACCTTCTTCTTTCCCTTCCGTCACCGTCTTCATAATCTCATTGTGTTTTTCTTCCAAATATAGGGTTACATCAAACCCCTTCTCCATTGGGTTCCCCTGAAGGCATAGCACATCTTTAACCTTCAATTTTAGGTGCCCCATTAGGATGTTCCTCCCGAAGGTTTCTCTCCCCCAAGGCTCCATCTCTTTTCCCCGCCAAGAAAAGCGCACCGTGTTGGCCAGTCCAATTCCCGGAACCGACGGTCCAGATGTACTTTGCGCCATCTCCTCACGGACGATGGCGCACCCGTCCCACCACCTCAAACTTATAAACAGGAAGCAAAATAACCAAAAAGGTGGATCGACTGAAGGTGTTGACTCTCCACATCTATCAAAACTGGAGCAATGGGCCAGACACTCTTAAATAGAACCTGGACCAGCTCAGGTGAAACACCTTCCCACTAACAAGATGGACAAGCCAGCACAGGTGTAACACATATACTAACGAGGTGACACCAATCAGTGCGTCCTACGCGCTAACGAGCTAGACATGCTAAAGTCTAACCTCAAAACATAAATGGAAAAACCAAAGCCTGTAAAACCTCCCCCTTTTAAACAACAAATATATCCTATATTTTTGTTGGACAAGTTCGCTCACCACCAACAAAAAACAACCTCCATTTCACATTATAATCTACTACAATGCTTCACCTTCTACAATATTAACATGTCTACTGGCTGTCAACAATTTAAAAACAAGAAAACACACATTTCTAAAGAACAATATACAATCGTATCTTTTCTCCTTTTTCTTTCTATAGAAAAATGTTTTCCCCACAAGCTTCTAGAACTCTCGTCTTCCTAAAACTCACTAGCTTCTAGAACTCTCGTCCCCTTGGAACGAGCCCAAACAAAACTGATAAGGAAATTTGTTTTAATAAATTATTAGAATGTTACAGTCCTGAAACCATAGGTCTGATACCATGTGATTGTATGAAATTAATTTGAATCATTAGATTATTATAACACATGTGTGTAAGTGTTAGACTCATTCGATGATTATATTATAATACTTTGTGTGGTTTTAGTCCGAATCAACGTTTGGGAACAACGTGCCTAGTGTTTTGAGAACAGTCTGTCTGAGCCAGATCCAGGGAGACCTTGGCTGGGACACTGAGAACTTCCCAGTCCCAGGTCTCTCCCTATCTTAGGGGAGGGTAGGAAGACACTATTCTCACGTACTCCCCTAGGCTCTATTGGCAAGCGGGTTTGATGGTTGGTGTGGAAGTATGTGTGTCGCTATAAATTTAAGGTCCTGTACTGTACACGTCAGAACGTTCCCGTGAATAAACATTTAACTTTGGTAGACTGGGCCTCTGTCTGTTTCCTTTTCTATCAGTATCTTACAAATCCTGATATAACAGACTAAGGGTAACTTAATTGAATTGGTAAATGAACAGGAGTATAGAATTCTCCTGACAAAAACTAATCTCCAACAAGTCAAAATAAATTGTGATCCATGGCAACGCAATGGCTAAACGCAAAACTATTTGACTGCCAACCCTTGAGACAATCTTTCAGGGTTCACTCGATAGGCATGTTGTTGGATCTGGGCCCAGTCCCCAATATCATGCTCTAGTACATTTGGGTTGGCACATCTGAGAATGAACCCTGATATTCTAAAAGCAGAGCAACAATGTCAATATAATTGTACCCAAAATTGTCAGTTGGTTACATAAATAATTATGATTACTAAATGTTACATGAAATGTAAATATGAAATATTTGGTTGAATAGTCCTTTTTTCAAAGTATTTTTTATTTACATTTTGCTAGGTGGGATAACCCAATGTCAACACACAATTTTAACATGTACAAATCAACAACCAATATGCAGAAACAGTTTGTGATATATTGAAAACCTAAACGTAAAATGGGCCATACTGTATACACAAACATCTGACACAATAATCACATCACTTGTATTTTTTTTTAAACAAGCACCTTATAAACTGTACAAGCACCAAAAACACTGTTGTTTTGACAAGTAGCAATAAATCACTGATATTGATTAGGGGGGAAATCAGGTTGTACGTGCTGTTGAAACTAACAACAAAACAAAACATGGAAACTGGATAAATATTTTCCCTCACTGGTTAGAGGACAACCTGCAGAGGACAGTCAGCTGAATTTGGGCGTGATACATTTAAATGTAGGGGACGTTGAACAAAGGAGCACAACACTTATTTGTCATAACTCATCGATATCATGCTAAAATCATTTGTGTGACAGAAGGGAAATGAGGTTGCACGTCCTGTTAAAACTAACAGCTCAAAAACCACACGGAATCTGGGAATAATGTGTACATCATTGGTTAGAGGACAATTTGTAGAAAACAGCTAGCTACATTTTGAAGTGTTGCATTTTGACTCAAGTGGGTCATCAGCGTGGTAAGTTTAACACAACTCTTTTTTTGTTTGTCACTTTTTGTTAAATAACATAAATAGTACTCTTTCAATTCAGAGCCTGGATTTTCCCTCAGGCAAATATCCATATAATGTTGAAACCAATAGAACAGAGGACAAACATTTAGGGTTCTACATTGTGACATCATTAAAATACTCCTACTACAATGTTAAAACATTCTACATTGTGATATTATGTAATTGATATGATTTTTCAAATTCAACTCCTTCATGTATGTTTTTTCTGATGTTTGATCAGAGATCTTTTACCAGAGTATCTCTTCCCACATTGATCACCGCTATGAGATTTCTCTCCTGTGTGTGTTCTCTGGTGTTCTTTCAGGCTGTTTAGCTGAGTAAAACTCTTCCCACACTGACTACAGCTATAAGGTTTCTCTCCTGTGTGTACTCGCTGGTGTCTAGTCAGATGGCTAGATTTAGTAAAAATCTTCCCACATTGATCACAACTATAAGGTTTCTCTCCTGTGTGTACTCGCTGGTGATTTTTAAGTTCTGATGAAGATTTGCAATGTTTCCCACAGTCAGAGCAGCAGTGTAGTTTATTTCCTGTGGGTCTCTGCTGGTGTTTCGAGGTGTCCTGATCTGGAGAGAGACTTCTGCCTCGTCAGCATCATGAAGTTTTTGAGGCTCCCCAGAGGATCCACGATATTCACATCTCTCTCCTGTGTTAACGAAAATATCAGACAGATGGTTAAAGGCCCACAACAGCAAATATCCACTGTTTAGATAAACGTTGATGCCCAGAGCATTGTCATGAAGTTGTACAATAATTGACGTCTGTTAAATTATATGACAATTGTCTTGTTTTCACAGTAGTAAAATCGATGATTGTAGGCTAGAAATAAGTTATTTGCGTTGTTGAAACTCTAATCAGTGTGCCAGATGACTTTTGGTCTCCAATATAGACCCCTTTCTGTGTTTGCTAAAATTGCGGCAGGAGGGCGATGCACACACAATGTGGTTGCAGAATCTCCTCCCTGCTAATGAGGAAACCACTAGTTATGGATGTAGTATATCTGCCTGGAGCCAAAATGGTGAGCGAAGATTTTAGTTTTCCACAATGTATTCTGAATATTATAGCGCAAGATCAGGAGTGCTACTCAAGGAAACTCACATTAAGCTCTGTGTCTATTCACTAGTTCACCACCGTGGGGGAAAACTCAGGGGAGTTCTCATAGGCTGACAGCAAAAATATCTTCCATTTACAGGTTGCTTATTAGTGCAATACGCATAACTTTTGGATTATAATTGTAAGGCTCGTTTGAATCTCTCCTGCTTAATGTAATGTTTTTGTTTTTGTCTCAAATCAACTGCTTTATATGAAAAAAAAAACACTTCAACCAGTAAAATGCTCTTTGGCTAGCTTTGCCATCAGCCTGACAATAAGGGTTTGTTCACAAATTGGCCCATAACTTCAGCTAACAACAACATAGACCTACTGTAGGACCCATAACTTCTCCTAACAACAAATATACCCATGTCGTGATGTTTGTCATTTGACTGACATTCAGAAAATGATTTCCTGGATCAGCTGATGATAGTTGAACATGTGACTGTCACTAAACAGCTACAGTATTAAGTATTATGTGTAATTATTGAAGAACCGCATTAATGACAGCATCCATTGGGGTGTTGTCAATAAAGTTAAGGTGACTCTCGGTTAGAACCATTGGATTTAGCAAACTCTGAAATTATTTAGGATTTCTGTGCCCATGAAAACTGTTTTCACAGCGTAATATAAGGAGACACTAAATGTTATGTAGGTAGAGTGCATTTCAGAGATCTGAATATGAAAAACTGTCCTAACAGGACAATAACCTAAACCACAAGGCCAAATCTACACTGGAGGAGCTTACCAAGATGACATTGAATGGCCTAGTTACAGTTTGGACTTAAATCGTCTTGAAAGTCAACGGCAAGACTTGAAAATGGCTTTCTTGCAATGATCAACAACCAACTTGACAGAACAGGAAGGATTTTTAAAAGAATAATGAATATTCACATTAGGATCAGTCGCCTATTGGATGACATCACGACATCCCATCAAGCCAACTCCTTGAAAGCCTTACTATGTATGACATCACTCACTCCTTCCAGTTTGCAATTGTCTAAAAAATATATATATTTTGTTCAAAACATTTATTTGTTTCCCTTTAGTGTGTATATACTTTATTGTATTTCTATGTCACTTTTCGACATGAAAAGTATTTTTTAAAAATCACTAGAGGACGCCATGAACAATTCCTACAGTACAAGTGTAGAATGTAAAATCACACATTAGTTCAACAACTGAAGAGTTTGTGTTCCCCTGTTTTTTAAGATAGTACTAACTGTATTTACTGGTGTTAATAAGTTCTCCAGTCAACTCTTCTTCGTCCTCCTCTAATGTGACAGTAATCTCCCCCTCTTCATCCTTCATTCCAAAAACGTCTTCATCTTCTTTCACTTCATCCTCCACTCTAAAAACAGCATCTTCCTCCTCTTCTTTCACAGTAACATCCTCCTCCTCTTTCACTCTGAACGCGTCTTTCTCTTCTTCTTTCACGGTAACACCCTCACCCTCTACTTGTTTGTGTATTGTAACAACCTCCTCTTCCGCCTCCTCTTTCACGAGAGTTTCTTTCTCCGTCCAGCAGACCACCTCTTCTTTATCAGGAGGAGAGTAGCTTGGTGAACTCATGTTCGGGGATAATGGCTAGTTAGCATTAGCGACTAGACTAGTGCTAACTTAACCAGCCAGCTAGTTGACTTACAACGTAAATATTACATTAAATGGGGTATCTAGTTGTTCCCACATGAGTATGTTTCAATCATAGAGGCAATTAAACCACGAAATTGTCTAAAGAACATGAATGTTCTGTTGGCTAGCGAGCTACCGAGGTGGCTACAGTTGTGAAGAAGCGTTCCGTCCACTAGATTATGCGTCACACTAGAAACATCGCCTGAAAGACACATATTGCCATCTGCTGTCTGGAGGGAGGAAACTTTTTTATTCCTTCATTGAATTATAATATTATGAAGCAGTTTAGGGAAACGTTTTTTTCCCTCTCCATTAAATAAGAATATTATATCAACAAGTACAAATAGCAACAAGTGTTGTTTGATTAGTTCAGATTTTTTATGAGAATTTAAAACAAACTCGACATCTACTCCACATCTGTATTTCTGATTCAGTCATAACTAGATATCAAAATAAGCACCTAGTTATTGATACCCAAAGAGCTGTCAAAGGACACCAGAAACAAAATTGTATACCTGCACCAGGCTGGGAAGACTGGATCTGCAATAGGTAAGCAGCTTGGTTTGAAGAAATCAACTGTGGGAGCAATTATTAGGAAATGGAAGACATGGAAGACATACAAGACCACTGATAATCTCCCTCGATCTGGGGCTCCACGCAAGATCTCACCCCGTGGGGTCAAAATGATCACAAGAACGGTGAGCAAAAATCCCAGAACCACACGGGAGGACCTAGTGAATGACCTGAGAGCTGGGACATTTGGAGAGCATTTGGATGATCCAGAAGAAGATTGGGAGAATGCCATATGGTCAGATGAAACCAAAATATAACTTTTTGGTAAAAACTCAACTCGTCGTGTTTGGAGGACAAAGAATGCAGAGTTCCATCCAAAGAACACCATACCTACTGTGAAGCATGGGGGTGGAAACATCATGCTTTGGGGCTGTTTTTCTGCAAAGGGACCAGGACGACTGATCCGTGTAAAGGAAAGAATGAATGGGGCCATGTATCGTGAGATTTTGAGTGAAAACCTCCTTCCATCATTGAAGATGAAACGTGGCTGGGTCTTTCAGCATGACAATGATCCCAAACACACCGCCCGGCCAAACCCCATAGAAAATCTTTGGAGGGAGTTGAAAGTCCATGTTGCCCAGCAACAGCCCCAAAACATCACTGCTCTAGAGGAGATCTGCATGGGGGAATGGGCCAAAATACCAGCAACAGTGTGTGAAAACCTTGTGAAGACTTACAGAAAACGTTTGACCTCTTTCATTGCCAACAAAGGGTATATAACAAAGTATTGAGATAAACTTTTGTTATTGACCAAATACTTATTTTCCACCATAATTTGCAAATAAATTCATTAAAAATCCTACAATGTGATTTTCTGGATTTTTCCCCCTCATTTTGTCTGTCATAGTTGAAGTGTACCTATGATGAAAATTACAGGCCTCTCATCTTTTTAAGTAGGAGAACTTGCACAATTGGTGATTGACTAAATACTTTTTTGCCCCACTGTATGTACTGTATTCTATTCTATTCTACTGTATCTTAGTCTATGCTGCTCTGGCATCGCTCGGCCAAAGATTTATATATTCTTAATTCCATTCCTTTAGATTGTGTGTATTGTTAGATATTACTTGTTAGATATTACTGAACTGTTGGAGCTAGAAACACAAGCATTTTGCTACACCCACAATAACATCTGCTAAACAAGTGTATGTGACAAATAAAATGTGATTTGATGTATATAGGTCTGGTGTTGGTCATTCTACACTCTGTGGATCTCCTGCATGTATTTTCTGATGTAATCAGACCACTTGAATGAGAGTATCTCTTGTCACACTGATCACAGCTATAAGGCTTCTCTCCTGTGTGTGTTCTCTGGTGTTGTGTCAGGTTTCTTAGGGAAGCAAAGCTCTTCAAAGTCAGAGCAGAGCAGTGTCTCCTGTGTGTGCTCTCTGGTGATAAAACTCTTCCCACACTGATTACAGCTATACGATTTCTATCATGTGTGTGTTCTCTGGTGTCTATTCAGGCTGTTTGACTGAGTAAAACTCTTCCCACACTGATTACAGCTATAAGGTTTCTCTCCTGTGTGTGTTCTCTGGTGTCCTTTAAGGTGTTCTATCCGAGAAAAGCTTTTCCCACATTGCTCACAGCTATATGGCTGCTCTCCTGTGTGTGTTCTCTGGTGTGATACCAGGTTGCTTGACTGAGTAAAACTCTTGCCACATTGCTTACAGCTATATGGCTGCTCTCCTGTGTGTGTTCTCTGGTGTGATAACAGGTTGCGTGACTGAGTAAAACTCTTGCCACACTGGTCACAGATATAAGGCTTCTCTCCTGTGTGTGTTCTCTGGTGCTCTTTAAGGCGTTCTCCCCGAGAAAAGTTTTTCCCACATTGCTCACAGCTATATGGCTGCTCTCCTGTGTGTATTCTCTGGTGTGATACCAGGTTGCT
Source organism: Oncorhynchus tshawytscha (assembly GCF_018296145.1). NCBI lineage: Eukaryota > Metazoa > Chordata > Actinopteri > Salmoniformes > Salmonidae > Oncorhynchus > Oncorhynchus tshawytscha. Next base: position 3,480,778 of record NC_056460.1, on the reverse strand, counting down.
TGACTGAGTAAAACTCTTGCCACACTGATCACAGCTGTATGGCTGCTCTCCTGTGTGTGTTCTCTGGTGTGATAACAGGTTGCTTGCCTGAGTAAAACTCTTGCCACACTGTTCACAGCTGTAAGGCTTATCTCTTGTGTGTGTTCTCTGGTGTGTTTTCAGATTACTTGAATGAGTAAAACTCTTCCCACATTGATTACAGCTATAAGGCTTCTCTCCTGTGTGTACTCGCTGGTGATTTTTAAGTTCTGATGAAGATTTGAACCGTTTCCCACAGTCAGAGCAGCAGTGTGGTTTCTTTCCTGTGTGTCTCTGCTGGTGTTTCTTGAGGTGTTCTGATCTGGAGAGACTCTTCTCTGCCTCTTCAGCATCATGATGTTGTTGAGACTCCCCAGAGGATCCACGATGGTCACATCTCCCTCCTGTGTGAAAGTCAGATAGTCAATGTAGTGAATGTTTTTACAAACTTTGACAAATGTTTTCTAAGTCCTGTTGGTCCTGTTGTCTTGTTGGTCCACCAGCCAGTGTAGCAGGTAGATGAAAGAAAATACACGCCACTGATTTTCTACCAAATATTTTTTTGCAATGACTGACTACACCAATAATCACAACAAGAAGAAATGAATGAGCAGCTTGGCAATGTTTGTAAAACAAGAAATGTAAGCATGAAGTAATGTGGTATATTGCTTCATGTAATCACATTTTTGTAACAAGAGTCTTTTAACCAATGTGTTAAAATAATTCATTTAAATACAATAGTAATGATGAATAGTTGTACAAGTGAACATCAAGAATCACCAAAGTGCCTCCATATCACAACACATCACTACACACCACACTGTCCTGCCAGATAAACTGCTGACTTATTATTATAGTTCAGGGCTCTACTCTGACATGTGTTCCTAAGTGTATATACTGAACAAAAAAATAAAAGCAACATGGAAAGTGTTGGTCCCATGTTTCATTCGGGATCATCTGAGGAGGGGGTGCTGAGGAGTATTTCTGTCTGTAATAAAGCCTTTTTGTGTGGAAAACTCATTTTGATTGGCTGGGCCTTGCACCCCAGTGGGTGGCCTATGGCAGCACACCTGCCCAGTCGTGAAATCCATAGATTAGGGCCTAATGAATTTATTTCAATTGACTTCTATGAACTGTAAGTCAGTAAAATCTTTGAAATTGTTGCGTTTATATATTTGTTGAGAAGTTAGGAGCTGGGCAATTCCAGAGTAATGAAATTACACCAGACTCCGATTTTTCATTTTAAAATGTATGCAAAACAAAAACCACAGCTGCTTTAAAGCCACGTTTGTATTCATCAGTTCAACAACTGCAGCGTTTGTGCCCCCGTTATTAAATATGAGTATTTACTGGTGTTAATCTGACCTTCTGTCTCCTCCTCCTGCTCTCCTTCCTCTTTCCCTTCTTCCTCTTCTTCTTTCACTGAAACGTCTTTCTATTCTTCTTTCACTGTAACAGCATCACCCTCTACTTCTTGTTTTTTTTACTGTGACATCCTCTTCTTCCTTCTCCTCTTTCACAACAATGTTCAGCCCCAGAGCTTCTTTCTCCATCCAGCAGACCTCCTCTTCTTTAACAGGAGGAGAGCAATTTAGGGAGCTCATGTTCAGGGATGTTAGCTAGCTAGATATCATTAGCGACTAGCCTAGTGCTAGGCAAATTTTAGACATCTGCCTGACTAACAACGTAAATATGAAAATAAATGGGGCAACTAACTATAAAACAGAAGTATGTTTAAAACACATGAGCAAATATGCACTGAAACAGTCTAAAAAGCTTGAACGTTCAGGCCATGTCGCCTAGCAAGCTACTGAAGTGACTGACTCGCTGTTGTTGTTGTTGAAGGGTCCCGTCCACTAGATTATACATCACACTGGCAGCCTTGTTATCAGCTGACTGGAGTGGGTAACGCAGTATAAGTAAATGTTTATTTTATTTCCTGACAAAAAAAGGGTATTTTTAAAATGTGTCATTAAATAATAATATTATATTGATATGTCGAAATGAAAGCATGTGTTGATTGATTAGTGAAGATTTGTAATGAATGAGAATTTAAACTTTACATCTAACGCTGCATTTAAGGCAATGTCATATTCATTCAGTCAAACAAACGCTCTGCAGCCTAGTTTAACAGTGATCTACGTTCTATGAAAGCTGCTGGGAGAAAGCTTTGTTTTCCTTGAGCTATTCTCCAGTTAACTGATGCAGTCCCTGGTATATCACCAGACTGCATACAAATCGAACTGCATCCCCAGGCCCTGTTATATCAACAGACTGCATACAAAGAGGCACTGAACACAAGTTATACTTTACCAATCTCATTGCAAATGGTGACGGGAACCCCAGAATTACATTTTCTGTAGTAAAGAAATTAGTTCAACCACTCGCTAACTCCTCCTTTACTCACTCCATTGAATAAAGTACTATTTTTCATGCATTTTTTCAAATCCTAAAATAAAGAGCATTTACTTCACTGTACAATCTACCCCTTGCCCCCCTGCTTCACACTGAGCCTCCCAACTACAGTTTCACTGTTCAATCTACCTCTTGATTCAGACCTGTCCCTCTGCTTCATACTGAGCCTCCCAGCTGCAGTTTCACCACATTCTCATTGACAACCCCAACATCTGTCTCTGAAATGGTCCATAATATGAGGTCAACTACCTGCCCCTTGGACCCTGTTCCCACAGGACTCATACAATCATAAATCACTTTCTTAATTCAGGCACTGTGCCTAATTCCCTTAAAACTGCCTCCATCAAACCAACCTTGAGAAAATGTGCATGAAGCCTTCTAGTCTGACTTAGATACTACAGAACTACCTCTCTACCAACAATCTGCATGAACCCTTCCAGTCTGGCTGTATACAACTACAGAACTACCTCTCTACCAACAATCTGCATGAACCCTTCCTGTCTGGCTGTATACAACCGCAGAACTACCCCTCTACCAAAAATCTGCATGAACCCTTCCAGTCTGACTGTATACAATTACAGAACTACCTCTCAACTACAGGCAGCTGGTTGAACCTTAATTGGGGAGCCACCGTGCTTCTACATCTGCATTGCTGTTTGGGGTTTTAGGCTGAGATTCTATATATCACTTTGTGACATCAGCTGATGTAAAAAGGGCTTTATAAAAATAGATTTGATAACCAGGTGTGGAGACCATCATAGTATAGTAGTAGTAGTGTAGCTAGTACAATAACAAGGTGTGGAGACCATAGTATAGTAGTGGTACTAGTAGTGGAGCTAGTTCAATAACAAGGTGGAGACCATCATAGTATAGTAGTGGTACTAGTAGTGGAGCTAGTACAATAAGATGTGGAGACCATCATAGTATAGTAGTGGTACTAGTAGTGGAGCTAGTACAATAAGATGTGGAGACCATCATAGTATAGTAGTGGTACTAGTACAATAACAAGGTGGAGACCATCATAGTATAGTAGTGGTACTAGTACAATAACAAGGTGTGGAGACCATCATAGTATAGTAGTGGAGCTAGTACAATAACAAGGTGTGGAGACCATCATAGTATAGTAGTGGTACTAGTACAATAACAAGGTGGAGACCATCATAGTAAAGTAGTGGTACTAGACCACCATCAATTTCAACTGACTTGAGAAGAAATAGGAAATTATATATAAGTGCAAGGGTGCCCATATATTTGGCTGCAGCTGTATCCAAACAAAGTAATTTAGCAATATCCAAATCATATATCAAATCAAATTCAAGGTTGGAGTGAAGAGTAGCAAAATTAAATGAATCTATATAATAACTTAATAGACTAGAGTCCTGTCCAGGGGAAGTACTTGTACATCAAGCTGCCTCACACTACAGAAACAGCTACAAGCCAAGGCTACTTCCTTCCTTATATAATAATCATATTATGAATTACATCAGAGGGTTTATACTTGTATACAATCAATCAAAGTTCAAAATGAAATACACGTTTTAAAATATTTAATTTGATTTTAGACACGATCAAGATGAATAAACAACAGAAACAGGCCTGTTGTTTTGGTCAGATTTTCATGTCTGATTTCATTTAAACAATATGATTTAATGTGACAAACAAAAACACAAATTCGAGGTCAAAAATACAAGTCAGAACACAGTCTCTCTATTCTCACATGTGATGTCAGGTCCTCTGACTGGGAAAATGTCTTTCCACACTGAGAGCAGTGGTATGTCTTCACCTTCTGTGTATGTATTCTTTCATGCTTATTCAGATGCCTTAACCGGTTAAATCTCTTTCCACACTGAGAGCAGTGGTAGGTCTTATCCCCTCCTGAGTGTGTCCTGTCATGCCTAGTCAGGTGCATTGACTTGGTAAAACTCTTTCCACACAGGGAGCATTGGTAGAGCTTTTCTTGTGTGTGTCCCCTCTCATGCTTTTTCAGACTCATTAACCACCTAAAACTCTTTTCACACTGGGAACAGTGGAAGGGCTTTTCTCCTGTATGTATTATCTCATGTGCTTTCAGATGTAGTAATCGGGTAAAACTATTTCCACAGTAGGAGCAGTGGTGTTGTCTCGCTGGTTTGGGCATTTCTGTGTCTGGTTCCTCTGAAGGACTCTTTCTGCTGTCAGAGTGAGAGTCTGGTCTCTCTCCTGCCAAAAACAGAGTAATTTGTCTAAAGAGAGATCTGAATGAAATCTCCACATGATAAAACTGTCTTCCTGAGGTTTAATCCAGACTAGATCCCTCAATAACTCAAGGTCAGTCTTCACAACATTACCCTCATTAATAATACACTTGGTGACGGTAAGATTTTAAAACAAATGATGTAGAGCTCCAAATCTAATTTCTCAGGGAATGTCATGTTTACAGGCTGTGCAAAGCTCTATAATAATAGATAATGTCATGTTTCAGGCTGAGCAGAGCTCTATAATAATAGATCATGTCATGTTTACAGGCTGAGCAGAGCTCTATAATAATATATATTGTCATGTTTATAGGCTGAGCAGAGCTCTATAATAATAGATCATGTCATGTTTCAGGCTGAGCAGAGCTCAATAATAGATATTGTCATGTTTACAGGCTGAGCAGAGCTCTATAATAATATATATTGTCATGTTTACAGGCTGAGCAGAGCTCTATAATAACATATATTACTATTTCAGTCAATGTTACAGGCTGCATTTGATCCAATGTTAATAACGTTTTGTTGGTGGCCCACTTCATCTCTAAAGTTATAATTACTATCTTTTCTAAATGAACATTCTTTAGTTCAGCCTTTCCTTGAAATGACTATTTTGCCCATGTTTTTTGTCGACTAACAAACATTTGCTAATATGTTCAGTCTCCCCAAAGCGCTTGTCCTTTTGCTAATATGTTCAGTCTCCCCAAAGCGCTTGTCCTTTTGCTAATACAGTGCCTTGCGAAAGTATTCGGCCCCCTTGAACTTTGCGACCTTTTGCCACATTTCAGGCTTCAAACATAAAGATAAAAAACTGTATTTTTTTGGGAAGAATCAACAACAAGTGGGACACAATCATGAAGTGGAACGACATTTATTGGATATTTCAAACTTTTTTAACTAATCAAAAACTGAAAAATTGGGCGTGCAAAATTATTCAGCCCCTTTACTTTCAGTGCAGCAAACTCTCTCCAGAAGTTCAGTGAGGATCTCTGAATGATCCAATGTTGACCTAAATGACTAATGATGATAAATACAATCCACCTGTGTGTAATCAAGTCTCCGTATAAATACACCTGCACTGTGATAGTCTCAGAGGTCCGTTAAAAGCGCAGAGAGCATCATGAAGAACAAGGAACACACCAGGCAGGTCCGAGATACTGTTGTGAAGAAGTTTAAAGCCGGATTTGGATACAAAAAGATTTCCCAAGCTTTAAACATCCCAAGGAGCACTGTGCAAGCGATAATATTGAAATGGAAGGAGTATCAGACCACTGCAAATCTACCAAGACCTGGCCGTCCCTCTAAACTTTCAGCTCATACAAGGAGAAGACTGATCAGAGATGCAGCCAAGAGGCCCATGATCACTCTGGATGAACTGCAGAGATCTACAGCTGAGGTGGGAGACTCTGTCCATAGGACAACAATCAGTCGTATATTGCACAAATCTGGCCTTTATGGAAGAGTGGCAAGAAGAAAGCCATTTCTTAAAGATATCCATAAAAAGTGTTGTTTAAAGTTTGCCACAAGCCACCTGGGAGACACACCAAACATGTGGAAGAAGGTGCTCTGGTCAGATGAAACCAAAATTGAACTTTTTGGCAACAATGCAAAACGTTATGTTTGGCGTAAAAGCAACACAGCACATCACCCTGAACACCATCCCCACTGTCAAACATGGTGGTGGCAGCATCATTGTTTGGGCCTGCTTTTCTTCAGCAGGGACAGGGAAGATGGTTAAAATTGATGGGAAGATGGATGGAGCCAAATACAGGACCATTCTGGAAGAAAACCTGATGGAGTCTGCAAAAGACCTGAGACTGGGACGGAGATTTGTCTTCCAACAAGACAATGATCCAAAACATAAAGCAAAATCTACAATGGAATGGTTCAAAAATAAACATATCCAGGTGTTAGAATGGCCAAGTCAAAGTCCAGACCTGAATCCAATCGAGAATCTGTGGAAAGAACTGAAAACTGCTGTTCACAAATGCTCTCCATCCAACCTCACTGAGCTCGAGCTGTTTTGCAAGGAGGAATGGGAACAAATGTCAGTCTCTTGATGTGCAAAACTGATAGAGACATACCCCAAGCGACTTACAGCTGTAATCACAGCAAAAGGTGGCGCTACAAAGTATTAACTTAAGGGGGCTGAATAATTTTGCACGCCCAATTTTTCAGTTTTTGATTTGTTAAAAAAGTTTGAAATATCCAATAAATGTCGTTCCACTTCATGATTGTGTCCCACTTGTTGTTGATTCTTCACAAAAAAATACAGTTTTATATCTTTATGTTTGAAGCCTGAAATGTGGCAAAAGGTCGCAAAGTTCAAGGGGGCCGAATACTTTCGCAAGGCACTGTATGTTCAGTCTCCCCAAAACGCTTGTCCTTTTGCTAATATGTTCAGTCTTACCAAAACACTTGTCCATTTCATGTCAATAATGCTTCTTATTTTCTGTATTTCTCCAACATTATTTAGAAATCTGCATTTTGTGGGTATACACACGCCATGCAAGGTCTACAATAGACACACGTCAAACGTTTCATTTATAACTTGTTTGCCACTCTGTGAGACAATTAAGTTGTGATTTTGTGGTGGGTGGGGGGGGGACTCTCTACACATGTCACAGTTAAGCAATAAGGCCCGAGAAAGTGTGGTATATGGCCAATATAGCATGGTTAAAGACTGTTCTTACGCACAACGCAGAGTGCCTGGATACAGCCCTTAGCCGTGATATATTGGCCATATATCACAAACCCGAGGTGGCTTATTGCAATTATAAACTGGTTACCAGTGTAATTAGAAGGGTAAAAATACATGTTTTGTCATACTCATGGTATACGGCCTGACATACCACAGCTGTCAGCCAATCAGCATTCAGGGCTTTATCACCTATTTTAAAATGTAGCTTTAACATTATATTATAACAAATTTCTATAGTAGAGAACAACATTTTCAAGTATAGAATTTCAGTAGCATGCTGCTTTAAAACCACACATTCGTTCAAAAACTTGAGAGTTAGAGCCCGTTTTTAAGACAGTACTTACGGGTGGTAATCAGATCTCCTGACTCCTCTGTCAATATTCTCTCTTTCTCCTCCACTTCAAAAACTGCATCCTCCTCTTTCTCTGCCTCCTCTTCTTTTACTGTACCAGCCTCCTCCTCTTTCACTCTGAACGCATCTTCCTCTTCTTTCACTGAAACATCTTTCTCTTCTTCTTTCACTGTAACAGCCTCACCCTCTTTTTTTACTGTGACATCCTCTTCTTCTGCCTCCTCTTTCACAAGAGCTTCTTTCGCCTCCCAGCAGACCTCCTCTTCTTTAACTGGAGGGGAGTAGTTAATGGAGCTCATGGTCGGGGATGTTAGCTAGCTAGCTGTCATTAGCAACTAGGCTAGTGCTAACTTAACCAGCCAACTACTATAGCTGACTAATACAAAATAACGTAATATTAAATTAAATAGGTTAACAAGTAGATACGAAAGAAGTGTGTCTAAAACACAATAGCTAATATACACCGAAAGCGTAAGAGCTTTAATCGTTCGGCTATGTTGGCTAGCAAGCTACCGAGGTGGTTGACGAGCAGTTTCTGAAGAACCGTCCACTAGAATATACGTCACGCTGGCAGCGTCGCCTGAAAGACGCACATCCCCGTCTTCTGACTGGAGGGGAAACGCAGTTGAGGATCATATTTTATTTTCAGACAAAGATGATTTTAAATGGATTTAATTAAATAATACTATTATATTGAGACATACAAAGACAGGAATGTGTTGATTGATTAGTGCGAATAAAAAATGTTTACTACAGCACATTTAAGGCAGTTTCATTCAGTCATACTAAATAAGTAGCTAGCTACTGTAGGTATATACTGCTCCTACATGGTGTAACAATACATCATGTAGATGTATATAATGAACAGACTAGGTCTTTACTGCTCCTACATAGTGTAACAATACATCATGTAGATGTATATAATGAACAGACAAGGTCTATACTGCTCCTACATGGTGTAACAATACATCATATAGATGTATATAATGAACAGACAAGGTCTATACTGCTCCTACATGGTGTAACAATACATCATATAGATGTATATAATGAACAGACTAGGTCCATACTGCTCCTACATGGTGTAACAATACATCATGTAGATGTATATAATGAACAGACTAGGTCTGGTGTGGGGCTTTAAGGCCATACTGCTAGTGTGATGTAAAATCTAGTGGACGGAATGCTTCTTTCAACAGCAGCAACAGTTAGTCAGCCACCTCGGTAGCTTGCTAGACAAAATAACTGAACCAATAAAGCTCTTTAGACGCTTTAGTGTATATTAGCCACTGTGTTTTAACCCCTCTTCTGTCGTCTAGTTAGTTATCAGATTTTATTTCATATTTACGGTGTTGTTGTTATTAGTCAGCTAGCGGGGCTGATTAAGTTAGCATTAGCCTAGCTAACATCCCCGACCATGAGCTCACTATGAGCTCACTACTCTCCTCCTGTTAAAGAAGAGGAGGTCTGCTGGACGGAGAAAGAGGGTCTGTGGCTGAACGTTGTCGAGGAAGAGGATGTCAAAATACAAAAACAAGTAGAGGGTGAGGATGTTACAGTGAAAGAAGAAGAGAAAGACGTTACAGTGAAAGAAGAGGAAGACGCGTTCAGAGTGAAAGAGGAGGAGGATGTTACAGTAAAAGAAGAGGAGGAAGAGAGAGGAGGATGCAGTTTTTGGAGTGAAGGTAGAGGGGGAGATGACTGTCACATTGGAAGAAGATGAAGAGGAGGAAACTGGATATCTGGGTTCGGTTTCCCCGAAGGCATGGCATGCGGGAGCGTAATCATCGACTGACACTAATTAGCATAACGCAACGGACATAAATATTCCTAGAAAATATTCCTATTCATGAAAATCACAAATGAAATATATTGAGACACAGCTTAGCCTTTAATCACCCTGTCATCTCAGGTTTTCAAAATATGCTTTACAGCCAAAGCTAGACAAGCATTTGTGTAAGTTTATCGATAGCCTAGCATAGCATTTTGTCCAGCTAGCAGCAGGTAACTTGGTCACGGAAATCAGAAAAGCAATCAAATTAAATCGTTTACCTTTGATGAGCTTCGGATGTTTTCACTCAAGAGACTCCCAGTTAGATAGCAAATGTTCCTTTTTTCCCCAAATATTATTTTTGTAGGTGAAATAGCTCAGTTTGTTCTTCACGTTTGGCTGAGAAATCGCCCGGAAATTGCAGTCTCGAAAACGGCAGAAAATATTCCAAATTAGCTCCATAATATCGACAGAAACATGGCAAACGTTGTTTATAATCAATCCTCAAGGTGTTTTTCAAATATCTATTCGATAATATATCCATCGGGACAATTCGTTTTTCAGGAGGACCGATTGGAGTAATGGCTACCTCTGTATTTTACACGAGAGTCAACCTAACCATCAGGTGACCACTTGCGCAATGTAGCCGCCTACGGGTATTCTTCAACATAAATGCGTAAAACTACGTCACAATGCTGTAGACACCTTCGGGAATACAGAGAAAGAGTAATCGGATTGATAGCCCATTCACTGCTCAATGCATTGGAACGCAGCGCTTTCAAAACATGAGGCTCTTCCGGATTGGATTTTTCTCAGGCTTTCGCCTGCAACATCAGTTCTGTTATACTCACAGACAATATTTTTACAGTTTTGGAAACTTTAGAGTGTTTTCTATCCTAAGCTGTAAATGATATGCATATTCTAGCATCTTGTCCTGACGAAATATCCCGTTCAGTACGGGAATGTTTTTTTTCCAAAAATGAAAATACTGCCCCCTAGTCACAAAAGGTTAACACAGTGTCCAAAGAAGGGCTAGATGTATACAGAATGGTGTTGTCTGCGTAGAGGGTGCCCATGGTTACGGATTTAGGGTTGTACCTGGCAGGTCCCTTAATAATTTGTGTGAGATTGAGGGCATCTAGCTTAGATTGTAGGACGGCCGGGGTGTTAAGCATATCTCAGGTTAGGTCACCTAACAGTACTAACTCTGAAGATAGATGGGCGGCAATCAATTCACATATGGTTTCCAGGGCACAGATCGGGGCTGAAGGGGGTCAATGGTGAGAAACGTGTTTCTAGAAAGGTAGATTTTTAACAGTAGAAGCTCAAACTGTTTGGGTACAGACCTGGATAGTATGACAGAACTCTGCAGGCTATCTCTGCAGTAGATTGCAACTCCGCCCCCTTTGGCAGTTCTATCTTGTCGGAAGATGTTGTAGTTGGAGATGGAAATTTCAGGAATTTTGGTGGCCTTCCTAATTAATGATTCAGACATCAGGGTTGGTGGAGTGTGCTAAAGCCGTGAATAAAACAAATTTAGGGAGGAAGCTTAAAAATAGAGGGGTCTTAAAAACATAGGCACAAACTCTGCAGTTGTTGAACTAATGTGTTGTGTTAAAGGGGAAATCTGCAATAGCTACATCCATATTTAGACATTTTAAATTTGTTTATTTATAGCCATTGATTCTTGAAGAATATAACACATGCCTAATGAGCTTAGTTCAACTGTTGTACCCCATCAGAACCCACAATAATATTTTTTATACTCTTATGTTTAGAAACAATGTAACCCACCACTGTAACCTCAACATGGTTGAAACTATAATGTTGACATCATGGATGATATCATGGATGGTCAGTCCTTGCATCCATAGCTCTGTCTATGGATTTGAGAGTGTAATGGATATCCTTCTCTTCGTCTGAGGAGGAGTAAGGATCGGACCAAAGTGCAGCGTGGTAAGTGTTCATGCTGATTTTAAATTCAAACTCAGAACACTAAACAAAAAATAACAACATGAATTTACAAAACCGAAACAGTACCGTGTGGCCAAAACACTCACACGGAAACAAACACCCACAAACCAAAAGTGAAACCCAGGCTACCTAAGTATGATTCTCAATCAGAGACAACTAACAACACCTGCCTCTGATTGAGAACCATACTAGGCCAAACACAAAAACCAACATAGAAAAACAAACATAGACTGTCCACCACAACTCATGCCCTGACCATACTAAAACAAAGAATAAAATAACAGAACTATGGTCAGAACGTGACAGAGAGTAGTTACATTTCTCCAGCCCCATCATCTTATTACCAAAACAGTGGTGGAATTACAACTTTGTTATTGTTTCATCTGCAGATTTTTCTGGGGAACTGTTACCGTTCTCAAATTCATAGAGAAAGCTATTGTAGCAACCGTAACCCAAAATCTAGCGACCTTTAGAGGTTCAGACATCTTGGCGTAACAGTTATAAGGTGTTGGCTTGACAGTCGCTGGACCCAGGTTTGGGTTCAGCTCAGGGCTACCCCCTGAATTCACTACACTATGAATATAACGACTGGCCATCCATAATGTCATAATGGTAGTTTAACCAGGTTTCGAAGCTATACAGTGGAGTTATGCAATGTTTTGGTTATGTTTTGTTTTCTGATGGGGTAAGACATTTGAAATATTTGAGGAATTTATAAGTTACACTACCGTTCAAAAGTTTGGGGTCAGTAAAATGTGACATACACTGCATCATGCCCTGGCCTTAGTTATCTTTGTTTTCTTTATTATTTTGGTTAGGTCAGGGTGTGACATGGGGGATTTATGTGTTTTGTCTGGTCTAGGGGTTTTTGTATGTTTATGGGGCTGTTTCCTTTCTAGGTAGTTTGTATGTCTATGGTTGCCTAGATTGGTTCTCAATTAGAGGCAGCTGTCTATCGTTGTCTCTGATTGGGAACCATATTTAGGCAGCCATATTCTGTGGGTACTTTGTGGGTGGTTGTTTCCTGTCTTTGTGTTCTCTGCACCAGATAGGAGTGTTTCGGGTTTTGCCACGTTTGTTGTTTTGTAATTGTGTTCATGTTGAGTTTCTCATATTAAAAACCATGAACTCTAACCACGCTGCATTTTGGTCCTCCAAAATTAGTTACACACTGCTTAAAAAAATAAAGGGAACACTTAAACAACACAATGTAACTCCAAGTCAATCACACTTCTGTGAAATCAAACTTTCCACTCAGGAAGCAACACTGATTGACAATACATTTCACATTCTGTTGTGCAAATGGAATAGACAACAGGTGGAAATTATAGGCAATTAGCGAGACACCCCCAATAAAGGAGTGGTTCTGCAGGTGGTGACCACAGACCACTTCTCAGTTCCTATGCTTCCTGGCTGATGTTTTGGTCACTTTTGAATGCTGGTGGTGCTTTCACTTTAGTGGTAGCAAGAGACGGAGTCTACAACCCACACAAGTGGCTCAGGTAGTGCAGCTCATCCAGGATGGCACATCAATGCGAGCTGTGGCAAGAAGGTTTGCTGTGTCTGTCAGCTTAGTGTCCAGAGCATGGAGGCACTATCAGGAGACAGCCTAGTACATTAGGAGACGTGGAGGAGGCCGTAGGAGGGCAACAACCCAGCAGCAGGATCGCTACCTCCGCCTTTGTGCAAGGAGGAGCAGGAGGAGCACTGCCAGAGCCCTGCAAAATGACCTCCAGCAGGCCACAAATGTGCATGTGTCTGCTCAAACGGCCAGAAACAGACTCCATGAGGGTGGTATGAGGGCCCGAAGTCCACAGGTGGGGGTTGTGCTTACAGCCCAACACTGTGCAGGACATTTGGCATTTGCCAGAGAACACCAAGATTGACAAATTTGCCACTGGCGCCCTGTGCTCTTCACAGATTAAAGCAGGTTCACACTGAACACATGTGACAGACGTGACAGAGTCTGGAGACGCCGTGGAGAACGTTCAGCTACCTGCAACATCCTCCAGCATGACCGGTTTGGTGGTGGGTCAGTCATGGTGTGGGGTGGCATTTCTTTGGGGGGCCGCACAGCCCTCCATGTGCTCGCCAGAGGTAGCCTGACTGCCATTAGGTACCGAGATGAGATCCTCAGACCCCTTGTGAAACCATATGCTGGTGCGGTTGGCCCTGGGTTTCTCCTAATGCAAGACAATGCTAGACCTCATGTGGCTGGAGTGTGTCAGCAGTTCCTGCAAGAGGAAGGCATTGATGCTATGGACTGGCCCGCCCGTTCCCCAGACCTGAATTCAATTGAGCACATCTGGGACATCATGTCTCGCTCCATCCACCAACGCCACGTTGCACCACAGACTGTACAGGAGTTGGTGGATGCTTTAGTCCAGGTCTGGGAGGAGATCCCTCAAGAGACCATCCGCCACCTCATCAGGAGCATGCCCAGGTGTGGTAGGGAGGTCATACAGGCACGTGGAGGCTACACACACTACTGAGCCTCATTTTGACTTGTTTTAAGGACATTACATCAAAGTTGGATCAGCCTGTAGTGTGGTTTTCCACTTTAATTTTGAGTGTGACTCCAAATCCAGACCTCCATGGGTTGCTAAATTTGATTTCCATTGATCATTTTTGAGTGATTTTGTTGTCAGCACATTCAACGATGTAAAGATGTAAAGAAAAAAGTATTTAATAAGAATATTTCATTCATTCAGATTTAGGATGTGTTATTTTAGTGTTCCCTTAATTTTTTTGAGCAGTGTATTATTTCCTAACCATTCACAATGCTGGCTGAGGTACGAGTAAAACATGACATATTATTTCCTAACCATTCACAATGCTGGCTGAGGTACGATTAAAACATGACATATTATTTCCTAACCATTCACAATGCTGGCTGAGGTACGAGTAAAACATGACATATTATTTCCTAATTGTAAAAAAATCCCCTCTCCTTTATCAACTAGTCTCCCACTGTTTAACCAGAATAACATGAGTTGTGCCCTTCTAACTGTTAGACTGTTAGTCCATACGCATATTCAGCTACTTAGATGTCATCTATTATCATGTTATGCTCACTATAAGAAACCCTGAATGTATTGAAATGCCTGGAGGGATGTGTTAATTCATAACCCATCATTTATACCTGTTATTTCATAACCCATCATTTATACCTGTTAATTCATAACCCATCATTTATACCTGTTAATTCATAACCCATCATTTATACCTGTTAGTTCATAACCCATCATTAATACCTTTTGCTTGAAAGGGGCGGTTCAGGCCGGCTGGCACGCTCTCTGACCTTACTTGGTAGGAACTCATGGGGATCCATAATAAACCCCAGGAAGAGTAGCTGCTGCCTTGGCAGGAACTCATGGGGATCCATAATAGAGTAGCTGCTGCCTTGTCAGGAGCTAATGGGGATCTATAATAAACCACAGGAAGAGTAGCTGCTACCTTTGCAGGAACTAATGGGGATCCATAATAAACCCCAGGAAGAGTAGCTGCTGCCTTGGCAGGAACTAATGGGGATCCATAATAAACCCCAGGAAGAGTAGCTGCTGCCTTGGCGGGATCTAATGGGGATCCATAATAACTACAAATACTTTATCAATATTTTTGTGTCTCTTTACTCTTGGATTCTAAATTGCTAATTAGCATCAAAGTAGACGACATGCAAGACTACAAATCCCTGCAAGCTCCTGCATGTCATCTCTAGCCGACACCTTTGACAGAACAGTTCTCTGAATTGTCGATTGAAATATAGTTTGACAATTTAATCATTGCTACATTAAGACCTGATTGGTGGAGTGCTGCAGAGATGGTTGTCCTTCTGGAAGGTTCTCTCATCTCCACAGAGGAAATCTGGAGCTCTGTCAGAGTGAACATCGGGTTCTTGTTCACCTCCCTGACCAATGCCCTTCTCCACGATTTCTCAGTTTGGCCAGGCGTTCCAAACTTCTTCCTTTTAAGAATTATGGAGGCCACTGTGTTCTTGGGGGCATTCAATGCTGAATACATTTTTTGGTACCTTTCCCCAGGGGTCTGAATACTTAACGAATGTGCTGTCTACCAGTGGCAGAGTTTTCTACCATTGGCAGTTTTGTACACAGTCATGTGATACGTGGTATAGAAAAGTCCAATCTTAGGAGAGTATGTGGGAGGCACTGTACTGTGTGTCTGCAGGTGTCAATCTGGTCAAAACCACTGATACGGGTGCCCCTCCACCCTCTGGTGGGATGGATCATGTCTACAGAGAAATCTAGATTCAAATACTTAAAATTGTGAAATTGTTAGATATTACTTGTTAGATATTACTGCACTGTCAGGGCTAGAAACACAAGCATTTCACTACACCCGCAATAACATCTGCTAAACACGTGTATGTGACCAATAAAATGTGATTCGATTTTGATTTGAAGTAAACGTCCTATTTATCGAAGGTGATTTTGGCTGGAGTCAAAATGACTCCAAAGGATTTGAATTTGTTAAATGTCCATATTGATATAGAAGCACTAAACCATGATTTAGATTTATTAAGAACAAGTTGATTGACAAAGTCATGAAAAATTTGAAGAATTGAATAAACCACGTTTTGGCTATGATAAAAGATGTGTCTCTGGGGTCAAAATGGTCTATGTCAGAAGTATGATTCAATGCAAATGTGTTGTGGGTGTAAAGTTTGTTTTAATCTTTCACTCATTAAACACGAATCAATCAACACATGCTTCTCTTTGAACGACTTAATATAAATTAACAGATGGCGATGTGCGTCTTTTAGGTTCCGGCGATGCTGCCAGTGTGATGTATAATCTAGTGGAATGGACGCTCTTTCAACATCAACAGCGTGTCAGACACCTCGGTAGCTTTCTAGCAAACATAGCTACAACATTCACGCTCTTTACACTGTTTGGTGTATATTAGTCGCTGTATATTAAACACACTTCTGTCGTATGTATTTTTTGGCCCATTAAATTACACATTTACATTGTTTGTCAGCTAGCTGGTTTGCTAAGTTAGCTTAGAACTAGGCTAGTCGCTAATGCTAGCTAGCTAACATCCCCGACCATGAGTTCACTAAGCTACTCTCCTCCTCATAAAGAAGAGGAGGTCTGCTGGACAGAGAAAGAAGTTCTTATGAAAGAGGAGGAGGAAGAGGAGGATGTTACAATACAAAAAAGTAGAGGGTGAGGCTGTTACAGTGAAAGAGGAGGATGTTACACTAAAAGAAGAGGAATCAGAGAAAGAGGATGCAGTTTTTGGAGGAAAGAGGAGGAGGGGGAGATGACTGTTTTCTTGTTTTGCACACTTTGTACAGAATAATCAAATGCAGTACTACAGGATATTTCTTAACGCAGCTCTTTATTAGCAAGCTATAACTGGCATGTTCATGTATCGCCAACCAGGATCAAACTGCCCATGACCTAACCATTTGGGTGGTCTTAAACAATCATACCAACCAATCGTATGATATGGTGTTAAAATGCATCCAATTACAATTCAGTATGTTTACACATATGAATATTACATCCCCCTTCTTTTAAAACAAAAGAAAAATGTTTACATATTCGAAGCATTTCTTTTGAATACATGCTCTGTAGTTTGAAATCAAGATAAGTAACCAATTGATATTGCATACTACACCAACTGAATCAACATAGACTCTGAAACAATGATCCAACATACTGTTACTTTTCAGACAAGGGATTCTCAGCAACTCAGCTTTCACTGTAGAAATAACATCTTAACATTTCAAACAAATACAATACCAAAGCATTTCAAGTGAACTTTCAATAACAAGTTTACAGTCTGGAACTCTTTTAGCGCAGCGATCCACCTACACCCTTTGACATTTCACAGCTCTAGGACAGCTCTGGGCTTGACCTCTCTTCCTGACCTTGTGCGATATGATGATGAGCATGCTTCTGTGTCAGTCAACAATTCTTGTGGTGTTTCAGGTAATTATGGTGTATGTTGTGCTGTGTGTGTGTCTCTGTGCACGTTTTTCATGCGTTTCCTTGTAGCTGACGACTTCAGGTTGCAGCTGCTGGTTGATGCTGAGAAGGATTGAGCGAAGTCTGCGGCTCATCAACAGCTGGGCTGGTGATTTGAAGTTGTCAACTGGAGTGTTGCGGTATTCAAGGAGAGGTAAGTAGGGGTCTCTCGTCTGCTTTTGATTTATCCATGAGTGATTTAGCAATCTGCACAGATTTTTCAGCAAGGCCATTACTTTGAGGGTAATGTGGGCTTGTGGTGACATGTGTAAACTCCTATGCTTTTGTGAAGGATTCAAACTCATTTGATTTGTAACAGGGCCCATTGTCAGATATTAAAGTCTCTACAATGCCATGCCTGGCAAAGTCTGCTTTCAGCTGCAGATGTGGTGCTGTGAAGCTTGTCGAGTTCAAAGTACCTGTTGTAGTAGTCCACTGTTATGATGTAGTCCTCGTTGTTCCAGGTGAACAGATCAGTTGCCACAACCTGCTAGGGTCGGTCTGGGATACAGTGAGGTAACATTGGCTCTTTGGTGTTTGAGGGGCTTCGTTCAAGACATATGGCGCATTTACCAACAATGTCCTCTATTTGTTTGCACATTCCGGACCAAAACAAAATGTCCCGTGCTCTCTGTTTGCACTTTTCCATGCCCATGTGTCCAGCATGGATCTTTGTCAAACTCTCTTCTCTGAGACTGGAAGGATTAATGATTTTCTCTCCTTTGAAAATTATTCTGTTGATCTGTGATAGTTCATCACGATGGTTCCAGAATTCTGAGACGCTGTGAGGGCATTTTCTCCTCTCCTCAGGCCATCCATCCTGTATGACTTTCCTCAGCTGTGTGAGTTGTGAGTCATTTTCTGTTTCTGCTTGGATCTCCTTCAGTTTTGTGTCACTAACTGTTAAGTTGCTATACACAGTGTGCACTTGCATGTCCATGCCTTCACTGAGGCTGCTGTCCTTATAGGTAAGAAACTTCCTGGAGAGTGTGTCTGCGACAGGGATGTCTTTGCCTGGACTGTGAGTGATTAAGAAGTCGTATTTTTGTAGTTGAAGGATCATCCTCTGTAGCCATGGTGGGGCTGCGGCTAGTGGTTTCCTCACGATTGACTCAAGGTGCTTGTGGTCGGATTCCACAATGACTTGCTGTCCATATATGTACTGATGGAAACGTTTACATCCGAACAGAATGGCGTAGAGCTCCTTTTCGATTTGAGTGTAGTTGATTTCACAGTCTGTGAGAGATTTGGAAGCGTAGCCGATGGGCTTTCCTTCTTGCAGTGGCACTGCACCTAGTCCATACTTCGACGCCTCCACTTGGAGTCTGAGCTCTTTGTCGGGGTCGTAGTAGGCAAGGATTGGTCCTGGTTCACATTCTGGAAAGCAATGTCATGTTGCTTATCCCAGGGAATCCCTCTAGACTGCTTTAGCAGTTGACGCAGGGGTGCATTAGCATTGGAGAGGCTGGGTGCGAACTTTGCTAAGTAGGTGACCATGCCAAGCACTGTTTCCAGCTCTGCACGGTTATTTGGTGGCTCCGTTTCTTTTATTGCTGAGATCCTCTGTGGATCTGGCTTGATTCCATTCGCTGTGACTGCTCTTCTTGGGGTTGAGCCGGACTCCTCTCTCGCGGGACCTTTGCAGCATCGCTCGTAGGTTTTGGTCGTGCTCCTTTTTGGTTTGACCACAGACAAGGATGTCATCCACAATTGCCAAAACTCCGTCGAGGCCTTTGTACACTTCGTCGATCTTTCGCTGAAACTCGTCTTGGGCTGAGATAATCCCAAAAGGCAGGTGACGGAACCTGTAGCGTCTAAACGGTGTGTTGAATGTTGTGAGCTTAGATGACTCTTCTGTGAGCTTGATAGCCCACTAGCCTGATCTAGCGTCCATGACACTGAAGTAGTGTGCTCCCGCTAGCTAGTGTGCTCCCGCTTATGCTCCTATAGTTTCTGCTAATAGGCTACACCAGCAGTCGTTATGCTCCTATAGTTTCTGGTAATAGGCTACACCAGCAGTCGTTATGCTCCTATAGTTTCTGGTAATAGGCTACACCAGCAGTCATTATGCTCCTATAGTTTCTGGTAATAGGCTACACCAGCAGTCGTTATGCTCCTATAGTTTCTGGTAATAGGCTACACCAGCAGTCGTTATGCTCCTATAGTTTCTGGTAAAAGGCTACACCAGCAGGCAGCAACCTTTTCCATTTGTAGTACCAATTTATCTGCCCATTTCTACTGATCTGGTGCCAGTAATGATTTTCATATTCACATTTTACTGGAACAGTTTCATTTAATTTATAATATTTATAATAATTATAATAGTCTTTGTATCTCAACAAAATTCTCTGTGGTTACTCTACATTCTATTTAAATGAAAATGATAAAGAACTATTTTTATTGCCATTGCTAAGATTTTTTTAAATAACCTACATAAAGCTAAAAAAATGCTAACATTGCAGCCTGCATGTATAAAATATCCCGATAAATGAATATCATATAAATCTAATTGGCTGCACATGGCCTGTCTGCAACGAACTGGAAACATTGTATCAACTATCAACTGGGTTTGCCCAAAACTCGAGATTGCAACATTGTATAAAATATTCTGCCCTCAGTTTCCCCTGCCATTGAGTTCTTGACCGACACAACTGTAGGCTATTTGTGAAATGGATAAGAAGTTATCGGGTATTTTGACATTTCCACTGAATCAGCGCATTACATTTTTCTGAAAGGGCTAGAGCTGGTGGTGCTTTAAGACAATCAGAAATACTATGACATCCCCAAATTGGCACATTTATAGGCCTACATTTGCGCTCAGGCCAGGTAGACTAGTCCCACTTCTACATGCGTAATTAGGTGTGCGTCAGACAATAAATTCATTAAGAATCCTACAATGTGATTTTCTGGATTTTTTTTCTCATTTGTCTGTCATAGTTGAAGTGTACCTATGATGAAAATTACAGGCCTCTCTCATCTTTTTAAGTGGGGGAACTTGCACAATTGGTGGCTGACTAAATACTTTTTTGCCCACTGTATATTTACGCTCAGTGTGTCGTCTGGATCTCTGCTGAAAATTTTGTTTCTTTTGTAGATTTGTCCGTCTCTCTCTCTCTGTCGTGGTTAGAATGGATTGTTCAGAGTGACATTCATTCATGTCGTTATGGATCGGTGTTTCGGCGGTTGTCGTTTTTCGAGTTCAATGATACCGAATTCCTAGCTGCAGACTAGTAATTAATATCAAAAGACTTGTTCTTATTCTGTCGGTATCGATAGTCTAAGAGTTCAACCACTTGGTATGGTTAAAAGATTCAGCCATCTACTCAAACCTTGGCCCTTTCGTTATCGAGGTAAGCTGGTCTGCAACCTTTGTCCTCTCGGATTGAGAGAAAACATGGTCTGTTGAGACAATCTCAAAGTTGGGGTTTTATTCGGAAGTTGCAGAAAAGGACCTGTCCCAGGATGCCCGACCCTAACTGGGCTCATGGGCGGTCCTCTGATTTAGTTAAACTCAAAAGGGAATTGGAGTTTCCTTCATTAAACAGGCCAAAATCACATTACACAATTTTACAAACAGTATTATCCTCACTCATTCATCTTATACAACAATTAGATGTAAACCTCATATCTGAGGCTATTTTTGAACAGCGTTATGGTAATGTGGCCGCACCGTCTCCCATGAGCTTCACCAAGTTGTAACAAACGGACAAGTTCGTAGCTGGATTCTTCACCAATTTTTTATACCTTCTCCGGAAATACAAATGTTGTTCAGACCTCAAGTTCTGTGAGGTGGAAGAAATGCCTTTGTTCTCTATGAAAATTCACTCTGTCTCTATACTGTGTCCATGAGGAGATCATCTCCTCCCGGAATTTACTACCTCTCTGACCACAGCAGCCTAGTTGTATGAGGCAGGGAGAGGGGGATGGGGCTTGCTGTACCCAAAGAGGGCAACGTCATGACAGTCGGCATGGGGAATGATTGTATTTTCTCATAGTATGTTTTACCGAAGTTGAACGACTGAAAGGGAGTGTAACTTTATGACTGTTGGATTCGGGCTAAACTTTGAACATTGAGATATTAAAGACATGATAGATCAGACGCAGAGTATGTAAAGGAGTGAGATCTGTAGAAAGACAGAGTGGCTGTGGAATGTGCTGGGTGGACGGGAGGAGATCACAGGATTGCTATAGGGGAAGCGGATGGACATCTGTGGATTAGGAGAAGGAGGGTTTGAGGTCATGTCAGATCCCCTGAAGGGAGTAATAAAGGTTTAGTATCCTGTTACCCTCTTCCTGTCGAACCAGAAGATATAATGATTGGAGAGAAGGAGGAGTGTCCAAAGTGTGGTATATATACTTGTGATGGTGAGAACATGTTTATGTCTGAATTACAGCTGTAATGACCCTTTGGGAATAATTAAACTTGGTTAACTCTTAGAACTACCCATCCCGGATCCAGGAGAATTGTCATCAACTACACTAATTAGCATAGCGCAACGGTCAAAAAGATTACTAGAAAATATTCATATTCATGAAATCACAAGTGAAATATAGTGAAACACAGCTTAGCCTTTTGTTAATCACCCTGTCATCTCAGATTTTGAAATTATGCTTTACAGCCAAAGCAAGACAAGCGTTTGTGTAAGTTTATCGATAGCCTAGCATAGCATTATATCCAGCTAGCAGCAGGAAGCTTGGTCACGAAAATCAGAAAAGCAATCGAATTAAATCATTTACCTTTGATGAGCTTCGTATGTTTTCACTCACGAGACACCCAGTTAGACAGCAAATGTTCCTTTTGTTCCATAAAGATAATTTTTTTATAGCCGAAATACCTCAGTTTCTTGTCCACGTTTTGTTGAGAAATCCACCGGAAATTGCGGTCACGACAAAATCCAAATTAGATCCATAATATCGACAGAAACATGGCAAACGTGTTTTATTATCAATCTTCAAGGTGTTTTTCAAATATCTATTCGATAATATATCAACCTGGACAATTGGCTTTTCAGTAGGAGTGAGAGGAACAATGGCCGCCTTTGTCTATTACGCACAAATCACTCTGAGAGCCACCACCTGACCACTGACGCAATGTTCTTGTTAACGCTCATTTTTCAAAATAAAAGCCTGAAACTATGTCTAGTGGCTGTAAACACATTAGGGAAGCCATAGAAAAAGAATATGGTTGATATCCCTTTCAATGGGCAATAGGGATGCATAGGAACACAGGGGTTTCAAAATAAGAGTCACTTCCTGATTGGATTTTTCTCAGGCTTTCACCTACAATATCAGTTCTGTTATACTCACAGACAATATTTTTACAGTTTTGGAAACTTTAGTGTGTTTTCTATCCTAAGCTGTCAATGATATGCATATTCTAGCATCTAGTCCTGAGAAATAGCCCTTTACTTTGGGAACGTTATTTTTCCAAAAATGAAAATATAGTCTGTGTCTCGTTCTCCACACACGGACACATACCAAGATCACGTGTTTTCTATATGCACAAGATAGTTTGAGGAGATAGTTTGACTATATAAGGCTTCTGAACTCCTTGTGTCATCGAGATCTCGGCCTTCCACCTCAGAGTGTAGGGCCGACCAGCTACATTATTGCAATTCTTATCAAATAAAGATGGATTGTTTGAAGAAATGACAAAGTCTCTCCTGATTGGTTAGAATTTCCACCACAATGTGCAGTAACAATGATAGACCAGACTCATAGTACAGAATGAATGACTGACTTCCCGGTTCAACGTCAGTTCACTGTCTCACCTCATACTGTATTGGAGCAGCAGCAGCTGACTGCCCAGTTCAACATCAGTTCGCCGTCTCACCTCATACTATATTGGAGCAGCAGCTGACTTGACCGTTGATGCTAATCAGCATGTTTTGAATCTGAGAGTAAATAGAGCTAACCCCAACTCTAAAAATGAAGGGTTCAACTGGAGTTGTTCTCAGATCCCCTAAGAACCGTAGGGTTCTTGGTCAATGAAAAACAGACCCAAAAGGTTCTTCAAAGAACTTGTTAGAAGGTGGGTTCATCGAGGAACCTCCGTTGTTGCTGGACTTCTTCCGGGAACTTCGCAATTACAACTGAAAAATATGGTGGCAAGTTTGGATGCGACAACAGTTAATAAAAAGGTTAAATTGGCTTGATGTTTGGCTCTGAATAATCTCAAAATAATGTATATAATAATATAACATACTAATAATGAATAACAAAGACAATGATGGTTTTCTGTGAATATCTTCCATAACGTTACTATAGTTAATTACCATAAATATTATAAAGCCGGGTTTGACCGACGGCGTTGTATGCGCTACAGTGCAGTACCATTATCTAGCTAGATAACGTTATGCCCTAACTAGGCAAAACTAGGTAAGGATTATTTCCCTCAACTATATTCTTTCCCATATGTTGTATATCGTTTCCATAAAGCCAACATGGCTTTACATACCTTAAGGGAACATTTTGGCATTTGCTGTATGGTTAGTGAGAAAGTCCATATTGCAAATGTACGGTCCCTTACTAGACGTCCGAAAACGTTTGTAAAATTCGCAGTCGGCGTCGGGCCGTGCGGCAGGGCCGGACCTACCGGGAAGTCATCAAACGAACTTTCTCGGACATTCGGTTTCCGTTTTATAAAATAATCAAATTTTGGTCATTTTTCCGCTGTCCCGGAAAATCCCACAAGAGGGCATAAGCAATCATATTGCAATCATAAACATCCCGAATCACGACGGGGCCTTATCTCCAAAAGGGAAAATATTTCGAAGCCGAAACTTGGTGAGCGTAGGTTTGGCATAATGGGCAGTTGGCCCCGAACAAGATGGCGTCTAGGCCTCAACGGTTTTTGAGTTATGGCCATTTCTCTGGGATTAAACGTCCAAAATGAAAATAGAGAAATTATTTTTCCACTTCACGTCAAAGTCAAGGAGCCTCCGGTGTCAATAAAAAAAAAAGAACCAGCCATTTATCTATCGTCATTTAAGAGAAATCGTACAATGACAAATTGGTGATGTTCAAAGATAGGTGGGGTTTTTTTTCAACAGTTACAGATCCAGTTGCAGGGTGTTCATACGAATCTTTTTAAAGTGTGCTGCGGAGCTCTGCGAGATTTCTGTGCTTTTCTATGATTTTCTGAAATAACACACACTCACTAAACCCTCCGTAAATAACTCAGTTCTTAACATAAAGACTTAAAACTCAAGATTCTGTAAAGGCATACCCCAATCAGGATATGAGCTTATTTATAGCTTCCTGTGCCAACCGGAAGTGCCTTAAATGGTGTCATAGTGGCTGTTTCCAAGGGTTAAAAAGTCAGATCTTTTCAAAACTTCATATGTGTGATTAGGCAACCCCCATGAACTATAAGTCAGTCATTTCTACCAACAGATGTCAAAGAAAAGCTCTCTCTCACACACACACACACACACACACACAGACACACACACACAGCAAGGATGGAGTGACAAAGTGCGGTGCTTAAAGACACACAGAGCCTACAATGGCATTTCCATATTCTCTAGGCCGTGCTGAGTTCAACGAGATGCCCCGCTTGACCGTAGCTCGCTCGGTCTAAGCGCAGCGACCATTAGAAAAGTGGGCCCAAAATGAAGCCTGCCCCTCAATGTCATTTGCTTTTGGGTGACAGTGAGAGAACCGTTTGGGTGAGAAGCACAATTCGACCTCAGGTACGTTCCTAAGGTCCTCCCGATCTGTGCAAGCCTAACCTTGACCGTGAAGCATTAACCCTTAACAGTAAAACAGGGTTTTTGATCTCACAGATTACAATGACATCTCTCCCCATAGGAATACATTGCATGCACCCCTAAATTCAACCTGACGCCTATGTGGGTTATGAATGCCGTATGAACCTGTCTTCGGTGACAGTCCATCAGGCCACTATGAGGTCTACCTGTGTTGATTCGAAGCTTCCTGGAGCAACCGGAAGTGGTTAAAATCACCCTAAAAGTGTATATCCATACCCTGCCTGCAGTGAACTGTAAATCAGTCATTTTCCCATAAAATTTCAAAGGAAAACTAAATCACACACACACACAACTTGGAAGGAGGGACACATTGGGGTGCGCAGAGACAGACAGTGGCTGCAATAGTTAGCTTTGTTCGAGCTAAAAAAGAACCAGTGTGGGGTCAGACCAGAGTTGCAAACTTTCGAAGAAACAAAGAACCATTCTAGACCTCCAGGTCGATAGAAACCTGTTCTAGAGCTCAAGTCGATAGTGCACGGTGAGGCTCTAGAAGGTTCTCAGACTGAGAAACAGCCTCGTACATTTGCAATAACTTTAATTCATTTTGACAATCACGAAAATGATGACATTTAGAAAAGTCCCAGTCACAAGACTAGGTGCATTGAAACCGCCTCGGCCCATAGAGACGGACCCTAACGTTTCTGTCTGATAGCTCATTCAAGGACCCTGTAGCAACGCCTGGAAATGTGGATTTTCAGCACCAATTAAGGTCGCTGCTTGAGCTTCGAATTACCTATTGAGCCGAAACTCGGGATTCGGGGCACAACAACAACACTTGGCTGCTCTCTAGCACACAGTGGGGCATGTCTGGACCTGTGTAGTGGCTGGCAGGATCGCTCTGACCCACGAGCGCAGAGCACAGAGCGGGGAACCACGCACAACCCCGCCACACTCGCAGACTCTCTACACTCAACGGCATACGCCTCGCCAGTGGCTGGCAGGGTCGCTCTGACCCACGAGCACAGGGCACAGAGCACAGAGCACAACTATAACACTTGGCTGCTCTCTAGCACACAGCGGGGCATGTCTGGACCTGTGTAGTAGCTGGCTGGCCTCACCTGTCTCCAGACTGCGCAGAGTACAGAGCACTGAAGAGAGAGCCAGGCACAACCTCGCCACACTCGCAGACTCTCTACACTCAATGGCATACGCCTCACCAGTGGCTAGCAGGGTCGCTCTGAACCACGAGCACAGAGCACAAAGCGGGGAGCCAGGCACAACCTCGCCACACTCGCAGACTCTCTACACTCAATGGCATACGCCTCACCAGTGGCTAGCTGGGTCGCTCTGACCCGTGGGCACAGAGCACAAAGCGGGGAGCCAGGCACAACCTCGCCACACTCGCAGACTCTCTACACTCAACGGCATATGCCTCGCCAGCGGCTGGCAGTGTCACTCTGACCCACGAGTGCAGAGCACAGAGCACAACAATAACACTTGGCTGCTCTCTAGCACACAGCAGGGCATGTCTGGACCTGTGTAGTGGCTGGCAGGATCGCTCTGACCGACTAAAAGTGCGCAGAGCACATAAGCGGGGAAAATCACGCATTCAAACCTGTGTAGATCGCAGATTCAAACTTAAAGACTTCAAACTCACGGCATTCTGCCAGTGGCTGGATGGGTAGCTCAGTCGGTTAGAGCGTGATGCAAATAACTCCAAGGTAGTCGCTTTGTTCCCGTACTGGCCATGAGGTACATTTTGTATCAAAATTGTGAGTCACATGCGTGTGTATCGTCAAGGGTGCCACAGAATTAGGTGTAGTGACTTGCAGAAATAGCTCAGTTGGGAGAGTTTAAACAGCCACCACTAACATTGAGTGGCTGCTGCCAACACACTGACAATGACACTGACTCAACTCCAGCCACTTTAATAATGGGAATTGATGGGAAATGATGTAAATATATCACTAGCCACTTTAAACAATGCTACCTTATATAATGTTACTTACCCTACATTATTCATCTCATATGCATACGTATATACTGTACTCTATATCATCGACTGCATCCTTATGTAATACATGTATCACTAGCCACTTTAAACATATTGCAAATGTACAAAAGTCAACTAGCAAGTCAGTGTCCATCAGTCAATTAGATGTCATTCTGACACCAAACTGATACCAATTGACACCAAACCGACTTTTTCCAACTCATTTAGAAGCCAACTATCACATATGTCAGAGCAGACCCATAATTCACAACGCCTTCAGTTTAAAAAATAATAAAAATGTAAAACACATAGTTACGTTCTAGCTGCGGGTCCAGGTCGGTCATTATGTGTAGGCCTATGTGAGGCGACCCCGAATCCCGAGTTTCGGCTCGACAGGTCCTTCGGTGCCCGAGTAAAACCCTAATTGGTGCTGAAAATCCACTTTTTACATGCCTTGCTATGGGGTCCTTGAATGAGCTATCGGACAGAAACGTTGGGGTCCGTCTCTATGGGCCGAGCCGGTTTCAATGCACCTAGCCTTGTGTCTCTGAGACTTTTCTAAATGTCGTCATTTTCGTAATGGTCAAAATGAATTGAAGTCATTGCAAATGTACGAGGATGTTTCTCGGTCCGAGAACCTGCTAGAGCCACCTAACGCACCACGCACTATCGACCTGAGGTCTAGAACAGGTTTATAAAGCTTCGGAACTCTAGGTCTGACGGTTCTTTTTTAGCTCGTACAAAGCTAACTATTGCAGGCACTGTCTGTCTCTACGCACCCCAATACGTCCCTCCTTCCAAGCTGTGTGTGTGTGTGATTTAGTTTTCCTTTGAAATTGTTTGGGAAAAATGACTGATTTACAGTTCATGGGGGTTGCCTAATCACAGATATGAAGTTTTGGACAGATCTGACTTTTCTAACCCTTCGAAACAGCCCCTGAGACACCAATTATGGCACTTCCGGTTGGCACAGGAAGCTATAAGTCAACACATATCCTCATTGGGGTATGCTTTCACAGAATCCTGAGTTTTAAGTCTTTACGTTAAGAATTGACGGATTTACACAGGGTTGAATGAACTATGTCTATCAAACTGCAGGCAGGGTATGGAAATACACTTTTAGGGTGATTTGAACCACTTCCGGTTGGTCCAGGAAGCTTAGAATCAACACAGGTAGACCTCATACTGGCTTGATGGACTGTTACCGAAGACAGGTTCATACGGCATTCATAACCCATATAGGCTTCAGGTTGAATTTAGGGGTGAAGGCAATGTATTCCTATGGGGAGAGAAGTCAATGCAAACTGTTTGATGTAAACACCTTCTTTGAACTGTTAAGGGTTAATGCCACAAGGTCAAGGTTAGGCTTGCACGGATCGGGAGGACCTTAGGAACGTACCTGAGGTCGAATTGTGTTTCTCAACCTAACGGTTCTCACACTGTCACCCAAAAGCAAATGACATTGTGGGGCAGGCTTCATTTTGGGCCTACTTTTCTAATGGTCGCTGCGCTTAGACCGAGCGAGCTACGGTCAAGCGGGATATCTAGTTGAACTCGGCACGGCCTAGGGATTATGGTAATGCCATTGCCTGCTCTCTATGTCTTTAAGCACCGCACTTTGTCACTCCATCCTTGCTGTGTGTGTGTGTGTGTGTATGAGAGCTTTTCTTTGACATCTGTTGGGAGAAATGACTGATTTACAGTTCAGGAGGGTTACCTAGTCACACATATGAAGTTTTGGAATGATGTGACTTTTTTAACCCTTCAAAACAGACAGTGAGACCCAATTAAAGGCACTTCCGGTTGGCACAGGAAGCTATAAATAAACTCATATCCTTATTGGGGTATGCCTTTACAGAATCCTGAGTTTTAAGTCTTTACGTTAAGAACTGAGTTATTTACGGAGGGTTTAGTGAGTGTGTGTTATTTCAGAAAATCATAGAAAATCACAGAAATCTCGCAGAGCTCCGCAGCACACTTTAAAAAGATTCGTATGAACACCCTGCAACTGGATCTGTAACTGTTGAAAAAAAAACACCTATCTTTGAACATCACCAATTTGTCATTGTAAGATTTCTCTTAAATGACGATAGATAAATGGCTGGTTCTTATTTTATTGACACCGGAGGCTCCTTGACTTTGACGTGAAGTGGAAAAATAATTTCTCTATTTTCATTTTGGACCTTTAATCCCAGAGAAATGGCCATAACTCAAAAACCGTCGAGGCCTAGACGCCATCTTGTTCGGGGCCAACTGCCCATTATGCCAAACCTACGCTCCCCGAGTTTCGGCTTCGAAATATTTTCCGTTTTCGAGATAAGGCCCCGTCGTGATTCGTGATGTTTTGTCCAATTGCAATATGATTGCTTATGCCCTCTTGTGGGATTTTCCGGGACAGTGGAAAAATGACCAAAATTTGATTACTTTATAAAACGGAAACCGAATGTCCGACAAAGTTAATTTGATGACTTCCCGGTAGGTCCGGCCCTGCCGCCCGGCCCGACGCCGTCCGCGAATTTTACAAACGTTTTCGGACGTCTAGTAAGGGACCGTACATTTGCAATATGGACTTTCTCACTAACCATACAGCAAATGTCAAAATGTTCCCTTAAGGTATGAAAAACCAAGGTGGAGCGCACTCGCCACCTGTTGGATTTTTGAAGCGTTACAACTGGCATTTGCCATATGGCATTTGCAATCAACTTTACACGAATCAACGCCGAATTGGGTGGTATTGGACATTGTGTATATGGTTTGTCCAATGCCAATGACTTCCCATTCATTTTTGTCCATTTCAGGGGGGTATTCCCTTACACTCATTAACGTAAGTTTCCAATCTAGAGCAGTTCAAAAATCAAATCAAATGTATTTATATAGCCCTTCGAACATCAGCTGATATCTCAAAGTGCTGTACAGAAACCCAGCCTAAAACCCCAAACAGCAAACAATGCAGGTGTAGAAGCACGGTGGTTAGGAAAAACTCCCTAGAAAGGCCAAAACCTAGGAAGAAACCTAGAGAGGAACCAGGCTATGTGGGGTGGCCAGTCCTCTTCTGGCTGTGCCGGGTGGAGATTATAACAGAACATGGCCAAGATGTTCAAATGTTCATAAATGACCAGCATGGTCAAATAATAATAATAATCACAGGCAGAACAGTTGAAACTGGAGCAGCAGCACGGCCAGGTGGACTGGGGACAGCAAGGAGTCATCATGCCAGATAGTCCTGAGGCATGGTCCTAGGGCTCAGGTCCTCCGAGAGAGAGAAAGAAAGAGAGAATGAGAGAATTAGAGAGAGCATACTTAAATACATAGAGGACACCGGATAGGACAGGAGAAGTACTCCAGATATAACAAACTGACCCTAGCCCCCCGACACAAACGCAGCATAAATACTGGAGGCTGAGATAGGAGGGGTCAGGAGACACTGTGGCCCCATCCGATGATACCCCCGGACAGGGCCAAACAGAAAGGATATAACCCCACCCACTTTGCCAAAGCACATCCCCCACACCACTAGAGGGATATCTTCAACCACCAACTTACCATTCTGAGGCAAGGCCGAGTATAGCCCACAAAGATCTCCGCCACGGCACAACCCAAGGGGGGGCGCCAACCCAGACAGGAAGATCACATCAGTGACTCAACCCACTCAAGTGACGCACCCCTCCTAGAAGGAGCACCAGTAAGCCAGTGACTCAGCCCCTGTAATAGGGTTAGAGGCAGAGAATCCCAGTGGAAAGAGGGGAACCGGCCAGGCAGAGACAGCAAGGGCGGTTAGTTGCTCCAGAGCCTTTCCGTTCACCTTCACACTCCTGTGCCAGACTACACTCAATCATATGACCCACTGAAGAGATGAGTCTTCAGTAAAGACTTATAAGGTTGAGACCGAGTTTGCGTCTCTCACATGGGTAGGCAGACCATTCCATAAAAATGGAGCTCTATAGGAGAAAGCCCTGCCTCCAGCTGTTTGCTTAGAAATTCTAAGGACAATTAGGAGGCCTGCGTCTTGTGACCGTAAGCCCATGTAATGTTTTGTAGGTTAGCAGTAAAACCTTGAAATCAGCCCTTGCCTTGACAGGAAGCCAGTGTAGGGAGGCTAGCACTGGAGTAATATGATCAGATTTTTTGGTTCTAGTCAGGATTCTAGCAGCCGTATTTAGCACTAACTGAAGTTTATTTAGTGCTCTATCCGGGTAGCCGGAAAGTAGAGCATTGTCTAACCTAGAAGGAACAAAAGCATGGATTAATTTTTCTGCATAATTTTTGGACTGAAAGTTTCTGATTTTTGCAATGTTACGTAGATGGAAAAAAGCTGTCCTTGAAACAGTCTTGATATGTTCGTCAAAAGAGAGATCAGGGTCCAGAGTAACGCCGAGGTCCTTCACAGTTTTATTTGAGACGACTGTACAATCATTAAGATTAATTGTCAGATTCAACAGAAGATCTCTTTGTTTCTTGGGAACAAGAACAAGCATCTCTGTTTTTTCCGAGTTTAAAAGTAGAAAGTTTGCAGCCATCCACTTCCTTATGTCTGAAACACAGGCTTCTAGCGAGGGCAATTTTGGGGCTTCACCATGTTTCATTGAAATGTACAGCTGTGTGTCATCCGCATAGCAGTGAAAGTTAACATGTTTTTGAATGACATCCCCAAGAGATAAAATAAATAGTGAAAACAATAGTGGTCCTAAAAACGGAACCTTGAGGAACACCGAAATTTACAGTTGATTTGTCAGAGGACAAACCGTTCACATATCTTTCCGACAGATAAGATCTTAACCAGGCCAGAACTTGTCCGTGTAGACAAATTTGGGTTTCCAATCTCTCCAAAAGAATGTGGTGATCGATGGTATCAAAAGCAGCACTAAGGTCTAGGAGCACAAGGACAGATGCAGAGCCTCGGTCTGATGCCATTAAAAGGTCATTTACTACCTTCACAAGTGCAGTCTCAGTGCTATTGTAACAGTTTTGACTTGAGGTTATTATTTATAGGGGTGCCAGGTAGGTTGTGCCTACCAGAGAAAACATTGGTTTCTCATTTTGGTTTGGGAGGGAATGAGTCCCATCTGGTCCGTCAAGTCTACACCAATACAAAGGACTTATGTAAAAGTCAGGATGGAAATAAACTTTTCATAAACCCTTAAAACATCGGAAAGAACTTCAAAAACTATTATTTTGCGTGGGTTGTAACACAATGAGTTCTGATTCCTCCAGAAATGTCCTGTACCTCGGGCCTAAAAAGAGTCCAGCCCGGTAATGGAGTTCAGGGAACTCCAGTGACCTTTGTCACGCAATGTTTGTCCGTTCATTCAAGAGTAGCGTAAACCCAGTATTAATCATACAATCAATATAACAATTATTTTACCACACAACTATAAAGCCTATCAACTATTACTAAGTCCTCAACTACAAATAACTACATAAATCATCACAGGATACAGCACATCAAAACAAATGAAATACCGTATAGAAAAAGGTTGTAATCAGTCGGTCAGTCAGACAATCCAATCCTCCAAGAGATCTCCAGCGGAGAAAGGGCATGGACGCAAAGAGTGGATCCGATCCTGGGTAAACTCTATTAGGCTACAAAACAAACGGAATAAAGAAGCTTCGGAACTGAGGGTTGAACACATCCTCATTCACGTCTCCATCATATAAAAAAGTATTATTTACCTCAAATCTGTAATCCTCCAAGAAGCTAGCCAGAAACTCCAAGAAGCTAGCCTGAAACTAGCCAGAAGCTAGCCAGGAGCTAGCCAGAAGCTAGCCCAGAAGCTAATCCAGAAGCTAATCAGAAGCTAGTTCAGAAGCTAGTTAGCTTCTTTACTGGCAAATCGTTAGTATTCAGCTAACCACGGTTTGTGGTCATCAGCTATCCTTTAGCTCGAAAATCTATCGGCAGTTTTGTACGGCGCAGCGCGGCTCGGAACGGAACATACCGGACCAATTTTTCTCTCCATGTCCCTGGATTTCAACTGCTCTCTGGACATTCATACCCGGATCTCACAGCTAGCTAGCTGCTATCCGTGTGACTATCGGCTTTCGTCGATTCCGGAGCAAACATCAATTATTCCGGAGCTAGCCAGCTCCGTCAATCACTCCTGAGTTCCATCAATCAATCCTGGGCTGCAGTCACCTATTCGGACCCGTTTTACTGCCTATGCGGAGCCCCACCGGGCCTTCACAACTGGACTGCCGACCTTATCTACCCGAAGGAGATCCGGCTGGCTCCTCCGTCGCGACGTTACCTGAACGCCCATCTGCGGCCTGCTAACCGTTAGCTGTCTTACCGGCTGCTATCTGAATAGACAATCGGACAATTTATTTATTTGTATTATTATTATGTTTTCTTCTTGGGCCTCTATAACTATATCTATTGTTTTTATTTTTGTTGTTGTTGTGTGATTTGGATTAATCCCCTCTACCACACGGAACCCCACTAATCTACTGACGGAACGCAAGAGGTGGCTAACAACAGACCTCCATCCTATGCTAGCTTGCTACCGATGGCCTGGCTAGCTGTCTAAATTGCTGTGACCCCCACAACCAACCTCTCCACTCACTGGACCCTTTTGATCACTCGACTAAGCATGCCTCTCCTTAATGTCAATATGTCTTGTCCATTGCTGTTCTGGTTAGTGTTTATTGGCTTATTTCACTGTAGAGCCTCTAGTCCTGCTCACTATACCTTATTCAACCTATTAGTTCCACCACCCATACATGCAATGACATCTCCTGGTTTCAATGATGTTTCTAGAGACAATATCTCTCTCTTCATCACTCAATACCTAGGTTTACCTCCACTGTATTCACATCCTACCATACCTTTGTCTGTACATTATACCTTGATGCTATTTTATCGCCCCCAGAAACCTCCTTTTACTCTCTGTTTCAGACGTTCTAGACGACCAATTCTTATTGCTTTTAGCCGCACCCTTATTCTACTCCTCCTATGTTCCTCTGGCGATGTAGAGGTGAATCCAGGCCCTGCAGTGCCTAGCTCCACTCCTATTCCCCAGGCGCTCTCTTTTGATGACTTCTGTAACTGTAATAGCCTTGGTTTCATACATGTTAACATTAGAAGCCTCCTCCCTAAGTTTGTTCTATTCACTGCTTTAGCACACTCTGCCAACCCGGATGTTCTAGCTGTGTCTGAATCCTGGCTTAGGAAGACCACCAAAAATTCAGAAATTTTAATTCCAAACTACAACATTTTCAGACAAGATAGAACTGCCAAAGGGGGCGGTGTTGCAATCTACTGCAAAGATAGCCTGCAGAGTTCTGTCCTACTACCCAGGTCTGTACCCAAACAATTTGAACTTCTACTTTTAAAAATCCACCTCTCTAAAAACAAGTCTCTCACTGTTGCCGCTTGCTATAGACCACCCTCTGCCCCCAGCTGTGCTCTGGACACCATATGTGAACTGATTGCCCCCCATCTATCTTCAGAGCTCGTGCTGCTAGGCGACCTAAACTGGAACATGCTTAACACCCCAGCCATCCTACAATCTAAACTTGATGCCCTCAATCTCACACAAATTATCAATGAACCTACCAGGTACCTCCCCAAAGCCTTAAACACAGGCACCCTCATAGATATCATCCTAACCAACTTCCCCTCTAAATACACCTCTGCTGTCTTCAACCAAGATCTCAGCGATCACTGCCTCATTGCCTGCATCCGTTATGGGTCCGCGGTCAAATGATCACCCCTCATCACTGTCAAACGCTCCCTAAAACACATCTGCGAGCAGGCCTTTCTAATCGACCTGGCCCGAATATCCTGGAAGGATATTGACCTCATCCCGTCAGTAGAGGATGCCTGGTTGTTCTTTTTAAAAGTAATTTCCTCAACACCTTAAATAAACATGCCCCTTCAAAAAATGTAGAACTAAGAACAGATACAGCCCTTGGTTCACTCCAGACCTGACTGCCCTCGACCAGCACAAAAACATCCTGTGCGTACTGCACTAGCATTGAATAGTCCCTGCGATATGCAACTTTTCAGAGAAGTCAGGAACCAATACACACAGTCAGTTAGGAAAGCAAAGGCTAGCTTTTTCAAGCAGAAATTTGCATCCTGTAGCTCTAACTCCAAAAGGTTTTGGGACACTGTAAAGTCCATGGAGAATAAGAGCACCTCATCCCAACTGCCCACTGCAGACGAGGCTAGGAAACACTGTCACCACCTATAACTCCACAGTAATTGAGAATTTCAATAAGCATTTCTCTACGGCTGGCCATGCTTTCGTCCTGGCTACCCCAATCCCGACCAACAGCTCCGCACCCCCCGCAGTTACTTGCCCAAGCCTCCCGAGCTTCTCCTTCACCCAAATCTAGATAGCTGATGTTCTGAAAGAGCTGCAAAACCTGGACCTGTACAAATCAGCTGGGCTAGACAATCTGGACCCTCTTTCTAAAATTATCCGCCACCATTGTTGCAACCCCTATTACTAGTCTGTTCAACCTCTCTTTCGTATCGTCCGAGATTCCTAAAGATTGGAAAGCTTCCTCAGTCATCCCCCTCTTCAAAGGGGGTGACCTAAACTGTTACAGACATATATCCATCCTGTCCTACCTTTCTAAAGTCTTCGAAAGCCTAGTTAACAAACAGATCACTGACCATTTCGAATCCCACCGTACCTTCTCTGCTGTGCAATCCGGTTTCCGAGCTGGTCACAGGTGCACCTCATCCATGCTCAAGGTACTAAACGATATCATAACCGGCATCGATAAAAGACAGTACTGTGCAGCCGTCTTCATCGACCTGGCCTGTTGGCCAGACCTCTGGCAGTCTCTATGGGGCTACCACAGGGTTCAATTCTCGGAGACGACTCTTTTCTCTGTAAATATCAACGATGTCGCTCTTGCTGCGGGTGATTCCTTGATCCACCTCTACGCAGATGACACCATTCTGTATACATCTGGCCCTTCTTTGGACACTGTGTTAACAAACCTCCAAACGAGCTTCAGTGCCATACAACACTCCTTCTGTGGCGTCCAACTGCTCTTAAATGCATGCTCTTCAACCGATCGCTGCTGACTTCTGACTTAGAATATGTGGACAACTACAAATACCTGTGTCTGGTTAGACTGTAAACTCTCCTTCCAGACTCATATTAAGCATCTCTAATCCAAAATTAAATCTAGAGTCGGCTTCCTATTTCGCAACAAAGCTTCCTTTACTCACGCTGCCGAACATACCCTCTTAAAACTGACTATCCTACCGATTCTTTTACAAAATAGCCTCTAACTCTCTACTCAGCAAACTGGATGCAGTCTATCACAGTGCCATCCGTTTTGTCACCAAAGCCTTCAGATTATCTATGTCTTTGCTATGTAAAGCTCCGCCCCTGCCTGGGGCGGCAGGTAGCCTAGTGGTTAGAGCGTTGGACTAGTAACTGAGGTTGCACGATCGAATCCCCGAGCTGACGAGGTAAAAATCTGTCGTTCTGCCCCTGAACAAGGCAGTTAACCCACTGTTTCTAGGCCGTCATTGAAAATAAGAATTTGTTCTTAACTAATTTGCCTAGTTAAATAAAGGTCAAATATATATATATTTTTATTTAAAAACTCAACTCACTGGTCACCATAGCAACACCAACCCATAGCACTTGCTCCAGCAGGTGTATATCTCACTGGTCATCCCCAAAGCCAACACCTCTTTGGCCACCTTTCCTTCCAGTTCTCTGCTGCCAATGACAGGAACGAATTGCAAAAATCGCTGAAGTTGGAGACTTATATCTCCCTCACTAACTTTAAGCATCAGCTATCTGAACAGCTTACCGACCGCTGCAGCTGTACACAGCCCATCTGTAAATAGCCCATCCAACTACCTACCTCATCCCCATTTTCTTTGTAAACTTTTTTTGCTCTTTTGCACACCAGTATTTCTACTTGCACATCATCATCTGCACATCTATCTCTCCAGTGTTCATTTCCAAATGTGTAATTACTTCGCTACTATGGCTTGTTTATTGCCGTGCCTCCGTACTCCATTTGCACACACTATATAGATTTTTCTATTGTGTTATTGACTTCTTTTGTTTATCCCACGTGAAACTCTGTGTTGTTTTTGTCGCACTGCTTTGCTTTATCTTGGCCAGGTCTCAGTTGCAAATGAGAACTTGTTCTCAACTGGCCTTCCTGGGTAAATAAAGGTGAAAAACTAAATTAAATTTTAAAATAAATTTTAAAAATCATAACTTTATTGACAACACCCAAATGGATACTGTCATTAACATGGTTCTTAATACTGTAGCAAACATTATATAACATTAAGCAGGACATTCAAGCGAGCCTTACAATTATAATCCAAAGTAGTGTGAAATGCACTCATAAACTTCCTGGAAATGGAGGTTACTTTCCTGAGTTTTCCCCCATTCACATTCAGAATACATTGTGAAAAACTCAAATCTTTGCTCACCATTTTTGCTCCAGGCAGATATACTACATCCATAACTATCGTTTTCCTCATTAGCGGGGAGGAGTTTCTACAACCAAATTGCATGTGCATCGGCCTCATGCCGCAATTTTAGAAAACACAGAAAGGGGCCTATATTGGAGACCAAAAATCGTCTTGCACAGTGCTTAGAGTTTCAACAACATGAATAACTTATTTTTAGCCTACAATCATCGATGTTACTACTAATGTGAAAACAAGACAAAATATGACTATTCTTGCTCATTTTAAGACAATTGTCAAATAATTTTAACATTCAGTACAGACGTCAGTTGTTGTACAACATCATGGCTACGTTGTTGGCATTTTACAGTGGATTACCGCTGTTGTGGGCTTTTAACCATCTGTCTAACTTTGTTGTTCACACAGGAGAGATACGGGACTATGGTGGACCCTCTGGGGAGCCTCAACAACATCAAGATGCTGACAAAGCAGAGAAGAGTCTCTCCACATCAGAACACCTCAAGAAACACCTGCAGAGACCCACAGGGAAGAGATTCACCTCATCAGGCATTGAAATTCATCAGAGAATCCACACAGGAGAGAAATCTTATAGCTGTGGTCAATGTGGGAAGAGTTTTACTCATTCAACCAGCCTGATATCACACCAGAGAATAAACACAGGAGAGAAATCTTATAGCTGTGGTCAATGTGGGAAGAGTTTTGGTCAATCTGTCCATCTGACAGTGCACCAGAGAATACACACAGGAGAGAAATCTTATAGCTGTGTTCAATGTGGGAAGAGTTTTACTCATTCAACCAGCCAGATATCACACCAGAGAATACACACAGGAGAGAAACCTTATAGATGTGGTCAATGTGGGAAGAGTTTTACTCATTCAACCAGCCAGATATCACACCAGAGAATACACACAGGAGAGAAATATTATAGATGTGGTCAATGTGGGAAGAGTTTTGTTCAATCTGGCGAGCTGGCTCAACACCAGAGAACACACACAGCAGAGAAATCCTGTGTCTGTGGGAAGAGTTTTGTTCGGTCTGACCAGCTGAGAGAACACACACTGGAGAGAAACCTTATATTTGTGGTCAATGTGGGAAAAGTTTTACGACTTCTGGATATCTGACTCTACATCAGAGAACACACACAGGAGAGAAACTTTATAGCTGTGATCAGTGTGGGAAGAGTTTTGTTTCATCTAGACGTCTGACATTACACAAGAAAACACACACAGGAGATAAATCTTATAGGTGTGATTAATGTGGGAAGAGTTTTGGTCAATCTGGAGAGCTGACAATGCATCAGAGAACACACACAGGAGAGAAATCTTAAAGCTGGGATCAGCGTGGGAAGAGTTTTGCTCTATCTACCCGTTTGACATTACACCAGAGAACACACACAGGAGATAAATCTTATAGATGTGATCATTGTTGGAGGAGTTTTGCTGCATCTAACAATCCGACTCTTCACCAGAGAACACACACAGGAGTGAAACCTCATAGCCGTGGTCAATGTGGGAAAGGTTTTGTTCAATCTGGCCATCTGACAGTACACCAGAGAACACACACAGGAGAGAACCCTCATAGCTGTGACCAGAGATAATCTGATAAAAGATCTCTGATCAAATATTAGAAGATACATACATGAAGGAGTTGTTTCATGATTTCCGTGAATTAATGTCACAATGTAGAATGTTTTAAAAAAATGTAGGATTATTTTATTTAGCGTCACAATTTAGAAGCCTAAACTTTGCCCCCTTATCAATTGATTTCAACATGAAATTGATATTAGCCTCAGCGGAAAAATCCAGGTTCTGAAATGGAAGAGTGCTATTTGTGTGATTTAATGAAAATGAACTAACAAAAAATGAGTTGTGTTACACTTATCATGTTGGCGACCCACTTGAATCAAAATGTAGCTGTTTTCTACAAATTGTCCTCTAACCAGTGATGTTCACAATATTCCCAGATTCTGTGTGGTTTTTGAGCTGTTAGTTTTAACAGGACGTGCAACCTCATCTCCCTCTCGCACAAATGATTTTAGCATGATATTGAGTGATGACAAATAAGTGTTGCATTCTCTTGTTTAGCGATCCCTAATTTTAAATGCATCACTACAAAATGTAGCTGACTCTTCTGCAGGTTGTCCTCTAACCAGTGAGGTATAATATATCTCGCATTTCCATGTGTTTTTTTAGTTGTGTTCGTTTCAACATCACGTACAACCTGATTTCCCCCCTAATCGATAACAGTGATTTATTGCTACTTGTCAAAACAACAGCGTTTTTGGTGCTTGTGCAGTTTATAAGGAGCTTGTTTTAAAAAATACAAGTAATGTGATTATTGTGGCAGATGTTTTGTATATAGCACATGTTAGTTTTTCAATTTATCCCAAACTGTTTCTGCATATTTGTTATTGATTTGGACACGTTAAAACTGTGTTTTGACATTGGGCTATCCCACCAAGCAAAATTATATTGAAAAGACGTTGAAAATATGACTATGCAATCAAATATTTCATATTTACATTTCAGGTAACATTTGGAAGTGATATTTATTCATGCAACCAACTGACAATTTTTTGTTGCTCTGTTTTTAGAATATCAAGGTTAATTCTCACATGTGCCAAACCAAATGTTCTAGAGGATGACATTGGGGCTGGGCCCCGATCCAACAACATGCCTATCGAGTGAACCCTGAAAAGAGAGAGAAGCTCCGCAGTGAGGTGGAAAGTTACTACGGATATCGCAGGAGTTTCCTCTTGAAATCAGACATGTCCGTGGTAAGGACAACTTGGTTGCTGATTATCTCTGGGGTGGGCAGTCAAAAAGATTTGTGTTTTGCGTTTAGCCAGTGTGTTACCATGATCACAATTTATTTGGAGTTTTATCTCTTATTCTTTTCCGTATTGAAACTGCACTGTTGGTTAGGGGCTCGTAAGGAAGCATTTCACTGTTGTATTCGGCGCATGTGACTAATACAATTTGATTTGAGTTTTGTTTGGGCTCGTTCCAAGGGGACGAGAGTTCTAGAAGCTAGTGAGTTTTAGGAAGATGAGAGTTCTAGAAACTAGTGAGTTTTAGGATTCTATAGAAAGAAAAAGGAGAAAAAAAATATGATTGTTTATTATTATTTAGGAATAGGTGTTTTTTCTTGTTTTTAATTGTTGACAGCCAGTAGACACCATGTTTATATTGGTGAAGGTGAAGCATTGTAGTTGATTATAATGTGAAATGGAAGTTGTTTTCTGTTGGTGGTGAGCAAACTTGTCCAACAAAAATATAGGATATATTTGTTGTCTTAAGGGGGAAGGTGTTACAGGCTTTGGTTTTTACATTTATGTTTTGAGGTTGGACTTTAGCACGTCTAGCTCGTTAGCAGGTATAGCTCGTTAGCACGTCTAGCTCGTTAGCACGTAAGACGCACTGATTGGTGTCACCTCATTAGTCAGTTTGTGTTACACCTGTGCTGGCTTGTCCATCTCGTTAGTGGGAAGGTGTTTCACCTGAGCTGGTCCAGGTTCTATTTAAGAGTGTCTGGCCCAGTGCTCCAGTTGTCTTGATAGATGTGGAGAGTCAACACCTTTAGTTGCTCCACCTTTTTGGTTATTTTGCTTCCTGTTTATAAGTTTGAGGTGGTGGGACGGGTGCGCCATCGTCCGTGAGGAGATGGCGCAAAGTACATCTGGACCGTCGGTTCGGGGATTGGACTGGCCAACACGGTGCGCTTTTCTTGGCGGGGAAAAGAGATGGAGCCGTGGGGGAGAGATACGTTTGGGAGGAACATCCTGATGGGATACCTGAAATTACAGGTGAAAGATGTGCTCTGCCTTCAGGGAACCCAATGGAGAAGGGGTTTGATGTAACCCTATATTTGGAAGAAAAACACAATGAGATTATGAAGACGGTGACGGAAGCGAAAGGAGATGGTCCCCTGTGCCATTACACGGTGACCAGCCTGGCAAGGAACAGCTTCAGGGTGGTCACCGTAACCATGTACAATCCGCACGTGAAGGATGAAGAAGTGAGGGCCTTTCTGGAGAGGTACATGGACAATGTCTCCTCAGCGAGGTACCTCAGGGACTCCCTGGGTTTCTGGAATGGGAAGAGAGGCTTCCAGGCGTTACTCAGGGAGTCCCCGAAGAGTGTGGATGGCTACCTCCATCCTCCGGCAATGTTCTCCCTGGGGGCTGACAGGGGAACCCTATACTATGCACGTCAGCCCCCGTTCTGCAGGCGTTGTATGGCCTACGGCCATACCCTGGCCTCGTGCAGTAACAAGAAATGTCGTTTTTGTGGGTCGGAAGAGCACGAGGCCAGGGAGTGTGACGAGCCCAAGGCTTGCCACGGGTGTGGCTCCAGAGAACACCTGTGGCGT
Organism: Oncorhynchus tshawytscha; assembly: GCF_018296145.1. NCBI lineage: Eukaryota > Metazoa > Chordata > Actinopteri > Salmoniformes > Salmonidae > Oncorhynchus > Oncorhynchus tshawytscha. Next base: position 3,438,824 of record NC_056460.1, on the reverse strand, counting down.
GATTGCCCGGATCGTCACAGGTCATACGCGTCTGCAGCTGGGGGGGGAGCGGGGGATGGGGAGAGGAAAGAAAGGACGCGTGCGGATTGTACGGATGGCACAGGGGAAAAGAAGGCAAGAGAAGAGGATGGAAAGAAGGAAGAAATGAGAAGAAAGAGGCGGGAAGAAGGAAAGAGTGGAAAAGAAGAGGAGAAGGAAAAGAAGGCAGAAGAACGTAAAGGAGCGGTGAAGGGGACAGTGGTGCGAGAAGGAGTGGAAGAGGGAACGGGGACAGTGACAGGGACAGTGAGGAGGGAGGAGGGAGGAGTGGAGGTGGGAGGGGGGGGGGGTGGGGGGGGGGGAGATGGGGGAAGGAGGGGGGGACAGCCTGCCAGGCTTCCTCGAGGTCGAAATGAGGGATTTGGTGGAGGAGTTAGCGGGGATGGGACGTTGTGTCTCCCCGCTACCTCCTTCACCAAAGAAGAAAGGGATGAAGAGGGGGAGCTTGGCAGGAAGTGAGAGGGAGGGGGGGTGGTGGGGGGAGGGGGGCTAAGAGAGTGGCGGGGGGGGGGGGGTAATTTGTCCTCCCGGTTTGCCTCAGCCCCTTGCATTTTAGTGGATGACTCCAGTGAGGGGTCGGTGGGCTGTTTGCTAGAGGGATCCCAACTCCTGTTTGAGGAGTGGGGTCCCCTACATGCAGCCCCGAGGCAAACAGGGGGAGGGGGGATGGTGGGGGGGGGGAGGGAGGACCCAACACACTGCCTGGGTCATGGGTTGGGATGGAGGTTGGGGGGGCGTCAGGAGAGGAGAGGACGTCCCCGCTGATGGTGGAGATGGACCAGGGGAGCATCGAGGTGAGTCTCCATTTTTTATCCAGGTCTTTGGGTCAGTTTTGGGCGGCTGTTGCCTTTTTCTTCACGGATCACGACGGGGTGTTCCTGCAATAGTCTGTTTCTTTTAGGGGGTACTAAAGTTAGATCGGGATATACTGGAGGAGCAGGCTTTCGTTGACGCATTTTTTTGTTTCTTTCGGAGGCTTGACGGCCTCCGGTTTTTGTTAGGGGTGTTAGAGTGGTGGGATTTAGTTAAGGTGAGGATTAGGGCTTTTATAATAGGATATTGTAGAAGGAAAAAAAGGGAGGAAAGGAGGGAGGTGGATCGTATCCAAAGGTTAATTGAAGAGGGAGGCAGGCAACCTCGGCGGGTCGATTGACTGGGGGATTCGCAGCCCTAAAGGCGCAGCTCAGGGAGCTGCAGGAGCAGAAGGCTCGAGCATTCCTGGAGCGTGCGCATAGTGGCTTTCTAGAACATAATGAGACTTGTTCCGCTATGTTCTTTAAGTCGGTTAGGGCCAGGCAGAGTAGGAAGGTAATGCATGGAGTTAGGGAAGAAAATGGTAGTATAGTAAGTAAACCAGAGGAAATGGTCAGGGTGACAACTGATCATTTCCAAGGTTTATTTAAGGAAAGGGAAATAGATGTAGAGCAGGGAAACGTGTTTTTAGAACACTTGTCCCGGCGGTTGCCAGAGGACATTAGAGACGTGATGGAGGCCCAGATCTCACTAGAAGAGGTTGAGAGCGCTCTTAGGAGGATGGGAAAAGGGAAGGTGCCTGGGATGGATGGGCTGCCGGCTGAGTTTTACCTCAAGTTTTGGGGTATACTTGGACCAGTGGTTCTCGAAGTCTTGAAGGCCATCCTTGAGACGGGGTCCCGGGGGATCAATGGCTGTTGGTGTGCTGTCACTTCTTTATAAGAAGGGGGAAGCAACTGACCTTGGCAACTGGCGGCCATTGACCATGCTGTGCGTAGATTACAAGATTCTTGCAAAGGTTTTAGCAGACCGGTTGCGCACAGCCCTTCCCTACGTCGTCCACGAGGATCAGACGTGCGGGGTAGAGGGCCGCTCTATAAGATGGAACCTACAGTTGATCAGGGATTCCATCGCTTGGGTTGAAGATAGAGGGCTGCCTTTAATGGTAGCAGCGCTAGATCAGGCGAAAGCTTTTGATCGCGTGAATAGATCTTTTCTATTCAGGGTGTTAGGTAGATTAGGATTTGGGGAGAAGTTTATAGGATGGATCCGTACTTTATATGTCGGAGCGGGGTGTCGAGTTAGTGTAAATAGTCACTTAGGTGACGTTTTTGACCTCTCGTCTGGGGTCAGGCAGGGATGCCCACTCTCGGCTCTCCTCTTCGTTCTGTACATGGAGCCTCTGGGGCTGCCATTAGGGCAGACACAGGGGTGGAAGGCTTGTTGATCCCTGGAAGTGGTGGGCTGCGTGTTAAGATGACGCAGTACGCCGACGACACTTCCTTGCTGTTGTGCAAGGACTCGTGCCTGACAAGGTCCCTTGCCATCTTTGGGGATTTCACCCGAGCGTCGGGAGCAGTTCTGAACCATGCAAAGTCTTCCGTCAAGTTTTTCGGAAGATGGCGCGGTAGAACGGATGTGCCTGGGGGGTTATCTCTCTGTGAAGGGGCCCTGAGGATTCTCGGGGTTCATTTTGAGACCTCCGGCTCAGCGACGCTAAACTGGAACATGCGTATCGCAGTGGTACAGAGGAAGCTAGCAATGTGGAAGGCTAGGTATTTGTCTTTTATGGGCAAAGTCCTGGTCCTAAAGGTGGATGTGTTGCCGTCTCTTTTGTATTTGGCATATATCTACCCATTGCCGGCTTGTCTGAGGAGGCCTCTAGTGAGGCTTGTGTTTCAGTTTATGTGGAGTGGCAGGTGCGAGTGGGTCGCCAGGGCACGCATGATCTGTCCCATCGGGGAGGGAGGTAGGGGGGTACCACATTTCCCCCTCAAGCTGGACTCAATTTTTGTTTCTTTCTTGTTAGCGGAGCTTGCTCAGCCAGTGATACACCCGTCCGGTTACCTCCTGCGGGTGTTCTTCTCGTATCAGGCGAGAAGCGTAATGGTGTGGTCTAACACGGGTCCTCGGGCGGAACAGCTGCCGTGGCACTTTGGTCATGCGGCCAAGTGGCTGCGTGCGCACCCCGAGGTTGAAGTTGCCCGAGTAGGTTTAGACCACAGGCACCTGTACGAGGAGGTCAGGCAGGCAGGGAGTCCTGCGCCCGTAGCGGGCATCTCGTCAGTGGTCTGGGAGGGAGTGCAGGCGCGGGGCCTGGACAACGGGCTCAAGGACCTGAATTGGTTGAGCCTTCATAAGCGTTTGCCGGTACTTTCCATCTTGTACCGGTATAGTTTGGTGCGATCCCCCACCTGTCCAAGATCTGCTTGTGGCAGGGAGGAGACTGTGCGCCATGCCTTCTGGGACTGTGCCTTTGCCGGACTAGTATGGGCTAGGGCACGGGTGATGCTAGGTGTGGTTAGGAGTGATTTTGTTTTGACATGGGCTAGGCTAGAGAGAGGCGTAGGGAGAGCAAAGGGAACGGATAGGGACAGGTTTCTGCTCTGGCTTCTCATGAGTCTCTTTAAAAAGGGACTGTGGGAAGCCAGGAAGAATTTAGTCAAGACAGGGAGAGATTGGGGGGTGGAAGGGATAGTGAGAAGGGTGGAAGGTGATTTGAGGGGGAGGATGAAGAGGGAGGAGAGGAAGTGGGGGAAGCATGCGGCACGGGAGAGGTGGAAAGGGGGTTTAGGGCTGGGAGTGTTAGAGTGAGTTTGGTAAGGGGATAGATTAGGGAAGGGGAGATAGGGAAAGGGTTAGGTATTGGTTAGGTATGACGGGGGGGACGATGCTCCCCTGAGGTTTGTTTTTGTTTGATGTTTTTGTAAATAGAATTGAATTAAGAATGAATGAGAATTATGATTTTGTAATAGTATGAATGGTATTGATTGTAATAAATTATTTTAACCACCTTTTTGGTTTACTTTCTGTCTTTATGTTTGGTGTGGGTTTTTCTTTTGTTTCCCTCTTCCTGGGCAGATTTAGTGGGTCTCATGGTGGGTGTCTTTTATGTCCCAGTTGTTGTTACTAGTCAACTTCCAGTAGACACCCCCATAGTGTCTTTCAGAACCCCTCCTAAAAAACATGCTAATATTTTGGGTTAGATATTGCATCCAATTAATATTTTAATCAATGGAATTTCCGTAGAATGTTCATTAGTATTTTGTTTTTTATCCTCATGTTTGTGTACTAAATATTTCTGTTTATTTTCATTGTTTTTTTCCTGTGAAGCCATTGTGTTGCATCCATGTCTGAAATGTGCTGTATAAATAAAGCTTGATTTGATTTCAACAAATGAACCCAACGATTGACCAATCGACAGACTCTTGGTCCCTCTTAGTATGAAAAAACAGTATCAATCCCACTTTTCCAGCCTGCTGAAGGTGTGGTGAACACCACCCCCGGCTCTAACAAGGGCTTGAGGTGGTCTCCCACAGCTCTGCTTATGTCATGCTCAGTGGCCTTGCCGTTCCATTTCTTGACTGCCCCTGCAACACAGAAATAAACACATTTAGTCATATTATGTAAAACACTCAAAGTAATGATATGGAGCATCTATGGCCTCAGTTACACCTGGCATCTAAATGTGACTTCTGTCATCTGATCACTCCAAGCTGCATTAGGTTCAGACCTACCAGGATGGGCCTTTGACATAGTCTGAATATGCATCAGCAATGTAAAGAGATAAGAGGGGAAAAGTACATTTTACACAAAAGACCATATCAAATCAAATGTTATTTGTCACATACAGATGTTATTGCGGGTGTAGCTAAATGCTTGTGTTTCTAATAATAATATCTAACTAAATGGTTGTGTTCCTAGCTCCAACAGTGTAGTAATATCTAACTAAATGGTTGTGTTCATAGCTCCACCAGTGCAGTAATATCTAACTAAATGGTTGTGTTCCTAGCTCCAACAGTGCAGTAATATCTAACTAAATGCTTGTGTTCATAGCTCCAACAGTGCAGTAATATATAACTAAATGCTTCAGAATATATAAATATATGGATGAGTGATGTCAGAGCGCCATAGACATATACAGAACAATAGGATAGAATACAGTATATACATATGAGATGAGTAATACATAGACTAAGACAGTAGACTAGGATAGAATACAGTATATACATATGAGATGAGTAATACATAGGCTAAGATACAGTAGAATAGGATAGAATACAGTATATACATATGAGATGAGTAATACATAGGCTAAGATACAGTAGAATAGGATAGAATACAGTATATACATATGAGATGAGTAATACATAGGCTAAGATACAGTAGAATAGGATAGAATACAGTATATACCAGAGGTGGGACAAAGTCATTGTTTTACAAGTCACAAGTAAGTCTCAAGTCTTAGCACTCAAGTCCCAAGTCAAGACAAGCATGGGGCGCAATCAGGCGATGTAGGCTTGCAGGGCAACATTCGCCCAATAATTATAACAAAACACACCTACAATAATCTGTGTGTGGTTGCAGTAGGCTAACGTATGTCAATGGTTTTACGAACAGCAGTAACATCAGGCAGGATTTAGGCTACCAACTGCCTGGCCAGTTGTTGCTCAATCTTGGGTGCAATGTTCACGTTCCCGCACTGACTGACTGTGTGGAGGCTCATTGATTTAATGTTACGTTAGTCTACATGCTATACTAGCAAAATAAAATATTGTATAGCTGTCCGCTATATTAGCCACGACTTACCATTCTTTGTGCAGCTTCAAATGTCGAACAAAGTTGGAAGTTGTTTCGCCTCCGTCTGTAATTTTCTTCCCAGATGTTTTTGCAAGTTGTAATCCGTTTTTTGTTGATACAGCGTAGTACTAGCTTCCAGAACTCTCATCTTCTAGAACTCTCATCCCCTTGGAGCGAAAAAAACCTTGTCTCCAAAACGGAAAAACGTGCAGTCAAAATAAATTGTGATCCATGGCAACGCACTGGCTAAACGCAAAACTTGTTGACTGCCCACTTTTGAGACAATCAGCAACCAACTCCTGCAACATCCGTAGTAACTTTCGACCTTCTCTCTCTTTTCAGGGTTCACTCGATAGCCATGTTGTTGGATCGGGCCCAGTCCCCAATGTCATTCATTTGGGTTAGCACATCTGAGACTGAATCCTGGTATTCTAAAAGCAGGGCAACATTATCAATATAATTGTACCCAAAAATGGTCAGCTGGTTGCATAAATAATTATGATTACTAAATGTTACAAATTGTAAATATGAAAATCAAAACCAAATGTACACCCTTTTGTTAATATGTATTGACAATAATTCACTTAATGGTGAGGCATGGAATAATAAAACATGTATCTTTTGTCAGGCTGAATGTTTGAAATATGAGGTGATTTGAGTCATGCTTCTTCAGTAGTGGAATAAAGACCATTAGCACTTGAATGTTGTCAAGAAATACTGGAGTGATGTCAGATTGTTAATAAAATTGATTATAGACCAATTTATTATACTGCTTTCATGTATATACAAACATCTGCAACAATTATCATGTTACATGTATTTTTTAAACAAGCAGCTTTTTCAACTTGTAGAAAACAGCTAGCTACATTTTGAAGTGCTGCATTTTTATTAAAGTGGGTCACCAACGCAGTAAGTGTAACACAGCTCTTTTTTTGTTAGTCACTTTTTATTAAATAATACTCTTTCAATTCAGAGCCTGGATCTTCCCCTGAGGCTAAGATCCATATCATGCTGCAATCAATTGAACAGGGCAAACGATAATGTAGAGCATCATTAAAATACCCCTACAACAATGTTAAAACATTGTGACATTATTTCATTGATATCATGAAACAACTTCATGTATGTATTTTCTGATGTTTGATCAGAGATCTTTTATCAGAGTATCTCTTGTCACATTGATCACAGATATGAGGTTTCTCTCCTGTGTGTGTTCTCTGGTGTCGAATCAGCTGGCTAGATCTAGTAAAACTCTTCCCACATTGATCACAGCTATAAGGCTTCTCTCCTGTGTGTGTTCTCTGGTGTCGAATCAGATGGCTTGATGTAGTAAAACTCATCCCACATTGATCACAGCTATAAGGTTTCTCTCCTGTGTGTGTTCTCTGGTGTATTTTAAGTTCTGATGAAGATTTGCAACCTTTCCCACAGTCAGAGCAGCAATGCGATTTCTTCCCTGTCGGTCTCTGCTGATGTTTCTTGAGGTGTTTTGATGTGGAGAGACTCTTCTCTGCCTCGTCAGCATCATGAGGTTGTTGAGGCTCCCCAGAGGATCCACGATAGTCACGTCTCTCTCCTGTGTGAACAAAAAGGTCAAACAGATGGTTTAAGGCCCACAACAGCAAAAATCCACTGTAAAAAGGTGATGCCAACAGCGTAGCCATTACGTTGTACAAACAATGACGTCTGTAATGAATGTTAATTATTCGACATTTGTCTTAAGACAGTAAAGTGAACAACAATAGTCATATTTTGTCTCGTTTTCCCATTAGTAGTAACATCGAAGATTGTATGCTAGAAATATGTTTTTAAAGTTGTTGAAATCCTAAGCAGAGTGCCAGACAACTTTTGGTCTCCAATATAAGCACCTTTCTGTAAGTCTATGTTGTTGTTTCTGCAACCAAATTGGATTTGAGCAAACAGAGGGCAGAGAGCGATGCACCTATTTGGGGATGTCTGATAGTATTTACGCACCACCACTAATGATTTGTGGAGCTTCTCAAATTAACTTTTTCTTCACTTCAAACAGCAAGTAAAAACAAAGTCTTACTAAAATTAATTGGCGAATGACAATAGTCCCTCAAAAGTATTTGTACCAGCTCTCACTCTCGATAACCACTCGACATGAAAGGGAAAAATGTAATGCTCTGATCCAGTGGAAATGTCATAAATGACCTGATTACTTCTTATCCCTTACACAAACAGCCTACAGCTGTGTCTGTCCCAAACTCACTGGCGTGGGAAACTGAGGGCCCAGAATATTTTATATCAAGTTTCAGACTGACCTTGGTGATAGTTGATACAATGTTTTAAGTTCTATGTAAACATCCATGCGCAGCCAATGTGATTTATTTTTATCTGGATATTTTCTAGCTGTTTTTTTGTTGGCTTTATGTAGGCTATTTTTTACATAGTTGGCAATGGCAGTAAAAGTGATTTAAATTTGTATAATTTTCACTTCAATTTATATAGATGAATCACAGATAATGATTTTGAAATACAAAGACTATTATAAATTAAATGAAACTGTTCCAGTAAAATGTGAATGTGAAAATCACAACTGGCATCAGATCAGCAGAAATGGTCAGATAAATTAGCACCAAATTTAAAAGGTTGCCGACTGCTGGTGTAGTCTATTACCAGAAACTATAGCAGCATAACGTCAGAATTTATGAAGGCCAGCAGCAGCGGGAGGAGGAAGAGCTTGTCTATCTTGAGCTCTGGTTCCCTCGAGTCATTTGTGTGTCTCAATTATTTAATAAAACACGTGATTCCTATGTTGATGACGTAAAGAATATTTGCTGCTCTGTGGTGTGTAATGAGGAGCAACCAGACGCTGCACACATTTATGAAATTGCTTATTCCAGTTACTAATAAGCATGCACCCATTAAGAAAATGACTGTAGAAACTTAAATCTCCTTGGATTGATGAGGAATTGAAAAATGGTATGGTCGAGAGGGATGAGACAAAAGGATTGGCAAATAAGTCTGGCTGTACAACTGATTGGCAAACATCCTGCAAATTGAGAAATCATGTGACTAAACTGAAGAAAAAGAAGAAAAATGACAATGAAACAAAGATAAATGACAAAGAATGATAGTAAAAAGCTTTGGAGAACCTTGCATACAATTTTGGGAAAGAATTAACTGAATCAAATGGCTCATTCATCACAAAGCCCACTACTTTTATGATTTTTACATTGGCAAGATTAGTAAACGTAGGCATGACATACCAGCAACAAACTCTGACACTACACTTACAAGAATATCTGACCAAATTATGAAAGACAAACATTGTAATTTAGAATTCCGTAAAGTTAGTGTGGAAGAGGTGAAAAAATGGTTGTCTATCAACAATGACAAGCCACCGGGGTCTGACAATCTAGATGGAAAATTACTGAGGATAATAGCGGACAAAATTGCCACTCCTATTTTCTGTATCTTTAATTTAAGCCTACTAGAGAGTGTTTGTCCTCAGGCCTGGAGGGAAGCTAGAGTCATTCGACATGCGCTATGCTCTGCATAGTTAGCTCCAGGTAAAATGTTGCACTTATTCAGCCATTCTGTGACCAAAAACAGGCTACATATGGACAGTACCAAAATAAACTGACTCTGGAAATAAGAAAGCGCCTCGTAACTTAGCTGGAAATGGGACAAACAGACCCCTTCCGTGGTAACAGACTGGGACGATTTGTAATCAAATATAATTCCCAGGAACGGGGTTCATATGAACCACAGAGACGGTGTGAGATAATAACATGGCCGTGTCCAACCCTGCTTGTTCCCTCGACTCCACTACCAACCACCAATCTCCAACAGGGCCCTTTACCTGTATCACTAGACACTTCATAGTGAGCTACAGGTAGGAATCAGCAATGAATCCCAATAATGAGCCACCCTTTGTGGACAAATCTCTCAACGTATTACTGCTACCCTGATATACCCCTTGAACATTGGCTCCAACCCTCGTCGGATGTGGCAGGGCTTGCAAACTATTACAGACTACAAAGGGAAGCCCAGCCAGAAGCTGCCCAGTGACACGAGCCTACCAGATGAGCTACATTACTTCTATGCTCGCGTCGAGGAAAGTAACACTGAAACATGCATGACAGCATCAGCTGTTCCGGATGACTTTGTGATCACGCTCTCCGCAGCCGATGTGAGTAAGCCCTTTAAACAGGTCGCAGGCCCAAACGGATTACCAGGACGTGTACTCCAAGTATGCGCTGACCAACTGGCAAGGGTCTTTACTAACATTTTCACCCCCTGTCGAAGTCTGTAATACCAAGATGTTTCAAGCAGACCACCATAGTGTTCTTGGGCACAGGGACCTGCCTAAATGACATACCGACCTGTAGCACTCACATCTGTAGCCATGAAGTGCTTTGAAAGGCTGGTCGTAGCTCACTTCAACACCATTATCCCAGAAACCCTAGACCCACTCTAATTTGCACACCGCCCCAACAGATCCACAGACGATGCAATCTCGATTGCACTCCACACTGCCCTTTCCCACCTGGACGAAAGGAACAACCATGTGAGAATGCTATTCATCAACTACAGCTCAGCGTTCAACACCATAGTACCCTCAAAGCTCATCACTAAGGTAATGACCATGGGACTAAACACTGAGCACGCCCCCATTCTCATCGAAGGGGTTGTAATGGAGCAGTTGAAAGCTTCAAGTTCCTCGGTATCCACATCCTTGGTGTCCACATTATAGGCTTCGTTAACTGGTGAACTGTTGAAATCATGGAAACATAATGACAATTCGAATTCTAGATTTGGAATAGAATGTGCAGCACCTTGAATATATTGTTGTTTGACTACCAATTAATAAACCAGGGAGGAATTACTGACAGAGTAGGAGCATGGTGGAGAAATCCAAGAGGGAAATCAGGAAGGGAAATGACAGCAAGTAGTGAAGACGAAAGGGATAACAAGTTGGTGAAGCAACAGATGTGCTGGAATGAGAACAATATAGATGGAATGAGAACAATATAGACGCTACTTTGAGAACAAACTCTCACATCTTTCACAACAAAGAGCGGGGATGACTGGAGGAGCAATGGAGGAAGCATTGTGGGATTCTCTTGGCATGAGTACAGTTGGTGAGACTGAGTGGACGATGGTGAAGAACAGTGGAGTGAAAAGAGCTAAAGTTGGTAATGAACAGCAGTTTAGGGTCTGAGTGGGAATCATCAGCAAGGATGTTTTTGTGGGTGACCTGTTAACGGTCTCAAATATGGTGAAGGATGAATTGGGTAAAGTAGAATAGGTTCGATTGACCAGGAGCAGTATGATACTGATTGTGTGTCAACAGCGCAAAAGGAGAAAGCTTTGTGTGGTTTAGGTTACACATTTCAGGTAAACGCAAGTTGATTACAATGAATGATAGACAGAAGGTTTTACTGTGGTTTGGTGAAGTGGTTCTCCAATCTTATCTTAAGTGAGATACAGAAGCCGCTGCAGTTTGGATATGTGGCAAGTGTTTGTCGAAGGAATAAATATGTCTTGGTCAGATGAAGCATGTTGCAATTGTGATGGGAATCCTGTTCCCGAGTTCCCGGAGTGCACTGTACGGATGAAGGAGGTCGTAGTAGCTAGGATGATCAGGCCCATCCAGCACGTGTCCTATGTGGAGGCAGTGAAAATAGCTGAAGGAGTAGAGAGGAGAAGGTAGTTCAAGTCCCACAGTCTGCAGTGAAGCCATGCAGGAGAAGGATCCCAACACACTAATAGTGAACAAGGTGGACTGTGTTGTGTTTATAGAGCAACTGATAAATTGCATTAATAAATTATTAGTAACCTTTGTCCAAAACTAGCAGTTTCCGCATTAGCTTGGAGGAGTTTCTACAACAAAATTGTGTTTGCATTGCCCTCACTGCCGCAGTGATAAATTGCATTAATAATAAACTAATAAAACATCTAAGAAGCTAGACATCATTGTGAAGGCAGCAAACAGATTTCTGGATCTCCATGACAGAAGAAATGTTACAGGGAGTACTGAATGAAGACATTCCACCCCTCCCAGGTTCCTGAACCTGTGTAGCGATCTGAATAGTACCGTTTTTGTTTGAAATTCAGGGTAGTGGAGTGAATTTGGTTCGTGTTTATTTTAGGTAATTAGTATGATTTGTTAATCCCAATTTTTTTGCATTTTGGATATTTTACCCTGTACAGTAGGTGGCAGCAATACACCTGATGAGTGTAGTCTGACAAACCTCAGAGAAGAAGACATGGTAGGAACCAGTGTTGGTCAGTGTTTCCAGTTGACCCTAATTAGATGTTACATTACATGTTTTCTTACTCATGTAGCTGGCTCGCTAGCCAACATATTCATACTTTGCTTACTCCTCTCTGATAAGATACCACTGCACAAACATGCTCATCTAGGCCTACACCAGCACTGGTACCAGGCAGCATTAGCTAGCTACGTTTGCGATGACTCTTAATACATTTAGCAAGCTAGCTAGCCCGCTAACTAGTGATTAGCATTAGCAATAGCAGCTAACATTATTTGAGCAACATCTTGCTAAGAAAAGATAATATTTCGCCTTTAATGTAATGGCATGAAAAGATTTGCCAGAATATTATACAATGACTTAAAATGACTTAAAACCTCTTGGAACTACCCGGATCCTGGAGAATTGTCATCAACTACACTAATTAGCATAGCGCAACAGTCAAAAAAGATTACTAGAAAATATTCATATTCATGAAATCACAAGTGAAATATATTGTGACACAGCTAAGCTTTTTGTTAATCACCCTGTCATCTCAGATTTTGAAATATGCTTTACAGCCAAAGCAAGACAAGCGTTTGTGTAAGTTTATCAATAGCCTAGCATAGCATTATGTCCAGCTAGCAGCAGGAAGCTTGGTCACGAAAATCAGAAAAGCAATCAAATTAACCGTTTATCTTTGATGATCTTCGGATGTTTTCACTGACAAGACTCCCAGTTAGACAGCAAATGTTCCTTTTGTTCCATAAAGATTATTTTTATACCCAAAATACCTCCTTTTCTTGGTCACGTTATGTTGAGAAATCCACCGGAAATAGCGGTCACGACAACGCCGGAAAATTACAGATTATGTCCATAATATCGACAGAAACATCGCAAATGTTTTTTATAATCAATCCTCAAGGTGTTTTACAAATATCTATTTGATAATATATCAACTGGGACAATTGACTATTCAGTAGGAGCGAGAGGAAAAATCACTACCTCTGTCTTTTACGCAAGAATCACTCTGAGAGCCCTCAGCTGGCCACTGACGCAATGTAGTCGTTTAAGCTCATTCTTCAAAGTAAAGGCCTGAAACTACATCTAAAGGCTGAAGACACCCTAGGGAAGCCACTGAAAAAGGAATCTGGTTGATATCCCTTTAAAATGGGCAATAGGGGTGCATAGAAAGACAGGGGTTTCAAAATAAGAGTCACTTCCCGATTGGATTTTTCGCAGGATTTTGCCTGCAATATCAGTTCTGTTATACTCACAGACAATATTTGTACAGTTTTGGAAACTTTAGAGTGTTTTCTACCATAAGCTGTCAATTATATGCATATTCTAGCATCTGGTCCTGAGAAATAGGCGGTTTACTTTGGGAACGTTATTTTTCCAAAAATAAAAATAGTGCCACCTAGATTCAAGAGGTTAACAGCTGTAACAATTTGACCCCCACAGGAAATCTACACTGGCAGTTAGAAATAACCATTTGCTATATAACCATTGATTCTTGAAGAATATAACTTATAAATGCCTCAAGTGTTTCAACTGTATTACCCCTACCAGAAACCAAAACATAAGCTTGTATAAGGCCACAGTTTGTAAACAAATACTATATGGCTGAGGAGTAGAGTCGAGCCAAACGTTCTGACCTCACAATGACAATAAAGCACCCAGCTAACTGGCTAACGTTGGATAATTTGCTAGACACAAATGAGAGAAAACCTCACTCTTACTATTTTACTTGCCCTAGCAGCGCTGGTTAGGCTGTTTTCATGTTATCCAGAGCATTGGTGACTAACTGTGCTGCTGGCAACAATTTAATTTGAGCTTTTTTGCAGACATGTTTACTGACACGGGCCATATTCAACGGGTGTTGAACGTTATTATTAAATTCATCAGTTATTCTGCGCTCTGGTACTCAGATGAGGGTGCTCTGCAATTAAAGTAAGAGAGCCAGAGCGAATTTACGAACGCACCTGAATTAACAATGTCCATTGAGAACGCATCGGACCCCTTGGCTAAGAATGACGTAAATAATCAAGTCAATAAACATTGGGTAGTTAGTTAGAATATAGTTACTGTACTGGCAAGTTTGATGTATAAGTTGCCAACTAACGTTAGGTAGCTAGTTAACATACTGGTACATACTGCTGTAAAGATATGCTATGCGTTTTGTAAGGACAGCGTAGCTAACATAACGTGTAGGGTAACTTATTTGAAAAGTCATTACTTTATTGCATTGCTCAACATGTCATTATTTAAAGCAGTTAATTTGTATCCGTTCTCTCGTTGGACTTCGGCTGCATATTTCCCCCCCATTTATTTTAAATCTGAAAACGTTGAAGTCACAATCATTTTCTGAAGAATTGCATTATGGGCCCTAAAGTACTGCATGTATACTTCGTATTTTGGCGAATTTAGTACGACATCCAGGAACTTTTGGCATACTAACTATATCCATACTATGACCAATAAGCAGACTATATACTCAATTAACATCACAAATAGTGCGGTTAGTATGAGTATTCTAACACAGCTCAGGACTCTGGGCAGCAATTTTGTTGCCGTTTAAGAACTAGGTTGCCCCTTTAAAAAAGCCACACATCAATCAATCAACCAACCAATCTGCAGTTCAACCAATAACAAAGCTGTAATTCCACCACTGTTTTGGTAATAAAATGGATGGGGCTGGAGAAATGTAACTAGTCTCAAATGCATAGACAGACCTATAGATGCAAGGACTGACCATCCATGATAACAACATTATAGTTTTAACCATGTTGAGAAGATAGTGTTGGTTTACATTGTTTCTAAACATTGGAGTTAAAAAGCTTATTTGGGGTTCTGATGGGGTACAACAGTTGAACTAAGCTCATGAGGCATGTGTTATATTCTTCAAGAATCAATGGCTATAAATAAATAATTTAAGTCAAAATATGGATGTAGCAATTGCACATTTCCCCTTTAACACCACACATCAGTTCAACAATCGCAGAGTTTGTGCTTCTGTTTAAGACAGTACTTACTATTGTTAATCAGGGAAGGATTTCTCAAAACCATCTTATTGCTACGTTCATCGTTAGAACCATTGGATGCCTTAAGATGCGTTTCGGAAACCGGGACCAGATATCCAGTTTCCTTCTCTTCTTCATTTTTCGATGTGACAGTCATCTTCCCCTCTTCTTTCACTGAAACGTCTTTCTCTTTTTTCACGGTAACAGCCTCAGCCTCTACTTGTTTTTGTATTGTGACATATTTCTCTTCCTCCTCCTCTTTAGCTCTGAACGCGTCTTCCTCTTCTTTAACTGAAACATCTTTCTCTTCTTCTTTCACTGTAACAGCATCACCCTCTACTTGTTTTTGTATTGTAACAGCCTCCTCTTCCTCCTCTTTCACGAGAACTTCCTTCTCCATCCAGCAGACCTTCTCTTCTTCAGCAGGAACGGGGTTAAGTTTGAGATTGGAGCTATGAGGCATGTATTGAAATCGCTAAGCGGTATAATTCAAAGCCGTGTCCCTTTATCAGCAGCACGTGATCAATGACGTCTTAAGAATAATTTCGTCGAACACCTGATTGGTTTGGTATTGGGTTGGTTCGACATTGCAGCCGACAGTGCAGGTGGCTGCTGACTGCTGACTGACTAATTTACAAATCACCTTGCATCATAAATAACGTTTAACCAAACGCAGCATAGATTTGATGCTCTCGAACACGGCCAGTGGTTTAATAGATGACCTAATGGCTACGCTGCGCAGGCACTACGGTGTGTGACTGCATTTATAAAAATGTGGCTGTTCTAAATTCTGTGTCGCTCAAAGCCTTGACTAATGAACCTATAAATATATATATATATATATTTTTTTTACACAATTGGCTGGAAAGCGCATCACTACTTTTCAGCATATTTTCTGTGAATTAGACTACGGGAGTTTTGTATCTTTTTCTCTGGTAACGTTAGTTGGTCTCGCTGACCATGGTTGGCTACGATGATTAGGCTAATAGCTAGTTGGCTAAATAGCTAACGTTAGCTGGTTGGCTAAGATAACTGCATATAGCTAACGTTAGCTGGCTGGCTAAGATAACTGCATATGGCTAACATTCTTTGATATTTGGTTAGGTGGCGTTATGTATTTCCAAAACTGTGGTTTACTTTAATAACTCAAGACATGAGCGCAAATGATTGGTTTGATTTAAAGTTATACATTTAAAGTTATTTCTGTTGCAGTTTACATTATAGGGAATTGGCTGGTCCTGCATATTACTTCACACCTGACTTTGGCATTCTTCTGAATTCTGATTGGTTTAATGTAATAACTCCAAAAATAGAACTGTGAGGTGTTACGTTGCATTGGAAATGTTTTAATATTTTATTTGATATTTTATAAACAATACAAAACATACACATACAAACAACATCATACAAACATGAACTACATCACACCTGCCCAGACCCACTAGAACACACCTCCATCTCCATTAACTACATCACACCTTCCCAGACCCACTAGAACACACCTCCATCTCCATTAACTACATCACACCTGCCCAAACCCACTAGAATACACCATCTCCATTAACTGCATTTCACCTGTCCAGACCCACTAGAACATACCTCCATCTCCATTAACTACATCACACCTGCCCAGACCCACGAGAACACACCTCCATTACCATTAACTACATCACACCTGCCCAGACCCACTAGAACACAGCCCCATCTCAAGCGCCCGCATCAGCACCATTTTATTTCTCTCCGTCGCCCACTCACTTTCAACTTTTAGATAATAAAACATTTGACCTTTCTATTGCGTTAACAACAGAGGATTGGTTGAGATTAAAAGTGTATAACTGTACTTCTGCCAGCCAACTTTCTAACTCCGCCCATAACTTTATGACGTCATAACAGTCCCAGAAGCATTTTTGAGTCATTGTTAGTTTTACACTTAAGACATGACTCTGCCGTTGTGATGTAGAATTTGTGAATTTTGTCTCTTGTATAATAGGGACTATTATTTGTCCCAACATCACAGGCCACAGACTTTGATGCAGTTAAAGACTTCCAAAAGTTTTTCCGCAGTTTGAGATCGCCGTGAGTTTTTTTTTTACACCTGCCAATGTAGATCCATTGAACGAGACAAGTTACCAGACAGGACATATTGCATTGATAACCTGAATGACAGTTATCTTGTGGGCGGTGGTGGTGGTGACGCCCTATTCGATTACGTCAACCATCGGGATTCCCCAAGAAAGAAGACGCTCTGGATTGATCACTGGAGTCAGATGTGAAGGAGGAGGTTGATCATCAGGAGTCAGATGTGAAGGAGGAGGTTGATCATCAGGAGTCAGATGTGAAGGGGGAGGTTGACCATCAGGAGTCAGATGTGAAGGAGGAGGTTGATCATCAGGAGTCAGATGTGAAAGAGGAGGTTGATAATCAGGAGTGAGTCAGATGTGAAGGAGGAGGTTGATCATCAGTGAACCTCTAGGATTGTGGCTGGGCTGGCATTTACATTTCCAGTTTGGTCATACATTTTGATACTTTGAATGTTGATATTGTGAACCTATGTTATATATTAGTACCTCCGGTTTCATGAAGTGATGTCACTGAGTACTGCCCCTATATATACCGTGCATTCAGAAAGTATTCAGACCCTTTCAGTTTTTCCACATTTTGTTACTTTACAGCCTTATTCTGACATGGATTAAATACATTTGTTCCCCTCATAAATCTACACATAATACCCCATAATGACATCACAATACCCCAGAATGAAAAAGCAAAAACAGGTTTTCATAAATGGTAAATGAAAAAATATGATTCTCTTTCAAAAACAAGGACATTTCTAAGTGACCCCAAACTTTTGAACGGTAGTGTACCTGTACATGATGTATTGTTACACCATGTAAGAGCAGTATAGAACTAGTCTGTTCATTATGTACATCTACATGATGTATTGTTACACCATGTAGGAGCAGTATGGACCTAGTCTGTTCATTATATACATCTACATGATGTATTGTTACACCATCTAGGAGCAGTATAGACCTAGTCTGTTCATTATATACATCTACATGATGTATATTACACCATGTAGGAGCAGTATGGACCTAGTCTGTTCCTTATATACATCTACATGATGTATTGTTACACCATGTAGGAGCAGAAAAGACTGACAGTAGCCAGCTACTTATTTAGATTTAGTATGACTTAATGAAACTGCCTTAAATGTGCTGTAGTAAACATTGTTTTATTTCACACTAATCAATCAACACATTCCTGTCTTTTGTATGTCTCAATATAATAGTATTATTTAATTAAATCCATTTAAAATAATCTTTGTCTGAAAATAATATATAATCCTCAACTGCGTTTTCCCAAGATGGCGTAGCAGTCGGACGTCTTGTCGTGTCGTGTCCCTTGTATATATCGTATATATTGTTTTTTTACCGTGTGCAGGAGATCTTCACTTCTTCAAAGAGGGTGCTGTTCCCTGGCAACACCATAGACTACACTATGCACAACCAAAGGCTCTTTTAAGCACGCTGTTTGATTAAATAAATAAGACACACAAATTACTGGAGGGAGCCAGTCGTCAATATAACCTGACTAGATGGAGCCGGTCATCGACATAACCTTTTTTATTTAACTCGGCAAGTCAGTTAAGAACACATTCTTATTTTCAATAAAGGCTTAGGAACAGTGGGTTAACTGCCTTGTTCAGGGGCCGAACGAAAGATTTGTACCTTGTCAGCTCGGGGATCCGATCTTGCAACCTTTCGGTTACTATTCCAATGCTCTAACCACTAGGCTACGCTGCTGCCCCAACCTAACTAGAAGAACTCCCCCTCCGCTGCAGGACTTCGTAAATTCTGCCGTTTATGACTATTGTTGGATTCTAAACTTTGAACATTGAAATATTAAAGACTTGATAGATCAGACGCAGAGTATATAAAGAAGTGAGATCTGTAGAAAGACAGTGGCTGTGGAATGTGCTGGGTGGACGGGAGGAGATCACAGGATTGCTTTAGGGGAAGCGGCTGGACATCTGTGGATTAGGTGAAGGAGGGGTTGAGGTCAGGAGGTCAGGTCAGATCCCCTGAAGGGAGTAATAATGGTTTAGTATCCTGTTACCCTCTTCCTGTGGAACCAGAAGATGTAAGGATTGGAGGGAAGGAGGAGTGTCCAAAGTGGGGTATATATACCTGTGATGGTGAGAACATGTTTTTGTCTGAATTACAGCTTTAACGACCCTTCTGGAAGAATTAAACTTGGTTAAACTTCTCTACTGTCCGTGAGTTATTTACTCTGAAAAATTAGAACCTAACACTATAATTACTGTTCCCTGAAGGAGGGAACCGAGGTACAACATCTATTTGTCCCCACCCCTTCCTGGGTCGGTGAAAAGCGGTATTAAATTTAAGGAATAAATCCGAGCCTCACACTCATCACCTGTAGAAGGCGGGGCTGGCGTAGCAGTAAGACGTGTTTGTTGTTGTTAATGGTATGTTTCTTTTGTCTGTTTTTGTATATATTGCAATGTTTTTCAATATCTTTTTCAATTTTTAAATTAAATATACCTTCCGGCAACCGGCTTCACCCAATGTGATACGGATCTATTTTTTTTACCGTATAGCTAGAACCTCCATCAGAAGCTAACCAGCTAATTAGCTACTAGCTATTTAGTCATTGTTAGCCACTGCTAGCAGCTTTTACCTTTAGCTCAGAAACCAGACGATTTTAGCCTAGATAATACCTGCCAGTCTGCACAGAGCAATATCAACCCTGAGCATATCGGACGGTTTTTCTCCACTACATCACCGTATTCCTGCCGTAAGCTCTGGACCATTACACTGGATAATCACAACTAGCTAGCTGCTACTGAGTTGCCCAGACCCGCAGCTAGCCTTGAGCCAAGCCAATCTCCCGGCCTGCTCAGTGGACCCTATGAACACTCGGCTACACAGCTGATGCCTCCCAGACTCTTAACTAACAAGACTTGAAGCACCTACATCACCGGATTCCTGCCGTAAACTCTGGACCTTTGCACAGGACGCGCCGGAGTGGCTTAACGCCCTTCTCCATAATCTAGCACCAGTTAGCCTCGAACAAGGTGCATCTCCTGGCTAGCAAACAAAATTACTCCAGCCACAATACCTCTTTTGCAAATTGGCTTGGACCCTTTGTCAACACGGAGCCCCGCCCATCCATCGTGACTGGTCTGCCGTTGTAATTTTGTCTGTAATTCCGTCCTTTGCAGGACATCGGTGACGCCCTTGTCCCGAAGCTAGCATCAGTAAGCCTCGAGCCAGGCACATCTCCCGGCTAGCGTAGTGACGACTACCTAACGGCTTCCCTGTTTCATACAATTGAAGTCGGAAGTTTACATACAGTTAGGTTGGAGTCATTAAAACTAGTTTTTCAACCACTCCACAAATTTCTCGTTAACAAACTATAGTTTTGGCCAGTCGGATAGGACATCTACTTTGTGCATGACACAAGGAATTTTTCCAACAATTATTTACAGATTATTTCACTTATAATTCCCTGGGTCACAATTCCAGTGGGTCAGAAGTTTACACACACTGACTGTGCCTTTAAACAGCTTGGAAAATTCCAGAAAATTACGTCATGGCTTTAGAAGCTTCTGATAGGCTAATTGACATCATTTGAGTCAATTGGAAGTGTACCTGTGGATGTTTTTCATGGCCTACCTTCAAACTCAGTGCCTCTTTGCTTGACATCATGGGAAAATCAAAAGAAATCAGCCAAAAATTGTAGACCACAAGTCTGGCTCATGCTTGGGAGCAATTTCCAAATGCCTGAAGGTACCACGTTCATCTGTACAAACAATAGTACGCAAGTATAAACACCATGGGACCATGCAGCCGTCATTCCGCTCAGGAAGGAGACACGTTCTATCTCCTAGAGTTGAACGTACTTTGGTGCGCAACGTGCAAATCAATCCCAGAACAACAGCAAAGGACCTTGTGAAGATGCTGGAGAAAACAGGTACAAAAGTATCTATATCCACAGTAAAATGAGTCCTATGTCGACATAACCTGAAAGGCCGCTCAGCAAGGAAGACGCCATTGCTCCAAAACCGCCATAAAAAAAGCCAGACCTCGGCTTGCAACTGCACATGGGGACAAAGACCATACTTTTTGGAAAAATGTCCTCTGGTCTGATGAAACAAAAATAGAACTGTGTGGCCATAATGACCATTGTGATGTTTGGAGGAGAAAGGGGGATGCATGCAAGCCGAAGAACACCATCCCAACCGTGAAGCATGGGGGTGGCAGCATCATGTTGTGGGAGTGCTTTGCTGCAGGAGGGACTGGTGCACTTCACAAAAAAGATGACATCACGAGAAAGAAAGAATATGTGGATATATTGAAGCAACATCTCAAGACATCAGTCAGGAAGTTAAAGCATGGTCACAAATGGGTCTTCCAAATGGACAATGACCCCAAGCATACTTCCAAAGTTGTGGCAAAATGGCTTAAGGACAACAAAGTCCAGGTATTGGAGTGGCCATCACAAAGCCCTGACCTCAATCCAAAAGAAAATTTGTGGACAGAACTGAAAAAGCGTGTGAGAGCAAGGAAGCCTACAAACCTGACTCAGTTACACCAGCTCTGTCAGGGGGAATGGGCCAAAATTCACCCAACTTATTGTGGGAAGCTTGTGGAAGGCTACCTGAAACGTTTGACCCAAGTTAAACCATTTAAAGGCAATGCTACCAAATACTAATTAAGTGTATATAACCTTCTGACCCACTGGGAATGTGATGAAAGAAATAAAACTGAAATAAATCATTGTCTCTACTATTATTCTGACATTTCACATTCTTAAAATAAAGTGGTATTCCTAACTGACCTAAGACAAGGAATTTTTACGAGGATTAAATGTCAGGAATTGTGAATAACTGAGTTTAAATGTATTTGGCTAAGGTGTATGTAAACTTCCTACTTCAACTGTATATTGCTGTTCACTGACCCTATGATCACTTGGCTACGTAGCTGATGCCTGCTGGACTGTTCATTAATCACGGTACTCCATTTTGTCTATCTGTCGGCACCAGCCTCAATCTCAGGCCCTGTGTGTAGTTAACTGACCCTCTCTGCCCATTCATCGCCATTTTACCTGTTGTTGTTGTCTTACACGTTGTTGTCTTAGCTTGCTCTCCCAATCAACACCTGTGATTGCTTTATGCCTCACTTTATGTCTCTCTCTAATGTAAATATGTCTTGTATACTGTTTAGGGTAGTTATCATTGTTTTATTTTACTGCAGAGCCCCTCGGCCCACTCAACATGCCTCAGAGAGCTCTTTTGTCCCACCTCCCACACATGCGGTGACCTCACCTATCATGACTAGTGCCTCCAGAGGTGCAACCTCTCTTATCGTCACTCAATGCCTAGGTTTACCTCCACTGTACCCGCACGCTACCATACCCCTGTCTGTACATTATGCCTTGAATCTATCCTACCACGCCCAGAAATCTGCCCCTTTTATTCTCTGTTCACAATGCACTAGATGTCCAGTTCTGATAGTCTTTAGCCGTACCCTCATCCTACTCCTCTGTTCCTCGGGTGATGTAGAGGTTAACCCAGGCCCTGTGTGTTCCCAGGCGCTCTCATTTGTTGACTTCTGTAACCGTAAAAGCCTTGGTTTCATGCATGTTAACATCAGAAGCCCCCTCCCTAAGTTTGTTTTACTCACTGCTTTAGCAACCTTGATGTCCTTGCCGTGTCTGAATCCTGGCTTTGGAAGGCCACCAAAAATTCTGAAATTTCCATCCCCAACTACAACATTTCCCATCAAGATAGAACTGCCAAAGGGGGAGGAGTTGCAATCTACTGCAGAGATGGCCTGCAGAGTTCTGTCATACTTTCCAGGTCCATGCCCAAACAATTCGAGCTTCTAATTTAAAAAATGAATCTCTCCAGAAATAAGTCTCTCACTGTTGCCACATGTTATAGACCCCCCTCTGCTCCCAGCTGTGCCCTGGACACCATATGTGAATCGATTGCCCCCCCATCTATCTTCAGAGTTTGTTCAGTTAGGTGACCTAAACTGGGATATGCTTAACACCCGGCCGTCCTATAATCAAAGCTAGATAACCTCAATCTCACACAAATGATCAAGGAACCCACCAGGCACAACCCTAAATCCGTAAACATGTGGACCCTCAAAGATGATATCCTGACCAACTTGCCCTCCAAATACACCTCTGCTGTTTTCAATTAGGATCTCAGCGATCACTGCCTCATTGCCTGCATCCGTTATGGGTTCGCGGTCAAACGACCACCCCTCATCACTGTCACACTCTCCCTAAAACACTTCTGCAAGCAGGCCTTTCTAATAGACCTGGCCTGGGTATCCTGGAAGGATATTGATCTCATTTCATCAGTAGAGGATGCCTGGTTGTTCTTTAAAAGTAATTTCCTCACCATCTTAAATAAGCATGCCCCTTTCAAAAACTTTTAAAAAAACTAAGAACAGATATAACCCTTGGGTCACTCCAGACCTGGAGGCGATTGACCAGCTCAAAAATATCCTGTGGCGTCCTGCACTAGCATTGAATAGTCTCTGCGATATGCAATTTTTCAGAGAAGTCGGGAACCAATACACACAGTCAGTTAGGAAAGCAAAGGCTAGCTTTTTCAAACAGAAATCTGCATCCTGTAGCTCTAACTCCAAAACGTTTTGGGACACTGTAAAGTCTATGGAGAATAAGAGCACCTCCTCCCAGCTGCCCACTGCACTGAGGCTAGGAAACACTGTCACCACCGATAAATCCACGATAATCGAGAATTTCAATAAGCTTATCTCTACGGTTGCCCATGTTTTCCTCCTGTCTACCCCAACCCTGGCCAACAGCTCCACACCCACCGCAGATACTTGCCAAAGCCTCCCCAGCTTCTCCTTCCAGATAGCTGATGTTCTGAAGGAGCTGCAAAACCTGGACCCGTACAAATCAGCTGGGCTAGACAATCTGGACCCTCTCTTTCTAAAATTATCCGCAGCCATTTTTACAACCCCTATTACTACTCTGTTCAACCTCTCTTTCATATCGTCCAAGATTCCTAAAGATTGGAAAGCATTCTGTATACATTTGGCCCTTCTTTGGACACTGTGTTAACAAACCTCCAAACGAGCGTCAATGCCATACAACACTCCTTCTGTGACCACCAACTGCTCTTAAACGCAAGTAAAACTAAATGCATGCTCTTCCACCGATCGCTGCCCGCACCCGCCCGCCCGACTCGCATCACTACTCTGGACAGTTCTGACATAGAATATGTGGACAACTTCGAATAACTAGGTGTCTGGTTAGACTGTAGACTCTCCTTCCAGACTCATATTAAGCATCTCCATACCAAAATTAAGAATCTAGAATCGGCTTCTTATTTCACAACAATGCTTCACTCACGCTGCCTAACATACCCTCGTAAAACTGACTATCCTACCGATCCTTGACTTCAGCGATGTCATATACAAAATAGCCTCCAACACTCTACTCAGCAAACTGGATGAAGTCTATGACAGTGCCATCCATTTTGTTACCAAAGCCGAATATACCACCCACCACTGCGACCTGTATGCTCTCGTCGGCTGGCCCTGGCTACATATTCGTTGCCAAACCCACTGGCTCCAGGTCATCTATAAGTCTTTGCTAGGTAAGCTCCTCCTTAACTCAGCTCACTGGTCAGCATAGCAACACCCACCTGTAGCACGCGCTCCAGCAGGCATATCTCACTGGTCATCCCCAAAGCCAAAACTTACTTTGGCCGCCTTTCCTTCCAGGTCTCTGCTGCTAATGACTGGAAAGAATTGCATAAATCGCTGAAGCTGGAGTCTTATATCTCCCTCACTAACTTTAAGCATCAGCTATCTGAGCAGCTTACCGATCGCTGCAGCTGAACACAGCCCATCTGTAAACAGTCCATCTAACTGCCTCTCATCCCCATGTTTTTATTGACTTTTTTTGCTCTTTTGAACACCAGTATTTCTACTTGCACATCATCATCTATCACTCCAGTGATATGTGGGAAGAGATGGACTACATCTAGCCATCTAACTCTACACCAGAGAACACACACAGGAGAGAAACCTTATAGCTGTAGTCAATGTGGGAAGAGTTTTGCTGCACTAGAAGCTAGTGGGTTTTAGGAATAAGTTTTTTTTCTTCCTAGTTTTAATTGTTGACAGTAGACACCGTGTTTATATTGGTGAAGCATTGTTGTTGATTATTATGTGAAATGGAAATTGTTTTCTGTTGGTGGTGAGCAATCTTGTCCAACAAAAATAATGGATATATTGTTGTCTTAAGGGGGAAGGTGTTACAGGCTTTGGTTTTTCCATTTATGTTTTGAGGTTGGACTTTCGCACGTACAGCTCGTTAGCACGTACAGCTCATTAGCATATAGGGTGCACTGATTGGTGTCTCCTCATTAGTCAGTATGTGTTACACCTGACCTGGTCCAGGTTCTATTTAAGAGTGTCTGGCCCAGTGCTCCAGTTGTCTGATAGATGTGGAGTCAACACCTTTAGTTGCGCCACCTTTCTGGTTAAAGATGTTTTCATTTCAGGTTGAAGCTTCTTTCTGAAGAGAGCTTATTTTTAAATTTTTTAATGGGGGAAGGAGTAGAGGGGGGACAGATGCCTCAGGGGGGAAGGAGTCAAGGGAACCCGAATGAGAAGGGGGACAGCCTGCCAGGCTTCCTCGAGGTCGAAATGAGGGATTTGGTGGAGGAGTTAGCGGGGATGGGTTACTGGTCGGAAGAGCCACGTGGCAGGCGTTGTGTCTCCCCGCTACCTCCTTCACCAAAGAAGAAAGGGATAAAGAGGGGGAGCTTGGCAGGAAGTGAGAGGGAGGGGGTGTGGAGGGGAGGGGGGCTAAGAGAGTGGCGAGCCCAAGGGGGGGTAATTTGTCCTCCCGGTTTGCCTCAGCCCCTTGCATTTTAGTGGATGACTCCAGTGAGGGGTCGGTGGGCTGTTTGCTAGAGGGATCCCAACTCCTGTTTGGGGAGATGGGGTCCCCTACATGCAGCCCCGAGGCAAACAGGGAGGGGGGGGGGATGGTGGGTGGGGAGGGAAGACCCAACACACTGCCTGGGTCATGGGTTGGGATGGAGGACGGGGGGCGTCAGGAGAGGAGAGGACGTACCCGCCGGTGGAGATGGACCAGGGGAGCATCGGGTGAGTCTCCTGGTTTTTCTTTGGGTTTTGGGTTTTTTATTTGTTGTAAATAATTAAATGAATAGTTCTGTTTCTTTTTTTAGTCTAAATGTTAGGGGTTAAGGGATAATGTTAAAAGGAGGGCGTTTTTTTTGTTATTTAGAGGGTGTGGGGTTTGATTTCTGTTTTTTACAGGAGGTTCACCTGAGGGATGGTGGGGATGTGTGTAGATTTAAGAGGGAGTGGGATAAGGGGGAATCTTTTTGGGGCATAGGAGGGGTGCACTCAACAGGAGTAGGGATTTTGTGTGGGCATAGAGAGGTTAAAATAGAGAACACTTTTGTAATAATGCAGGGTAGAGTTTTGGGGATAGATGTTAAGTTTAGAGAAGCTAGATATAGGTTAATTGGGGTGTATGGGCCACAGGTGGCGGCAGACAGGAGGGAGATGGTGGACTGTCTGGCGCCCCTGTGTGTTACAAACAGGCACTTGGTGACAGGAGGAGACTTTAATATAGATTTAGGGGTAGGCGGTGATAGCAGTGCAGGTGCCATCTCTGGGCTAATGGCTTGCCATGGTCTGGTTGATGGTGGCCTGCACACTACTCCGGCAATGGTCGGTCCTACATGGCGCAACTCCAGGGGGTTGTGCGGAGGCTCGACTCCATTTTTGTATCCAGGTCTTTGGGTCAGTTGTCTGGGCGGCTGTTGCCTGTTTTCTTCACGGATCACGACGGGGTGTTCCTGCAGGTGGGGTCGCCAGTCTGCCTCTTCGGTAGGGGGTACTGGAAGTTAGATCGGGATATACTGGAGGAGCAGGCTTTCGTTGACGCATTTTTTGTTTCTTTCGGAGGCTTGACGGCCTCCGGTCCATGTGCGAGGGGGTGTTAGAGTGGTGGGATTTAGTCAAGGGGAGGATAAAGGCTTTTATAATAGGATATTGTAGAAGGAAAAAAAGGGAGGAAAAGGAGGGAGGTGGATCGTATCCAAAGGTTAATTGAACTCGAGTACGAGGCAGGCAACCTCGGCGGGTCGATTGACTGGGAGAGATTCGCAGCCCTAAAGGCGCAGCTCAGGGAGCTGCAGGAGCAGAAGGCTCGAGCTTTCCTGGAGCGTGCGCATAGTGGCTTTCTAGAACATAATGAGACTTGTTCCGCTATGTTCTTTAAGTCGGTTAGGGCCAGACAGAGTAGGAAGGTAATGCAGGGAGTTAGGGAAGAAAATGGTAGTATAGTAAGTAAACCAGAGGAAATGGTCAGGGTGACAACTGATCATTTCCAAGGTTTATTTAAGGAAAGGGAAATAGATGTAGAGCAGGGAAACGTGTTTTTAGAACACTTGTCCCGGCGGTTGCCAGAGGACATTAGAGACGTGATGGAGGCCCAGATCTCACTAGAAGAGGTTGAGAGCGCTCTTAGGAGGATGGGAAAAGGGAAGGTGCCTGGGATGGATGGGCTGCCTGCTGAGTTTTACCTCAAGTTTTGGGGTATACTTGGACCAGTGGTTCTCGAAGTCTTGAAGGCCATCCTTGAGACGGGGGTCCCAGGGGGATCAATGGCTGTTGGTGTGCTGTCACTTCTTTATAAGAAGGGGGAAGCAACTGACCTTGGCAACTGGCGGCCATTGATCATGCTGTGCGTAGATTACAAGATTCTTGCAAAGGTTTTAGCAGACCGGTTGCACACAGCCCTTCCCTACGTCGCCCACGAGGATCAGACGTGCGGGGTAGAGGGCCGCTCTATAAGATGGAACCTACAGTTGATCAGGGATTCCATCGCTTGGGTTGAAGATAGAGGGCTGCCTTTAATGGTAGCAGCGCTAGATCAGGTGAAAGCTTTTGATCGCGTGAATAGATCTTTTCTATTCAGGGTGTTAGGTAGATTAGGATTTGGGGAGAAGTTTATAGGATGGATCCGTACTTTATATGTCGGAGCGGGGTGTCGAGTTAGTGTAAATAGTCACTTAGGTGACGTTTTTGACCTCTCGTCTGGGGTCAGGCAGGGATGCCCACTCTCGGCTCTCCTCTTCGTTCTGTACATGGAGCCTCTGGGGGCTGCCATTAGGGCAGACACAGGGGTGGAAGGCTTGTTGATCCCTGGAAGCGGTGGGCTGCGTGTTAAGATGACGCAGTACGCCGACGACACTTCCTTGCTGTTGTGCAAAGACTCGTGCCTGACAAGGTCCCTTGCCATCTTTGGGGATTTCACCCGAGCGTCAGGAGCAGTTCTGAACCATGCAAAGTCTTCCGTCAAGTTTTTCGGAAGATGGCGCGGTAGAACGGATGTGCCTGGGGGGTTATCTCTCTGTGAAGTGGCCCTGAGGATTCTCGGGGTTCATTTTGAGACCTCCGGCTCAGCGACGCTAAACTGGAACATGCGTATCGCAGTGGTACAGAGGAAGCTAGCAATGTGGAAGGCTAGGTATTTGTCTTTTATGGGCAAAGTCCTGGTCCTGAAGGTGGATGTGTTGCCGTCTCTTTTGTATTTGGCATACATCTACCCATTGCCGGCTTGTCTGAGGAGGCCTCTAGTGAGGCTTGTGTTTCAGTTTATGTGGAGTGGCAGGTGCGAGTGGGTCGCCAGGGCACGCATGATCTGTCCCATTGGGGAGGGAGGTAGGGGGGTACCACATTTCCCCCTCAAGCTGGACGCCATTTTTGTTTCTTTCTTGTTGACGGAGCTTGCTCATCCGGTTATACACCCGTCCGGTTACCTCCTGCGGGTGTTCTTCTCGTATAAGGCGAGAAGCGTAATGGTGTGGTCTAACGCGGGTCCTCGGGCGGAACAGCTGCCGTGGCACTTTGGCCATGCGGCCAAGTGGCTGCGTGCGCACCCCGAGGTTGAAGTTGCCCGAGTAGGTTTAGACCACAGGCACCTGTACGAGGAGGTCAGGCAGGCAGGGAGTCCTGCGCCTGTAGCGGGCATCTCGTCAGTGGTCTGGGAGGGAGTGCAGGCGCGGGGCCTGGACAACAGGCTCAAGGACCTGAATTGGTTGGGCCTCCATAAGTGCTTGCCGGTACGTGCCATCTTGTACCGGTATAGTTTGGTGCAATCCCCCACCTGTCCAAGATCCTCTTGTGGCAGGGAGGAGACTGTGCGCCATGCCTTCTGGGACTGTGCCTTTGCCGGACTAGTCTGGGCTAGGGCACGGGTGATGCTAGGTGTGGTTAGGAGTGATTTTGTTTTGACATGGGCTAGGCTAGAGAGAGGCGTAGGGAGAGCAAAGGGAACGGATAGGGACAGGTTTCTGCTCTGGCTTCTCATGAGTCTCTTTAAAAAGGGATTGTGGGAAGCCAGGCAGAATTTAGTCAAGACAGGGAGAGATTGGGGGGTGGAAGGGATAGTGAGAAGGGTGGAAGGTGATTTGAGGGGGAAGATGAAGAGGGAGGAGAGGAAGTGGGGGAAGCATGCGGCACGGGAGAGGTGGAAAAGGGGTTTAGGGCTGGGAGTGTTAGAGTGAGTTTGGTAAGGGGATAGATTAGGGAAGGGGAGATAGGGAAAGGGTTAGGTATTGGTTAGGTATGACGGGGAGGGACGATGCTCCCCTGAGGTTTGTTTTTGTTTGATGTTTTTGTAAATAGAATTAATTAAGAATGAATGAGAATTATGATTTTGTAATAGTATGAATGGTATTGATTGTAATAAATTATTTTAACCACCACCTTTTTGGTTTGCTTCCTGTCTTTAAGTTTGTTGTGGGTTTTTCTATTGTTTGTCGCTTCTTGGGTAGATTTAGTGGGTCTCATGGTGGGTGTCTTTTAGGTCCCAGTTGTTGTTACTAGTCAACTTTCAGTGGACATCCCCATAGTGTCTTTCAGAACCCCTCCTAAAACCTGTTTAGTTGTGGTTGTCAGTGACTCGTTGTTAGTTGCCTCTTCTGTTTGAGGGACATTTTTGGTTTTCTTGCTGGAGAATGTAACATCAAACAATGGAGTAAGACCAGATATTTTGGGTTGGGTATTGCAGTGAATTGTTAATATTTTAATCAATGGCATTTACTTAGAATGCTCATTAGTCTTTCAGTTTAGTTTTTTTATCCTCTTATGTTTGTTTATTAAATATTTGTTTATTTTCATAGTTTTTTCCTGTGAAGCCATTGTGTTGCATCCATGTCTGAAATGTGCTGTATAAATAACGCTTGATTTGATTTGATCATATTGCAAAACAAATTAACCCAATGACTGACCAATCAACAGACTCTTGCGAGACCAATGAACAAATATGTGCCAAAGCAACACATATCTTGGTCCATCTTAGTGTAATTTCAGTATATCTTCCACTATGGTCTGTATGTATGTTTAGTATCACTTTTCAACCACCCAGTTCATTTGTTGAAGATGAAAATGTTGAAATCAACAATATGTTAAAGGATTCAACTACTGGAAACTGAAACTAACAAATGGATCGAACAGATCAATCCCACTTTTCCAGCCTGCTGAGGGTGTGTTGGAGTGGTAAACACCACCCCCGGCTCTACCAGGGGCTTGAGGTGGTCTCCCGCAGCTCTGCTTATGTCATGTTCTGTGGCCTTGCCATTCCATTTCTTGACTGCCCCTGCAACACAGAAATAAATATATTTAGTCATATTATATAAAATACTCTTAAGTTATGGATATGGAGCATCTATGGCCTCAGTTACACCTGGCACCTAAATGTGACTTCTGTCATCCGATCACTCCAAGCTGCATTAGGTTCAGATCTACCAGGATGGGCCTTTGACATAGTCTGGATGCAGTCAGGCCACCAAATAAGCATAAGCAATGTAAAGAGATGTGGGGAAAAGTTCATTCTACACAAATTACCTTCATAATACCAAAGAACAAATGTGTGTGCCTGAGGGGAAATTAACTTTCATACAGCCAAAACAGGTGAGAAATTACACCAATATCAGTAGACAATTTGCACTAATGTGAATAAACATAGATAATGGAACTTATACCCTTGTGCTGACATACATATTTACCATCTAAACCATGTGTGACTTCTCACCTCTCTGGCTGCAGAAGTGTTCTTCCTAACCAGTCCCTCAACAGCTCTCTGACCGAGCTCCACCCTCACTGGGTCTTCAGAGGAGAGGAAGGCTGAGGAGGGATGGAAGGATGAATGGATCAGTCAGTCAATAAAGTGTAGAGCTGCCGTCTATGCTGTCTGACAAAATCACTATTTTAGTAGTTCATTAAAGTAAATAAATCAAATCAAATCAAATTTTATTTGTCACATACACATGGTTAGCAGATGTTAATGCGAGTGTAGCGAAATGCTTGTGCTTCTAGTTCCGACAATGCAGTAATAACCAACAAGTAATCTAACCAACAATTCCAAAACTACTGTCTTATACACACAAGTGTAAGGGGATAAAGAATATGTACATAAAGATATATGAATGAGTGATGGTACAGAGTGGCGTAGGCAAGATACAGTAGATGGTATCGAGTACAGTATATACATATGAGATGAGTATGTAAACAAAGTGGCATAGTTAAAGTGGTTAGTGATACATGTATTACATAAAGATGCAGTAGATGATATAGAGTACAGTATATACGTATACATATGAGATGAATAATGTAGGGTATGTAAACATTATATTAGGTAGCATTGTTTAAAGTGGCTAGTGATATAATTTACATCATTTCCCATCAATTCCCATTATTAAAGTGGCTGGAGTTGAGTCAGTGTGTTGGCAGCAGCCACTCAATGTTAGTGGTGGCTGTTTAATAGTCTGATGGCCTTGAGATAGAAGTTGTTTTTCAGTCTCTCGGTCCCAGCTTTGATGCACCTGTAATGACCTCGCCTTCTGGATGATAGCGGGGTGAACAGGCAGTGGCTTGGGTGGTTGTTGTCCTTGATGATCTTCCTGTAACATCGGGTGGTGTAGGTGTCCTGGAGGGCAGGTAGTTTGCCCCCGGTGATGCATTGTGCAGACCTCACTACCCTCTGGAGAGCCTTACGGTTGTGGGCGGAGCAGTTGCCGTACCAGGCGGTGATATAGCCCGCCAGGATGCTCTGTAGATTGTGCATCTGTAGAAGTTTGTGCATCTTCACGATGCTGTCTGTGTGGGTGGACCAATTCAGTTTGTCTGTGATGTGTATGCCGAGGAACTTAAAACTTGCTACCCTCTCCACTACTGTTCCATCGATGTGGATAGGGGGGTGTTCCCTCTGCTGTTTCCTGAAGTCCACAATCATCTCCTTAGTTTTGTTGACGTTGAGTGTGAGGTTATTTTCCTGACACCACACTCTGAGGGCCCTCACCTCCTCCCTGTAGGCCGTCTCGTCATTGTTGTGTCGTCCGCAAACTTGATGATTGAGTTGGAGGCGTGCGTGGCCACGCAGTCGTGGGTAAACAGGGAGTGCAGGAGAGGGCTCAGAACGCACCCTTGCGGGGCCCCAGTGTTGAGGATCAGCGGGGTGGAGATGTTGTTACCTACCCTCACCACCTGGGGGCGGCCCATCAGGAAGTCCAGTACCCAGGGTCTCGAGCTTGATGACGAGTTTGGAGGGTACTATGGTATTAGTATTAGCTAGTGTTATATATAAGGTGTAGGGTATTAGTTATATGGTATAGGGTATTATTATTAGCTATAGGGTGTAGGGTGTTAATATTACCTATAAGGTGTAGGGTATTAGTATTAGCTATTGGGTGTAGGCTATTAATATTAGCTATTTTTGTATTTATTTTACCTTTATTTAACTAGGGAAGTCAGTTAAGAACCAATTATTATTTTTAAATTACGGCCTGGGAACAGTGGGTTAACTGCCTGTTCAGGGGCAGAACGACAGATTTGTACCTTGTCAGCTCGGGGGTTTGCAACCTTCCGACTTGCAACCTTCCGATTACTAGTCCAACACTCTAACCAGTAGGCTACCCTGCCACCCCTATATGGTGTAGGGTATTAGTATTAGCTATAGGGTGTATGGTATTAGCTATATGGTGTAGGATATTAGTTATATGGTGTAGGGTATTAGTATTTGCTATAAGGTGTAGGGTATTAGGATTAGCTATAAGGTGTAGGGTATTAGTATTAGCTATAAGGTGTAGGGTATTAGTATTAGCTATAGGGTGTAGGCTATTAGTATTAGTATTAGCTATAGTGTGTAGGGTATTAGTATTAGCTATAGGGTGTAGGCGATTAGTATTAGCTATAGGGTGTAGGCTATTAGGTATTAGTATTAGCTATAGGGTTCAGGGTATTAGAATTTGTATTAGCTATAGGGTGTATGCTATTAGGTATTAGTATTAGCTATAGGGTGTAGGGTATTAGTATTAGGTATAGGGTGTATGCAATTAGGTATTAGTGTTAGCTATAGGGTGTAGGCTATTAGCTATAGGGTGTGGTGTATTAGGTATTAGTATTAGCTATAGGGTGCAGGGTATTAGTATTAGCTGTAGGGTGTAGGCTATTAGGCATTGGTATTAGCTATAGGGTGTAGGGTATTAGCTATAGGGTGTAGGGTATTAGTTTTAGCTGTTGGGTGTAGGCTATTAGGTATTAGTATTAGCTATAGGGTGTAGGCTATTAGCTATTAGTATTAGCTATAGGGTGTAGGGTATTAGTATTAGTTATAGAGTGTAGGCTATTAGGTATTAGTATTAGCTATAGGGAGTAGGGTATTAGCTATATGTTGTGGGGTATTAGTATTAGCTATAAGGTGTAGGGTGTTAGTATTAGTTATAGGGTGTATGCTATTAGTTATTAGTATTAGCTATAGGGTGTAGGGTATTAGTATTAGCTATAGGGTGTAGGCAATTAGGTATTAGTGTTAGCTATAGGGTGTAGGATATTAGCTATAGGGTGTGGGGTATTAGGTATTAGTATTAGCTATAGGGTGCAGGGTATTAGTATTAGCTGTAGGGTGTATGCTATTAGGTATTAGTATTAGCTATCGGGTGTAGGCTATTAGGTATTAGTATTAGCTATAGGGTGTAGGCTATTAGGTATTAGTATTAGCTATAGGGTGTAGGGTATTAGTATTAGTTATAGGGTGTAGGCTATTAGGTATTAGTATTAGCTATAGGGTGTAAGTTATTAGCTATTGGTTGTGGGATATTAGTTTTAGCTATAAGGTGGAGGGTATTAGTATTAGTTATAGGGTGTACGCTATAAGGTATTAGTATTAGCTATAGGGTGCAGGGTATTAGTATTAGTTATAGGGTGTAGGCTATTAGGTATTAGTATTAGCTATGGGGTGTAGGCTATTAGCTATAGGGCATGGGGTATTAAGTATTAGTATTAGCTATCGGGTGTAGGCTATTAGGTATTAGTATTAGCTATAGGGTGTAGGCAATTAGGTATTAGTGTTAGCTATAGGGTGTAGGATATTAGCTATAGGGTGTGGGGTATTAAGTATTATTATTAGCTATAGGGTGCAGGGTATTAGTATTAGCTGTAGGGTGTAGGCTATTAGGTATTAGTATTAGCTATAGGGTGTAGGCTATTAGGTATTAGTATTAGCTATAGGGTGTAGGGTATTAGTATTAGTTATAGGGTGTAGGCTATTAGGTATTAGTATTAGCTATAGGGTGTAGGTTATTAGCTATTGGTTGTGGGATATTAGTTTTAGCTATAAGGTGGAGGGTATTAGTATTAGTTATAGGGTGTACGCTATAAGGTATTACTATTAGCTATAGGGTGCAGGGTATTAGTATTAGTTATAGGGTGTAGGCTATTAGGTATTAGTATTAGCTATAGGGTGTAGGGTATTAGTATTAGCTATAGGGTGTAGGCGATTAGTATTAGCTATAGGGTGTAGGCTATTAGATATTAGTATTAGCTATAGGGTTCAGGGTATTAGAATTTGTATTAGCTATAGGGTGTATGCTATTAGGTATTAGTATTAGCTATAGGGTGTAGGGTATTAGTATTAGGTATAGGGTGTATGCAATTAGGTATTAGTGTTAGCTATAGGGTGTAGGCTATTAGCTATAGGGTGTGGTGTATTAGGTATTAGTATTAGCTATAGGGTGCAGGGTATTAGTATTAGCTGTAGGGTGTAGGCTATTAGGCATTGGTATTAGCTATAGGGTGTAGGGTATTAGCTATAGGGTGTAGGGTATTAGTTTTAGCTGTTGGGTGTAGGCTATTAGGTATTAGTATTATTAGCTATAGGGTGTAGGCTATTAGCTATTAGTATTAGCTATAGGGTGTAGGGTATTAGTATTAGTTATAGAGTGTAGGCTATTAGGTATTAGTATTAGCTATAGGGAGTAGGGTATTAGCTATATGTTGTGGGGTATTAGTATTAGCTATAAGGTGTAGGGTGTTAGTATTAGTTATAGGGTGTACGCTATTAGTTATTAGTATTAGCTATAGGGTGTAGGGTATTATGGGGTGTATTAGCTATAGGGTGTAGGCAATTAGGTATTAGTGTTAGCTATAGGGTGTAGGATATTAGCTATAGGGTGTGGGGTATTAAGTATTATTATTAGCTATAGGGTGCAGGGTATTAGTATTAGCTGTAGGGTGTAGGCTATTAGGTATTAGTATTAGCTATAGGGTGTAGGCTATTAGGTATTAGTATTAGCTATAGGGTGTAGGGTATTAGTATTAGTTATAGGGTGTAGGCTATTAGGTATTAGTATTAGCTATAGGGTGTAGGTTATTAGCTATTGGTTGTGGGATATTAGTTTTAGCTATAAGGTGGAGGGTATTAGTATTAGTTATAGGGTGTACGCTATAAGGTATTACTATTAGCTATAGGGTGCAGGGTATTAGTATTAGTTATAGGGTGTAGGCTATTAGGTATTAGTATTAGCTATAGGGTGTAGGGTATTAGTATTAGCTATAGGGTGTAGGCGATTAGTATTAGCTATAGGGTGTAGGCTATTAGATATTGGTATTAGCTATAGGGTTCAGGGTATTAGAAGTATGGGGTATTAAGTATTAGTATTAGCTACAGGATAGTGCATTCGTAATGTATTCAGACCCCTTCACTTTTTCCACATTTTGTTACATTTCAGCCTTATTCTAAAATGGAAGTTATTTTGACCCCTCATCAATCTACACACAATACCCCATAATGACATCACAATACCGCATAATGACATACCAAAGTTTTTTTTTTTTTTTTTTTTTTAAACATTTTTTTACATTGATTAACTTAAGTATTCAGACCCTTTACAATGAGATCAGATGCATCCTGATTCCATTGATCATCCTTGAGATTTTTCTACAACTTGATTGGAGTCCACCTGTGGTAAATTCAATTGATTGGACATGATTTGGAAAGGCACACACCTGTCTATATAAGGTCACAGTTGACAGTGCATGTCAGAGCAAAACCAAGCCATGAGGTCAAAGGAATTTTCTGTAGAGCTCCGAGACAGGATTGTGCCGAGGCACAGATCTGGGGAAGGGTACAAAAACATTTCTGCAGCATTGAAGGTCCCCAAGAACACAGTCACCCCCATCATTCTTAAATTTAAGAATTTGGAACCACCAAGACTTCCTAGAGCTGGCCGCCCAGCCAAACTGAGAAATCGGGGGAGAATGGCCTTGGTTAGGGAGGTGACCAAGAACCCAATGGTCACTCTGACAGAGTTCCAGAGTTCCTTTGTGGAGATGGGAGAACCTTACAGAAGGACAACCATCTCTCCAGCACTCCACCAATCAGGCCTTTATGGTAGAGTGGCCAGACGGAGGCCACTTTTGATGAAAACCTACTCCATAGCACTGAAGACCTCAGACTGGGGCGAAGGTTCACCTTCCAACAGAACAACACCCGTAAGCCCACAGCCAAGACAACACAGGAGTGGCTTTGGGACAAGTCTCTAAATAACCTTGTGTGGCCCAGCCAGAGCCCGGACATGAACCCTATCTAACATCTCTGGAGAGACCTGAAAATAGCTGTGAGCAACGCTCCCCTTCCAACCTCGCAGAGCTTGAGAGGATCTGTGGAGAAGAATGGAACAAACTCCCCAAATACAGGTGTGCCAAGCTTGTAACGTCATACCCAAGAAGACTGGAGGCTGTAATCGATGCCAAAGGTGTTTCAACAAAGTACTTTGTAAAGGGTCTGAATACTTATGTAACTGTGATTTTTCAGTTGATTTTAATAAATTAGCAAAAATATGTAACGTTTTTGCTTTGTCGTTATGGGGTATTGTCGATTTGAGTATTTGAAATGTATTTTAAATCATTTTTAGAATAAGGCAAACGTAACACAATGCGGAAAAAGTGGGAAGGAATGTTGTTACACCATGTAGGAGCAGTATAGACCTAGTCTGTTCATTATATACATCTACATGATGTATTGTTACACCATGTAGGAGCAGTATAGACCTAGTCTGTTCATTATATACATCTACATGATGTATTGTTACACCATGTAGGAGCAGTATAGACCTAGTCTGTTCATTATATACATCTACATGATGTATTGTTACACCATGTATGAACAGTATAGACCTAGTCTGTATATTATATACATCTACATGATGTATTGTTACACCTTGTAGGAGCAGTGTAGACCTACATTAGCTAGCTACTTATTTAGGTTTAGTATGACTTATTAAATTAAACTGCCTTAAATGTTCTGTAGTAAACGTCTTTTTATTTGCACTAATCAATCAACACATTCAGGTCTTTGTATGTGTCGATATAATAGTATTATTTAATTAAATCCATTTAAAATAATCTTTGTCTGAAAATTAAAAAAATTATCCTCAACTGCGTTTCCCCTCCAGTCAGCAGACGGCGATGTGCGTCTTTCAGGCGACGCTGCCAGCGTGACGTATAATATAGTGGACGGTTCTTCATAAACAGCTCGTCAACCACCTCGGAAGCTTGCTAACCAACATAGCCGAAAGATTCAAGCTATTTATACGCTTTCGGTGTATATTAGCTACTGTGTTTTAGACAGACTTCTGTGTCTAAACTTGTTAACCTATTTAATTTAATATTACGTTATTTTGTATTAGTCAGCTATAGTAGCTGGCTGGTTTAGTTAGCACTAGCCTAGTCGCTAATGATAGCTAGCTAACATCCCCGACCATGAGTTCACTCAACTACTCTCCTCCTGTTCAAGAAGAGGAGGTCTGCTGGACGGAGAAAGAGGGTCTGTGGCTGAACATTGTTGTGAAAGAGGAGAAGGAAGAGGAGGATGTCACAGTTAAACAAGAAGTAGGGGGTGAGGCTGTTACAGTGAAAGAAGAAGAGAAAAACGTTACAGTGAAAGAAGAGGAAGACGCGTTCAGAGTGAAAGAGGAGGAAGATGTTACAGTAAAAGAAGAGGAGGATGCAGTTTTTGGAGTGAAGGAGGAGGAGGGGGAGATGACTGTCACGTTGAAGGAGGAAGAAGAGGAGGTTGGAGATCTGTTTCACACCAGTAAGTACCGTCTCTGCAGTCGTTGAACCAATATGCAGTAAAAGGGTTCTACACTTTAATGTTGTTCTGTAGGAATGGCTGAAGCTACACTAACGTGTAGAACACTCAGAGTGGACCATCAACAAAACGTCAACAATTGATCAAATGCATCTAATGACATTGCCTGAAATACGGTAGTCCTCAATTTCTCCTATTAGATTAGCCCAATATGTACTCTTAAAGGGGCATTCAGCAGTTGTTACATCCATTTTGGGACTTATACATTAATGATATGTACCCATTGTTTCTTGAAGAAGTCCCTTATAAATGCCTCATGAGCTTAGTTCAACTGTCGTACCCCAAATATAAGCTTTTTTTACTCCAATGTTTATCAGTAAATGTAAAATGTATCATCAACATAATTGATTTAATTGAGTCTCAAGCATTACTAAAAAAAACATTTAACATTTTCATTTAATTCTTTAAAAAAAAAATCTAATTTAGAATAAGTAACGTAATCAAATGTGTAAAAGGGGAAGCGGTCTGAACTTAATGAATGCACTGGGGCCCCAAAATAAAAAACATGGGTCAACCAAGAGTCATCTTTTCTTTCTACAAACCGATTGGTAGAAATGTTATAACGTTTATTTTTCCATATATAGACACACCCCATGTGTTTTAATTAAATCAACTATATGTACTGAACTGGTCTGATGCTTTAAGCACGCTGTTTGATTAAATAATTAAGACACGCAAATGACTCGGGAGCCAGAGATCAAGATAGCCTAACCACCAGAAAAAAAACTCTTCCTCCTCCCGCTGCTGCTGGCCTTCGTAAATTCTGATGTCATGCTCCTAAAGTTTCTGGTAATAGGCTACACCAGCAGTATGCAACCTTTTCCATTCCATCCATCCTTTGGGTTCCTTTTGGCAAACTCCAAGCAGGCTGTCATGTGTCTTTTACTGAGGAGTGTCTTCCGTCTGGCCACTCTACCATGAAGGCCTGATTGTTGGAGTGCTGCAGAGATGGTTATCCTTCTGTAAAGTTTTCCCATCTCCACAGAGGAACTCTGGAGCGCTGTCAGAGTGACCATCAGGTGTTTGGTCACCTCCCTGACCAAGGTCCTTCTCCCCCAATCGCTCAGTTTGGCCGGGTGACCAGCTCTAGGAAGCGTATTCCATTTAAAAATGGAGGTCACTGTGTTCTTGGACTTTCAATGCTGCAGAATTTTTTTGGTACCCTTCCCCAGATCTGTGCCTAGACATAATCCTGTCTTGGAGCTCTACGGACAATTTCATCAACCTCATTTCTTGTTTTTTTTCTCTTGACATGCACTGTCAACTGTTGGATGTTATATTGACTAGTGTATGCCTTCCAAATCATGTCCAATCAATTGAATTTACCACAGGTGGACTCTGAACAAGTTGTAGATACATCTCAAGGATGATTAATGGAAACAAGATGCACCTGAAAGCAATTTTGAATCTCATAGCAAAGGTTCTGAATACGTATGTAAATAAGGTATTTCTGTTTATCTGTTGTCATTATGGGCTATTGATGACACCCCTCTGAAACAAGATAACCATCAGAAAAAAACTCTTCCTTCGCCTACTCCTCCCGCTGCTGCTGGCCTTTGTAAATTCTGATGTTATGCTCCTATAGTTTCTGGTAATAGGCTACACCAGCAGTTGTTATGCTCCTATAGTTTCTGGTAATAGGCTACACCAGCAGTCGTTATGCTCCTATAGTTTCTGGTAATAGGCTACACCAGCAGTCGTTATGCTCCTATAGTTTCTGGTAATAGGCTACACCAGCAGTCATTATGCTCCTATAGTTTCTGGTAATAGGCTACACCAGCAGTCGTTATGCTCCTATAGTTTCTGGTAATAGGCTACACCAGCAGTCGTTATGCTCCTATAGTTTCTGGTAATAGGCTACACCACCAGTCGTTATGCTCCTATAGTTTCTGGTAATAGACTACACCAGCAGTCATTATGCTCCTATAGTTTCTGGTAATAGGCTACACCAGCAGTCGTTATGCTCCTATAGTTTCAGGTAATAGGCTACACCAGCAGTCGTTATGCTCCTATAGTTTCTGGTAATAGGCTACACCAGCAGTCAGCAACCTTTTCCATTTGGTGCCAAGTTATCTGACCATTTCTACTGATCTGGTGCCAGTTATGATTTTCATATTCACATTTTATTGGAACAGTTTCACTTAATTTATAATAGTAATGATAATTATTATAGTCTTTATCTCAACATCATTCTCTGTGGTTAATCTACATTCTATTTAAATGAAAATTATAAAGATTTTTTTTTATTGCCGTTGCTAACTTTCTTTTTAATAAGCTACATAAAGCTCAAAAATGCTAACATTGCAGCCTGCATGTATAAAATATCCTGATAAATAGGTGATCAAATACTTATGTCATGCCATAAAATGCAAATTAATTACTTAAAAATCATACAATGTGATTTTCGGCAGTGTATCAAATACTTGTTCTCCCCACCGTAAGTATTTGATCACCTACCAACCAGTAAAAATTCCGGCTCTCACAGACCTGTTAGTTTTAACAAACAGATCACTGACCATTTTGAATCTCACCGTACCTTCTCTGCTGTGCAATCCGATTTCCGAGCTGGTCACGGGTGCACCTCAGCCACACTCAAGGTAGTAAACAATATCATAACCGGCATCGATAAAAGACAGTACTGTACAGCCGTCTTCATCGATCTGGCCAAAGCTTTCGACTCTGTCAATCACCGCATTCTTATCGGCAGACTCAACAGCCTTGGTTTTTCAAATGACTGACTCGCCTGGTTCACCAACTACTTCTCAGATAGAGTTCTGTATCAAATTGGAGGGCCTGTTGTCCAGACCTCTGGCAGTCTCTTTGGGGGACCACAGGGTTCAATTCTCGGACCGACTCTTTTCTCTGTATATACCAACGATGTTGCTTTTACTGTGGGTTATTCATTGATCCACCTCTACGCAGATGACACCATTCTGTATACATCTGGCCCTTCTTTGGACATAGTGTTAACAAATCTCCAAACAAGCTTCAATGCCATTCAATGCAATACCAAACTCCTGTGGCCACCAACTGGTCTTAAACGCTAGTAGAATTAAATGCTCTTCAACCGATCTGCACCCGCCGCCTGACTGGCGTCACTACTCTGGACGATTCTGACTTAGGTATTTGTTGTTGTCCACATATTCTGATGTGTCTGGTTAGACTGTGTATCTCACTGGTCATCCCCAAAGTCAACACTTTACTTTGGCCGCCTTTCCGTCCAGTTCTCTGCTGCCAATGACTGGAACGAATTGCAAAAATTGCTGAAGTTGGAGATTTATATATCCCTCACTAACTTTAAGCATCAGCTATCTGAGCAGTTTACCGATAGCTGCAGCTGTACACAGCCCATCTGTAAATAGCCTATCCAACTGCCTGCCTCATCTCCATGTTTTTATTAACTTTTTTTGCTCTTTTGCACACCAGTATTTCTACTTGCACATCTATCACTCCAGTTTTAATTTGTAATTACTTCGCTACTATGGCCTTTTTATTGCCTTACCTCCTTACTCCATTTGCACACACTGTATATAGATTTTTCTATTGTGTTATGTGAAATACTTTTTTTAGTAAAAAATAATCGTAACTTTATTGACAACACCCAAATGGACACTGTCATTAACGCGGTTCTTCAATAATTACACCTAATTCATAATACTGTAGCAAACATTATATTAAACAGGACATTCAAACTAGCCTTACAATTATAATCCAAAGTAGTGTGAAATGTACTCATAAGCAACCTGGAAATGGAGGTTACTCCCCTGAGTTTTCCCCCATTCACATTCAGAATACATTGTGAAAAACTCAAATCTTTGCTCACCATTTTTGCTCCAGGCAGATAATAGTACATCCATAACTATCGGTTTCCGCATTAGCAGGGAGGAGTTTTTGCAATCAAATTGCCCTCGTGCTGCAATTTTAGCAAACACAGAAAGTGGCCTATATTGGAGATCAAAAGTCATCTGGCACACTGTTTATAGTTTCAACAACATGAATAACTTATTTCTAGCCTACAATCATTCGATGTTACTACTAATGTGAAAACAAGAGAACATATGACTTTTCTTGCTCATTTTAAGACAATTGTCAAATAATTATAACATTCATTACAGATGTCAATTGTTGTACAACATCATGTCTTCGCTGTTGGCATCAACTTTTACAGTGGATTACCGCTGTTGTGAGCCTTTAATCATCTGTCTGACTTTGTTGTTCACACAGGAGCGATACTTAACTATTGTGGATCCTCTGGGGAGCCTCAACAACCTCATGATGCTGAAGAGGCAGAGAAGAGTCTCTCCGGATCAGAACAACTTAATAAACACCTGCAGAGATCCACAGGGAAGAGAACTCACTGCTGCTCTGACTGTGGGAAGAGATTCACTTCATCAGGCATTAAAATTCATCAGAGAACACACACAGGAGAGAAATCTTATAGCTGTGGTCAATGTGGGAAGAGTTTTGGTCAATCTGGCCATCTGACTCAACACCAGAGAACACACACAGGAGAGAAACCTTATAGCTGTGGTCAATGTGGGAAGAGTTTTGGTCAATCTTGCCATCTGACTCAACACCAGAGAACACACACAGGAGAGAAACCTTACAGCTGTGGTCAATGTGGGAAGAGTTTTACAACATCTGGCTCTCTGACTCTACACCAGAGAACACACACAGGAGAGAAACCTTATAGCTGTGGTCAATGTGGGAAGAGTTTTGGTCGATCTGGAGAGCTGACAGTTCACCAGAGAACACACACAGGAGAGAAACCCTATAGCTGTGATCAATGTGGGAAGAGTTTTGGTCGATCTGGAGAGCTGACAGTTCACCAGAGAACACACACAGGAGAGAAACCTTATAGCTGTGGTCAATGTGGGAAGAGTTTTGGTCAATCTAGCCATCTGACTCTACACCAGAGAACACACACAGGAGAGAAGCCTTACAGCTGTGGCCAATGTGGGAAGACCTTTGGTCAATCTAGCCATCTGACTCTACACCAGAGAACACACACAGGAGAGAAACCTTATAGCTGTGGTCAATGTGGGAAGAGTTTTGGTAGATCTGGCCAGCTGATATCACACCAGAGAACACACACAGGAGAGAAACCTTATAGCTGTGATCAGTGTGACAAGAGATACTCTGATAAAAGATCTCTGATCAAACATCAGACAATGCATACATGAAGGAGTTATTTCATGATATCAATGAATTAATGTCACAATGTAGAATGTTTTGATGTTGTTGGAGTATTTTAAGGAATTTCACAATGTAGAACCCTAAACGCTTGCCCCATTCAATTGATTTCAGTGTGATATGGATATTAGCCTTGGGAAAAATCCAGGCTCTGAATTGAAAGAGTACTATTTATGTGATTTAACAAAAAGTGACCAACACAAAATGAGTTGTGTTACACTTACCGTGTTGGTGACCCACTTGAATCAAAATGCAACACTTCAAAATGTAGCTAGATGTTTTCTACAAGTTGTCCTCTAAACAGTGATGTACACATTATTCCCAGATTCCGTGTGGTTTTTGAGCTGTTAGTTTTAACATCCTCTCTGCACAATTGATTTTGACATGATATCGATGAGTGATGACAAATAAGTGTTGCATTCCATTGTTTAGCGACCTCTAAATTTAAATGCATCACTCCAAAATGTAGCTGACTGTCTTCTGCAGGTTGTCCTCTAAACCAGTGAGGTAAAATATATCTCCCATGTCCAGGTGTTTTGTTTAGTTGTGTTCGTTTCAACATCATGTACATCCTGATTTCCCCCCAAATCGATATCAGTGATTTATACATATTACTTTATGTTCTATATTATGCATACGATACATATTAACAAAGGGGTGTACATTTGGGTTTGATATTTACAATTCATGTAACATTTAGTAATCATAATTATTTATGCAATCAACTGACAATTTTCGGGTATAATTATATTGACGTTGTTGCCCTTCTTTTAGAATATCAGGATTCATTCTCATTTAGAATATCAGGGTTCAGTACATTTGGGGACTGGGCCCCGATCCAACAACATGTCTATCGAGTGAACCCTGAAAAGAGAGAGAAGCTTCGCAGTGAGGTGGAAAGTTACTACGGATATTGTAGGAGTTTCCTCTTGAAATCAGACATGTCCAAGGACAACTTGGATGCTGATTGTCTCAAAGGTGGTCAGTCAAAAAGATTTGTGTTGTGCGTTTAGCCAGTGCGTTACCATGGATCACAATTAATTTTGACTGC
This sequence comes from Oncorhynchus tshawytscha, assembly GCF_018296145.1. Classification (NCBI taxonomy): domain Eukaryota; kingdom Metazoa; phylum Chordata; class Actinopteri; order Salmoniformes; family Salmonidae; genus Oncorhynchus; species Oncorhynchus tshawytscha. The sequence continues at coordinate 3,394,188 of NC_056460.1, read as the reverse complement.
ATGTTTTTCCTGTATTGGAGATGAGTTTTGTTTGGGCTCGTTCCAAGAGGATGAGAGTTCTAGAAGCTAACGTCAACTCACCCCATTCCGTACAAATGTGCGCAACCACGACATTCAAACGAGGCTACAAAGAAAACTAATGCGACTGTGTTGACTGTGAACAACGTTTCTATTCAAGCGTTGATCGACATGGTAATGTCCATCGTGATGTGTCATGTCGTAACGTTCAGCACGCATAAAGCAACTATTTATGTCTTACAATCTCTCTCCACCTGGTGTAGCACTTCTCTCGTTTAAAAACAAGGTATGGACAGTGACGGGGGTAAGGGGGGGATACCTAGTCATATTTTGCGTCGTCACTGCAAGCGATCACGACACTCAAAAAAACTGTTTACTTCTGAAGATCACTTTAGCACTGTCCCCAAACCCGATTCAAATTCGACACAAACCTTCAAATAGGTATGTAATGACACATTATATAAACTCTTTATAGTGTTTTATTTACATTTTAGCGGTGATAAGTTGGACAGATCGAGTGAAAAAAAGCTATTTTCCCACACAACATCTCTCCTTACTATCACGCATTAGTTTCGCTTCCCCACCTGCAATTTAAAATCAAAAAAAGACCAGACAGGGCTCGTTGCCTTCATCAATCATACAGAAACGGGCAGCGTTTAGGTTCATGTCATTTATTTTCTTGAAAAGGGGAGAAAGTGTGCTTTACAATGGTATTGACATTACAATTGATCTGGAAGTATTACGTTTTTGGGGCGCTAAAATGAGGTCAATTGTACGGACCAAGGCCATGTTCAAAAGTGAGTGAGTTTACGTTAGTGAGTTTTAGGAAGACGAGAGTTCTAGAAACAAATTACAACGACAAAAAATATTTAGAATTACATTATTTTTTTGTCAGCCAGGTTTTACAGGCTTTAGTTTTTCCATTCCATGTTTTGAGGTTGGACTTCAGCCGGTCTAGCTCGTGAGCACATAGGACGCAGTGATTGGTGTCACCTCGTTAGTATGTGTTACACCTGTGCTGGCTTGTCCATCTCGTTAGTGGGAAAGTGTTTCACCTGAGCTGGTCCAGGTTCTATTTAATAGTATCTGGCCCAGTGCTCCATTTGTCTTGATAGATGTGACAAATCAACACCTTTAGTTGCTCCACCTTTTTGGTTTATTTGCTTCCTGTTTATAAGTTTGAGGTGGTGGGACGGGTGCGCCATCGTCCGTGAGGAGACGCAAAGTACATCTGGACCGTCGGTTCTGGGGATTGGACTGGCCAACACGGTGCGCTTTTCTTGGCAGGGAAAAGAGATGGAGCCTTGGGGGAGAGAAACCTTCGGGAGGAACATCCTAATGGGGCACCTAAAATTGAAGGTTAAAGATGTTCTATGCCTTCAGGGGAACCCAATGGAGAAGGGGTTTGATGTAACCCTATATTTGGAAGAAAAACACAATGAGATTATGAAGACGGTGACGGAAGGGAAAGAAGAAGGTCCCCTGTGTCATTACACGGTGACCAGCCTGGCAAGAAACAACTTCAGGGTGGTCACCGTAACCATGTACAATCCGCACGTGAAGGACGAAGAAGTGAGGGCCTTTCTGGGGAGGTACATGGACAATGTCTCCTCAGCGAGGTACCTCAGGGACTCCCTGGGTTTCTGGAATGGGAAGAGAGGCTTCCAGGCGTTACTCAGGGAGTCCCCGAAGAGTGTGGATGGCTACCTCCATCCTCCGGCAATGTTCTCCCTGGGGGCTGACAGGGGAACCCTATACTATGCACGTCAGCCCCCGTTCTGCAGGCGTTGTATGGCCTACGGCCATACCCTGGCCTCGTGCAGTAACAAGAAATGTCGTTTTTGTGGGTCGGAAGAGCACGAGGCCAGGGAGTGTGACGAGCCCAAGGCTTGCCACGGGTGTGGCTCCAGAGAACACCTGTGGCGTGATTGCCCGGATCGTCACAGGTCATACGCGTCTGCAGCTGGGGGGGAGCGGGGGATGGGGGGAGGAAAGAAAGGACGCGTGCGGATTGTACGGATGGCACAGGGGAAAAGAAGGCAAGAGAAGAGGATGGAAAGAAGGAAGAAATGAGAAGAAAGAGGCGGGAAGAAGGAAAGAGTGGAAAAGAAGAGGAGAAGGAAAAGAAGGCAGAAGAACGTAAAGCAGCGGTGAAGGGGACAGTGGTGCGAGAAGGAGTGGAAGAGGGAACGGGGACAGTGACAGGGACAGTGACGGAGAAGGAGGGAGGAGTGGAGGTGGGAGGGGAGGGGGTGGGAGGGGGAAGATGGGGGAAGGAGTGGGGGACAGCCTGCCAGGCTTCCTCGAGGTCCAAATGAGGGATTTGGTGGAGGAGTTAGCGGGGATGGGACGTTGTGTCTCCCCGCTACCTCCTTCACCAAAGAAGAAAGGGATGAAGAGGGGGAGCTTGGCAGGAAGTGAGAGGGAGGAGGGTGTGGAGGGGGAGGGGGCTAAGAGAGTGGGGGGGGGGTAATTTGTCCTCCCGGTTTGCCTCAGCCCCTTGCATTTTAGTGGATGACTCCAGTGAGGGGTCGGTGGGCTGTTTGCTAGAGGGATCCCAACTCCTGTTTGAGGAGATGGGGTCCCCTACATGCAGCCCCGAGGCAAACAGGGGAGGGGGATGGTGGGTGGGGAGGGAGGACCCAACACACTGCCTGGGTCATGGGTTGGGAAACAGGAGAGGGAGGGGGATGGTGGGTGGGGAGGGAGGACCCAACACACTGCCTGGGTCATGGGTTGGGATGGAGGACGGGGGGGCGTCAGGGAGAGGAGAGGACGTCCCCGCCGGTGGAGATGGACCAGGGGAGCATCGGGTGAGTCTCCTGTTTTTTTTTTTTTTTTTTTTTTTTTTATTTGTTGTTAATAATTAAATGAATAGTTCTGTTTCTTTTTTAGTCTAAATGTTAGGGGTTAAGGAATAATGTTAAAAGGAGGGCGGTTTTTTGTTATTTAGAGGGTGTGGGGTTTGATTTCTGTTTTTTACAGGAGGTTCACCTGAGGGATGGTGGGGATGTGTGTAGATTTAAGAGGGAGTGGGATAAGGGGGAATCTTTTTGGGGCATAGGAGGGGTGCACTCAACAGGAGTAGGGATTTTGTGTGGGCATAGAGAGGTTAAAATAGAGAACACTTTTGTAATAATGCAGGGTAGAGTTTTGGGGATAGATGTTAAGTTTAGAGAAGCTAGATATAGGTTAATTGGGGTGTATGGGCCACAGGTGGTGGCAGACAGGAGGGAGATGGTGGACTGTCTGGCGCCCCTGTGTGTTACAAACAGGCACTTGGTGATAGGAGGAGACTTTAATATAGATTTAGGGGTAGGCGGTGATAGCAGTGCAGGTGCCATCTCTGGGCTAATGGCTTGCCATGGTCTGGTTGATGGTGGCCTGCACACTACTCCGGCAATGGTCGGTCCTACATGGTGCAACTCCAGGGGGGTTGCGCGGAGGCTTGACTACATTTTTGTATCCAGGTCTTTGGGTCAGTTGTCTGGGCGGCTGTTGCCTGTTTTCTTCACGGATCACGACGGGGTGTTCCTGCAGGTGGGGTCGCCAGTCTGCCTCTTCGGTAGGGGGTACTGGAAGTTAGATCGGGATATACTGGAGGAGCAGGCTTTCGTTGACACATTTTTTTGTTTCTTTCGGAGGCTTGACGGCCTCCGGTCCATGTGCGAGGGGGTGTTAGAGTGGTGGGATTTAGTTAAGGTGAGGATTAGGGCTTTTATAATAGGATATTGTAGAAGGAAAAAAAGGGAGGAAAGGAGGGAGGTGGATCGTATCCAAAGGTTAATTGAACTCGAGTACGAGGCAGGCAACCTCGGCGGGTCGATTGACTGGGAGAGATTCGCAGCCCTAAAGGCGCAGCTCAGGGAGCTGCAGGAGCAGAAGGCTCGAGCTTTCCTGGAGCGTGCGCATAGTGGCTTTCTAGAACATAATGAGACTTGTTCCGCTATGTTCTTTAAGTCGGTTAGGGCCAGACAGAGTAGGAAGGTAATGCATGGAGTTAGGGAAGAAAATGGTAGTATAGTAAGTAAACCAGAGGAAATGGTCAGGGTGACAACTGATCATTTCCAAGGTTTATTTAAGGAAAGGGAAATAGATGTAGAGCAGGGAAACGTGTTTTTAGAACACTTGTCCCGGCGGTTGCCAGAGGACATTAGAGACGTGATGGAGGCCCAGATCTCACTAGAAGAGGTTGAGAGCGCTCTTAGGAGGATGGGAAAGGGAAGGTGCCTGGGATGGATGGGCTGCCGGCTGAGTTTTACCTCAAGTTTTGGGGTATACTTGGACCAGTGGTTCTCGAAGTCTTGAAGGCCATCCTTGAGACGGGGGTCCCGGGGGGATCAATGGCTGTTGGTGTGCTGTCACTTCTTTATAAGAAGGGGGAAGCAACTGACCTTGGCAACTGGCGGCCATTGACCATGCTGTGCGTAGATTACAAGATTCTTGCAAAGGTTTTAGCAGACCGGTTGCGCACAGCCCTTCCCTACGTCGTCCACGAGGATCAGACGTGCGGAGTAGAGGGCCGCTCTATAAGAAGGAACCTACAGTTGATCAGGGATTCCATCGCTTGGGTTGAAGATAGAGGGCTGCCTTTAATGGTAGCAGCGCTAGATCAGGCGAAAGCTTTTGATCGCGTGAATAAATCTGTTCTATTCAGGGTGTTAGGTAGATTAGGATTTGGGGAGAAGTTTATAGGATGGATCCGTACTTTATATGTCGGAGCGGGGTGTCGAGTTAGTGTAAATAGTCACTCAGGTGACGTTTTTGACCTCTCGTCTGGGGTCAGGCAGGGATGCCCACTCTCGGCTCTCCTCTTCGTTCTGTACATGGAGCCTCTGGGGGCTGCCATTAGGGCAGACACAGGGGTGGAAGGCTTGTTGATCCCTGGAAGCGGTGGGCTGCGTGTTAAGATGACGCAGTACGCCGACGACACTTCCTTGCTGTTGTGCAAGGACTCGTGCCTGACAAGGTCCCTTGCCATCTTTGGGGATTTCATCCGAGCGTCGGGAGCAGTTCTGAACCATGCAAAGTCTTCCGTCAAGTTTTTCGGAAGATGGCGCGGTAGAACGGATGTGCCTGGGGGGTTATCTCTCTGTGAAGGGGACCTGAGGATTCTCTGGGTTCATTTTGAGACCTCCGGCTCAGCGACGCTAAACTGGAACATGCGTATCGCAGTGGTACAGAGGAAGTTAGCAATGTGGAAGGCTAGGTATTTGTCTTTTATGGGCAAAGTCCTGGTCCTAAAGGTGGATGTGTTGCCGTCTCTTTTGTATTTGGCATACATCTACCCATTGCCGGCTTGTCTGAGGAGGCCTCTAGTGAGGCTTGTGTTTCAGTTTATGTGGAGTGGCAGGTGCGAGTGGGTCGCCAGGGCATGCATGATCTGTCCCATCGGGGAGGGAGTTAGGGGGGTACCACATTTCCCCCTCAAGCTGGACGCCATTTTTGTTTCTTTCTTGTTGACGGAGCTTGCTCGTCCGGTTATACACCCGTCCGGTTACCTCCTGCGGGTGTTCTTCTCGTATAAGGCGAGAAGCGTAATGGTGTGGTCTAACGCGGGTCCTCGGTCGGAACAGCTGCCGTGGCACTTGGGCCACGCGGCCAAGTGGCTGCGTGCGCACCCCGAGGTTGAAGTTGCCCGAGTAGGTTTAGACCACAGGCACCTGTACGAGGACGTCAGGCAGGCAGGGAGTCCTGCGCCTGTGGCGGGCATGTCGTCAGTGGTCTGGGAGGGAGTGCAGGCGTGGGGCCTGGACAACAGGCTCAAGGACCTGAATTGGTTGGGCCTCCATAAGTGCTTGCCGGTACGTGCCATCTTGTACCGGTATAGTTTGGTGCAATCCCCCACCTGTCCAAGATCCTCTTGTGGCAGGGGGGAGACTGTGCGCCATGCCTTCTGGGACTGTGCCTTTGCCGGACTAGTCTGGGCTAGGGCACGGGTGATGCTAGGTGTGGTTAGGAGTGATTTTGTTTTGACATGGGCTAGGCTAGAGAGAGGCGTAGGGAGAGCAAAGGGAACGGATAGGGACAGGTTTCTGCTCTGGCTTCTCATGAATCTCTTTAAAAGGGACTGTGGGAAGCCAGGCAGAATTTAGTCAAGACAGGGAGATATTGGGGGTGGAAGGGATAGTGAGAAGGGTGGAAGGTGATTTGAGGGGGAAGATGAAGAGGGAGGAGAGGAAGTGGGGGAAGCATGCGGCACCGGAGAGGTGGAAAGGGGGTTTAGGGCTGGGAGTGTTAGAGTGAGTTTGGTAAGGGGATAGATTAGGGAAGGGGAGATAGGGAAAGGGTTAGGTATTGGTTAGGTATGAAGGGGAGGGACGATGCTCCCCTGAGGTTTGTTTTTGTTTGATGTTTTTGTAAATAGAATTAATTAAGAATGAATGAGAATTATGATTTTGTAATAGTATGAATGGTATTGATTGTAATAAATTATTTTAACCACCTTTTTGGTTTGCTTCCCGCCTGTAAGTTTGAGTTTTTCTTTTGTTTGCATCTTGGGCAGATTTAGTGGGTCTCATGGTGGGTGTCTTTTAGGTTCCAGTTGTTGTTACTAGTCTACTTTCAGTGGACACCCCCATAGTGTCATTCAGAATCCCTCCTAAAACCCCACCTGTTTTGTTGTTGTCAGTGACTTTGTTAGTTCCCTCTTCTATTTAAGTGACGTTCATGGTTTTCTTGCTGGGGAATGTAACAACAAACAATGTAGTAAAACAAGCTTATATTTTGGGTTGTAGCATCCAATTCTTGCTAATCAAAGGCATTTCCTTGAAATGTTCATTAGTCTTTCAGTTCTGCTGCTGTGTATGTTATTTTTTAAATATTTTTGTGACGTGCTGTTTAATTTAAAGCTCAGTTTGAACATATTGCAAAATAAATGGAACCAGTCAACAGATTCTTGCGCCATCTTAGTATGAAAAACAGTATAAATTCAGTGCATATGTTGAAATCAACAATACGTCAAAGGATTAAATGACTGAGAACTGATTTAAAAAAAAAATTGATCAAACAGATCAATCCCACTTTTCCAGCCTGCTGAAGGTGTGGAGTGGTAAACACCACCCCGGCTCTACCAGAGGCTTGAGGTGGTGTCCCACAGCTCTTCTTATGTCAAGTCCTGTGGCCTTGCAGTTCCTTTTCTTGACTGCCCCTGCAACACACACATTTAGTCATATTATAGAAAACATTCAGGGCTGGTTTCCCAGCTAATCTTAAACTTAGTCCCAGACTAAAATAGTTGTTTGAGCTGTCTTATCTCAAAGCGACTTGCACAGACTTCTTTTTAAATAGTGGTAGATTTAGTCTGTTCTGGACTAAACAAAGCCGATTGCAAGAGGGCAGATTAGAGCTACTTTAGGACTAAATGGAAGCTTAAATGAATCTTTGAAAGAGGCAGGTTTAACTTCTGCTTTGTGCTGTTTGTGAGGGAGCCTGGACTATGTGGTATGTCTAAATGAAGACCAACATGCACTACAGAGGTCAGACCAGTACTGGTGGATAGGAGTCATCCATTACATTACTTTGAGACCGCTTTCCTATGTACAAAGAAAATGAATTGGAGATAATATCTCTGCTTGAGCCTAGACTTTCCTCTCTGTCTCAAAGAGGAAGGCCTTCACCCAATTCTCTCCCAAGTTCTGATCACTGAGGTTTTAGGCATCTGGAATCTTTCATTGTGAAACTGGTGATTTGTGTGGTGCCAGTGAAGCAACTGTGTGTTTAATTGTTCAAAGTCTGCAGGGCCATTTGTGAACTGAGTCTTTACATTGAGTTTCCTGAAGCTGCTGGTCAAGCCAACTATAAAGTGCAATTCTCTGAATATGGGCAGTTCCCAGAAGTGATTGGCTGGTTAGATGGATGTCATGTTCCCATCAACTCCTGATGCTGAGGAGTACCATAACCATAACCATAACAACTGGTTTCCCATCAACTCCTGATGCTGAGGAGTATCGTAACCTTAACAACTGGTTTTCCATCAATGTTCAGGGTGGATGCACTCATCAGTGAGAGTTCTCAAACATTGTTGCCTGTTGGAAAGGTGCAACTCAGGCTTGAAGGATTTCCCTCAACTCTTCATTGGTCTTAGTTTCAGAGAGGACAACATAGTGGACAACTACTTGGTGACAGTGGATATTAGGGTGAGAAACATGGTCTACTAATAGTTACTACTGTCGTGGAGAATCGTAACAAAATTTAACACAAGAACTTGTGAATTCAATATCGGCTTTTAATACAAACATATCAGAAGCCTAGATGGTCCGCGGAACACACACTTTTCCAGAGCACTGGCTCTGATTTATACACATACAACATATGAGTCCATCCCACATGCAAATGAAGTTACTTCCCTCAGTCCATCTGCCAACATTATCTTTCAATCTGTGCTTCCTGCTTGTTCACGCTCAATAATGCCCATATCTGCTTTCAGTCAAGTTATAATGGTGACAGGACCTCTTCATGTCCCAAAAATAATACATGCCCATCTTATCCTATGGGCCCTTTATGTTTGGCTTGTCCTTATTAGGACTACTAGACTATGTGTCTCTTCTGTTCATGTCCTAAAAATATATGCCCTATGTCTATAGTCCATCAGTTGGTCATTTGGCTGACCCCCTCCTTTGTATGTCCCTCTGACCTTGGTTTGTCCAGCTGTCCTATGCTCTCATGGCCTTACTCTGGCCTCCTGTCCTATACAATAGACAATGCATTTTACCAGAATGGCAAATGCACTCTAAGTGTATCTTTCTCTTGTGTTACAGTATTATGTTCCTCCCTATATGTACATCTTTCTCCCACACTACATAGTAACGTGGTCTACTAATAGTTACTACATTGTAATATGGTCTACTAATAGTTACCACATAGTTACTAAGTAGTAATATGGTACTAATAGTTACTACACAGTAACATGGTCTACTAATAGTTACTACACAGTAACATGGTCTACTAAGTGTTACTACACAGTAACATGGTCTACTAAGTGTTACTACATAGTAACATGGTCTACTAATAGTTACTACACAGTAACATGGTCTACGAATAGTTACATGTTCTAAGAGTTACTACACAGTAACATGGTCTACTAAGAGTTGCTACATAGTAACATTCCTTTCCTCTGGAAAAAGAACACTGTTAGAAGCACAAATGAACTCATATGGTTCTTAGAATGAAGAAGAATAAAGATTGACAGACAGAGGAATATATTTACCAAAGGAAGTAACCAATTTACTGTCTTTGGTTATAAGAGCCAGTACACAGTGAGTTTGTATATGTACCATTTGTGCTCAGTTCTTCATCTGAACTGTCCGGTTGGTCGTCGTCAGGGTATAAACCATCCAGAGGTTGGTCGTCGTCAGGGTATAAACCATCCAGAGGTTGGTCGTCGTCAGGGTATAAACCATCCAGAGGTTGGTCGTCGTCAGGGTATAAACCATCCAGAGGTTGGTCGTCGTCAGGGTATAAACCATCCAGAGGTTGGTCATCGTCAGGGTATAAACCATCCAGAGGTTGGTCGTCGTCAGGGTATAAACCATCCAGAGGTTGGTCGTTATAAACCATCCAGAGGGTATAAACCATCCAGAGGTTGGTCGTCGTCAGGGTATAAACCATCCAGAGGTTGGTCGTCGTCAGGGTATAAACCATCCAGAGGTTGGTCGTCGTCAGGGTATAAACCATCCAGAGGTTGGTCGTCGTCCGTTATAAACCATCCAGAGGTTGGTCGTCGTCCGGTATACCATCCAGAGGTTGGTCGTCGTCCGGTATACCATCCAGAGGTTGCTGCTGCTCTATTATTCCAGACAGGAAGTCACTCAGTTCATCAGTGTTGTGTTGTTTTGGTGGTCCACCACCAGTAGTAAATCTCTCTCTGCTTTCTCTCTTTTTAAAGACAGTTTAAGGTTTTTCCACAGAGTCTATAAAAAGGCAGAGATAATTTAATAATAGAAGTGATGTCACAAAAATATGAATTTGAGAAATGTGAAATAATGATAATGCAGCTCTCACCTCTGTTGTTTCTTCTTGTAATCCTGATAATAATGCCGATATCTCACCTCTAGTTGTTGTTTCTTCTTGTAATCCTGATAATAATGCCGATATCTCACCTCTAGTTGTGGTTTCTTCTTGTGGTCACATTTCCATCAAATTCACAGCAAATTGCAGCCCAACCTGCTTGTTCTACTGCTCAGTAGCAGCAGTGTGGTTTTTACCTTCAATAACTGGATGGTTTGACAACATTTGTTTTGGAGCGTTTTTTCATTCACACTAAAGTTTTTTTGAACAAATTATTTTTGCCTCTGCCATTGTTTCGTCTCAAGATTACTGAACCTAATCGGGATTAACCCAGGTGTTCATACTGAACCTAATCGGGATTAACCCAGGTGTCCTCATTTAGGCTTACTTACCTGACTCCAGGACTCCAGTCTCCGACTAACTAAGCCACGTTCAGGAAAGCTTCTTAAATGTCCTAGTTTAACTAGTCCTGGCTTAATCTAAGCCCTGCAGGGTCTGAATGAAACCTAATGTCCAGTGGGATTGATCTGTTTGATCCAATTGTTTGTTTCAGTTTACAGTTGTTGAATCCTTTAACGGATTGTTGATTTTCAAAATGTTTCAGTTTCAACAAATGCACTGGGATGGTTGAAAAGTGAAACTGTTTTGACATAGTGGAAGATACACTGAATTTATACTGTTTTTCATACTAAGATGTACTAAAATATGTGCTCATTAGTTATGCAAGAGGGCGGCAGGTAGCCTAGTGGTTAGAGCTGACAAGGTAAAAATATGTTGTTCTGCCCCTGAACAAGGCAGCACTGTTCCCTGGTAGGCAATCATTGTAAATAAGAATTTGTTCTTAACTGACTTGCCTAGTTAAATTAAATAATTAAGTCTGTTGATTGTCAGCCATAAGGTTAATTTGTTTTGCAATATGTTCAAATCAATCAAGCTTTATTTATACGGCACATCTCAGACATGGATGCAACACAATGGCTTCACAGCAAAAAAATGAAAAACAATGAAAAACAAACAATATTTACTACACAACAAACATAAGAGGATAAAAAACAAGATTAACAACAAAGACTAATGAGCATCCAAAGAAAAATCCATAAAATATTAACAATTAGATGAAATATTCAACCATAATGAGATGGACAAGCCAGCACAAGTGTAACACATACTGACTAACAAGGTGACACCAATCGGTTCTCCCTACATGCTAACGTGCTAAAGTCCAACCTCAAAACATAAATGGAAAAACCAAAGCCTGTAACACCTTAAGACAACAAATATATCCTATATTTTTGTTGGACAACTTTGCTTACCACCAACAGAAAACAACTTCCATTTCACATTATAATCAACTACAATGCACCACCTACAATATGAACATGGTGTCTACTGGCTGTCAACAAATAAAAACAAGAAAGAAAAAAAACTTTTCCCCCCACTAGCTTCTAGAACTCTCGTCTTCCTAAAACTCACTAGCTTCTAGAACTCTCGTCTTCCTAAAACTCACTAGCTTCGAGAACTCTCGTCTTCCTAAAACTCACTAGGTTCGAGAACTCTCGTCTTCCTAAAACTCACTAGCTTCTAGAACTCTCGTCTTCCTAAAACTCACTAGCTTCTAGAACTCTCGTCTTCCTAAAACTCACTAGCTTCGAGAACTCTCGTCTTCCTAAAACTCACTAGCTTCTAGAACTCTCGTCTTCCTAAAACTCACTAGCTTTTAGAACTCTCGTCCCCTTGGAACAAGCCCAAACAAAACTCATATCCAATACGGAAAAACGTGCAGTCAAAATAAATTGTAATTCATGGTAACACACTGGCAAAACAAAACGTTTTGACTGCCCACCCTTGAGACGATCAGCAACCAAGTTGTCCTTACCACGGACATGTCTGGTTTCAAAAGGAAACTCCTGCAATATCCGTAGTAACTTTCCACCTCACTGTGGAGCTTCTCTCTCTTTTCAGGTTTCACTAGATAGGCATGTTGTTGATTCGGGGCCCAGTCCCAAATGTCATGCTCTAGTACATTTGGTTTGGCACATCTGAGAATGAACCCTGATATTATAAAAGCAGGGTAACAATGTCAATATAATTGTACCCCAAAATTGTCAGTTGGTTGCATAAATAATTATGATTACTAAATGAATTGTAAATACGAAGTATCAAAACCAAATGTACACCCCTTTGTTAATATGTATTGGCAATATTTCACGTAATGGTGAGGCATGGAATAATAAAACATGTATCTTTTGTCAGGCTGAATGTTTGAAATGTGAGTAGGTGATTTGGGTCATGCTTCTTCAGTAGTGGAATAAAGACAATTAGCACTTGGAATATAAAGAAATACTGGAGTGATGTCAGATTGTTAAAACTTCTTAGGCCCCTTTTTTTCTCTCCACTTCCTCTCTGAATGACGTGCCCAAAGTAAACTGCCTGTATCTCAGGCCCTGAAGCCAAAATATGCATATAATTGGTAGCGTTGGAAAGGAAACACTGAAGTTTGTCGAAATGTTAAAATAATGAAGAAGAATATAACACAATAGATATGATAGGAGGAAATCCAAAGAAAAAACATCCATCCCTGGATGCAGTTCCTATGGCTTCCAAAGGGTGTCAGCAGTCTATGTTCAAGGTTTCAGGCTTGTAACTTCAAAAATGAATAAGAAATATCCGTTTTAGTAGAGGGACAGTCTTAGAAATTCGTGTTTGCACACACCATAAAGACATTTTGCACCTGCTCAAATCGGTTTGCTCTTTTTTTTATTTGACCTTTATTTAACTAGGCAAGTCAGTTAAGAACAAATTCTTATTTTCAATGACGGCCTAGGAACAGTGGGTTAACTGCCTGTTCAGGGGCAGAACGACAGATTTGTACCTTGTCAGCTCGGGGATTTGAACTTGCAACCTTTCGGTTACTAGTCCAACACTAACCACTAGGCTTCTTCTTTCCAAAATAATTATTATAGTTTGATTACATTTTAGGGTATTTGAGGAGTAAATAAAATACATATTTTGACTTTTTGAAACAAAGTTTAGGAGTAGATTTTCGGATTCTTTATCTGCATGTTGAACGAGTGGATTACTCAAATCGATGGCGCATACTTTTTGGGATATAAAGGATTTTATCTCACAAAACGGCATGTTATAGCTGGGACCCTTTGGATGACAAATCAGAGGAAGATTTTCAAAAAGTAAGTGAATATTTAATCGTTAATTGTATGAAACCTGTGCCGGTGGAAATTTGTATGTGGGGCGCCATCCTCAAACAATCGCATGGCATGTTTTCGCTATAATAGCTACTGTAAATTAGACAGTGCATTTAGATTAAAAAGGATTTAAAATGTCAGATGATTTAAGACACTTGTGTGTTCATAAAATATTAAAATCCATAATATTTCTGATTATTAATTCCAACATGGAAATTGACCCGCTAAATTGATCCGTTATTACCATGACGACCGGGACACCTGTCCCTAAAACTGATTATAGATTTATTATACTGCGTCCATGTGTATAGGCTGCAAGTACGTTGACATTAAACGGCCTTCTTTTCAACTTTCAACTAAAACTTATATTGTACGTCGGGCATAGTCTCATCTTCAACAACATTTTGCTAAGTGGGATAGCCCCAATGTCACCGTTTTAACGTGTCCAAATCAATAGTCCAAATGCAGAAACAGTTTGTGATAAATTGAAAACCTAAACATAAAATGTGCTATATACACAAACATCTGCCACAATTATCGTATTACTTTTTAAATAAGCTCCTTATAAACTGCACAAGCACCAAAAACGCTGTTGTTTTGACAAGTAGCAATAAATCACTGAATTCGATTAGGGGGGAAATCAGGTTGTACTTGCTGTTGGAACTAACACAACTCAACAAAACACCTGGAAACGGGAGATATCTTTTAGCTCACTGGTTAGAAGACAACCTGCAGAAGACAGTCAGCTACATTTGGGAATGATACATTTAAATGTAGGGGTCGCTGAACAAAGGAACACCACTTATTTGTCATAACTCATTGATATCATGCTGAAATCAATTGTGTGACAGGAGGGAGATGAAGTTGCACGTCCTGTTAGTTTTAACAGCACAAAAACCACATGGAATCTGGAAGTAATGTGTACATCCCTGGTTAGAGGACAATTTGTAGAAAACAGCTCGCCACATTTTGAAGTGTTGCATTTTGACTCAAGTTGGTCACCAACTCTTTTTTTAGGTTAGACACTTTTTGTTAAATCACAAATAGTGATTTACAAATACTAGTCCATTTCAAAGACAAAGATTTTCCCACTGAGGCTAATATCCATATGTTGAAATCAATAGAACAGGGGGCAAACGTTTAGGGTTCTACTTTGTGACATTAAAATACTCCTTCTACAATGTTAAGCAATTCTCTATTGTGACAGTTCATTGATATCATGAAACAACTCCATGTATTTTCTGATGTTTGATCAGAGATCTTTTATCAGAGTATCTCTTCCCACATTGATCACAGCTGTGTGTGTTCTCTGGTGTATAGTCAGATTGTTAGATGTAGTATAACTCTTCCCATATTGATCACAGCTATAAGATTTCTCTCCTGTGTGTCTTCTCTGGTGTACAGTCAGATGGCTAGATGCAACAAAACAATTCCCACATTAAGCACAGCTATAAGGTTTGTCTACAGTTTGTATTTTCTGGTGTGATTTCAGGCAGCTTGACTGAGTAAAAAACTTCTCACATTGATCCCAGATATGAGATTTCTCCCCTGTGTGTACTCGCTGATGTATTTTAAGTTCTGATGAATCTTTGCAAAGGTTCCCACACTCAGAGCAGCAGTGAGATTTCTCTCCAGTGTGAATTCTCAAGTGTACTTTTAGTGAATTTGATCCTGAGAAAAGTTTCCCGCAGTCGGAGGAGCAGTAAGGTTTCTCTCTAGTGTGTACTCGCTGGTGTATTAAGTTCTGATGAAGATTTGCAATCTTTCCCACAGTTAAAGCAGCAGATAGATTTATTTTCTGTGGGTCTCTGCTGGTGTTTGAGGTGTTCTGATGTGGAGAGACTCTGCTTTGCCTCGTCAGCATCATAATGTTGTTGAGGCTCTCCAGAGGATCCACGATAGTCCCGTCTCTCTGTGTGAACAAAAGGTCAAACAGATGGTTTAAGGCCCACAACAGCAAAAATCCACTGTGAAAAGGTGATGCCAACAGCGTAGCCATTATGTTGTACAAACAATGACGTCTGTAATGAACGTTCAGTATTTGACATTGGTCTTAAGACAGTCAAGTGAACAACAATAGTCATATTGTCTTGTTTTCACATTAGTAGTAACATCGATCGTATGCTAGAAATACATTTTTAAAGTTGAAATCCTAAGCAGTGTACCATTCTGTAGGTCTGTTGTTAGGTGAAGTTATGGGTCCTACAGTAGGTCTATGGTATAACTAGGGATTTCTGCATTAGCATGGAGGAGTTTCTGCAACCAAATTGTGTTTTAGCAAACAGAGGGCAGAGAGCAATGCAGAGAGCGATGCACCTATTTGGGGATGTCGGATAGTATTTACCCACCACCAATGATTTGTGGAGCTCCTCAAAGTAAATTTCTCTTCACCTCAAACAGCAAGTAAACAAAGTCTTAATACTTTGAGGAACTATTGATTTTAGTCAAATATTTCCAGCTCTCACTCTTGATAACCATTCGACATGAAAGGGAAAAATGTAATGCTCTGATCCAGTGGAAATGTCTAATAATACCTGATTACTTCTTATCGCTTACACAAATAGCCTACAGCTGTGTCTGTCCCAAACTCACTGGTGCGGGAAACTGAGGGCCCAGACTATTTTATACAATGTTGCTATCACCTTTCAGACAGACCTAGGTGATAGTTGTGTCACAGGCCAGCTCATAGCCTGTGGCAAAAATGAGGGGACGCAAACAGTTATAGGCCAATTAAAAAATGTTCTTTATTGTAAACAAACTATTAACTTTAACCTAAGAAAAAGGTATGAGGTGTGGGAAGTATCATAATGTAAGCTGCATGGATGTGTGAATCTGTGTGTGTGAATGACTGAGTGAAAACTATGCAAAACTACAAAAGAACAAACAAAACAGGTTCATACCTGGAGGAGGAGCAGAGAGAGAGAGAGTAGTGATTAGTGACAGTTTAAATACTTAGAGCCCAGGTGACTCCAATCACTAATGACCCTCTTCTACCTGCAGGAGAAACCGCCCCTGCACTGCAGAGGAGGAGCCGTGACAGTTGATACACTGTTTAAAGTTCTATGTAGACAGGCCATGCGCAGCCAATGTAATTTATTTTTATCTGGATATTTTCTAGGCGGTTTTATTTGTTGGCTTTATGTAGGCTATTTGTACATAGTTGGCAATGGCAATAAAAGTGATTTAGATTTGCATAATTTTCATTTATATAGAATGTAGATTAATCACAGACAATGATTTTGAGATATGATTATAAATTAAACTGTTCCAGTATAATGTGAATATGAAAATCATAACAGGCACTAGATCAGTAGAAATGGTCAGATAAATAGGCACTCCAAACTGCTGTTGTAGTCTATTACTGGAAACTTCAGGAGTATAACGTCAGAATTTACGAAGGCCCGCTGTGGCGGGAGGAGGAAGAGTTTTTTTTCCTTATGGTTAGGCTATCTTGATCTCTGGTTCCCACGAGTCATTTGTGTGTCTCAAATATTTAATAAAACACGTGATTCCTATGTTGATGATGTAAAGAATATTTGCTGCTCTGTGGTGTGTAATGAGGAGCAACCAGACGCTGCACGCATTAATGAAATTGCTTATTCCAGTTACTAATAGCATGCACCCATTAAGAAAATGACTGTAGAAACTAAAATCTCCTTGGATAGATGAGGAATTGAAAAATGGTATGGTCGAAAGGGATGGGGCAAATGGAATGGCAAATAAGTCTGGCTGTACAACCGATTGGCAAACGTCTTGCAAATTAAGAAATCATGTGACTAAACTGAATAAAAAGAAAACGACACAATGAAACAAAGATAAATGACATAAAGAATGATAGTAAAAAAGCTTTTGAGAACCTTACATACAATGTTGGGAAAAAATTTACTGAATCAGATGGCTCATTCATCACAAAGCCCGCTACTTTTATGATTTTTTTCATTGGCAAGATTAGCAAACGTAGGCATGTCATACCAGCAACAAACGCTCACACTACACTTCCAAGTATATCTGACCAAATTGTGAAAGAAAGCATTGTAATTTAGAATTCCGTAAAGTCAGTGTGGAAGAGGTGAAAAAATGATTGTTGTCCACCGGGGTCTGACAAATCTAGATGGAAAATTACTGAGGATAATAGCGGACTATATTGCCACTCCTATTTTCCGTATCTTTAATTTAAGCCAACTAGAGAGCGTGTGCCCTCAGGCCTGGAGGGAAGCTAAAGTCATTCGACATGCGCTATGTTAGCATAGTTAGCTCCAGGTAAAATGTTGCACTTATTCAGCCATTCTGTGACCAAAAACAAGCTACATATGGACAGTACCAAAACTGACTAAACTGACTCTGGAAATGACAATGCGCCTCATAACCTAGCTGGAAATGGGACAAACGGACCCCTTCTGTGGTAACAGACTGGGACGATTTCTAATCAAATCTAATTCCCAGGAGCTTGGTTCATATGAACCACAGAGACTGTGTGGGATAATAACATGGTCGTGTCCAACCCTGCTTGTTCCCTCGACTCCGCTACCAACCACCAGTCTCCAACAGGGCCCTTAACCTGAATCAATAGACACTTCAGAGTGAGCTACAGGTAGGAATCAGCAATGAATCCCAATAATGAGCCAACTATAGGAGGGGTAACAAATCTTTGTGGACAAATCTCAACGTATTACTGCTACCCTAGGGGAGATTGGTATACCCCTTGAACATTGGCTCCAACCCTCGTCGGATGTGGCAGGGCTTGCCACATCAGACTACAAAGGGAAGCACAGCCGATAGCTGCCCAGTGACACAAACCTACAAGATGAGCTAAATAACTTCTATGCTCGCGTCGAGGTCAGTAAACACTGAAACATGCATGAGAGCATCAGCAGTTTCGGACGACTTTGTGATCACGCTCTCCGCAGCCGATGTGAGTAAGCCCTTTAAACAGGTTAACATTCACAAGGCCGCAGGGCCAGACGGATTACCAGGACGTGTACTCCAAGCATGCGCTGACCAACTGGCAAGGGTCTTCACTGACATTTTCATCCCCTGTCTGAGTCTGTAATACCAAGATGTTTCAAGCAGACCACCATAGTGTTCTTGAGCACAGGGACTAAGGCGACCTACCTAAATTACTACTGACCCATAGCACTCACGTCTGTAGCCATGAAGTGCTTTGAAAGGCTGGTCATGGCTCACATCAACACCATTATCCCAGAAACCCTAGACCCACTCCAATTTGCATACCGCCCCAACAGATCCACAGATGATGCAATCTCTATTGCACTCCACTCTTCCCTTTCCCACCTGGACAAAAAGGAAAACCCATGTGAGAATGCTATTCATCGACTACAGCTCAGCGTCCAACACCATAGTCCCTCAAAGCTCATCACTAAGTGAAGGACCCTGGGACTAAACACGGAGCACGCCCCAATTCTCATCAAAGGGGTTGTAGTGGAGCAGGTTGAGAGCTTCAAGTTCCTTGGTGTCCACATCCTTGGTGTCAACATTATAGGCTTCGTTAACTGGTGAACTGTTGAAATCATGGAAACATAATGACGATTCTAATTCTAGATTTGGAATATAATGTGCAGCACCTTGAATATATTGTTGTTTGACTACCAATTAATAAACCAGGGAGGAATTACAGACAGAGTAGGAGCATGGTGGAGACATCCAAGAGAGGTAAATCAGGAAGGGAAATGACAGCAAGTAGTGCAGACGAAAGGGATAACAAGTTGGTGAAGCAACAGATGTGCTGGAACGAGAACAATATAGATGCTACTTTGAGAACACAAACTCTGGGATGACTGGGGATGACTGGAGGAGCAATGGAGGAAGCATTGTGGGATTCTCTTGGCGCGAGCACAGTTGTTGAGACTGCGTGGAGGATGGTGAAGAACAGTGGAGTGAAAAGGGCTAAAGTTGGTAATGAACAGCAGTTTAGGGTCAGAGTGGGAATCATCAGCAAGGATGTTTTTGTGGGTGACCTGTTAACGGTCTCAAAGATGGTGAAGGATGAATTGGGTAAAGTGGAATCAGTTCGAGTGACCAGGAGCGGTATGATACTGATTGTGTGTCAACAGCGCAAAAGGAGAAAGCTTTGTATCTTTTAGGTTAAACATTTCAGGTAGACGCATGTGGATTAAAATGAATGATAGACGGAAGGTCTTACTGTGTTTTGGTGAAGTGGTTCTCCCATCTTATGTAAAACCTGGGTAAGTGAGATATACAGAAGCCGCTGCAGTGTTAGAATTGTAAAAAAGTTTGGAAATGTGGCAAGTGTTTGTCAAAGAAATAAATATGTCGTAGTCAGATGAAGCATGTTGTAATTGTGATGGGAATCCTGTTCCCGAGTTGCCAGAGTGCCCTGTACGGATGAAGGATGTCACAGTAGCTAGGATGATCAGGCCCATCCAGCAAGTGTCCTATGTGGAGGCAGTGAAAATAGCTGAAGGAGTAGAGGAGAAGGTAGTTCATGTCCCACAGTCTGCAGTGAAGCCATGCAGGAGAAGGATCCCAACACACTAATAGTGAACAAGGTGGACTTTGTTGTGTTTATAGAGCAAGTGATAAATTGCATTAATAAATTATTAGTAACCTTCGTCCAAAACTAGCAGTTTCCGCATTAGCTTGGAGGAGTTTCTACAACAAAATTGTGTTTGCATTGCCCTCACTGCCGCAGTGATAAATTGCATTAATAATAAACTAATAAAACATCTAAGAAGCAAGACAAAATTGTGAAGGCGGCAGGTTCCTGAACCTGTGTAGGGATCTGAATAGTACCATTTTTGTTTGAAATTCAGGGTAGTGGAGTGAATTTGTAGGCTGACAATAAACCTCAGAGAAGAAGACATGGTAGGAACCAAAGTGTTGGTCAGTGTTTCCAGTTGACCCTAATTAGATGTTACATTATATGTTGTTTTCTTACTTCATGTAGCCGGCTAGCAAGCTAATATATTCATACTTTGCTTAGTCATCTCTGATAAGACACCGCTGCACGAACATGCTTATCTAGGCTTACACCAGCACTGGTACCAGGCAGTATTAGCTAGCTACGTTTGCTCTGACTCTTAGCAAGCTAGCTAGCGATTAGCATTAGCAGCTAACATTATTTGAGCAACACCTTGCTAAGAAAAGACA
The DNA here is from genome assembly GCF_018296145.1 of Oncorhynchus tshawytscha. NCBI lineage: Eukaryota > Metazoa > Chordata > Actinopteri > Salmoniformes > Salmonidae > Oncorhynchus > Oncorhynchus tshawytscha. The sequence continues at coordinate 3,373,831 of NC_056460.1, read as the reverse complement.
ATCTTTCACCTTTAATGTAATGGCATGAAAAGATTTGCCAGAATATTATACAATGACTTATCAACAGCTGTAACAATTTGACCCCCACAGGAAATTTACACTGGCAGTTATAGAAAGAACCATTTGCTATATGACCATTGATTCTTGAAGATAACTTATAAATGCCTCAAATGTTTAAACCGTATTACCCCACCAGAAACCAAAACATAAGCTTGAAAAAAAAACACTGTAAACTAATACTATATGGCTGAGGAGTAGGGTCAATCCAAGCATTCTGACCTCACAATGACAGTAAAGCACCCAAGCTAACTGGCTAACGTTGGATAACTTGCTAGACACAAATCAGAGAGAACCTCACTCTTACCATTTTACTTGCCTTAGCAGAGCTGGTTAGGCTGTTTTCATGTTATCCAGAGCGTTGGTGACTAACTGTGCTGCTGGCAACAATTTAATTTGAGCTTTTTTTGCAGATGTTGACTGACACCGGCCATATTCAACGGGTGTTGAGCTTTATTAAATTCATCAGTTATTCTGCTCTCTAATCAAGTCAATAAACATTGGGTAGTTAGTTAGAATATAGTTACTATACTGGCAAGTTTGATGTATAAGTATCCAACTAACATTAGGTAGCTAGGTGACATACTGGTACATACTGCTGTAAAGATATGCTATGTGTTTTGTAAGGATAGTGTAGCTAACATAACGTGTAACGTAACTTATTTGAAAAGTCATTACTTTATTACATTTCTCATTATTTAAATCAGTTCATTTGTATCCGCTCTCGTTGGACTTTGGCTGAATATTTTCCTCCATTTTCTTCAAATCTGAAATCGATGTGATGCCACGCCCATTTTCTGAAGAATTGCATTATGGGCCCTAAAGTACTGCGTGTTAACATCCTATTTTGGCGAATTTAGTACGACATCCGGGAACTTTTGGCAAACCAACTACATCATACTATGACCAATAAGCAAACTATATACTCAATTAATATCACAAATAGTACGGTTAGTATGAGTATTCTAACACAGCTCAGGTCTCTGGGCAGCCATTTTGTTTGTTTAAAAACTAGGTGGCCCCTTTAAAAAAGCCTCACAATCAATCAATCAACCAATCTGCAGTTCAACCAATAACAAAGCTGTAATTCCACCAATGTTTCTGTAATAAGATGATAGATGGGGCTGGAGAAATGTAACTACTCTCAAATTCATGCAAGGACTGATCATCCATGATATCAACATTATAGTTGTAACCATGTTTTGAGGATATACAGTGTTGGTTTGCATTGTTTCTAAACATTGGAGTAAAAAAAAGCTTATTTGGGTTTCTGATGTGGTACTACAGTTGAACAAAGCTCATGAGGCATGTGTTATATTCTTCAAGAATCAATGCGTATAAATAAATAATTTAAAAAGTCAAAATATGGATGTAGCAATTGCAAATTTCCCCCACAACACTACACATCAGTTCAACAACCGCATAGTTTGTGCTTCTGTTTTTAAGACAGTACTTACTAGTGTTAACCAGGGCATGTTCACCATTAGAACCATTGGATGCATTTGGGAAACCGGGCCCAGATATCCAGTTTCCTCTTCTTCATTTTCCAATGTGACAGTGACCTCCCCCTCTTCTTTCACTGAAACCTCGTCGTCCTCTTGAACTCTGAACGCGTCTTCCTCTTCTTTAACTGAAATGTCTTTCTCTTCTTCTTTCACGGTAACAGCCTCAACTTGTTTGTGTACTGTAACAGCCTCCTCTTCCTCCTCCTCCTCTTTCACGAGAGCTTCTTTCTCTATCCAGCAGACCTCCTCTTCTTCAGCAGGAACGGGGTTAAGGATGTCACAGTAGCTAGGATGAGATAATCAGTGGTGTAATAGATGACATAAAGGCTACGCTGCTACGGTGTGTGACTTCATATATAAAAATGTGGCTGTTCTAAATTCTGTGTCGCTCAAAGCCTTGAGTAATGAACCTATTTTTGACACAATTGTCTGGAAAGCATTAATGCTTCAGGAAGCTTTGTTTCCCCATCAGTACTTTTCAACATGTTTTCTGTGAATTAGACTAAGGGAATTTTGTAACTTTTTCCACCTTGGCTTACTGCTAGCGCACAAGCTGACTTACATCTGGAATCTATCTATTTTGGATGTTGGGGATTTTCCCTGCCATCATTCCCTCCTAATTGAGCTTTCTGAAGGTGAGTTTGTGACAAAATATATTTGATTGTTTGAATATTATGGATATTATTGTAATATTAAAGTTATAAGTTACATGCGTTTTAAACATGCCCGTATTCTTAAAATTTAAATGTATATAGGACAAATAACTGTTAATATTATCTAACGTTGTAGGGTCTCCATTGTTTATGCAGCTTTTAAGAGGTTTAAATGATCTGGAACAGAACGCATTAGACGGTGATTCTCAGACGCAAAACCCATGCAGCCAATCCCCATCACGCTATTTTCGACGTAAGTCCAAATAATCACATACCCAAGAATATTTATACATTAAAACAAATAGTGTGCACCCTATATTAAAAGCTATTTTTGTATTTACAGCCGACATACAGCCAAGAAGGATAACTGCCTCCTTATGGACCCTGAATGACTTCGTTGGAGCAGATGACACATCCGATGACACAGATGCAATTCTCCCGTTCTGCACGGACGTTTTTTCCAACACACCGAGAACAGAGAATTTAAACGTCCCGCCAGCTCCCCCGGGAACCTCCACCCACTCGCTACATATTCCAGCAGGCCCCAACAAGCAACGCATAACGAGGGCTCTTGTACATTGCTCTGAATCCCCCCCACTGAATCTCCCCCGGAATCTCCCCCCTCCCCCCATACAAATAATGTATGACTCTCACGAGACCGGCCCTGCAGAATCAGGAACGCTTGATGAAAAAAGTCAGGCCCCCGGTTTCTGCGATTCGTCAGAACAGCCCGCACCAAAAAAGACGAGGTATTATAACTATGTATTGTTAATATATAGTGTTATACCTGAAATGTATTTGACATTTTATGTATCTAACATATTTTTATATTTCATAACCTATTTTGAATTTATTATTTTCTATCAGAAATCAGGGGGATTCCAGCTCACCGAACATTCCCAATGAAACAACCAAAGCGGAAGATATCCCTGTTTTAAATGACATTTCAGAGGCAGACGATCGGCTATTATTTGATGCAGCCAACCTTCTAGAGCCCGCCAATTCTATGGTGGCAACATCCGGATCTGAAATAGAACAAGCAAGGTTTCTCAGTCTTTTCCAGGGCTTTGAAATCGAGGAAGGTTTTGCTACACAAACGACTGAGGGTTTTACTTGAGAGACAGTACCGAGACGATCTCTCATTCTGGCATAGAACAATTCCACACATGTTAAACAGCAAACCGATTAAAAAACACAAATACAGGCGCTAAAATCATATATGTAACACGGATCATTCCAGAAATAGCCAAGAACGCACATCCTTAATAATCCAAATGGCAGAGCCACCAGACCAAGTTGAGACAGTTGAACGCCTCTTATCACAGATACCGCCAGAACTCCTAGAAATTATTAATCGTATGAACGAGGCGGGGGTAACAGACATAATACCGATAGATGAAAGCATATTATCACAGATTCCAGCAGAACTCCTAGAAATGATTAATCGTATGAACGATTCAGGTACGCTCGATGAAAACCTGTTATCACAGATTCCCGAAGCCTTCTTTCCCTAATTAACCAGATGAACAAGAGCCAGACATCTTCGGCATCCCACACACCATCTTCGACATCCCAACCGTTAACGCCCATGTCCGTAGTCTGAAACGCAACACAATGTTTTGGGGGAATTGGAAAATTGTCTAATAAATCAGGCGGGAGATGGTATTGATAGAAGTGTCCGGGTTGTGTACCGAAATAAATTCAACAATACAGAGACTCGATAGTTTTTCAATTTCATATGGGTGAATCAGAATCTTGACTATGCTGTGTTTTACGTAATGATATTGGACACTCTGAACGATCTGTTAGACGGCAAGAGATTACGGTGAACCACGTGATGTCTTACAGTTGGAAATTTGTGGATAACACGGTATCTCTTATTTTACCCAATGGCGAAGCAGATCTTGAACAATTTATCGCACTGTTAGAACGCCTTGTTCAGTCAAATTTAGCTGTCATAGCAGATCGGACCCTCGAGCTTGTAGTGCAAATAATACGGCAACCCCAGGGTGGTGGGGGTCAGAGGAAGCTTGATAGCCTAATGCAGTCAGAAATCATAAGCAATAAAAGGGCCTACCTCATAAACGTTCACAATCCCGATAATAAGCTATGCTTTGCAATAGGTCTAGCACATTTACTCAACCCTAGATGTACTGATCTAGCGGCATTGCAAAAGGCTAGAGAACTCCAAACGGCCGTGGGTCTTGGTATACAGGATGCTGTGGCTTTCTCTGACATAGTCAAATTTGAAAACGTTCTGAATATCAAGATTGTGGTTTTGTACCACAGTAGAGCTAATGCAGCTCTCTTGAAGTTCCAAAACAACCCCCAACCTCATCCTCAGATCCTGTACTTTTATGTGCAAAATGAACATTACTATGCCGTTACTAACATCACCGCACATGTCGTTCGACCTACTGTAACGAAAAACACAAAATTGGAACATGGCACCCCAAGGCCTGTAAATCTGTAAGCAGTTGTGACATTAACAAGAAATGCCCAAAATGCCATTGCAATTACAACCTTAACATAGATAGCCCTAAACCGCATGTGTGTGGAATCATACATTGTCCAATTTGTAAAGGGCCTTTGAAAAGCAGAGACGCTGAAGTGGTTCAAGAAGTGCCACACGAGTGTTATATTCAGCCCTTGGCTGAAGATGAACATTCAGAGAAATATGTGTCCTACGATTTTGAGACAAATTAGCAATCGGGGTTCATTTGCCTATTTTTGTATCTACCATGACTTTCAAGGGTGAAAAGTGGTTGGCAGAGGGACCCAATTGTGCACTGCTCTAAAACACTTTAGAAAACCCCAGTACAGAAACTTCACGTTTATAGGGCACAATGCTAGAGCCTACGACTCTTACCTTCTTCTGAACCCCTTGATACAGCAAGGCATGGCACCCAGTGTCATAGCTCAAGGTAGTAAAATCTTGTGTTTTGTAGACCCAGCCTTCACCCAGAGATACATTGACAGTTTAAGCTTCTTACCCATGAGATTGGCTCAAATGCCAGAGGCCTTGGGATTTGAAAACTCTGTGAAAGGCTGGTTCCCCCACTTCTTCACACCTGAGGAGAATCTACATTATATCGGATCATATCCCAGCCCTGAAATGTACGGGTGTGATCAAATGTCTCCCAAAGAGCGTGAGAGATTCATGACGTGGAACGAGACAGTAAGACATGACACCTTTTGATTTCCATAAAGAGATGGAATCATACTGCGACAATGATGTGGTTATACTTCGTGAAGAATGCCTCAGATTCAGAGAAGAGGTAATCAAAGATGCAGGCATTGACCCCTGGAGTCGTACAACTATTGCATCGGCATGTATGAAAACCTATCGTACACACTTTCTGCCTACAGCATCTATAGTAATCCCCTCGCCTGACAACTACCGACGCCAATTCAAGTCATACTCTAGTGGGTCCATTCAATGGTTGGAGTACTTGGCCCAGGATAAAGACATTTTTATTCAACATGCTTTGAATTATTCAGAGGCTTCTCCCGAAGCAACTCCGCCGTTGTCTTGGCTGTGGGCTTAAGGTTGTTGTACTGTTGGTAGGTGAACCGTTGCCACAGTCTGAGGTCCTGAGTTCTCTGTAGCAGGTTTTCATCAGGGTTCTCTCTGTACTTTGCTCCGTTCATCTTTCTCTTTCTGATTAGTCTCCCAGTCCCTTCCGCTGAAAAACATCCCCACAGCATGATGCTGCCACCACCATGCTTTACGGCAGGCGAGACGCTTGGCATTCAGGCCAAATAGTTCAGTCTTTAGTTGCCTTTTGGTTCCAAGCGGGCTGTCCTGTTATTACTGAAGAGTGGTTTCCGTCTGGCCACTCTACTATAAAGGTCTGATTGGTGGAGTATTGCAGAGATGGTTGTCCTTCTGGAAGGTTCTCCCATCTTCACAGAGGAACTCTGGAGCTCTGTCAGAGTGACCATCGGGTTCTTGGTCACCTCCCTGACCAAGGCCCTTCTACCCCCATTTCTCAGTTTGGCCCGCGGCCAGCCAGCTCTAGGTAGAGTCTTGGTGGTTCCAAACTTCTTCCATTCTAGAATGATGGTGACAACTGTTCTTGGGGACCTTCAATGCTGAAGACATTTTTTGGTACCCTTCCCCAGATCTGTGAATCGACACAATCCTGTCTCGGAGCTCTATGGACAATTTCTTCGACCTCATTGCTTGGTGTTTGCTCTGATGGGCATTGTCAAATGTGGGACCTTATATAGACAGGTATAATCATAAACAATATGATTTTACGTGGCATAAACAAAAACACAAATTCTCAGTCAGAAAATATAAGTCAGAACACAGCGCCTTTATTCTCTCATGTGATTTCAGGTTCTGTGATTGGGAAAATGTCCTTCCACACAGAAAGAGAGCAGTGGTAGAGCTTTTTTGGTGTGTGTCTTCTTATGCTCCTTCAGGCTCCTTAACCAGACAAAACTCTTTACACACTGGGAGTATTGGAAAGGCTTTTCTCCTGTGTGTGTCCTCTTGTGAGCTTTTAGGTCTCCTACTCGTGAAAATCAGTTTTTAACGCTGGGAGCAGTGGTATGGCTTCTCTCATGTGTTTGTCCACTCATGCTCCTTCAGGCTCCCTAACTGAATAAAACTCATTCCAAAGTGGGAACAGTGATAAGTCTAGTCCCTCTCATACCAAAGACAGAGTATTTAGTTAAATACTAAGAAGAGAACTAAATTAAACCTCCATAAAATAAAACTGTCTTCCTGCGAGACTGGATTCCTCAAAAACCTGAAGTCAGTTTTCAGAACATACCATAATTTCTTAACTTGGTGGCCGCCATAATGATAATTATAATGCAGAACATAAAATCTAACATTTCTCTCATGTTTATAGCAGAGCTCTATAGGCAAAGGGGGATTCCTAGTCATTTGTACAACTGAATGCATTCAACTGAAATATGTCTTCCGCATTTAACCCAACCCCTCTGAATCGGAGAGGTGCGGGCGACTGCCTTAAATCGACATCCACGTCATCGGTACCCGGCTTTTCGTCTGTGTGTTTTCTCTCATGCCTTTTCAGGGTAGCTAACACTGTAAAACTCGTTCTACAATGGGAACAGTGGAAAGGCTTTTCTGCTGGGTGTTTCCTCTCCTGAGCTTTTAGGTCCACTACTCTGGAAAATCTATTTTTACACTGGGAACATTGGAAAGGCTTTTCTCCTGTGTGCGTCCACTCATGCTCCTTCAAGCTCCTTGACTGAATAAAACTCATTCCACAGTGGGAACAGTGATGAGGCTTTTCTCCTGTGTGTATTCTCTCATGCCTTTTCAGGTAAGCTAACACGGTAAAACGCTTTCTACACTGGGAACAATGGAAAGGTTCTTCTCCCGTGTGTGTCCATTCATGAGCTTTTAGGTTCCCTGATTGGGAAAATCTCTTTTCACATTGGAAGCAGTGGTAAGGCTTTTCTCCTGTGTGTATTCTCTCATGCCTTTTCAGGTTAGCTAACACGGTAAACCGCTTTCTACACTGGGAACAATGGAAAGGTTCTTCTCCCGTGTGTGTCCATTCATGAGCTTTTAGGTTCCCTGATTGGGAAAATCTCTTTTCACATTGGAAGCAGTGGTAAGGCTTTTCTCCTGTGTGTATTCTCTCATGCCTTTTCAGGTTAGCTAACACGGTAAAACGCTTTCTACACTGGGAACAATGGAAAGGTTCTTCTCCCGTGTGTGTCCATTCATGAGCTTTTAGGTTCCCTGATTGGGAAAATCTCTTTTCACATTGGAAGCAGTGGTAAGGCTTTTCTCCTGTGTGTATTCTCTCATGCCTTTTCAGGTTAGCCAACAGGGTAAAAATCTTTCTACACTGGGAACACTGGAAAGGCTTTTCTTCTGTGTGTGTCCACTCATGCGCCTTCAGGCTCGCTAACTGAATAAAACTCATTCCACAGTGGGAAGAGTGATACGGATTTTCTCCTGTGTGTATTCTCTCATGCCTTTTCAGATTAGTTAACACAGTAAAACGCATTCCACACTGGGAACAGTGATAAGGCTTTTCTCCTGTGTGCATCCACTCATGCTCCTTCAGGCTTCCTAACTGAACAAAACTCTTTTCACAGTGGGAGCATTGGAAAGGCTTTTCTCCTGTGTGTGTCCTCTCATGAGCTTTTAAGTCCCCTGATCCGGAAAATATTTTTTTCACAGTGGGAGCAGTGGTGTTGTTACGCTGGTTTGGGCATCTCTGGGTCTGGTTCCCCCAAATTACTCTTCCTGCTGTCATAGCGAGAGTCTGGTCTCTCTCCTGCCAAAGACAAACAGAGTATCTAGTTAAACAGAGACCTGAATGAAACCTCCACATGATAAAACTGTCTTCCTATGAGGTTTAATCTAGACTAGATCCCTCAATAAAAGAGCAGAACTGGTCATCATAGAGTGGCTGTCGTGCTTTGTAGGCTGGGTAAATCCTTTCGAATTCAATATATTTTTTACAGCATCCCTTTTGATTTAAAAACAATCTTTCCTTACATGTTTAACTATGGAAGAAGTGGTAAGAAATAGACTTTTGTAACCGAATGTAAAAACATGAAAGAGATATACAGTACCAGTTAAAAGTTTGGACACACCTACTCATTCCAGGGTTTGTCTTTATTTTTACTATTATCTACATTGTAGAGTAATCTTAAACTATGAAAACACATATAGAATCATGTAGTAACCAAAAAAAGTGGTAAACAAATCAAAATATATTTTGGATTCTTCAAAGTAGCCACCCTTTGCCTTGATGACAGCTTCGCACACTCTTGGCATTCTCTCAACCAGCTTCACCTGGAGTGCTTTTCCAACCATCTTGAAGAAGTTCCCACATATGCTGAGCACTTATTGGCTGCTTTTCCTTCACTCTGCGGTCCAATTCATTGTGGAGGCCAGGTCATCTGAAGCAGCACTCCATCACTCTCCTTTTTGGTCAAATAGCCCTAACACAGCCTGAAGGTGTTTTGGGTCATTGTCCTGCTGAAAAACAAATGATAGTCCCACTAAGCACAAACCAGATGGGATGGCATATCGCATTTGGGCAAATTTATTTAAATAGCCCTTCTTAGATCAGCTGATTTCTCGAAGTGCTGTACATGATGATGGAAACAGTATGCACCTGAGCTCAATTTCGAGTCTCATAGCAAACAGGTTGAATACCTATGTTAATAATAAATAATAATAATCATGTTTTTTCTTTTAATAAATGTGACATTTTTTCTAAAAACCTATTTTCGCTTTTTCATTACAGGGTATTGTGCGTAGATTGATGAGGATTTTTATTTATTGTAGAATAAGGCTGTAACGTAACAAAATGTGGAAAGACTTTACTGACATAAATAATTAAAGACATCCAAACAAATCTCACAGATATAGGACAGACACCAGATATAGGACAAACACCAGATATAGGACAAACACCAACAAACTTCCTTTAGATGTTTTGGGGGAAACAATGTTACTATGGTTACTGTTGTTCCATCTTGTGAATGTTATCCAATGTGTTATTATGGTTACTGTTGTTCCATGTTGTGAATGTTATCCAATGTGTTACTATGGGTTATAGCAGTACGGACAAATCATTTTTTGACATGAAATAATTTAATATTTTTTGTTGATACATCCATTGGTCTTACAATTCAAAATGTAATAGCAAAATGATCCTTGGTATAACCTTAAAATATTTCTCATTCCGTTGTCGTTGGAGTGAGGCCTAGCCTACCGGTGAACAGGGTCTCATTCATATTGGGAAATTATTTGGCTGGAGGAAGGTTGTGCCAAATCCTGTCGTTTGTAAGGAACCCAGAATTGAGGAACCTGATGTTTTATCAGAAAAGTACCCTAGAGTGTTCCCAGCATGCGCTCTAAGAAAGTCACCGGGAGCAAGTCTAGTATGTCAGCGATCCCACCATGGTCGATCTGTCAGACATTTATGGGTGATCCTGAATTCGGTAAACCTCCTGAGTTGACCTCTCCTTTGAGAACCACAAAGGTGAGAGTTTGTAGAACCTCAATGAAGAGAGGATCCCTACAGTTGACAATTGGATGTCTAGGAAGCAGCAGATTGATGAACAGAGTAGAGATGTTTCTAGGAAGCAGCAGATTGATGAACAGAGTAAAGATGTTTCTATGAAGCAGAAGATTGCTGAACAGAGTAGAGATGTTTCTAGGAAGCAGCTGATTGAAGAACAGAGTAAAGATGTTTCTATGAAGCAGAAGATTGCTGAACAGAGTAGAGATGTTTCCCTCTCCCCTCTTTTTGCTGAGATACATCCAGAAGAAGAGTTTAATTAAGTTTGTGTTGGTAATTTTGACAGATATGGCATTCTAACGAGGAAACGGCGCTCTAATGAGGAAATTGTGTTCTCGCGCCACTTCTGGGCAAGACGATTGGCCCAGTTTCGACCGATTAGGATTTTTCAATGCCGATACCGATTATTAGAGGACCAAAAAAGCCGATACTGTCACGCCCTGGCCTTAGTTATCCTTGTTTTCTTTATTATTTTGGTTAGGCCAGGGTGTGACATGGGTGATTTGTGTGTTTTGGCTTGTCTAGGGGTTTTTGTAGATTTACGGGGTTGTGTTCTTTTAGGTGTCTAGGTAAGTCTATGGTTGCCTGGATTGGTTCTCAATCAGAGGCAGGTGTTTATCGTTGTCTCTGATTGGGAGCCATATTTAGGCAGCCATATTCTTTGGGTATTTTGTGGGTGATTGTTTCCTGTGTCAGTGTTTGTGCCACACGGGACTGTTTCGGGTTTTCACGTTTCTTGTTTTGTAGTTGTGTTCATGTTGAGATTTTCTTAATAAAAGAACAATGGACACTTACCACGCCGCATATTGGTCCTCCGAGCCTCTCCTCTTCAGATGAAGAGGAGGAAAACCGTGACAGATACCAATTTATCGGCCAATTTTTTATTTTTTTATTTGTAATAAAGACAATTACAACAATACTGAATGAACACTTATTTTAACTTAATAAAATACATCAATAAAATCAATTTAGCCTCAAGTAAATAATGAAACATTTTAGGTTTAGGTTGTAGTTATTACAGGAATTATAGGAATATTTCCCTCTACACCATTTGTATTTCATTAACCTTTGACTATTGGATGTTCTTATAGGTACTTTAGTATTGCCAATGTAACAGTATAGCTTCCGTCCCTCTCCTCGCTCCTCCCTGGGCTCGAACCAGGAACACATCGACAACAGCCACCCTCGAAGCAGCATTACCCATGCAGAGCAAGGGAAACAACCACCCCAAGGCTCAGAGCGAGTGACTTTTGAAATGCTATTAGCGCGCGTTAACTAGCTAGCCATTTCACTTCGGTTACACCAGCCTCATCTCGGGAGGTGTTAGGCTTGAAGTCATAAACAGCGCAATGCTTGACGCACAACGAAGAGCGGCTGGCAAAATGCACGATAGAGCTGTTTGAATGAATGTTTACGCGCCTGCTTCTGCCTACCACCGCTCAGTCAGATACTTAGATACTTGTATGCTCAGTCAGATTATATGCAACGCAGGACACTAGATAATATCTAGTAATATCATCAACCATGTGTAGTTAACTAGTGATTATGATTGATTGTTTTTTATAAGATAAGTTTAATGCTAGCTAGCTACTTACCTTGGCTTACTGCATTCGCGTAACAGGCAGTCTCCTTGTGGAGTGCAACGAGAGAGAGGCAGGTCGTTATTGCGTTGGTTGCGAGATTGGATCCCCCGAGCTGACAAGGTGAAAATCTGTCGTTCTGCCCCTGAACAAGGCAGTTAACCCACCTTTCCTAGGTCGTCATTGAAAATATGAATTTGTTCTTAACTGAATTGCCTAGTTAAATAAAAGGTATAAAAAAATATTTAAATATATATAAAAGAAAATCGTCCAAAAATACCAATTTCCGATTGTTATGAAAACTTGAAATCGGCCCTAATTAATCAGCCATTCCGATTAATCAGTCGACCTCTAGAACAGAGTAAAGATGTTTCTAGGAAGCATCTGACTGCTGAACAGAGTAAAGATGGTGTTCTAATGAGAACATGGTGTTCTAACGAGGACATGGTGTTCTAACGAGGACATGGTGTTCTAATGAGGAAATGGACTAGGTACTGTCGCCGGAAGCTCTGGACTAGGTACTGTCGCCGGAAGCTCTGGACTAGGTACTGTCGCCGGAAGCTCTGGACTAGGTACTGTCGCCGGAAGCTCTGGACTAGGTACTGTCGCCGGAAGCTCTGGACTAGGTACTGTCGCCGGAAGCTCTGGACTGCCGAGTCGCCTGGGTACCTGGTGCGTAGTGCCGGTACCGGGCTGGTGACACACACCTCAGGGCGAGTGTGGGAAGCAGGCACAGGATACGTGAAGACGCATTGAAGATCTGGGACGTAGAGCTAGCTCAATGCGTCCTGGCTGGATGCCCATTCTAGCCTGGCAAATGCGAGGAGCTGGAATAGAGCGCACCGGGCTATGAATGCGAACTCGAGACACCGTGCGAATCTCTGCATAACACGGTGCCTGACCAGTCACATGCTCCCCACAGTAAGCACAAGGAGTTGGCTCAGGTCTCCAACCTGACTCAGCCAATCTCCTCGTGTGCACCACCCAAAACATTTCTTGGGGCTGCTTCTCGGGCTTCCGTGCTAGCCGTGTCCCCTCCTAATGTCATCGTTCCTCCTGCGCTATTTCTACCTGATTCCATGGCAGAGTCCTGTCCCCTCGGTACTTCTCCTCGTAGTATCGCCATTCCGCTTTCGCTGCCTCTATCTCCTCCTTAGAAAGGCGATACTCCCCCGGCTGCGTCCAGGGTCCTGCTCCCTCCAGAATTTCCTCCCATGTCCATACTGACTGCTCCTCCGGAACAATCTGCTTGGTCCTTTTATGGTGGGTTCTTCTGTCACAGTCGTTGTATGGAGGAGACCAAGGCGCAGAGTGGTAAGCGTATATTCTTTTTTAATTAAAGACAGAACACTGAACAAACTATCAATACAAAACGAACCGTGAAGCGAATATGGGTAGTGCAGTCAGGCAAATAAACATAGACCAAGAACCCACAAAATACCCAAGGAATATGGCTACCTAAATATGGTCCCCAATCAGAGACAACGATAAACAGCTACCTCTGATTGGAAACCAATTCAGGCCACCATAGACCTACATAAACCTAGACTTACAAAAACCCCTAAATGTTAAAAAAAACACAAAAAAACTAGACAATACAAAAACTAACATATTTCAGTTAACTAGTGATAGACTATTTATAATGCAGACATGATATAGTAGTTCATATGCATCTGGTTGAGTGACATTTTTGGGTTGGATGTAAAGAACAACAACATTTTCCTACATTTCAGCACAGCAGGCCAATTAGTTCTATGCTCAGGTGGGCGCTCCCTCAACATGATCAGGACAGAGAAACCAGACATGCGCCCCACAACATTATAAGGACAGAGAAACCAGACACACGCCCCTCAACATTACCAGGACAGAGAAACCAGACACACGCCCAGTCAACACTACCAGGACAGAGAAACCAGACACGCGCTCCCTCAACATTATCAGGACAGAGAACCAGACACGCGCCCCCTCAACATTATCAGGACAGAGAAACCAGACACGCACTCCCTCAACATTATCAGGACAGAGAAACCAGATAAGCTTATTGCTCACATGGAGAACTCCAAACAAAAAGACAATGAAAAAAATGGATGAATCTTGTAAATGATGGTTCTGAAATAAACCAAAACTGGTTTCTCACAAGTGGAGCAGGTTTTGAACAGATGTTTCCACTCCGAGAATGACAACGGTAAATGACTGTAATTAATACATGCATTAACAGAAATGAATGTAACCAAATGACAGGAAGTAACGGTACATTTACTACTGGTGACATTTGTAATGGGGAATTGATAAAATAAACTCAATTAATTCACACAATGAAACAATGAAGGAGCAAGAATTGGTGGAAGCCAGCACCACCACACAACCCTCCCCTTCTTCTTGTCTCAACATTTTAAATTATACTGAAATTATATTTCACACATATTTGAGATGCTTTTCACTGACAGCCGCAACTCAATAATCAGCGAAGCCTATTGCCACACGCACTGCCCAAATAGGCATAAGCCTACAAGCTTCATTATGGGGTATTGTGATGTCAATATTGGGTATTGTGATGTCAATATTGGGTATTGTGATAACATTATGGGGTATTGTGATGTCATTGTGGGGTATTGTCATGTCATTAATGGGTATTGTGTGTAGATTGATGAGGGGGAAAAAATTATTTAATCCATGTCAGAATAAGGCTGTAACGTAACAAAATGTAGAAAAAGTGAAGGGGTCTGAATACTTTCCGAATGAACTCTATATATAGGGGCAGTACTCAGTGACATCACTTCATGAAACAGGAGGTACAAATATATAACATAGGTTCAAAATATCAACGTTCAATGTATCAAAATATATGACCAAGCTGGAAGTGGAAACGCCAGCCCAGCCACAATCCTAGATGTTCACTGATGATCAACCTCCTCCTCCTTCACATCTGACTCCTGGTGATCAACCTCCTCCTTCACATCTGACTCCTGATGATCAACCTCCTCCTTCACATCTGACTCCTGATGATCAACCTCCTCCTTCACATCTGACTCCTGATGATCAACCTCCTCCTTCACATCTGACTCCTGATGATCAACCTCCTCCTTCACATCTGACTCCTGATGATCAACCTCCTCCTTCACATCTGACTCCTGAAGATCAACCTCCTCCTTCACATCTGACTCCTGAAGATCAACCTCCTCCTTCACGTCTGACTCCTGGTGATCAACCTCCTCCTTTACATCTGACTCCTGGTGATCAACCTCCTCCTTCACATCTGACTCCTGGTGATCAACCTCCTCCTTCACATCTGACTCCTGGTGATCAACCTCCTCCTTCACATCTGACTCCTGGTGATCAACCTCCTCCTTCACATCTGACTCCTGGTGATCAACCTCCTCCTTCACATCTGACTCCTGGTGATCAACCTCCTCCTTCACATCTGACTCCAGTGTCAGTCTTCATTTTTGGGGGAATCCCGATGGACGACGTCATCCAATAGGCCATCATCACGACCACCGCCCACAAGATAATTGTCATTCAGGTTATCAATGGGAAGAGCATCAGCAATATGCCCTGTCTGGTAACTTGTCTCATTTAATGGATTTAAATTGGCAGGTGCACAGGGAGAAACCCCATTAAAACACTTTTGGAGGTCTTTAACTGTATCAAAGTCTGTGGCCTGTGATGTTGGGCAAATGATAGTCCCTTATTATACAAGAGACCAAATTCACAAATTCTACAGCACAACGGCAGAGTCATGTCTTAAGTGTAAAACTAACAATGACTCAATAATCCTTCTGGGAATGTTATGACATCATAAAGTTATGGCAGGAGTTAAAAAGTTGGCTGTCGGAAGTACAGTTGTACAATGTAAAATGACTTTTAATGCATCTGTCTGTATATTTCAAGATATGGCATATGAGGATGCAATGAGATACCCGATGGTTGGATGATACTTTTCTAATCAGTCATCTTAAATATTATAGTTAAAACCTGGAAATCAGCCAATCCTCTGTTGTTAATTCAATAGAATGGTAAAATGCTTTATTATCTAAAAGTTGAAAGTGAGTGGGCAAAGGATAGAAATAAAATGGTGCTAATGCGGGTGCTGGAGATGGAGGTGTGTTCTAGTGAGTCTGTGCAGGTGTGATGTCGTTAATGGAGATTGGGGTGTGTTCTAGTGGGTCTGGGCAGGTGTGATGTAGTTAATGGAGATTGAGGCGCGTTCTAGTGGTCTGGGCAGGTGTGATGTAGTTAATGGAGTTGGAGGTGTGTTCTAGTGGGTCTGGGCAGGTGTGATGTAGTTAATGGAGATGGGGGGGGTGTCCTAGTGGGTCTGGGCAGGTGTGATGTAGTTAATGGAGATGGAGGTGTGTTCTAGTGGGTCTGGGCAGGTGTGATGTAGTTAATGGAAATGAAGGTGTGTTTAATGTTTGCAAGCTTGAGCTAGATATCGACCTAGTGTGACCTTCCTGGACTCTCAAGTCAGTGAGTCAACACAGGAAGGTGCAATGGATGGATAGTTCATTTATTTCCAAAGCTGCAATGATGGGACACACACAGTATGGATGGATGATCAGTAGTGACGGGATATAAATAGCACTCCCACAGCAATTCTCCATAAATCTGCCCTATAATATACTGACAAAAAAAACAGTTGAAATGTCTATCAAAGTTATTGTGATCGTATAGTGGATTTAAGAATTTCTACTAATTCATAATTTACTATAATAAAAATAAAGACATTATTTTCATGTGTCTCATATTCACTACATCAGAATAAACTGTCATCCATTATAGTATCAAAAATGATCAAATTAACCTGGACGATTACTCAATGTCCCCGTCTGGTGGCGAAGAAGTATAATACACCTAAACTAACAAAACTGGGTAAATAAACTGGCTGGTGTTCATGAGTTTATAAAACATATACTTTATACATTTGTCATAAATTACCTGCATTGATGAGACACAAAGTGTGGATGAACGATCCGTAGTCGACAGGGTAAAAATAGCACTCCTAAAGAAGATGCATTTTCCAGTTTGCTACCAACTTGAAAGAGGGAACTTTAGCATAAAACCCACATGGAAATCTGAGATTCGGCAAGAAACATATAAAGAGAGGTTTATTTGACGCCAAACCAACAACAGTAGTTATTAAAACATAAATTGCTAATGTATGGTTTAAAAGTTGGATTTTATGATGTAATGTCAACTTCATACATTTCTATCCCAGGACCACTCAATTTTCAAATTCTCCAAAAATCTGCTGTGGATTACCCAGAATCCCAAAGATTTATCACTGAGTGTATTACACTGAGTGTAATGTAAACACACGAGAAGCGCAGCAGTCTAATGTACGGCATCTCAGTGCTAGGGGCTTCACTACAGCCCCTTGTTCAAAACCAGGCTGTATCATAACAAGCCGTGATTTGGAGTCGCATAGGGCAGCGCACAATTGGCCAAGCATCGTCTCTGGGTTAGGGTTTGGCAGGGGCAGGCCGTCAATGTAAATAATAATTTGTTCTTAACTGACTTGTCTTGTTAAATAAAAGGTTAAATATATTTAAAATATGTAACTTCATTACACCGTTACACTGGCATACAAAGACAGTAGCACAGAGTTGATCATCCATATGACGTGAAGAAATACTGCATTGTGGGTAGTTTGGAAGAGTTCACAAAATAAGTTAATAAATATGTAATAACGCAAAAACATAACTGTTTGTACTTATAGGTAATCACATCGTGTCTACAACTAGCTTACTAAGTCTTTAACCACACTGTATTGTTACACTGGTGAGTAAAAACTCACGCTTCCTACACTTTAACTTGTTATCTGCGTTACCCACTCCAGTCAGCAGATGGCGGTCTGGAAATTTAAGGCGATGCTGTTGGTGTGACGTATAATCTAGTGGACGGAACGCTTCTTTCACCAGCTTTCAGAAGCAATAATAGTTAGTCTGACACCTCGGTAGCTCGCTAGACAAAATAGCTGAACCAATAAAGCTCTTTAGACGCTTTCGTGTTTATTAGCCACTGTGTTTTGAACCCACTTCTGTCGTCTAGTTAGTTATCCGATTTGATTTCATATTTACGGTGTTGTTGTTGTTATTAGTCAGCGAGCGGTCTGGTTAAGTTAGCATTAGCCTAGCTAACACCTCCGACCATGCGGTCACTAAGCTACTATCCTGCTAAAGAAGAGGAGGATATCACAGTAAAACAAGAAGTAGAGGGTGAGGCCGTTACTGTGAAAGAAGAGGAAGACGCGTTCAGAGTGTTAGAGGAGGAGGATGTTACAGGAAAAGAAGAGGAGTATGCAGTTTATGGTGTGAAGGAGGAGATGACTCTTACATCGAAAAAGGAGGAGGAAGAAGAGGATGAAACTGGATATCTGGGCCCTGTTTCCCAAACGCATCTAAAGCCTGTTAAGGAGGCTGCGAATTTTCGCAGCTTTTTATTAAAAATCGCGCAACATTTCAGCGTCCTGCTACTCATGCCAGGAATATAGTATATGCATATGATGAGTGTGTGTGTGTGTATAAAAAACACTCTGCCGTCTCTAAAACGGGTTAAATCGTGTCTGTGGCTATAACATAACGTGTTTAGGAGTAAAAATCCTTCGAAAAACTGTTCACCAAAAACACAAAAATAATATTCATCCGCCAGTCAATGTATTGTCTAAGGCTGAAGAAAATACATGGGGATGCCCTGTAAACGCCTACAGCTTCCACACGATGTCGCCAGTGCTGGCATTTTTGGGCTGCTTTATCCTTGGTTTGGTGACGTATAGGCACGTCCTTTCTTGGGGCTCACCACAGGATGTTATGAAAGTGAAAACATGGAGTATGATTTCAAGACTCGCTCTAAAATTTCCGCTGATTTGATCCCGCCACAGGGACCTAGTCCCTATCAAGTTTTAAGGCATCCAATGGTTCTAACGATGAATTTAGCCATAAGATGGTTTTGAGAAACCGTTCCCTGATAAACACTAGTAAGTACTGTCTTACAAACAGAGGCAAAAACTCTGCAGTTGAGCTGATTATTGGTGTAAAAGCGGAAATCTGCAATTGCTAAATCCATATTGTGACTTTTAAATTATTTATAGCCATTGATTCTTGAAGAATATAACACATGCTTCATGAGCTTAGTTCAACTGTTGTACCCCATCAGATCCCCAAATAAGCTTTTTTTACTATAATGTTTAGAAACAATGTACATCAACACTGTATAGCCTCAACATGTTTAAAACATGGTTCAAACTATAATGTTGATATCATGGATGGTCAGTCCTTGCATCCATAGGTCTGTCTGTCTGTAGTTACATTTCTCCAACCCCATAATCATTTTATTACCAAAACAGTGGTGGAATGACAGATTTGTTATTGTTTGAACTGCAGATTGCTGGGTTGTGTGGATTTTTAAACAGCAACAAAATGGCTGCCCAGAGACCTGGTTTGGTAAACAGCTGAGGGGTGGAGGAAGAAGAAGTGTAACCACTCAAATTCATAGAGAATGATATTGTAGAAACCGTAACCCAACACCTAGCGACCTCGTCACGAACTTCAGACACCACATGGCGTAACAGTTATAAGGTGTTGGCTTGACAGTCGCTGGACCCAGGTTTGAGTTCAGCTCAGGGCTACCCCCTGAATTCATTACACTATGAATACAAGGACTGGCCATAAGTGATGTCATAATGATAGTTTAACCAGGTTTCTAGGCTATATAGTATATTCTAGAATTCATCCATGAGGTCAAAATGATAGTTTAACCAGATTTCTAGGCTATATAGTATATTCTAGAATTCATCCATGATGTCATAATGATAGTTTAACCAGGTTTCTAGGATATATCGTATATTCTAGAATTGCCGGTGTAGATTTCCTGTGGGGGTCAAATTATTAGAGCTGTTGATAAGTCATTGTATCATATTCAGACATTTTTTTTTCATGCCCTTACATTAAAGGCAAGACATACCTAGATTCAATTACATTCATGAATTGGTTTGAAACCTTTGTTTTAAACCCTTCTCAAAGTTGGTGCCTTGACGGATTTGTATAAAATGGTTTGTCATGAAACACAATTTTTAATTTCTTTAAATCTAACTTTTATTTAACTAGGCAAGTCAGTTAAGAACATATTCTCATTTACAATGACTGCCTACCCTGGATGACGCTGGATGACGTCCTATTGGACTCCCAATCACGGCCTTTCGTGATACAGCCTGGATTTGAACATGGGTGTCTGTAGTGACACCTCAAGCACTGAGATGCCGTGTCTGCTGTGCCACTCGGGAGCCCCAGAATCATGTTCCAGTGCTGTCCCCAACTAAAATACATCTTGGTCAACCAAGAGTCAGTCATCTGTTCTTTCTACCAATCGCCCCATGTGTTTTTATAAAATCTATATGTACTGAACTTGTCTGATGCTTTAAGCACGCTGTTTGATTAAATAAATTATACACACAAATGACTAGAGGGAGCCAGTCATCAATATAACCCGACCAGAGGGAGCCGGTCGTCAACATAACCCGACCAGAGGGAGCCGGTCGTCAACATAAACCGACCAGAGGGGCCCGGTCGTCAACATAAACCGACCAGAGGGGCCCGGTCGTCAACATAACCCGACCAGAGGGAGCCGGTCGTCAACATAAACCGACCAGAGAGGGGCCCGGTCAACATAAACCGACCAGAGGGGCCCGGTCGTCAACATAACCCGACCAGAGGGGCCCGGTCGTCAACATAACCCGACCAGAGGGAGCCGGTCGTCAACATAACCTGACCAGAGGGAGCCGGTCGTCAACATAACCCGACCAGAGGGAGCCGGTCGTCAACATAACCCGACCAGAGGGAGCCCCTCTCTGCTGCTGGACTTCGTAAATTTTGCCGTTCTGCTCCTGAAATTTTCAGTAATAGGCTAATAGACTGCACCAGCAGTCTGCAACCTTTTCCAGTTGTAGTGCCGATTTATCTGACCATTTCTACCAATATGTGTGCCGGTTATGATTTTCATATGCACATTTCCGTGGAACAGTTTCATTTAAATTATAATAGTATCTCAAAATCATTGTCTGTGAATAATCTACATTCTATCTAAATCTAAATAAAAATGATACAAATCTAAAAGTAACTTTTATTGCCAACTATGTAAAATACAACAGCCTACATAAAGCCAACAAATGAAAACATGGCATCCTGCATTCACTGAAATTATTTAGGATTTCTGTGCCCATAAACTGTTTCCCAGCGTAATATAAGGAGACACTAAATGTTACGTAGGTGCATTTCAGAGATCTGAATATGAAAAACTGTCTTAACAGGACAATAATCTAAACCACAAGGCCAACTCTACACTGGAGGAGCTTACCAAGATGACATTGAATGTTCCTGAGTGGCCTAGTTACAGATTGGATTTAAATCGTCTTGAAAGTCAATGGCAAGACTTGAAAATGGCTTTCTAGCAATGATCAACAACCAACTTGACAGAACAGGAAGGATTTTAAAAAGAATAAGGAATATTCACATGAAGATCTGTCTCCTATTGGATGACATCACGACTTCCCATCAAGCCAACTCCCTGAAGGCTTTACTATAACATCACTCACTCCTTCAAGCTTGCAAAAAACTATTTTGCTCAAGACATTTATTTGTTTCCCTTTAGTGTGTTTATACTTTACTGTATTTATATATTACTTTTCAACAGGAAAAGTTAAAAATCACTGGAGGACGTCATGAACAATTCCTACAGTACAAAAACATATTCAAGTGTAGTGCCCTTTTAAAATCACACATTAGTTCAACAACTGCAGAGTTTGTGCCCCTGTTTTATAAGATACAGATTTATAAGATAGTACTCACTGTATTTACTGGTGGCAATCAGATCAATGTCCCTGTTTTATAAGATAGTACTCACTGTATTTACCGGTGTTAATCAGATCTCGTCTTCTCTTCTTCATCCTCCTCTAATGTGACAGTAATCTCCCCCTCTTCATCCTCATCTCCAACTGCATCTTCCTCTTTCACTCTGAAGGTGTCTTTCTTTTCTTTCACTGAAACGTCTTTCTCTTCTTCTTTCACGGTAACAGCCACACCCTCTACTTGTTTTTGTATTGTAACAGCCTCCTCTTCCTCCTCCTCTTTCACGAGAGCTTCTTTCTCCGTGCAGCAGACCACCTCTTCTTTATCAGGAGAGTAGCTTAGTGACCTCATGGTCGGAAATGTCAGCTAGCTAGCATTAGTTACCAGACTAGTGCTAACTTAACCAGCCAGCTAGTTGACTTACAACGTAAATATGAAATTAAATGGGGTAACTAGTTGTTTCCACATAAGTATGTTTAAATCATAGTGTCAAATAAAACACGAAACTGTCTAAAGAACTTGAATGTTCCGACTTTGTTGGCTAGCGAGCTACCGAGGTGGCTGCAGTTGTTGAAGAGCGTTCCGTCCACTTGATTTTACGCCACAGTAGAAACATCGCCTGAAAGACACATATCGCCATCTGCTGTCCGGAGGGAGGAAACGCAGTTGAGGAGGGAAAGTTTTTTTTTTTCCTTTAATGAATTATAATATTATAAAGCAGTTTTGGGAAACGTTTTTTTCCTCTCCATTAAATATGAATATTATATCAACACGTACAAAGAGCAACAAGTGTTATTTGATTAGGTCAGATTTTTATGACAATTCAAAGCAAACTCTACATCTACTCCACATCTGTATTTCTGATTCAGTCAAATAACTAGATATCAAAATAAGCACCTACTTATTGATACCCTTGATAAAGATGAGCAAAAATGTATGTATGAAATAAATAAACTTTACCCACTACCAGGATATTTTAGCCCAAAACCTGGTTACCTCTCTGCTAGGAGGCTGAAACTTGGCCATAAGTGGATTTTCCAGCTAGACACATCAACACCCACGAAGAAACGGTTAATTGGGCACAAAATCAACATTTTCAATGGCCATCTCAGTCTTCAGACTTCAACTCCATTGAAAACCTGTGGTTTGAATTGAACAGGACAGTCCATAAGCACAGACAAAATAAATCAAGGACCTGGAGAGATTCTGTATGGAGAAATGGTCTAAGATCCCACCCAATGTGTTCTCTAATCTCATAAAACATTTCAGTGTCGTTATCCTCCCAAGGGGAGGGTGCTGGAATATTTAAAACATTGGTAGCAATAATTCAGACCCCTACCTTTTGAGAATTACATGTTAAACTATATCTCTTTCTCTGAGCAATTGTATTCGTATAAAATAATATAATTTCCCTTTATTTTTTACATACAATATAGCTCAGTATTTGAATTCTTTATTTTATAGAGTCGTTTATCTCATCTTTATCAAGGGTGTCAACAATTTTGTCCCCCACTGACCTCTATACTGCTGCTACATGGTGTAACAATACATCATGTAGATGTATATAATGAACAGACTAGGTCTGTACGGCTCCTACATGGTGTAACAATACATCATGTAGATGTATATAATGAACAGACTAGGTCTGTACTGCTCCTACATGGTGTAACAATACATCATGTAGATGTATATAATGAACAGACTAGGTCTGTAATGCTCCTACATGGTGTAACAATACGTCATGTAGATGTATATAATGAACAGACTAGGTCTGTACTGCTCCTATATGGTGTAACAATACATCATGTAGATGCTCCTACATTTTTGTATTATTATTATTTTTTCACCTTTATTTAATCAGGAACAAGTTCTCATTTACAACTGCAACCTGGACAAGATAAGCAAAGCAGTGTGACAAAAACAACACAGAGTTACACATGAACAAACATTCAGTCAATAACACAATAGAAGATCGATAATATATTTTTATGTTTAGGAATATTGTGAAACATGATCATTCCACTATTAATGTAGATATTATGGACATTTTATTAAATCAAACGTTTTACCATTGGGACGCTTGATTTAATTAAGTAATTTTTATTTTCGGATATAAAGACGAGGCTGTATTAACAAAAAACGGATTGCAACTTGCAAAACATCTGGGAAGAAAATTACAGACGGAGGCGCACCAACTTCCAACTATGTTCGACATTTGAAGCTGCACAAAGAACGGTAAGTCGTGGCTAATATAGCCGACAGCTATATAATTAATTGTTTTGCTAGTGTAGCATGTAGGCTAACGTAACATTAAATCAATGAGACTCCACACAGTCAGTCAGTGCGGGAACGTGAACATTGCACCCAAGATTGAGCAACAACTGGCTAGGCAGTTGGTAGCCTAAATCCTACCTGATGTTACTGCTGTTCCTAAAACCATTGACATACGTTAGCCTACTGTAACCACACACAGAGAGGGTGTGTGTGTGTGTGTTAAGGTTGGGCAATTGTGTAAACGCCAACATCGCCCGACTGCGCCCCATAGCTTGTCTTGACTTGGGACTTGAGTGCTAAGACTTGAGACTTGTAAAACAATGACTTTGTCCCACCTCTGGTATATACTCTATCCTATTCTACTGTATATTAGTCTATGTATTACTCATCTCATATGTATATACTGTATTCTATACTATTCTACTGTATCTTAGTCTATGCATTACTCATCTCATATGTATATACTGTATTCTATCCTATACTACTGTAACTTAGTCTATGCCGCTCTGACATCGCTTGCCTGAATATTTATATATTCTTATATTACTGGACTGTTAGGAGCTAGAAACACAAGCATTTTGCTACACCCACAATAACATCTGCTAAACATGTGTATGTGACAAATAAAATGTGATATGATGTATATACAAGTCGAAAGTTTACATACACCTCAGCCAAATTACACTTAAACTCAGTTTTTCACAATTCCTGACATTTAATCCTCGTAAAAATTCCGTTTTAGGTCAGTTAAGATCACCACTTTATTTTAAGAATTTGACATTTCAGAATAATAGTAGAGAGAATGATTTATTTCAGCTTTTATTTCTTTCGTCAGATTCCCAGTGGGTCAGAAGTTTACATACACTCAATTAGTATTTGGTAGCATTGCCTTTAACTTGTTTAACTTGGGTCAAACGTTTCAGGTAGCCTTCAAAAAGCTTCCCACAATATGTTGGGTGAATTTTTGCCCATTCCTCCTGACAGAGCTGATGTAATGGAGTCAGGTTTGTAGGCCTCCTTGCTCGCACACGCTTTTTCAGTTCTGCCCACAAATTTTCTATAGGATTGAGATCAGGGCTTTGTGATGGCCACTCCAATACCTTGACTTTGTTGTCCTTAAGCCATTTTGCCACAACTTTGGAAGTATGCTTGGGGTCACTGTCCCTTTGGAAGACCCATTAACTTCCTGACTGATCTCTTGAGATGTTGCTTCAATATATCCACATAATTTTCCTTCCTCATGACGCCATCTATTTTGTGAAGTGCACCAGTAGCTCCTGCAGCAAAGCACCCCCACAACATGATGCTGCCATCCCCGTGCTTCATGGTTGGGATGGTGTTCTTCGGCTTGCAAGCCTCCCCCTTTTTCCTTCAAACATAATGATGGTCATTATGGCCAAACAGTTCTATTTTTGTTTCATCAGACCAGAGGGCATTTCTCCAAAAAGTATGATCTTTGTCCTCATGTGCAGTTGTCTAGCTTTTTTATGGCTGTTTTGGAGCAGTGGCTTCTTCCTTGCTGAGCGGCCTTTCAGGTTATGTCGATATAGGACTTGTTTTACTGTGGATATAGATACCTTTGTACCTGTTTCCTCCATCTTCACAAGGTCCTTTGCTGTTGTTCTGGGATTGATTTCCACTTTTCGTACCAAAGTACATTCATCTCTAGGAGACAGAACCTTCCTGAACGGTATGACAGCTGCGTGGTACTATTCTTTGTACAGATGAACGTGGTACATTCAGGCGTTTGGAAATTGCTCACAAGGATGAACCAGACTTGTGGAGGTCTACAATCTTTTTTTCTGAAGTCTTGGCTGATTTCTTTTGATTTTCCCATGATGTCAAGCAAGGAGGCACTGAGTTTGAAGGTAGGCCTTGAAATACATCCACAGGTACACCTCCAATGGACTCAAATGATGTCAATTAGCCTATCAGAAACTTCTAAAGCCATGACATCATTTTCTGGAATTTTCCAAGCTGTTTGAAGGCACAGTCAACTTAGTGTATGTCAGTCTGTTAACAATTGTTGAAAAAATTACCTGTATCATGCACAAAGTAGATGTCCGACCCGACTTGCCAAAACTATAGTTTCTTAAAAATAAATTTGAGGAGTGGTTGGGTGTATGTAAACTTCCGACTTGTAGGTCTGGTGTTGGAGATCATTCCACACTCTGTGGATCTCCTGCATGCATTTTCTGATGTTTAATCAGACCACTTGAATGAGAGTATATCTTGTCACATTGATCACAGCTATAAGGCTTCTCTCCTGTGTGTGTTCTCTGGTGCTCTTCAAGGCTTTTGCCCTGATAATTTTTATGACTGCTCTCCTGTGTGTGTTCTCTGGTGTGATACCAGGTTGCTTGACTGAGTAAAACTCTTGCCACACTGATCACAGCAAAAAGGCTTCTCTCCTGTGTGTGTTCTCTGGTGTGATACCAGGTTGCTTAACGAAGTAAAACTCTTGCCACACTGATGACAGCTATAAGGCTTCTCTCCTGTGTGTGTTCTCTGGTGCGTTTTCAGATTACTTGAATGAGTAAAACTCTTGCCACACTGATCACAGCTATAAGGCTTCTCTCCTGTGTGTGTTCTCTGGTGTGATACCAGATTGTTTGACTGAGTAAAACTCTTGCCACACTGATCACATCTATATGGCTGCTCTCCTGTGTGTATTCTCTGGTGTGATACCAGGCTACTTGACTGAGCAAAACTCTTACCACATTGATCACAGCAATATGACTGCTCTCCTGTGTGTGTTCTCTGGTGTGATACCAGGTTGCATGAATGAGTAAAACTCTTGCCACACTGATCACAGCTATAACGCTTCTCTCCTGTGTGTGTTCTCTGGTGTTTTTTAAGATAACTTGAATGAGTAAAACTCTTCCCACATTGATTACAGCTATAAGGTTTCTCTCCTGTGTGTGTTCTCTGGTGTCCTTTAAGGTGTCCTATCCAAGAAAAGTTTTTTCCACATTGCTCACAGCTATATGGCTGCTCTCCGGTGTGTGTTCTCTGGTGTGATACCAGGTTGCTTGACTGAGTAAAACTCTTGCCACATTGATCACAGCTATATGGCTTCTCTCCTGTGTGTGTTCTCTGGTGTGAAAGGAGGTTTCTTGAATTAGTAAAACTCTTGCCACACTGATCACAGCTATAAGGCTGCTCTCCTGTGTGTGTTCTCTGGTGTGATACCAGGTTGGTTGACCGAGTAAAACTCTTCCCACACTGATCACAGCTAAAAGGCTTCACTCCTGTGTGTATTCTCTGGTGTGATACCAGCTTTCTTGAATTAGTAAAACTCTTCCCACATTTATTACAGCTATAAGGCTTCTCTCCTGTGTGCACTCGCTGGTGTATTTTAAGCTTTGATGAATATGTGCAATGTTTCCCACAGTCAGAGCAGCAATGAGATTTCTTCCCTGTGGGTCTCTGCAGGTGTTTGAGGTGTTCTGATCTGGAGAGACTTTTCTCTGCCTCGTCAGCATCATGTTGTTGTTGAGGCTCCCCAGAGGATCCACGATAGTCCCGTCTCTCTCCTGTGTGAACAACAAAGTCAGACAGATGGTTAAAGGCCGACAACAGCAGAAATCCATTGTTAATTTGAGGTAAAAGGTGATGCCCAGAGCGTACCCATGAACTTGTACAACAATTGACATTGTTAAATAATTTGACAATTGTCAAGTGAGCAACAATAGTCATATTTTGTCTTGTTTTCACATTAGTAGTAACATCGACGATTGTAGGCTAGAAATAAGCTAAAGTTGCTGAACCCCTAAGCAGTGTGCCAGACGACTTTTGGTCTCCAATGTAGACCCCTTTCTGTGTTTGTTAAAATTGCGTCACGAGGGCAATTTGGTTGTAGAAACTCCTCCATGCTAATGAGGAAACCTCCAGCTGCGTACCCCCTCTAGCACCTGGGTCAGCACACTCGCAAGTGTTGTTTTTTGCCATCATTGTTAGCACACTAAGGGATTTCCTCCTCTTCTTCCGAAGAGGAGAGGCGAGAAGGATCGGAGGACCAATATGCGGCGTGGTAAGTGTCCATGGTTCTTTTAATAAGAAATAGTACACATGAACAACTGAATACAAAACACAATAAACGTGGAATAAACGAAACCCAAAACAGTACACAGACACGGAAACAAACACCCACAAACAAACAGTGAAACCCAGGCTACCTAAGTATGATTCTCAATCAGAGACAACTAATGACACCTGCCTCTGATTGAGAACCATACTAGGCCGAAACGTACAAATCCCCAAATCATAGAAAAACAAACATAGACTGCCCACCCCAACTCACGCCCTGACCATACTAAATAAATACAAAACAAAGGAAACAAAGGTCAGAACGTGACACACACACACACACTATACTAGTCCACAGACCCACTCCAAAAGGCTTTCGGAGCCATCATCGACTCAGTGGGTTTTGTCCAACATGTCTCTGGACCCACTCACTGTCACAGTCATACGCTGGACCAAGTTTTGTCCCATGGAATAAATGTTGTGGATCTTAATGTTTTTCCTCATAATCCTGGACTATCGGACCACTATTTTATTACGTTTGCAATTGCAACAAATAACCTGCTCAGACCCCAACCAAGGAACATCAAAAGTCGTGCTATAAATTCACAGACAACACAAAGATTCCTTGATGTCCTTCCAGATTCCCTCTGTCTACCCAAGGACGCCAGAGGACAAAAATCAGTTAACCACCGAACTGAGGAACTCAATTTAACCTTGCGCAATACCCTAGATGCAGTTGCACCCCTAAAAACTAAACATTTCTCATAAGAAACTAGCTCCCTGGTACACAGAAAATACCCGAGCTCTGAAGCAAGCTTCCAGAAAATTGGAACGGAAATGGCGCCACACCAAACTGGAGGTCTTCCGACTAGCTTGGAAAGACAGTACTGTGCAGTACCGTAGAGCCCTTACTGCTGCTCGATCATCCTATTTTGCTAACTTAATTGAGGAAAATAAGAACAATCCGAAATTCCTTTTTGATACTGTCGCAAAGCTAACTAAAAAGCAGCATTCCCCAAGAGAGGATGGCTTTCACTTTAGCAGTGATAAATTCATGAACTTCTTTGAGGAAAAGATTATGATTATTAGAAAGCAAATTACGGACTCCTCTTTAAATCTGCGTATTCCTTCAAAGCTCAGTTGTCCTGAGTCTGCACAACTCTCCCAGGACCTAGGATCAAGAGAGACGCTCAAGTGTTTTAGTACTATATCTCTTGACACAATGATGAAAATAATCATGGCCTCTAAACCTTCAAGCTGCATACTGGACCCTATTCCAACTAAACTACTGAAAGAGCTGCTTCCTGTGCTTGGCCCTCCTATGTTGAACATAATAAACGGCTCTCTAGCCACCGGATGTGTACCAAACTCACTAAAAGTGGCAGTAATAAAGCCTCTCTTGAAAAAGCCAAACCTTGACCCAGAAAATATAAAAAACTATAGGCCTATATCGAATCTTCCATTCCTCTCAAACATTTTAGAAAAGGCTGTTGCGCAGCAACTTACAGCCTTCCTGAAGACAAACAATGTATACGAAATGCTTCAGTCTGGTTTTAGACCCCATCATAGCACTGAGACGGCACTTGTGAAGGTGGTAAATTACATTTTAATGGCATCGGACCGAGGCTCTGCATCTGTCCTCGTGCTCCTAGACCTTAGTGCTGCTTTTGATACCATCGATCACCACATTCTTTTGGAGAGATTGGAAACCCAAATTGGTCTAGACGGACAAGTTCTGGCCTGGTTTAGATCTTATCTGTCGGAAAGATATCAGTTTGTCTCTGTGAATGGTTTGTCCTCTGACAAATCAACTGTAAATGTCGGTGTTCCTCAAGGTTCCGTTTTGGGACCACTATTGTTTTCACTATATATTTTACCTCTTGGGGATGTTATTCGAAAACATAATGTTAACTTTCACTGCTATGCGGATGACACAGCTGTACATTTCAATGAAACATGGTGAAGCCCCAAAATTGCCCTTGCTAGAAGCATGTGTTTCAGACATAAGGAAGTGGATGGCTGCAAACTTTCTACTTTTAAACTCGGACAAAACAGAGATGCTTGTTCTAGGTCCCAAGAAACAAAGAGATCTTCTGTTGAATCCTGAAATAAAACTGAAGGACCAAATAAAACTGAAGGCGTTACTCTGGACCCTGATCTCTCTTTTGAAGAACATATCAAGACCATTTCAAGGACAGCTTTTTTCCATCTACGTAACATTGCAAAAATCAGAAACTTTGTCCAAAAATGATGCAGAAAAATTAATCCATGCTTTTGTCACTTCTAGGTTAGACTACTGCAATGCTCTACTTTCCGGCTACCCGGATAAAGCACTAAATAAACTTCAGTTAGTACTAAATACGGCTGCTCGAATTCTGACTAGAACCAAATAATTTGATCATATTACTCCAGTGCTAGCCTCTCTACACTGGCTTCCTGTCAAAGCAAGGGCTGATTTCAAGGTTTTACTGCTAACCTACAAAGCATCACATGGGCTTCCTCCTACGTATCTCTCTGATTTGGTCCTGCCGTACATACCTACATGTACGCTACGGTCACAAGATGCAGGCCTCCTAATTGTCCCTAGAATTTCTAAGCAAACAGCTGGAGGCAGGGCTTTCTCCTATAGAGCTCCATTTTTATGGAACGGTCTGCCTACCCATGTCAGAGACGCAAACTCGGTCTCAACCTTTAAGTCCTTACTGAAGACTTATCTCTTCAGTGGGTCATATGATTGAGTGTAGTCTGGCCCAGGAGTGGGAAGGTGAACGGAAAGGCTCTGGAGCAACGAACCGCCCTTGCTGTCTCTGCCTGGCCGGTTCCCCTCTTCCCACTGGGATTCTCTGCCTCTAACCCTATTACAGGGGCTGAGTCACTGGCTTACTGGGGCTCTCTCTTGCCGTCCCTGGAAGGGGTGCGTCACCTGAGTGGGTTGATTCACTGATGTGGTCATCCTGTCTGGGATGGCGCCCCCTTGGGTTGTGCCATGGCGGAGTTCTTTGTGGGCTATACTCAGCCTTGTCTCAGGATGGTAAGTTGGTGGTTGAAGATATCCCTCTAGTGGTGTGGGGGCTGTGCTTTGGCAAAGTGGGTGGGGTTATATCCTTCCTGTTTGGCCCTGTCTGGGGGTGTCCTCGGATGGGGCCACAGTGTCTCCTGACCCCTCCTGTCTCAGCCTCCAGTATTTATGCTGCAGTAGTTAATGTGTCGGGGGGCTAGGGTCAGTTTGTTATATCTGGAGTACCTCTCCTGTCCTATTCGGTGTCCTGTGTGAATCTAAGTGCGTTCTCTAATTCTCTCTTTCTCTCTCTCTCGGAGGACCTGAGCCCTAGGACCATGCCCCAGGACTACCTGACATGATGACTCCTTGCTGTCCCCAGTCCATCTGGCCGTGCTGCTGCTCCAGTTTCAACTGTTCTGCCTTATTATTATACGACCATGCTGGTCATTTATGAACATTTGAACATCTTGGCCATGTTCTGTTATAATCTCCACCCGGCACAGCCAGAAGAGGACTGGCCACCCCACATAGCCTGGTTCCTCTCTAGGTTTCTTCCTAGGTTTTGGCCTTTCTAGGGAGTTTTTCCTAGCCACCGTGCTTCTACACCTGCATTGCTTGCTGTTTGGGGTTTTAGGCTGGGTTTCTGTACAGCACTTTGAGATATCAGCTGATGTACGAAGGGCTATATAAATAAATTTGATTTGATTTTTGACTATACTATACATTTATTAAACATAAGTTCATCACAACCCAGCTGGTGGAAATTGACAGAGGACCAGGGCACTAATAATAATATAAATCAATCATTTTGCTCTTTATTTAACCATCTTACAAATAAAACCTTTGTTCATTGAAATTGTGAATAACTCACCACAGGTTAATGAGAAGGGTGTGCTTGAAAGGATGCACATAACTCTGCAATGTTGGGTTGTACTGGAGTCTCTCAGTCTTAAATCATTTTCAGCACACAGTCTGTGCCTGTATTTAGTTTCATGCTAGTGAGGGCCGAGAATCCACTCTCACATAGGTACGTAGTTGCAAAGGGCATCAGTGTTTTAACAGTGCGATTTGCCAAGGCAGGATACTCTGAGTATCCCAATCCTTCTGATTAAATAACATTTTCACAGAACTGCTTGTTGCAATTTCGATGAGGTTCTCTTGTTAAGATATCGGTAAGTGGACTGGAGGCAGGGCATGAAAGGGATAAGGAATCCAGTTGTTTGTGTCATCCGTTTCGGGAAAGTACCTGCGTAATTGTGCACCCAACTCAGGTGCTTCGCTATATCACATTTGACATAGTCTGTAAGCTTGAGTTCATTTGCACACAAAAAATCATAGAATGATGGAAAGACCTGTGTGATGTCCTTGGTAATGCAGACAGAGAACAGCTCCTACTTCTTAATCATAGCCTCAATTTTGTCCCACAAATTGAATATAGTTGCGGAGAGTCCCTGTAATCCTAGATTCAGATCAATCAGGCGAGAAAAAACATCACCCAGATAGGCCAGTCATGTGAGAAACTCATCATCATGCAAGCGTTCAGACAAGTGAAAATGATGGTCGGTAAAGAAAACTTTAAGCTCGTCTTTCAATTTAAAAGAAAAACGTGTCAATACTTTGCGCCTTGATAACCTCCCTTGATAACCAGCACTGTATGTTGTAAAAGCGTTACATGGTTGCTGCCCATATAATTGCATAGTGCAGAAAATACACGAGAGTTCAGGGGCCTTGCTTTAAAAAAGTTAACCATTATCACTGTGGTGTCCAAAACGTTTTCCAAGCTGTCAGGCATTCCCTTGGCAGCAAGAGCCTGTTGGTAGATGCTGCAGTGTACCCAAGTGGCGTCGGGAGCAACTGCTTGCACGTGCGTTACCACTCTACTATGTCTCCCTGCGCAATCAGTACAGATACCAACATGAGCAGCAGCTACGTTTGGCTACATACATTAGTGGAATTCCCGCGAGAGAGTAACGGTTAATGTGATTGGAAGTTAATTATTTGACTAAGCTACCTGTATTTGACATTGTGTTGCTATTTCGCTGAACACTAGATGGTTTCATTTTATTTTTGCCAGTGAAACGAGGCTACTCAGGTGAGAAAAAAACCTCACCCAAATGTATAGCCCTGTTGGAAAATATAAATTGACAGTTTGAAAATGTGAAGAAAATGTATTATTTGTACATTTAAAAAAATGTGATTCACATTAGTACTTGGCGCACCCCTGACGGCATACTCCAGACCCATAACTTCACCTAACAACAACATTTGACCCATAACTTCACCTAACAACAACATAGACCTACTAGGACCATAACCCATAATTTGATAGGACCCACAATTTCAGCTAACAACCACAAAGACCTACTGTAGGACCCATAACTTCACCTAACATAGACCCACTGTAGAACCCATAACTTCACCTAACAACAACAACATAGACCTATTGTAGGACCTATAACTTCACCTAACATAGACCTACTGTTGGACCCATAACTTCACCTAACAACAACATAGCTCTACTGTAGGACCCATAACTTCACCAAACAACAACATAGACTTACTGTAGGACACATAACATCAACTAACAACAACATAGACCTACTGTAGGACCCATATACTCAACTAACATAGACCTACTGTAGGACCCATAACTTCACCTAACAACAACATATACCTACTGTAGGACCCATAACTTCACCTAACAATAACATAGACCTACTGTAGGACCTATAACTTCACCTAACATAGACCTACTGTTGGACCCATAACTTCACCTAACAACAACATAGACCTACTGTAGGACCAATAACTTCACCTAACAATAGCATAAACTTACTAACAATAACTTCACCTAACAATAACATAGACCTACTGTAGGACCCACAACTTCACCTAACAACATAGACCTACTGTAGGACCCATAACTTCACCTAACATAGACCTACTGTAGGACCCATAACTTCACCTAACAACATAGGCCTACTGTAGGACCCATAACTTCACCTAACATAGACCTACTGTAGGACCCATAACTTCACCTAACATAGACCTACTGTAGGACCCATAACTTCACCTAACAACAACATTGACCTACTGTAGGCCCAATAACTTCACCTAACAACAACATAGACCTACTGTAAGGACCCATAACTTCACCTAACATAGACCTACTGTAGGACCCATAACTTCACCTAACAACAACATTGACCTACTGTAGGACCAATAACTTCACCTAACAACAACATAGACCTACTGTAAGGACCCATAACTTCACCTAACATAGACCTACTGTAGAACCCATAACTTAACCTAACATTGACCTACTGTAGGACCAATAACTTCACATAACAACAACACCTAGGACTATAAATCATTTCATATTTCAGGTGAAACATGGAAACAAAAATGTCTTTGTCATGACATTTCATAACCAGATAATTTTGTGAATAATCCCACTAGGCTACTCTGTAATGTGTTGTCATTCTAAATGTCCTGAATAAAGGAAAATAGCTCTGTGTGTTGTACAATAGCCTATCCATCAAGGAACAGTTCTCTACACATTATGAGCTAAGTATCTCTGTGTCCAAACAGACTAACGAGACCCGACTGTAAATCAAGCGGACATTAACACATTATAAACACCAATTTGTTAGGGATGTTGGATCCAACATGGAGCACGGCATAACTGTCTATACCAGAGTAATGAATGAAGAAGAATTGACTGTAACTAAACAGCTACAGTATTAAGAATTATGTGTAATTATTGAAGAACCGCGTTAATGACAGTATCCATTTGGGTGTTGTCAATAAAGTTAAGGTGAACCATTGGATTTTGCAAACTCTGAAATTATTTAGGATTTCTGTGCCCATGAAAACTGTTTTCCCAGCGTAATATAAGGAGCCACTAAATGTGACGTAGGTAGAGTGCATTTCAGAGATCTGAATACAAAAATCTGTACTAACAGGACAATAACCTAAACCACAAGGCCAAATCTACACTGGAGGTGCTTACCAAGATGACATTGAATGTTCCTGAGTGGCCTAGTTACAGTTTGGACTTAAATTGTCTTGAAAGTCTATAGCAAGACTTGAAAATGGCTTTCTAGCTATGATCAATAACCAACTTGACAGAACAGGAAGGATTTTAAAAAGAATAATGAATATTCACATGAAGATATGTCGCCTATTGGATGACATTACGACTTCCCATCAAGCCAACTCCTTGAAGGCCTTACATAACTCACTCCTTCTAGTTTGCAGTTTTCTAAAGAAACACTATTTTGCCCAAACTTATACTTTACTGTATTTATATATCACTCTTCAACAGGAAAAGTTGTTTTTTTTAATCACTGGAGGACGTCATGAACAATTCAATTCAGCCCTTTTAAAAATCACACATTAGTTCAACAACTGCAGAGTTTGTGCCCGTTTTATAAGATAGTACTCACTGTATTTACTGGTGTTAATCAGATCAATGTCCCTGTTTTATAAGATAGTACTCACTGTATTTGCTGGTGTTAATCAGTTCTCCAGTCTTCTCTTCTTCGTCCTCCTCTAATGTGACAGTAATCTCCCCTTCTTCATCCTTCATTCCAAAAACGTCTTCATCTTCTTTCACTTCATCCTCCACTCCAAAAACGGCATCTTCCTCCTTTTCTTTCACAGTAACACCCTCCTCCTCTTTCACTCTGATCGCATCTACCTCTTCTTTCACTGAAACGTCGTTCTCTTCTTCTTTCACCCCAACAGCCTCACCCTCTACTTGTTTTTGTATTGTAACATCCTCATCTTCCTCCTCCTCTTTCACGAGAGCTTCTTTGTCCGTCCAGCAGACCTCCTCTTCTTTATCAGGAGTAGAGTAGCTTAGTGAGCTCATGGTCGGGGATGTTAGCTAGTTAGCATTAGCGACTAGACTAGCGCTAACTTAACCAGCCAGCTAGTTGACTTAAAACGTAAATATTAAATTAAATGGGGTAACTAGTTGTTTCCACATAAGTATGATTAAATCATAGTGGCAAATTATACACGAAATTGTCTAAATAACTTGAATGTTCAGACTTTGTTGTCCAGCGAGCTACCGAGGTGGCTGCAGTTGTTGAAGAAGCGTTCCGTCCACTAGATTATACGTCACAGTAGAAATATCGCCTGAAAGACACATATTGCCATCTGCTGTCTGGAGGGAGGAAACACAGTTGAGGAGGGAAACTTTCTTTCTTCTTCATTGAATTATAATATTTGAAAAGCAGTTTAGGGAAACGTTTTTTTCCTTTCCATTAAATACGAATATTATATAAACACATTAAAAAAGGAACAAGTGTTGTTTGATTAGTTCAGAATTTTTATGAAAATGTAAAACAAACTCTACAAATACTCCACATCTGTTTTTCTGATTCAGTCAGTCAAATAACTAGATATCAAAATAAGCACCTAGTTATTGATACCCTTGATAAAGATGAGCAAAAATGACTGTATACAATAAATAAATAAACTCTACCCACTACCAGGATATTTTAGCCCAAAACCTGGTTCCTCTCTGCTAGGAGGCTGAAACTTGGCCATAAGTGGATCTTCCAGCAAGACACATCAACAAAGAAATGGTAAATTAGGCACAAAATCAACATGGGTGGCAATAATTCAGAACCCTACCTTTTGAGAATTTCGTGTTAATCTAAATCTCTTTCTCTGAGTTTTGTATAACTATAAAAATAATATAACTTCCCATTATTTTGTTGGTGTAACAATACATCATGTAGATGTGTATAATGAACAGACTAGGTCTATACTGCTCCTACATGGTGTAACAATACATAGTGTAGATGTATATAATGAACATACTAGGTCTATACTGCTCCTACATGGAGTAACAATACATCATGTAGATGTATATAATGAACAGACTAGGTCTATACTGCTCCTACATGGTGTAACAATACATCATGTATATAATGAACAGACTAGGTCTATACTGATACTTCTCACTATAGTACGAAAGACCAGTCATAATATAATAGAGACCGTAGATCTAGCTGGTCTGTCAAAATATAATAGAGAAGGTAGATCTGGCTGGTCTTTCATAATATAGTAGAGAAGGTAGATCTAGCTGTTCTGTCATAATATAATAGAGACAGTAGATCTAGCTGGTCTTTTATAATATAGTAGAGACAGTAGATCTAGCTGGTCTGTCATAATTGAATAGTGACAGTGGGTCTAGCTGGTCTGTCAAAATGTAGTAGAGACAGTAGATCTAGCTGGTCTGTCATAATATAGTAGAGACAGTAGATCGAGCTGGTCTGTCATAATATAATAGATACAGTAGCTCTAGCTGGTCTGTCATAATATAATAGAGACAGTAGATGTATCTGGGCTGTAGTAATATAATAGAGACAGTAGATCTAGCTGGTCTGTTTTAATATAATAGAGACCGTAGATCTAGCTGGTCTGTCATAATTTAATAGTGGCAGTGGGTCTAGCTGGTCTGTCATAATGTGGTAGAGACAGTAGATCTAGCTGGTCTGTCATAATATAGTAGAGACAGTAGATCTAGCTGGTCTGTCATAATA
Source organism: Oncorhynchus tshawytscha (assembly GCF_018296145.1). NCBI lineage: Eukaryota > Metazoa > Chordata > Actinopteri > Salmoniformes > Salmonidae > Oncorhynchus > Oncorhynchus tshawytscha. Next base: position 3,336,297 of record NC_056460.1, on the reverse strand, counting down.
TAGTAGAGACAGTAGATCTAGCTGGTCTGTCATAATATAATAGAGACAGTAGATCTAGCTTGTCTGTCATAATATAATAGAGACAGCAGATCTAGCTGGTCTGTCATAATATAGTAGAGAAGGTAGATCTAACTGGTCTGTTCTAATATAATAGAGACAGGAGATCTGGCTGGTCTATCATAATTTAATAGGGACAGTAGGTCTAGCTGGTATGTCATAATATAGTAGAGACAGTAGATCTAGCTGGTCTATCATAATATAATAGATACAGTAGATCTAGCTGGTCTGTCATAATATAGTAGAGAAAGTAGATCTAGCTGGTCTGTCATAATATAGTAGAGAAGGTAGATCTAGCTGGTCTGTCATAATATAATAGGGACAGTAGGGCTAGCTGGTCTGTCATAATATAATAGGGACAGTAGGTCTAGCTGGTCTGTCATTATAGAGCAGAGACAGTAGATCTAGCTGGTCTGTCCATAATATAGTAGAGACAGTAGATCTAGCTGGCCTGTCATAATTTAATAGTGAAAGTGGGTCTAGCTGGTCTGTCATAATGTAGTAGAGATAGTAGATCTAGCTGGTCTATTCTAATATAATAGAGACAGGAGATCTGTCTGGTCTGTCATAATTTAATAGGGACAGTAGGTCTAGCTGGTATGTCATAATATAGTAGAGACAAGTAGATCTAGCTGGTCTGTCATAATATAATAGATACAGTAGATCTAGCTGGTCTGTCATAATATAATAGAGACAGTAGATGTATCTGGGCTGTAGTAATATAATAGAGACAGTAGATCTAGCTGGTCTGTCATAATATAGTAGAGTCAGTAGATCTAGCTGGTCTGTCATAATATAGTAGAGAAGGTAGATCTAGCCGGTATTTCATAATATAGTAGAGAAGATAGATCTAGCTGGTCTGTCATAATATAGTAGAGAAGGTAGATCTAGCTGGTCTGTTCTAATATAATAGAGACAGGAGATCTGGCTGGTCTATCATAATTGAATAGGGACAGTAGGTCTAGCTGGTATGTCATAATATAGTAGAGGCAGTAGATCTAGCTGGTCTGTCATAATATAATAGATACAGCAGATCTAGCTGGTCTGTCATAATATAATAGAGACAGTAGATGTATCTGGGCTGTGGTAATATAATAGAGACAGTAGATCTAGCTGGTCTGTCATAATATAGTAGAGAAAGTAGATCTAGCTGGTTTTTCATAATATAGTAGAGAAGGTAGATCTAGCTGGTCTGTCATAATATAGTAGAAAAGGTAGATCTAGCTGGTCTGTCATAATATAATAGGGACAGTAGGTCTAGCTGGTCTGTCATAATATAATAGGGACAGTAGATCTAGCTGGTCAGTCCATAATATAGTAGAGACAGTAGATCTAGCTGGCCTGTCATAATATAGTAGAGTCAGTAGATCTAGCTGGTCTGTCATAATATAATAGGGATAGTAGGTCTAGCTGGTCTGTCATGATATAATAGCGATAGTAGATCTAGCTGGTCTTTCATAATATAGTACAGAAGGTAGATCTAGCTGGTCTGTCATAATATAAAAGATACAGTAGATCTAGCTGGTCTGTCATAATATAATAGAGACATTAGATTTAGCTGGTCTGTCATAATTTATTGGGACAGTAGGTCTAGCTGGTCTTCCATAAAATAGTAGAGAAGGTAGATCTAGCTGGTCTGTTCTAATATAATAGAGACAGTAGATCTAGCTGGTCTGTCATAATATAGTAGAGACAGTAGATCTAGCTGGTCTGTCATAATTTAATAGGGACAGTAGGAATAGCTAGTCTGTCATAATATAGTAGAGACAGTAGATCGAGCTGGTCTTTTCTAATATAATAGAGACATTCGGTTTAGCTGGTCTGTCATAATACAGTAGAGAAAGTAGATCTAGCTGGTCTGTCATAATATAATAGATACAGTAGATCTAGCTGGTCTGTCATAATATAGTAGAGCCAGTAGTTGTAGCTGGTCTGTCATAATATAATAGAGACAGTAGTTCTAGCTGGTCTGTCATAATAGTAGATCTAGAGTCATAATATAGTAGAGACAGTAGATGTAGCTGGTCTGTCATAATATAGTAGAGCCAGTAGTTGTAGCTGGTCTGTCATAATATAATAGAGACAGTAGATCTGGCTGGTCTGTAATACTATCGAACGTACAGTAAATCTATCTGGCCTGTCATAATATAGTAGAGCCAGTAGGTCTAGCTGGTATGTCATAATATAATAGATACAGTAGATCTAGCTGGTCTGTCATAATATTATAGAGACAGTAGATCTAGCTGGTCTGTCAGAATATACTAGAGCCAGTAGGTCTAGCTGGTATGTCATAATTTCAAAGGGAAAGTAGGTCTAGCTGATCTTTCATAATATAGTAGAGCCAGTAGGTCTAGCTGGTCTGTCATTATATAGTAGAGACAGTAGATCTAGCTGGTCTGTCATAATATTATAGCTGCAGTAGATCTAACTGGTCAGTCATAATATAATAGAGACATTAGATCTAGCTGGTCTTTCATAATATAGTAGAGAAGGTACATCTATCTGTTATTTCATAATATAGTAGAGACAGTAGATCTAGCTGGTCTGGTCTAATATAATAGAGACAGTACATCTAGCTGGTCTGTCATAATATAGTAGAGCCAGTAGATCTAGCTGGTCTGTCATAATTTAATAGGGAAAGTAGGTCTAGCTGGTCTTTCATAATATAGTAGAGAAGGTAGATCTAGCTGGTCTGTTCTAATATAATAGAGACAGTAGACCTAGCTGGTATATCTTAATAAAGTAGAGCCAGTAGGTCTAGTTGGTCTGTCATTATATAGTAGAGACAGTAGATCTAGCTGGTCTGTCATAATATAGTAGAGCCAGTAGGTCTAGCTGGTATATCATTACATAGTAGAGACAGTAGATCTAGCTTGTCTGTCATAATATAATAGAGACAGTAGATCTAGCTGGTATGTCATAATATAGTAGAGCCAGTAGGTCTAGCTGGTCTGTCATAATATAACAGATACAGTAGATCTAGCTGGTCTGTCATAATTTAATAGAGACAGTAGGTCTAGCTGGTCTTTCATAATATAGTAGAGAAGGTAGATCTAGCTGGTCTGTTCTAATATAATAGAGACAGTAGGTCTAGCTGGTCTGTCATAATATAATAGCGACAGTAGATCTAGCTGGTCTGTTCTAATATAATAGAGACAGTAGATCTAGCTGGTCTGTCATAATATAGTAGACACAGTAGATCTAGCTGGTCTGTCGTAATATAATAAAGACAGTCGATGTTTGTGGTTTGTAGTAATATAATAAAGACAGTAGATCTAGCTGGTCTGTCATAATTTAATAGGGACAGTAGGAATAGCTAGTCTGTCATAATATAGTAGAGACAGTAGATCTAGCTGGTCTTTTCTAATATAATAGAGACATTAGGTTTAGCCGGTCTGTCATAATACAGAAGAGAAAGTAGATCTAGCTGGTCTGTCATAATATAGTAGATACAGTCAATCTGGCTGGTCTGTCATAATATAATAGAGACAGTAGATCCAGCTGGTCTGTCATAATATAGTAGAGACAGTAGATCTAGCTGGTCTTTCATAATATAGTAGAGAAGGTAGATCTAGCTGTTATTTCATAATATAGTAGAGACAGTAGATCTAGCTGGTCTGTTCTTATATAATAGAGACAGTAGATCTAGCTGGTCTGTCATAATATAGTAGAGACAGTAGATCTAGCTGGTCTGTCATAATATAGTAGATACAGCAGAACTACCTGGTCTGTCATAATATAATAGAGACAGTAGATCGAGCTTGTCTGTCATAATTTCATAGGGACAGTAGGTCTAGCTGGTCTTTCATAATATAGTAGAGAAGGTAGATCTAGCTGGTCAATTCTAATATAATAGAGACAGTATATCTAGCTGGTCTGTCATAATATAGTAGAGTCAGTAGACCTAGCTGGTCTGTTCTAATATAATAGAAACAGTAGATCTAGCTGGTCTGTCATAATATAATAGGGACAGTAGGTCTAGCTGGTCTGTCAAAATATAGTAGAGACAGTAGATCTGGCTAGTCTGTCATAATATAATAGATACAGCAGATCTAGCTGGTCTGTCATAATATAATAGCTACAGTAGATCTAGCTGTTCTGTCATAATATAATAGCTATAGTAGATCTAGCTGGTCTTTCATAATGTAATATAGATAGTAGATCTAGCTGGTCTTTCATAATATCGTAGAGAAGGTAGTTCTAGCTGGTCTCGCATAATATAATAAAGACAGTGTATCTAGCTGGTCTGTCAAAATATAGTAGAGGTAGTTGATCTAGCTGGTCTGTCGTAATGTAATAAAGACAGTCGATGTATCTGGGCTGTAGTAATATAATAGAGACAATAGATCTAGCTTGTCTGTCATAATATAATATATACAGTAGATCTAGCTGGTCTGTCATAATATAATAGAGACAGTAGATGTATCTGGGCTGTAGTAATATAATAGAGACAGTAGTCTAGCTTGTAAGTCATAATATAATAGAGACAGTAGATCTAGCTGGTCTTTCATAATTTAATATATTGGACGTCGGGCATAGTCTTATTTTCAACATCTTTGGAAATACATTTTGCTAAATGGGAATAGTGCAATGTCAAAACACAGTTTTAACGTGTCCAAATCAATAACCAAAATGTGTGTGTTCTCTGGTGTACAGTCAGAAGGCCAGATGAAGCAAAACTCTTCCCACATTGATTACAGGTATATGGTTTCTCTCCTGTGTGTGTTCTCTGGTGTATAGTTAGATAGCTAGATGTAGTAAAACTCTTCCCACATTGATCACAGCTATAAGATTTATCTCCTGTGTGTGTCCGCTGGTGTACGATCAGGCTTTTTAGCAGAGTAAAACTCTTCCCACATTGATCACAGATAAAATATTTCTCTCCTGTGTGTGTTCTCTGGTGTGTTGCCATATGGCCAGATGTACCAAAACTCTTTCCACATTGATCACAGCTATATGATTTCTCTCCTGTGTGTGTTCTCTGGTGTATAGTTAGATAGCTAGATGAAGTAAAACTCTTCCCACATTGATTACAGCTATAACGTTTCCCTCCTGTGTTTGTTCTCGGGTGTTTTGTCAGACAGCCAGATGTACCGAAAACCTTTCCACATTGATCACAACTATATGGTTTCTCTCCTTTGTGTATTCTCTGATTTTTAGTGAGAAAGCTTGACTCAGTAAAACTTTTCCCACATTGATCAAATCCATAAGGTTTCTCTCCAGTGGGAAATCTTTGATGTATTTTAAAGTCTGATGAAGAGTTTATTTTTTTCCCACAGTCAGAGCAGCAGTGAGTTCTCTTCCCTGTGTATCTCTGCTGGTGTTTCTTGAGGTGATCTGATCTGGAAGGACTCTTCTCTGCCTTGTCATTATCATGATGTTGTTGAGGCTCCCCAGAGGATCCACTATAGTCCCGTCTCTCTCCTGTGTGAATGACAAAGTCAGACAGATGGTTAGAGGCCCACAACAGCAGAAATCCACTGTTTATATTTGAGGTAAAAGATGATGCCCAAAGCATACCCATGAGTTGTTCAACAATTGACGTCTGTTAAATTATTTGACAATTAAGACAGTCAGCAACAAGTCATATTTCGTCTTGTTTTCACATTAGTAGTAACATCGATGATTGTAGGCTAGAAATAAGTTATTCAAGTGGTTGAAATACTAAGCAGTGTGCCAGAAAACTATTGGTCTCCAATGTAGGCCCTTGTCTGTGTTTGCTAAAATTGCAGGACAAGGGCAATGCACAAACCATTTGAATGCAGAAACACCTCCCTGCTAATGAGGAAACCGATAGTTATGGATGTAGTATATCTGCCTTTTCTGGTGAGCAGAAAATGTAGGTTTTCACAATGTATTCTGAATATTACAGCGCAAGATCAGGAGTGCAACTCAAGGAAACTCACATTAAGCTCTGTGTCTATTCACTAATTCACCACCGTGCAGGAAAACTCAGGGGAGTTCTCATAGGCTGACAGCAAAAATAGCTTCCATTTACAGGTTGAAAATGAGTGCATTTCCCACTACTTTTGGATTATAATTCTAAGGCTCAATATGTTTGTGTTTTTGTCACAAATCAACTGCTATATACTTAAAAAACACTTAACCAGTAAAATGCTCTTTGGCTAGCTGTAACATCAGCCATAACGTCACGAAACAATAACAAAGACCTACTGTAGGACCCATAAGTTCACCTAACAATAACATAGACCTAGGATTATAAATCATTTAATATTTCAGGTGAAACATGGAAACTAAAATGTCTGTCATGACATTTCATAACCTGATCATTTAGTGAATAATCCCACGAGGCTACTTTGTTATGGGTTGTCATTCTAAATGTCATGAATAGAGGAAAATAGTTCTGTGTGTTGTGCAATAGCCTGTCCATCAAGGAACAGTTCTCTACACATTATGAGCAAAGTATCTCCATTTCCAAACAGACTAACGAGACCCTACTGTAAATCAAGCAGATAATAACATTATAAACATCAATTTGTTAGGCATGTTGGATCCAACGTGGAGCACGGCATAACTGTCTTTACCGGTGTAATGAATGAAGAGGCACTTTGCTTGTTGTTGCATGTCGTGATGTTTGTAATTTGACTGTCAAAATTGTCCGACAGCAAGAACCAGTATTTAAGTTGAAGTTCATCATATGACTTATGCTTAACGTTCTGACTATAACTACTGCTCCCAGAGTTTTTATACCTAGCTGACCCAAACTGATACTAAATGAAACTGGCAGACCACCCAGACCTTACCCCGCAAGATACGTCAGTTTTGTCAATTTATTAAATTGTCTTTCATTTGAAACACTCCTGTCAATGTTGAGTAAGGACCCACAACTGATTGCGCATATAGAAGTAGGATTAGTCTACCTGGCCTGCATGTAGGAAGTAGGATTAGTCTACCTGGCCTGCATGCAAATGTAGGCCTATAAATGTGCCCATTTGGGGAAGTCTGATAGTATTTCTCATTGTCTTAAACGCTGCACCACTAATGAGTTGTGGAGCTTCTCAAAATAAAATTTTCTTCACCTCAAACAGCAAGTAAACAAAGTCTGATCAAAATCAATTGCAAATGACAATAGTTCCTCAAAGTATTTTCATAAAATATTTCCAGCTGTCACCCTTTCACCATTTGGCACTTGAGTGGTTACATTTCTCCAGCCCCCATCCCTCAGCTGTTTAACAAACGAAGTCTCTGGCAGCCATTTTATTGATTTTTAAATCCTAGGTTGTCCCTTTAAAAAAGGCCACAATCAAATCAACCAATCTGCAGTTCAAACAATAACAAAGCTTAATTCCACCACTGTTTTGGTAATAAGATGATGATGGGAAATGTAACTTCTCTCAAATTCATAGACAGACCTATGGATGCAAGGACTGACCATCCATGATATCAACATTATAAGTTTTACCATGTTGAGGTGATGCAGTGTTGGTTTACATTGTTTCTAAACATTGGAGTAAAAAAAGCTTATTTGGAGTTCTGATGGGGTACAACAGTTGAACTAAGCTCATGAAGCATGTGTTATATTCTGTCATCTACTTAGTTATCCGATTTAATTTCATATTTACGGTGTTGCTGTCAGTTAGCGGACTGGTTTAGTTAGCATTAGCCTAGCTAGCTAAAACAAAAATCCAGAAAATCATATTGTATGATTTTTAAGTAATTAATTTGCATTTTATTGCATGACATAGGTATTTGATCACCTACCAACCAGTAAGAATTCCGGCTCTCACAGACCTGTCAGTTTTTCTTCAAGAAGCCCTCCTGTTCTCCACTCATTACCTCTATTAACTGCACCTGTATGAACTCGTTACCTGTATAAAAGACACCTGTCCACACACTCAATCCTCTCCACAATGGCCAAGACCAGGGAGCTGTGTAAGGATATCAGGGATAAAATTGTAGACCTGCACAAGGCTGGGATGGGCTACAGGACAATAGGCAAGCAGCTTGGTGAGAAGGCAACAACTGTTGCTGCAATTATTAGAAAATGGAAGAAGTTCAAGATGACGGTCAATCTCCCTCGGTCTGGGGCTCCATGCAAGATCTCATCTCGTGGGGCATCAATGATCATGAGGAAGGTGAGGGATCAGCCCAGAACTACACGGCAGGACCTGGTCAATGACCTGAAGAGAGCTGGGACCACAGTCTCAAAGAAAACCATTAGTAACACACTACGCCGTTATGGATTAAAATCCTGCAGTGCATGCAAGGTCCCCCTGCTCAAGCCAGCGCATGTTCAGGCCCGTCTGAAGTTTGCCAATGACCATCTGGATGATCCAGAGGAGGAATGGGAGAAGGTCATGTGGTCTGATGAGACAAAAATAGAGCTTTTTGGTCTAAACTCCTCGCTGTGTTTGGAGGAAGAAGAAGGATGAGTACAACCCCAAGAACACATCCTAACCGTGAAGCATGGAGGTGGAAACATCATTCTTTGGGGATGCTTTTCTGCAAAGGGGAAAGGACGACTGCACCGTATTGAGGGGAGGATGGATGGGGCCATGTATCGCGAGATCTTGGCCAACAACCTCCTCCCCTCAGTAAGAGCATTGAAGATGGGTCGTAGCTGGGTCTTCCAGCATGACAACGACCCGAAACACATAGCCAGGGCAACTAAGGAGTGGCTCCGTAAGAAGCATCTCAAGGTCCTGGAGTGGCCTAGCTAGCCTCCAGACCTGAACCCAATAGAAAATCTTTGGAGGGAGCTGAAAGTCTGTATTGCCCAGCGACAGCCCCGAAACCTGAAGGATCTGGAGAAGGTCTGTATGGAGGAGTGGGCCAAAATCCCTGCTGCAGTGTGTGCTAACTTGGTCAAGAACTACAGGAAATGTATGATCACTGTAATTGCAAACAAAGGTTTCTGTACCAAATATTAAATTCTGCTTTTCTGATGTATCAAATACTTTGTCAATGCAATAAAATGCAAATTAATTACTTAAAAATCATACAATGTGATTTTCTGGATTTTTGTTTTAGATTCCGTCTCTCACAGTTGAATTGTACCTATGATACAAATTACAGACCTCTACATGCTTTGTAAGTAGGAACACTGCCGATTTTGCAGGTTTATCAAATACTTGTTCTCCCCACTGTATATCCATTGATTATTGAAGAATATAACACATGCCTCATTAGCTTAGTTCAACTGTTGTACCCTATAAGAACCCCAAATAAGCCTTTTTTTACTCCAATGTTTAGAAGCAATGTAAATAAACTATAATGTTGATATCATGGATGGTCAGTCCTTGCATCCATAGGTCTGTCTATGAATTTGAGAGTAGTTACATTTCTCCATCCCCATCATTTTATTACCAAAACAGTAGTGGAATGACAGCTTTGTTATTGTTTCAACTGCAGATTGCTGGGTTGTGTGGGTTTATTAAACAGCAACAAAACGGCTGCCCAGAGACTTGGTTTGGTAAACAGCTGAGGGATGGGGGAAGGAGAAGTGTAACCACTCAAATTCACAGAGAAAGTTATTGTAGCAACCGTAACCCAACACCTAGCGACCTTGTCAAGAAGTTCAGACATCTTGGTGTAACAGTTCCAAGGTGTTGGCTTGACAGTCGCTGGACCCAGGTTTGAGTTCAGCTCAAGGCTTCCCCCTGAATTCACTACACTATGAATACAAAGACCGGCCATCCATGAGGTCAAAATTATCGTTTTAAACAGATTGAGGCTATATAGTATATTCTAGAATTCATCCATGATGTCATAATGATAGTTTAACCAGGTTTCTAGGCTATGTACTATATTCTAGCATTCATCCATGATGTCATAATGATAGTTTAACCAGGTTTCTAGGCAGTGAGGTGAAAAAGTATTTGATTCCCTGCTGATTTTGTACATTTGCCCACCTTTATTTAACTAGGCAAGTCATTTAAGAACAAATTGTTATTTACAATGACTGCCTACCCCGGATGATGCTGGGCCAATTGTGCGCCGCCCTATGGGATTCCCAATCACGGCCGGTTGTGATACAGCCTGGATTTGATCCAGGGTGTCTGTAGTGATGCCTCAAGCACTGAGATGCAGTGTCCACTGCGCCACCCGGGAGCCCCAAAATCATGTTCTAGTGTTGTCCCCAACTAAAATATATCTTGGTCAACCAAGAGTCATCTGTTCTTTCTACTAATCACCCCATGTTTTAATAAAATCAACTATATGTGCATAACTTGTCTGATGCTTTTTGATTAAATAATAACAGATTCACAAATTACTCGAGGGAGCCAGTCATCAATATAACAGAGAGAAACTCTTTCCTCCTCCCGCTGCTGCTGGACTTCGTAAATTCTGCCGTTATGCTCCAGAAGTTTTCAGTAATACATGACACCAGCAGTAGTCAAACTTTTTTTATTAGGAGTGCAAATTTATCTTACCATTTCTACCAATCTGCATGCAAGCTATGATTTTCATGTGCTCATTTTTGTGGAACAGATTCATTTAATTTATAATAGTATCTCAAAATCATTGTCTGTGATTAATCTACATTCTATATAAATCTAAATGAAAATTATACAAATCTAAAAGTAACTTTCATTGCCATTGCCAACTATGTAAAAATTGCCGAAATAAAGCCAACAAATAAAAACATTGCAGCCTGCAGGTAGAAAATATCCTGATAAAAATAAATATCCTATAAATCACATTGGCTGCACATGGCCTGTCTACAACAAACTTTAAACATTGTATCAACTATCAACTGGATTAGCCCGAAACTGATAGCAAGCTTGCAACATTGTATAAAATATTCTGGGCCCTCGGCTATTTGTGTAAAGGATAAGAAGTAATCCGGTATTTTATGACATTTCCACTGGATCAGAGCATTACATTTTTCCCTTTTATGCTGAGTGGTTATCGAAAGGGCGAGAGCTGGAAATATTTTATGAAAATACTTTGAGGAACTATTGTCATTCGCAATTGATTTTGATTAGAATTTGTTTACTTGCTGTTTGAGGTGAAGAAAAAATTACTTTGAGAAGCTCCACAACTCATTAGTGGTGGTGCGTTAAGACAATCAGAAATACTATCAGACATCCCAAATTTAACTTTGACGATAATTAGTCTTCCCCGAAGGAGGGAAATGAGGTACAACACCTGTTTGAATCCCTCCTTTTCCTGGGTCGGTGAAGAGCGGTATTAAATTTAAGGAATGAATCCGAGCCTCACACTCATCACCTGTGGAAGGCGGGGCTTCCAACGAGGCATGGATTTAATAGTATGTTCCTAGTTTCCCTCCTACAGGGAACAGTATTTATAGTCATAACGTTAAGCTTGTCATATGATGAACTTCAACTTAAATACTGGATCTTGATGTGGGACAGTTTTTTTGTATTCAGATCTCTGAAATGCACTCTAACTACGAAACATTTAGTGTCTCCTTATGCTACGCTGGGAAAACAGTTTTCATGGGCAGAGAAATCCTAAATCATTTCAGAGTTTGCTGAATCCAATGGTTCTAACCGAGAGTCACCTTTAACTTTATTGACAACACCCAAATGGATACTGTCATTTACGCAGTTCTTCAATAATTACACATCATTCTTAATACTGTTGCAATTTAGTTAAAGTCACATGATCAACTATCATCAGCTGATTCAGGAAATCATTTTCTGAATGACAGTCAAATGACAAACATCACGACATGCAACAGCAACAAAAGTGCCGTGCTCCACGTTCCATTCCATAGGATGCAACATCCAACCCAAAATATAAGCTGTTTTTTAGGAGGAGCTCTGAAAGTCACTATGGGGGTATCCACTGAAAGTTGACTAGTAACAACAACTGAGACCTAAAAGACACCCACCATGAGACCCACTAATTCTGCCCAAGATGAGGCAAACAAAAGAAAAACCCACACCAAAATTACAGACAGGAAGCAAACCAAAAAGGTGGTGGTTAAAATAATTTATTACAATCAATACCATTCATACTATTACAAAATCATAATTCTCATTCATTCTTAATAAAATTCTATTTACAAAAATATATTTACATCAAACAAAAACAAACCTCAGGGGAGCATCGTCCCTCCCCGTCATACCTAACCAATACCTAACCCTTTCCCTATCTCCCCTTCCCTAATCTATCCCCTTACCAAACTCACTCTAACACTCCCAGCCCTAAACCCCCTTTCCACCTCTCCCGTGCCGCATGCTTCCCCCACTTCCTCTCCTCCCTCTTCATCCTCCCCCTCAAATCACCTTCCACCCTTCTCACTATCCCTTCCACCCCCCCAATCTCTCCCTGTCTTGACTAAATTCTTCCTGGCTTCCCACAGTCCCTTTTTAAAGAGACTCATGAGAAGCCAGAGCAGAAACCTGTCCCTATCCGTTCCCTTTGCTCTCCCTACGCCTCTCTCTAGCCTAGCCCATGTCAAAACAAAATCACTCCTAACCACACCTAGCATCACCCGTGCCCTAGCCCATACTAGTCCGGCAAAGGCACAGTCCCAGAAGGCATGGCGCACAGTCTCCTCCCTGCCACAAGCAGATCTTGGACAGGTGGGGGATCGCACCAAACTATACCGGTACAAGATGGAAAGTACCGGCAAACGCTTATGAAGGCTCAACCAATTCAGGTCCTTGAGCCCGTTGTCCAGGCCCCGCGCCTGCACTCCCTCCCAGACCACTGACGAGATGCCCGCTACGGGCGCAGGACTCCCTGCCTGCCTGACCTCCTCGTACAGGTGCCTGTGGTCTAAACCTACTCGGGCAACTTCAACCTCGGGGTGCGCACGCAGCCACTTGGCCGCATGACCAAAGTGCCACGGCAGCTGTTCCGCCCGAGGACCCGTGTTAGACCACACCATTACGCCTCTCGCCTGATACGAGAAGAACACCCGCAGGAGGTAACCGGACGGGTGTATCACTGGCTGAGCAAGCTCCGCTAACAAGAAAGAAACAAAAATTGAGTCCAGCTTTAGGGGGAAATGTGGTACCCACCTACCTCCCTCCCCGATGGGACAGATCATGCGTGCCCTGGCGACCCACTCGCACCTGCCACTCCACATAAACTGAAACACAAGCCTCACTAGAGGCCTCCTCAGACAAGCCGGCAATGGGTAGATATATGCCAAATACAAAAGAGACGGCAACACATCCACCTTTAGGACCAGGACTTTGCCCATAAAAGACAAATACCTAGCCTTCCACATTGCTAGCTTCCTCTGTACCACTGCGATACGCATGTTCCAGTTTAGCGTCGCTGAGCCGGAGGTCTCAAAATGAACCCCGAGAATCCTCAGGGCCCCTTCACAGAGAGATAACCCCCCAGGCACATCCGTTCTACCGCGCCATCTTCCGAAAAACTTGACGGAAGACTTTGCATGGTTCAGAACTGCTCCCGACGCCGGGGTGAAATCCCCAAAGATGGCAAGGGACCTTGTCAGGCACGAGTCCTTGCACAACAGCAAGGAAGTGTCGTCGGCGTACTGCGTCATCTTAACATGCAGCCCACCACTTCCAGGGATCAACAAGCCTTCCACCCCTGTGTCTGCCCTAATGGCAGCCCCCAGAGGCTCCATGTACAGAACGAAGAGGAGAGCCGAGAGTGGGCATCCCTGCCTGACCCCAGACGAGAGGTCAAAAACGTCACCTAAGTGACTATTTACACTAACTCGACACCCCGCTCCAAAATATAAAGTACGGATCCATCCTATAAACTTCTCCCCAAATCCTAATCTACCTAACACCCTGAATAGAAAAGATCTATTCACGCGATCAAAAGCTTTCGCCTGATCTAGCGCTGCTACCATTAAAGGCAGCCCTCTATCTTCAACCCAAGCGATGGAATCCCTGATCAACTGTAGGTTCCATCTTATAGAGCGGACCCTCTACCCCGCACGTCTGATCCTCGTGGACGACGTAGGGAAGGGCTGTGCGCAACCAGTCTGCTAAAACCTTTGCAAGAATCTTGTAATCTACGCACAGCATGGTCAATGGCCGCCAGTTGCCAAGGTCAGTTGCTTCCCCCTTCTTATAAAGAAGTGACAGCACACCAACAGCCATTGATCCCCCGGGACCCCCCGTCTCAAGGATGGCCTTCAAGACTTCGAGAACCACTGGTCCAAGTATACCCCAAAACTTGAGGTAAAACTCAGCCGGCAGCCCATCCATCCCAGGCACCTTCCCTTTTCCCATCCTCCTAAGAGCGCTCTCAACCTCTTCTAGTGAGATCTGGGCCTCCATCACGTCTCTAATGTCCTCTGGCAACCGCCGGGACAAGTGTTCTAAAAACACGTTTCCCTGCTCTACATCTATTTCCCTTTCCTTAAATAAACCTTGGAAATGATCAGTTGTCACCCTGACCATTTCCTCTGGTTTACTTACTATACTACCATTTTCTTCCCTAACTCCATGCATTACCTTCCTACTCTGCCTGGCCCTAACCGACTTAAAGAACATAGCGGAACAAGTCTCATTATGTTCTAGAAAGCCACTATGCGCACGCTCCAGGAAAGCTCGAGCCTTCTGCTCCTGCAGCTCCCTGAGCTGCGCCTTTAGGGCTGCGAATCTCTCCCAGTCAATCGACCCGCCGAGGTTGCCTGCCTCGTACTCGAGTTCAATTAACCTTTGGATACGATCCACCTCCCTCCTTTCCTCCCTTTTTTTCCTTCTACAATATCCTATTATAAAAGCCCTAATCCTCACCTTAACTAAATCCCACCACTCTAACACCCCCTCGCACATGGACCGGAGGCCGTCAAGCCTCCGAAAGAAACAAAAAATGCGTCAACGAAAGCCTGCTCCTCCAGTATATCCCGATCTAACTTCCAGTACCCCTACCGAAGAGGCAGACTGGCGACCCCACCTGCAGGAACACCCCGTCGTGATCCGTGAAGAAAACAGGCAACAGCCGCCCAGACAACTGACCCAAAGACCTGGATACAAAAATGGAGTCGAGCCTCCGCGCAACCCCCCTGGAGTTGCGCCATGTAGGACCGACCATTGCCGGAGTAGTGTGCAGGCCACCATCAACCAGACCATGGCAAGCCATTAGCCCAGAGATGGCACCTGCACTGCTATCACCGCCTACCCCTAAATCTATATTAAAGTCTCCTCCTATCACCAAGTGCCTGTTTGTAACACACAGGGGTGCCAGACAGTCCACCATCTCCCTCCTGTCTGCCGCCACCTGTGGCCCATACACCCCAATTAACCTATATCTAGCTTCTCTAAACTTAACATCTATCCCCAAAACTCTACCCTGCATTATTACAAAAGTGTTCTCTATTTTAACCTCTCTATGCCCACACAAAATCCCTACTCCTGTTGAGTGCACCCCTCCTATGCCCCAAAAAGATTCCCCTTATCCCACTCCCTCTTAAATCTACACACATCCCCACCATCCCTCAGGTGAACCTCCTGTAAAAAACAGAAATCAAACCCCACACCCTCTAAATAACAAAAAACCGCCCTCCTTTTAACATTGTTCCTTAACCCCTAACATTTAGACTAAAAAAGAAACAGAACTATTCATTTAATTATTAACAACAAATAAAAATAAAAAATAAAAAAAACAGGAGACTCACCCGATGCTCCCCTGGTCCATCTCCACCGGCGGGGACGTCCTCTCCTCTCCTGACGCCCCCCGTCCTCCATCCCAACCCATGACCCAGGCAGTGTGTTGGGTCCCTCCCTCCCCACCCACCATCCCCCTCCCTGTTTGCCTCGGGGCTGCATGTAGGGGACCCCATCTCCCCAAACAGGAGTTGGGATCCCTCTAGCAAACAGCCCACCGACCCCTCACTGGAGTCATCCACTAAAATGCAAGGGGCTGAGGCAAACCGGGAGGACAAATTACCCCCCCCCGCCACTCTCTTAGGCCCCCCCCCCTCCACACCCCCTCCCTCTCACTTCCTGCCAAGCTCCCCCTCTTTATCCCTTTCTTATTTGGTGAAGGAGGTAGCGGGGAGACACAACGTCCCATCCCCGCTAACTCCTCCACCAAATCCCTCATTTCGACCTCGAGGAAGCCTGGCAGGCTGTCCCCCACTCCTTCCCCCATCCCCATCTCCCCCCCCTCCCACCTCCACTCCTCCCTCCTTCTCCGTCACTGTCCCTGTCACTGTCCCCGTTCCCTCTTCCACTCCTTCTCGCACCACTGTCCCCTTCACCGCTCCTTTACGTTCTTCTGCCTTCTTTTCCTTCTCCTCTTCTTTTCCACTCTTTCCTTCTTCCCGCCTCTTTCTTCTCATTTCTTCCTTCTTTCCATCCTCTTCTCTTGCCTTCTTTTCCCCTGTGCCATCCGTACAATCCGCACGCGTCCTTTCTTTCCTCCTCCCCCATCCCCCGCTCCCCCAGCTGCAGACGCGTATGACCTGTGACGATCCGGGCAATCACGCCACAGGTGTTCTCTGGAGCCACACCCGTGGCAAGCCTTGGGCTCGTCACACTCCCTGGCCTCGTGCTCTTCCGACCCACAAAAACGACATTTCTTGTTACTGCGAGGCCAGGGTATGGCCGGAGGCCATACAACGCCTGCAGAATCGGGGCTGACGTGCATAGTATAGGGTTCCCCTGTCAGCCCCCAGGGAGAACATTGCCGGAGGATGGAGGTAGCCATCCACACTCTTCGGGGACTCCCCGAGTAATGCCTGGAAGCCTCTCTTCCCATTCCAGAAACCCAGGGAGTCCCCGAGGTACCTCGCTGAGGAGACATTGTCCATGTACCTCCCCAGAAAGGCCCTCACTTCTTTGTCCTTCATGTGCGGATTGTACATGGTTACGGTGACCACCCTGAAGTTGTTTCTTGCCAGGCTGGTCACCGTGTAATGACACAGGGGACCTTCTTCTTTCCCTTCCGTCACCGTCTTCATAATCTCATTGTGTTTTTCTTCCAAATATAGGGTTACATCAAACCCCTTCTCCATTGGGTTCCCCTGAAGGCATAGAACATCTTTAACCTTCAATTTTAGGTGCCCCATTAGGATGTTCCTCCCGAAGGTTTCTCTCCCCCAAGGCTCCATCTCTTTTCCCCGCCAAGAAAAGCGCACCGTGTTGGCCAGTCCAATTCCCGGAACCGACGGTCCAGATGTACTTTGCGCCATCTCCTCACGGACGATGGCGCACCCGTCCCACCACCTCAAACTTATAAACAGGAAGCAAATAACCAGAAAGGTGGAACAACTAAAGGTGTTGACTCTCCACATCTATCAAGACAACTGGAGCACTGGGCCAGACACTCTTAAATAGAACCTGGACCAGCTCAGGTGAAACACCTTCGAGACGAGATGGACAAGCCAGCACAGGTGTAACACATACTGACTAACGAGGTGACACCAATCAGTGCGTGCTACGTGCTAACTAGCTATACATGCTAACAAGCTGGACGTGCTAACAAGCTAGACGTGCTAACGTAGTGACACCAATCAGTGCACTGAAGACACATTTCAGTTGAACGCATTCAGTTGTACAGACTAGGTATCCCCCTTTCATACGTGCTAAAGTCCAACTTCAAAACATAAATGGAAAAACGAAAGCCTGTAACACCTTCCCCCTTAATCACGGTTCTCCATTTTGGGTTCCTTGTGCCCCCTACCCTAGTGAGGTTAACACCCTGGCTGTCCTACAATCCAAGCTAGATGCCCTCAATCTCACACAAATTATCAAGGAACCCACCAGGTAAAGCCCTAAATCTGTAAACATGGGCACCCTCATAGATATTATTCTGACCAACTTGCCCTCCAAATACACCTCTGCTGTTTTCAATCAGGATCTCAGCGATCACTGCCTCATTGCCTGCATCCGTTAGGGGTCCGCGGTCAAACGACTACCCCTCATCATTTTCAAACGCTCCCTAAAACACTTCTGCAAGCAGGCCTTTCTAATCGACCTGGCCCTGGTATCCTGGAAGGATATTGACCTCATCCTGTCAGTAGGGGATGCCTGGTTGTTCTTTAATTGTAATTTCCTCACCACCTTAAATAAGCATGCCCTTTCAAAAATGTAGAACTAAGAACGGATATAGCCCTTGGTTTACTCCAGACCTGACTGCCCTCGACCAGCACAAAAACATGGAATACTCTCTGCGATATGCAACTTTTCAGAGAAGTCGGGAACCGATACACACAGTCAGTTAGGAAAGCAAAGGCTAGCTTTTTCAAACAGAAATATGCATCCTGTAGCTCTAACTGAGGCTAGGAAACACTGTCACCACCAATAACAGAATTTCAACCAGCATTTCTCTATGGCTGGCCATGCTTTCCTCCTGGCTACCCCAACCCTGGCCAACAGCTCCTCACGCCCCGCAGCTACTTCCCCAAGCCTCCCCAGCTTCTCCTTCACCCAAATCCAGATAGCTGATGTTCTGAAAGAGTTGCAAAACCTGGACCCGTACAAATCCGCTGGGCTAGACAATCTGGACCCTCTCTTTCTAAAATTATCCACCGCCATTGTGGAAACCCCTATTACTAGTCTGTTCAACCTCTCTTTCGTATCATCCGAGATTCCTAAAGATTGGAACGCTTCCGCGGTCATCCCCCTCTTTAAAGTGGGTGGCACTCTAGACCCAAACTATTACAGACCTATATCCATCCTGCCCTGCCATTCTAAAGTCTTCGAAAGTCAAGTTAACAAATAGATCACTGACCATTTTGAATCCCACCGTACCTTCTCCGCTGTGCAATCCGGTTTCCGAGCTCGTCACGGGTGCACCTCAGCCACGCTCAAGGTACTAAGCGTAACAGCTATTGGTAAAAGACGGTACTGTGCAGCCGTCTTCATCAACCTAGCCAAGGCTTTCGACTTTGTCAATCACCGTATTCTTATCGGCAGACTCAACAGCCGTCGTTTTTCAAATGACTGACTCACCTGGTTCACCAACTACTTCTCAGACAGAGTTCAGTGTGTCAAATCGGAGGGCCTGTTGTCTGGACCTCTGGCAGTCTCTATGGAGGTACCACAGGGTTCAATTCTCGAACCGACTCTTTTCTCTGTATATACCAACGATGTTGCTCCTGCTGCGGGTGATTCCTTGATCCACCTCTACGCAGATGACACCATTCTGTATACATCTGGCCCTTATTTGGACACTGTGTTAACAAACCTCCAAACGCGCTTCAGTGCCATTCAACACTCCATCCGTGGCCTCCAACTGCTCTGAAACGCTAGCAAAACTAAATGTATGCTCTTCAACCGATCGCTGCCCGCACCCCCCCCCCCGTCCAGCACCACTACTCTGGATGGTTCTAACCTAGAATATGTGGACAACTATAAATACCTTGGTGTTTGGCTAGACTGTAAACTCTCCTTCCAGACTAATATTAAGCATTTACAATCCAAAATTAAATATTCCTATTTCGCATCATCGCTACCTTCACTCACGCTGCCAAACATACCCTCGTAAAACTGACTATCCTACCGATCCTTGACTTTGGCGATGTTATTTTCAAAATAGCCTCCAACACTCTACTCAGCAAACCGGATGCAGTCTATCACAGTGCCATCCGTTTTGTCACCAAAGCCCCATATACCACCCACCACTGCGACCTGTATACTCTCGTCGGCTGGCCCTTGCTACGTGTTCGTCGCCAACTGGCTCCAGGTCATCTATAAGTCTTTGCTAGGCCGCCTTCACTCAGCTCACTGGTCACCATAGCAACACCCACCCATAGCACACGCTCCAGGAGGTATATCTCACTGGTCATCCCCAAAGCCAACACCTACTTTGGCCACATTTCCTTCCAGTTCTCTGCTGCCAATGACTGGAACGAATTGCAAAAATCTCTGAAGTTGGAGACATTTTTCTCCTTCGCTAACTTTAAGAATCAGCTATCTGAGCAGCTTACCGACTGATTGCTGATAGCCCATCCAACTGCCTACCTCATCCCCATGTTTTTATAGATTTTTTTTGCTTTTTTGCAAACCTGTATTTCTACTTGCACGTCTTATCACTCCAGTGTTAATTTATTAAATTGTTTAATACTTCGCTACTATGGCCTATTTATTGCCTTACCTTCATACTCCATTTGCACACTGTATATAGATTTTTCTATTGTGTTATTGACCTTACTTTTGTTTATCCCACTTGTAACTCTGTGTTGTTTTTGTCGGACTGCTTTGCTTTATCTTGGCCAGGTTGCAGTTGAGAATTTGTTAAATAAAGGTGAAATATTGTGGCAAAGAAGGGGGACGAGTGATAAATGGCAGATATGTGAGAGCAGAACTAATAAACGGGCTCTGCCAGATCACTAAAATGGCCACCCGTCAGAACTACAGATCACAAAATGGCCGAGCGCCAAAACTACAAGTCCCAGAAGCAAGGGAACCCTCAGAAGGTGGAGCCAACCCACAGATAAAGGGTCAAGAAAAACCAGGAAGAGGGAGAGAGAGGGCTGGAAGGATCTATGAACAATAGAGAAAGAGACAATAGAGATTGGCTGGATTTACAGTGTATGAGCTGGATTGTTTTGGACTTACCTGTTGGCGTTTGGACCTGGACCTACCGAGAACCCGATTCGTGTACCGAACCCTGCTATCCTTGACCTCGCCTACGGCCTGCGCGGACCAGGACGGAGAAACAAACACACAGGTACTGTCCTGTTCGAAAGAACTCTCATTCTTGGGTGATTTAGTGACAGTTTACCACTTAATTTGTGACAAACGCTCCTAACCTTGAAGAGGTTTGCCACAATATATATATATTTTTAAGTAGTAGCTTTATTGACAACACTCAAATGGATACTGTCATAAACGCAGTTCTTCAATAATTACACATAACTCTTAATACTGTAGCTGTTTAGTTACAGTCACATGTTCAACTATCATCAGAAGATCAAGGAAATCATTTTCTGAATGCCAGTCAAATGAGAAACCTCACGACATGCAACAACAATCAAAGTGCTTCTTCATTCATTACTCTGGTCAAGACAGTTATGCCGTGCTCCATGTTGGATCCAACATCCCTAACAAATTGATGTTTATAATGTTATTGTCTGCTTGATTTACAGTAGGGTCTCGTTAGTCTGTTTGCACATAGAGATACTTTGCTCATACAACACAGAGCTGTTTTCCTATATTTGTTGTTAGGTGAAGTTATGGGTCCTACAGTAGGTCTATGTTATTGTTAGGTTAAATTATGGGTCCTACAGTAGATCTATGCAAACTGCCAATTTGGCAAACAGTGTACAAACTCTCATTGTCAGGCTGATGAAAAAGCCAAAGAGCATTTTACTGGTTGAAGTGTTTTTTTAAGTACAAAGCGGTTGATTTGCGATGATGTACACAAACATTATATTAAGCAAGACATTCAAAAGAGCCTGACAATTGTAATCCAAAGTAGTGTGAAATGCATTCATTAGCAACCTGGAAATGGAGGTTACTCCCCTGAATTTCCCCCATTCAGAATACATTGTGAAAAACGAAAATCTTTGCTCACCATTTTTGCTCCAGGCCGATATACTACATACAATTTTAGCAAACACAGAAAGGGGCCTATATTGGAGACCAAAAGTAGTCTGGCACACTGCTTAGAGTTTCAAGAACATGAATAACTTATTTCTAGTCTACAAACTTGGATGTTACTACTAATTTGAAAACAAGACAAAATATGACTATTGTTGCTCATTTTAAGACATATGTCAAATAATCATTACATTCATTACAGACGTCAATTGTTGTACAACATCATGGCTACGCTGTTGGCATCACCTTTTACAGTGGATTTCTGCTGTTGTGGGCCTTTAACCATCTGTATGACTTTGTCATTCACACAGGAGAGAGAACTGACTACCATGGGTCCTCTTGGGAGACTCAACAACCTCATGATGCTGACAAGGCAGAGAAGAGTCGCTCCAGATCAGAATTCCTCAAGAAACACCAGCAGAGACCCACGGGAAAGAAATCTCATTGCTGCTCTGACTGTGGGAAAATATTCACCTCATCAGCAGGCATTAAAATTCATCAGATAATCCACACTTTAGAGAAACCTTATTGCTGTACTTAATGTGGGAAGAGTTTTGATACATCAAGCCATCTTACACCAAAGAACACACACAGGAGAGAAACCGTATAGCTGTGATCAATGTGGGAAGAGTTTTACTCACGTAAGCACCCTGATATCACAAGGGAGAATACACACAGGAGAGAAACCGTGCAGCTGTGATAAATGTGGGAAGAGTTTTGCAAGGTTGAGCAATCTGACTCTTCACCAGAGAACACACATAGGAGAGAAACCTTGTAAATGTGATAAATGTGGGAAGAGTTTTACTGAGATGAGCAGTCTGATTCTTCACCAGAGAACACACACTGGAAAGAACCCCTATAGTTGTACTCAATGTGGTAAGTTTTTAAAAAACTTTTTTTTTAAAACATCTAGCCATCTGAAGAAACACCAGAGAACGAACACAGGAGAGAAATCTTATAGCTGTACTCAATGTGGGAAGCGGTTTACTCAGTCAAGTCACTTGATATCACACCAGAGAACACATACAGGAGAGAAACCTCATAGCTGTGATACTCTGATAAAAAATATATCTGATTAAACATCAGAAAATACATGCATGAAGGAGTTTTTTCATGATATCAAACTTGTAGAAGGAGTAATTTTAATGATGTCACAATGTGGAAGGTTTTAACATGGTAGAAGGAGTATTTGGTTGCTGATTGTCTCAAGGGTGGGCAGTCAAAAAGTTTTGTGTTTTGCTTTTAGCCAGTGCATCACAATTTATTTTGACTGCAAGTTTTTCCCGTATTGGAGATGAGTTTTGTTTGGGCTCCTTCCAAGGGGACGAGAGTTCTAGAAGCTAGTGAGTTTAAGGATTCTATAGAAAGAAAACATACGATTGTATATTATTATTTAGAAATAAATTGTTTTTAATTGTTGACAGCCAGTAGACACCATGTTTATATTGTAGAAGGTGAAGTATTGTAGTAGATTATGTGAAATAGAAGTTATTTTCTGTTGGTGGTGCGCAAACTTTAACAACAATATAGGATATATTTGTTGTTTTAATGAACAGTCCAGCAGGCATCCGCTATGTAGCCAAGTGATCATAGGGTCCAGTGAACAGCAATATATGAACCAGGGAAGCCGTTAGGTAGTCATTACTACGCAAGAGGTATTGTAGCTGGAGTAATTTTGTTTGCTAGCTGGTAGATGCACCTGGCTCGGGGCTAACTGGTGCTATCTTCAGGACAAGGGCGTTAGCCACTATAGCAAATCCATATACCGTACAGCAAATTAAACTGTTTCAGGAAAATGTGCATATGAAAATCATAGCTGGCACACAGATTGGTAGAAATGGTCAGATAAATTGACCCTCCAACTGGAATAGGTTGCTGACTGCTGGTGTAGTCTATTACTGAACATTTCAGGAGCAGAACAGCAGAATTTACGAAGTACAGCAGCAGAGGGGGGCTCCCTCTGGTCGGGTTATGTTGACGACCGGCTCCCTCTGGTCGGGTTATGTTGACGACCGGCTCCCTCTGGTCGGGTTATGTTGACGACCGGCTCCCTCTAGTCATTTGTGTGTATAATGTATTTAATCAAACAGCGTGCTTAAAGCATCAGTCAAGTTCAGTACATATAGATTTTATAAAAACACATGGGGCGATTGGTAGAAAGAACAGATGACTCTTGGTTGAACAATATGTATTTTAGTTGGGGACAGCACTGGAACATGATTCTGGGGCTCTCGAGTGGCACAGCAGACACTGCATCTCAGTGCTTGAGGTGTCACTACAGACACCCTGGTCCAAATCCAGGCTGTATCACAACCGGCCGTGGTTAGGAGTCCAATAGGGCGGCGCACAATTGGCCCAGCGTCGTCCGGGGTAGGCAGTCATTATAAATAAGAATTTGTTCTTAACTGACTTGCCTAGTTAAATAAAGGTTACATTTATATAAAAAAATATGACAAACCATTTTTTATAAATCTGTTAAGGCACCAACTTTGAGAAGGGTTTAAAACAAAGGTTTCAAACCAATTTATGAATGCTTGAATCTAGGTATGTCTTGCCTTTAATGTAAGGGCATGAAAAAAAATTGGCTGAATATTATACAATGACTTATCAACAGCTCTAATAATTTGACCTCCACAGGAAATCGACACGGGCAATTATAGAATATACTATATATCCTAGAAACCTGGTTAAACTATCATTATGACATCATGGATGAATTCTAGAATATACTATATAGCCGAGAAACCTGGTTAAACTATCATTATTACATCATGGATGGCCAGTCCTTGTATTCATAGTGTAGTGAATTCTGGGGGTAGCCCTGAGCTGAACTCAAACCTGGGTCCAGCGACTGTCAAGCCACCACCTTATAACTGTTACGCCAAGATGTCTGAACTTCTTGATGAGGTCGCTAGGTGTTGGGTTACGGTGACTACAATATCGTTCTCTATGAATTTGAGAGTGGTTACACTTCTCCTTCTCCCATCCCTCAGCTGTTTACCAAACCAAGTCTCTGGACAGCCATTTTGTTGCTGTTTAAAAAAAAACACACAACCCAGCAATCTGCAGTTTTGGTAATAAAATTATTATGGGGTTGGAGAAATGTAAATACAGACAGACAGACCTATGGATGCAAGGACTGACCATCCATGATATCAACATTATAGTTTTAACCATGTTGAGGCGATACAGTGTTGATTTACATTGTTTCTAAACATAGCTTATTTGGGGTTCTGATGGGGTGCAACAGTTGAACTAAGCTCATGAGGCATGTGTTATATGTGTTATATTCTTCAAGAATCAATGTCTATGAATAAATAATTTAAAAGTCACAATATGGATGTAGCAATTTCAGATTTCTGCTTTAACACCTAACATAGGTTCAACTGCAGAGTTTGTGCCTCTGTTTTTAAGACAGTACTTACTAGTGTTAATCAGTGAACGTTCCTGACCAAGTGACCGCTCACATCTGATCATGCTGTGCCCTCTATGTAGCCAGTTCAGATGAAGGAGGGGTTCACTGACACAGCTGATATAACCTAGAGGATTTAGGGAGAAGGGGAGAGGGGGATGAAGTGAAGGAGAGAGAATGTTATTGAGAAAATAAGGTAGTTAAAGCGACAGTGTTCAACAGGAATCTGTGTGGCCTCACCTGGTGTCCACACCACATTAAGTGGCTGCAGAGTACTTTATGCTGAAAAACATGAACCGACCCACAAGGACAAACAATTTAGCTAGTTAGTTATAGAAATAATGAAGTGTCTTACTATTCTTCACGGTAGCCTTCACACACCTGAATTCCTTCAGGAGGCAGTCCCAGAAGACCCTGGTCACCCAACCTTGCCGCGCCCTACACGGTAACTGTAGGCAATCGTTTAGAAGGAATCTCCAGTTACAAGGTATCTGTAGGAATATGGAAGACAATGTAATTATTAGACTGTTACATCACCAGGTCATTGTGGATTACTAAAGTATCATATCCCTGATAATCATGACAACATTGGATTGATAGATGCATGGACACACATATGTACATGTGTAGCATGTGACAATAACAGGATCATATCAAGGATAGCACCACAAATGAATACATAAATAGCACTTGAAGTTTGATGATGAGTTGGTCATTTGAATCAGCTGTGCAGTGCTGAGGCAAAAACAACAATGTGCCTCTTTGAGTCCCCAGGACTGAGAACCACTGCTCTTCATTGGGACCTCTTCATATGTAGACTGGCTTTCGTAGCGCTCTTTATCTGAGGATAGAAAACCTCACAAGAAACAGACTTCATTCTAGTCAAATTACACCACACTGAATATTTTGTTCCTAGTATCTCCGTCCTCACTTGTAGGGCCAGGAACTACACAAAAGTACCTGCCGTATCCTCTCTCACTGACAGTTGGGGCTGCTATCCTTTCACCCTCCTCCATGGCTGTTAGCTAGCTACCTACAAATGCATTTGGAGTTTGTTTTTTACAGTGATAAATACATCAAGATAGCTAGCTAATATGAAGTTAGGTAGCTGGTGATATTTAATTCACTTAGCTAGCTATCTATGCAGTATTTGAAGTTGTCTAGATAGCTCATGTATTATCTCATTTGAGTTAGCCTGCACTGTAGCTAGTTAGCTAATAATATCATCGTTTTTTTTTACATTTTCAAAATCTATTTACTTACTTACCTGAATAGGTTCTCCCAGAAATGTGGAAAAATGGAAACAGGGCAGCAAAGTTCATCACCAGAGGGTTTTAGTGGATATTACTATTGAACTATGTACCCATTTAATAACCAGACTTTCATACAAACTTGCTCTGCTGAATTTTTGAAGGAGTCACAACGGGCGGCCTAAACGGCATCTCGTCCATCTGCTGACTGGACGCAGTTGATGAAAATGCAGATTTTAGTTGAGGAAGCATGAGTTTTTACTCACCAGTTTAACAACACAGTGTGGTTAAAGACTTAGTAACTTAGTTTGTATTATGAACACAACAAATACAAATATATATATATATATATATATATATATACAAACAAGAATGCATTAACCTAACAAACAGGGGTATTACATATCAAGATTAATTTTCAATTTGTTAAATACTTTTATGGTGCGTATTGCTTTTTTGTTTTTACATTTACTGATCACTTCAAAATAATATTTATATTATATCTTAAATCATGTGAAGAGGGGATTGTCCACTTGATTTTATGGACAAAGAATCTTCCATGAAAGATAAATAAATGAACAATCAGGGTCCATATCATTTGGATCAAAATAAAACATAATATCAGATTAGCATTAATAGTTGTTTATTTTAAAATAAAATCTTCTGACATGAGAGCAGTCCCAAAATAAATGGTCAAGAGTCTCTGGGTCACAATCACAAAATACACATTTGTTATCAATAGCTATTTTAAATCTGTGTATAATAAAGGTCTTTACAGGGTAGATTCTATGAATGAGTTTGTATGATGCTTATTTCACCTTATTAGATAAACAATATTTACCAGACAACAACAAGACTTTGTTCCAGTTCACTTGTCCTAGGGCTGCATTCCAGTTCATTTGTCCTAGGGCTGCATTTCCAGTTCACTTGTTCACGGGCTGCATTCCAGTAGACTTGTCCTAGGGCTGCATTCCAGTTCACTTATTCTAGGGCTGCATTCCAGTTCACTTGTTCACGGGCTGCATTCCAGTAGACTTGTCCTAGGGCTGCATTCCAGTTCACTTGTTCTAGTGCTGCATTCCAGTTCAATTGTTCACGGGCTGCATTAAAGTAGACTTGTCCTATGGCTGCATTCCAGTTCACTTGTCCTAGGGTTTCATTCCAGTTCACTTGTTCTAGGGCTGCATTCCAGTCCACTTGTCCTAGGGCTGCCTTCCAGTTAATTTGTCCGAGGGCTGCATTCCAGGTCACTTGTCCTAGGGCTGCATTCCAGTTTACTTGTCCCAGGGCTGCATTCCACGACACTTGTCCTAGGTCTGCATTCCAGCTAACTTGTCCCAGGCCTGCATTCCAGTTTTCCCTGTCCCAGGGCTGCATTCCAGTACACTTGTCCTAGAGCTGCATTCCAGTTCACTTGTTCTAGGGCTGCATTCCAGTACACTTGTCCTAGAGCTGCATTCCAGTTCACTTGTTCTAGGGCTGCATTCCAGTAGACTTGTCCTAGGGCTGCATTCCAGGTCACTTGTCCTAGGGCTGCATTCCAGTTCATTTGTTCTAGGGCTGAATTCCAGTAGACTTGTCCCAAGGCTTCATTCCAGTTCACTTGTCCTAGGGCTGCATTTCAGTTGACTTGGCCTAGGACTGCCTTCCAGGTAATTTGTCCTAGGGCTGCATTCCAGTTCAATTGTTCACGGGCTGCATTAAAGTAGACTTGTCCTATGGCTGCATTCCAGTTCGCTTGTCCTAGGGTTTCATTCCAGTTCACTTGTTCTAGGGCTGCATTCCAGTTCACTTGTCCTAGGGCTGCCTTCCAGTTAATTTGTCCTAGGGCTGCATTCCAGTTCACTTGTCCTAAGGTTGTATTCCACTACACTTGTCCTAGGGATGTATTCGGGTTCACTTGTCCTAGGGCTGCATTCCAGTTCACTTGTTATAGGGCTGCATTCCAGTTCACTTGTTCTAGGGCTGAATTCCAGTAGACTTGTCCTAGAGCTGCATTCCAGTTCACTTGTCCTAAGGCTTCATTCCAGTTTACTTGTCCTAGGGCTGCATTTCAGTTCACTTGGCCTAGGGCTGCATTCCAGTTCATTTG
This sequence comes from Oncorhynchus tshawytscha, assembly GCF_018296145.1. Taxonomy (NCBI): domain Eukaryota; kingdom Metazoa; phylum Chordata; class Actinopteri; order Salmoniformes; family Salmonidae; genus Oncorhynchus; species Oncorhynchus tshawytscha. The sequence goes on along the minus strand of NC_056460.1, from coordinate 3,308,067 downwards.
TCCTAGGGCTGCATTCCAGTTCACTTGTACTAAGGTTGTATTCCAGTTCACTTGTCCTAAGATTGTATTCCAGTTCACTTGTCCTAGGGATGTATTCCAGTTCAATTGTCCGAGGGCTGCATTCCAGTTCACTTGTTCTAGGGTTGTATTCCACTATTCTTGTCCTAGGGCTGCATTCCAGTTCACTTGTTCCTAGGGCTGCATTCCAGTTCACTTGTCCTGTTGGGCTGCATTCCAGGTCACTTGTCCTAGGGATGCATTCCAGTTCATTTGTCCTAGGGCTGCATTCTTGTTCAGTTCACTTGTCCTCGGGCTGCATTCAGCACTTGTCCTAGGGCTGCATTCAGTTCACTTGTTCTAGGGCTGCATTCCAGTTCACTTGTTCACGGGCTGCATTCCAGTTCACTTGTCCTAGGGCTGCATTCCAGTTCACTTGTTCTAGGGCTGCATTCCAGTTCATTTGTTCTAGGGCTGCATTCCAGTTCACTTGTCCTAGGGCTGCATTCCAGTTCACTTGTCCTAGGGCTGCATTCCAGTTCACTTGTTCTAGGGCTGCATTCCAGTTCACTTGTTCTCGGGCTGCATTCCAGTTCACTGCATTCCAGTCACTTGTCCTAGGGCTGCATTCCAGTTCACTTGTCCTAGGGCTGCATTCCAGTTCAATTGTTCTAGGGCTGCATTCCAGTTCACTTGTTCTAGGGCTGCATTCCAGTTCACTTGTCCTAGGGCTGCATTTCAGTTCACTTGTCCTAGGGCTGCATTCCAGTTCACTTGTCCTAGGGCTGCATTCCAGTTCACTTGTTCACGGGCTGCATTCCAGTTCACTTGTCCTAGGGCTGCATTCCAGTTCACTTGTCCTAGGGTTGCATTCCAGTTCACTTGTTCTCGGGCTGCATTCCAGTTCACTTGTCCTAGGGCTGCATTCCAGTTCACTTGTTCACAGGCCGCATTCCAGTAGACTTGTCCTAGGGCTGCATTCCAGTTCACTTGTCCTAGGGTTTCATTCCCGTCACTTGTCCTAGGGATGTATTCGGGTTCACTTGTCCTAGGGCTGCATTCCAGTTCACTTGTTCTAGGGCTGTATTCCACTACACTTGTCCTAGGGCTGCATTCCAGTTCACTTGTCCTACGGCTGCAATCCAGTACACTTGTCCTATGGCTGCATACCAGTTCATTTGTCCTAGGGCTGCATTCCAGTTCACTTGTCCTCGGGCTGCATTCCACCACACTTGTCCTAGGGCTGCATTCCACTACACTTGTCCTAGGGCTGCATTCAAGGTCACTTGTCCTAGGGCTGCAAAAGTTCAGGTCCAGATAAAGACAGAATTCTTATTAACCAGAAGTTAAATCTCTTCCCAATTTTCTAAGTCGTTCAAAAAGAAGCATGTGTTGATTGATTCGTGTTTAATGAGTGATTATTTAAAACAAACTTTACACCCACTACATATTTGCGTTGAACTATACTTCTGACATGGATCAGTTTGACCCCAGAGGCATATCTTTTATCATAACAAAAATGTGGTTTATTAAATTCTTCCAATTTTTCATGACTTTGTCAATCAACTTGTTCTTAATAAATCTAAATATGGTTTAGTGTTTCTGTATCAAAATGGACTTTTAACAAATTCAAATCCTTTGGAGTCATTTTGACTCCAGCCAAAAGCACCTTTGATAAATAGGACGTTTATTTCAAATCAAAATCACATTTTATTGGTCACATACACGTGTTTAGCAAATGTTATTGCAGGTGTAGCAAAATGCTTGTGTTTCTAGCTCCGACAGCAGTAATATCTAACAAGTAATATCTAATCATTTCACAACATATACCCAATACACACAAATCTAAGTATTTGAATGTAGGTTTCTCTGTAGACATGATCCATCCCACCAGAGGGTGGAGGGGCACCTGTATCAGTGGTTTTGACCAGATAGACACCTGCAGACACACAGTATAGTGCCTCCCATGTTCTCTCCTAAGATTGGACTTTCTATACCACGTATCACCTGACTGTGTACAAAACTGCCAATGATAGAAACCTCTTCCAGTGGTATACAGTGTATTCATTAAGTATTCAGACACCTTCACTTTTTCCACATTTTGTTACATTACAGCCTTATTCTAAAATGGAATCATTTTACTTAAGTATTCAGACCCTTTGCTATGAGACTCGAAATAGTGCTCAGATGCATCCTGATTCCATTGATCACCTTTGAGATGTTTCTACAACTTGATTGGAGTCCACTTGTGGTAAATTCAATTGATTAGGCATGATTTGGAAAGGCACACACCTGTCTATATAATAGGTCCCACAGTTTACAGTGCATGTCAGAGCAAAAACCAAGCCATGAGGTCAAAGCAATTGTCCATAGAGCTCTGAGACAGGATAGTGTCGAGGCACAGATCTGGGGAAAGGCACCAAAAATGTCTTCAGCTTTGAAGGTCCCCAAGAATACAGTGGCCTCCATCATTCTTAAAAGGAAGAAGTGTGGAACCACCAAGACTCTTCCTAGAGCTGGTCGCCTGGCCAAACTGAGAAGGGCCTTGGTCAGGGAGGTGAACAAGAACCTGATGTTCACTCTGACAGACCTCCAGAGTTCCTCTGTGGAGATGGGAGAACCTTCCAGAAGGACAACCATCTCTGCAGCACTCCACCAATCAGGCCTTAATGTAAAAATGATCGAATTGTCAAAACGTATTTCAATGGACAATTCAGTGAGCTGTTCTGTGAAAGGTATCGGCTAGAGATGACATGCAGGAGCTTCAAGGATTTGTAGTCTTGCATGTCGTCTACTTTGATGCTAATTAGCATTTTAGAATCCAAGAGTAAAGAGACACAAATATATTGATAAAAGTATTTGTGTTTATCATGGATCCCCATTAGTTCCTGCCAAGGCAGCAGCTACTCTTCCTGGGGTTTATTATGGATCCCCATTAGTTTCTGCCAAGGCAGCAGCTACTCTTCCTGGGGTTTATTATGGATCTCCATTAGTTCCTGCCAAGTAAGGTCAGGGAGCATGCCAGCCAGCCCTGAATTAAAAGGTATAAATGATGGGTTATGAATTAACAGGTATAAATGATGGGTAATGAATTAACAGGTATAATTTATGGGTTATGAACTAACAGGTATAAATGATGGGTTATGGACTAACAGGTATAAATTAATTATCCCTCTACACATGTCCTGCATTGGAATTATCTCAAACTAGACACTCTAATGTACTTGTCCTCTTACTCAGTTGTGCACCGGGGCCTCCCACTCCTCTTTCTATTCTGTTTAGAGCCAGTTTGTGCTGTTCTGTAAAGGGAGTAGTACACAGCGTTGTACGAGATCTTCAGTTTCTTGGCAATTTCTCGCATGGAATAGCCTTAATTTCTCAGAACAAGAATAGACTGACGAGTTTCAGAAGAAAGTCATTTGTTTCTGGCCATTTTGAGCCTGTATTCGAACCCACAAAAACTGATTCTCCAGATACTCAACTTTTTTTTATCATAACAACAGTTCAGCTGTGCTAACATAATTGCAAAAGGGTTTTCTAATGATCAATTCGCCTTTTAAAATGATAAACTTGGATTAGCTAACACAACGTACCATTGGAAAACAGGAGGGATGGTTGCTGATAATCTGCCGTTTCCAGCTGCAATAGTCATGTTCAATATTAACAATGCCTACACTGTATTACTGATCAATCTGATGTTATTTTAACAGACAAAAACGTTTGCTTTTCTTTCAAACACAAGGACGTTTTTCTAAGTGACCCCAAACTTTGAACGGTATTGATAGTTGGTATTCAGCAGTCATAAAGCCTTATTTACTTTAATGAACTTCTAAATAGTGATTGTGTCAGACAGCAGCTCTACACTTTATTGACGGACTGATCCATTCATTCCTCCTCGGCCTTCCTCACCTCTGAAGACCCAGTGAGGGTGGAGCTCAGTCAGAGAGCTGTTGAGGGACTGGTTAGGAAGAACACTTCTACAGCCAGAGAGGTGAGAGGTCACACATGGTTTAGATGGTAAATATTTATGTCCCCTTAGCGGTTCATCACGTAAGCAGAAGGGAGTATGTTCCATCATCTATGTTTATTTACATCAGTGCAAATTGTCCACTGATATTGGTGTAATTTCTCACCCCTTTTTTGCTGTATGAAAGTTGATTTCCCCTCAGGTACACACATTTGTTCTTCGATATTATATAGGTAATTTGTGTCAAATATACTTTTACCCACTCATTCACCCCATCTTTTACGTTGCTTATGTATATTCGGTGGCCAGACTGAAATTCCGAACACAATGCCCATCCTGGCAGATCTAAACCTAATGCAGCACATTGTGACTTTTGTGCATCCAGACCTAATGCAGCTTGGAGTGATCAGATGACAGAAGTCACATTTAGGTGCCAGGTGTAACTGAAGCTGTAGATGCTCCATATCCATTACTTTGAGTGTTTTATATAATATGACTAAATGTGTTTCTTTCTGTGTTGCAGGGGCAGTCAAGAAATGGAATGGCAAGGCCACAGAACATGACATAAGCAGAGCTGTGGGAGACCACCTCAAGCCCCTGGTAGAGCCGGGGGTGGTGTTTACCACTCCATCATGCCTTCAGCAGGCTGGAAAAGTGGGATTTATACTGATTTTCATACTAAGAGGGAGTCTGTTGATTGGTCAGTCATTGGGTTGATTTGTTTTGCAATATGTTCAAATCAAGCTTTATACAGCACATTTTTATTAATTTTATTTTTATTTAAGAAGAACAAATTCTTATTTTCAATGACGGCCTAGTAGCAGTGGGTTAACTGCCTTGTTCAGGGGCAGAACGACAGAATTGTACCTTGTCAGCTCGGGGATTCAACTTGCAACCTTTCAGTGCTCATTAGTCTTTCAGCTGTTATTCTTTGTTTTTGATCCCCAATGCTCTAACCACTAGGCTACGCTGCCACCCAATGTCAGACATGGATGCAACACAATGGCTTTCAGCTGTTATTCTTTGTTTTGAAAAAATAGAAAATGAACATGGATGCAAATATTGAGGAAAAAAAAATGAAAAGAAAATTGAGGAAAAACTTAAAGAATAATTGTAGCATTGCAAAATGCCATTGATTAAAATATTAACAATATGATGCTATATCCAACCCAAAATATAACTTGTTTTTTAGGAAGGGCTCTGAAAGACACTGGGGGCATTGACTGAAAATTGACTGGTAACAAAAACTGGGACCTAAAAGACACCCACCATGAGACCCACTAAATCTGCCCAAGAAGAGGTAAACAAAAGAAAAACCCACACCAAACTTAAAGACAGGAAGTAAACCAAAAAGGTGGTGGTTAAAATAATTTATTACAATCAATACCATTCATACTATTACAAAATCATAATTCTCATTCATTCTTAATTAATTCTATTTACAAAAACATCAAACAAAAACAAACCTCAGGGGAGCATCGTCCCTCCCCGTCATACCTAACCAATACCTAACCCTTTCCCTATCTCCCCTTCCCTAATCTATCCCCTTACCAAACTCACTCTAACACTCCCAGCCCTAAACCCCCTTTCCACCTCTCCCGTGCCGCATGCTTCCCCCACTTCCTCTCCTCCCTCTTCATCCTCCCCCTCAAATCACCTTCCACCCTTCTCACTATCCCTTCCACCCCCAATCTCTCCCTGTCTTGACTAAATTCTTCCTGGCTTCCCACAGTCCCTTTTAAAGAGACTCATGAGAAGCCAGAGCAGAAACCTGTCCCTATCCGTTCCCTTTGCTCTCCCTACGCCTCTCTCTAGCCTAGCCCATGTCAAAACAAAATCACTCCTAACCACACCTAGCATCACCCGTGCCCTAGCCCATACTAGTCCGGCAAAGGCACAGTCCCAGAAGGCATGGCGCACAGTCTCCTCCCTGCCACAAGCAGATCTTGGACAGGTGGGGGATCGCACCAAACTATACCGGTACAAGATGGAAAGTACCGGCAAACGCTTATGAAGGCTCAACCAATTCAGGTCCTTGAGCCGTTGTCCAGGCCCCGCGCCTGCACTCCCTCCCAGACCACTGACGAGATGCCCGCTACGGGCGCAGGACTCCCTGCCTGCCTGACCTCCTCGTACAGGTGCCTGTGGTCTAAACCTACTCGGGCAACTTCAACCTCGGGGTGCGCACGCAGCCACTTGGCCGCATGACCAAAGTGCCACGGCAGCTGTTCCGCCCGAGGACCCGTGTTAGACCACACCATTACGCTTCTCGCCTGATACGAGAAGAACACCCGCAGGAGGTAACCGGACGGGTGTATCACTGACTGAGCAAGCTCCGCTAACAAGAAAGAAACAAAAATTGAGTCCAGCTTGAGGGGGAAATGTGGTACCCCCCTACCTCCCTCCCCGATGGGACAGATCATGCGTGCCCTGGCGACCCACTCGCACCTGCCACTCCACATAAACTGAAACACAAGCCTCACTAGAGGCCTCCTCAGACAAGCCGGCAATGGGTAGATATATGCCAAATACAAAAGAGACGGCAACACATCCACCTTTAGGACCAGGACTTTGCCCATAAAAGACAAATACCTAGCCTTCCACATTGCTAGCTTCCTCTGTACCACTGCGATACGCATGTTCCAGTTTAGCGTCGCTGAGCCGGAGGTCTCAAAATGAACCCCGAGAATCCTCAGGGCCCCTTCACAGAGAGATAACCCCCCAGGCACATCCGTTCTACCGCGCCATCTTCCGAAAAACTTGACGGAAGACTTTGCATGGTTCAGAACTGCTCCCGACGCTCGGGTGAAATCCCCAAAGATGGCAAGGGACCTTGTCAGGCACGAGTCCTTGCACAACAGCAAGGAAGTGTCGTCGGCGTACTGCGTCATCTTAACACGCAGCCCACCACTTCCAGGGATCAACAAGCCTTCCACCCCTGTGTCTGCCCTAATGGCAGCCCCCAGAGGCTCCATGTACAGAACGAAGAGGAGAGCCGAGAGTGGGCATCCCTGCCTGACCCCAGACGAGAGGTCAAAAACGTCACCTAAGTGACTATTTACACTAACTCGACACCCCGCTCCGACATATAAAGTACGGATCCATCCTATAAACTTCTCCCCAAATCCTAATCTACCTAACACCCTGAATAGAAAAGATCTATTCACGCGATCAAAAGCTTTCGCCTGATCTAGCGCTGCTACCATTAAAGGCAGCCCTCTATCTTCAACCCAAGCGATGGAATCCCTGATCAACTGTAGGTTCCATCTTATAGAGCGGCCCTCTACCCCGCACGTCTGATCCTCGTGGACGACGTAGGGAAGGGCTGTGCGCAACCGGTCTGCTAAAACCTTTGCAAGAATCTTGTAATCTACGCACAGCATGGTCAATGGCCGCCAGTTGCCAAGGTCAGTTGCTTCCCCCTTCTTATAAAGAAGTGACAGCACACCAACAGCCATTGATCCCCCCGGGACCCCCGTCTCAAGGATGGCCTTCAAGACTTCGAGAACCACTGGTCCAAGTATACCCCAAAACTTGAGGTAAAACTCAGCCGGCAGCCCATCCATCCCAGGCACCTTCCCTTTTCCCATCCTCCTAAGAGCGCTCTCAACCTCTTCTAGTGAGATCTGGGCCTCCATCACATCTCTAATGTCCTCTGGCAACCGCCGGGACAAGTGTTCTAAAAACACGTTTCCCTGCTCTACATCTATTTCCCTTTCCTTAAATAAACCTTGGAAATGATCAGTTGTCACCCTGACCATTTCCTCTGGTTTACTTACTATACTACCATTTTCTTCCCTAACTCCATGCATTACCTTCCTACTCTGCCTGGCCCTAACCGACTTAAAGAACATAGCGGAACAAGTCTCATTATGTTCTAGAAAGCCACTATGCGCACGCTCCAGGAAAGCTCGAGCCTTCTGCTCCTGCAGCTCCCTGAGCTGCGCCTTTAGGGCTGCGAATCTCTCCCAGTCAATCGACCCGCCGAGGTTGCCTGCCTCGTACTCGAGTTCAATTAACCTTTGGATACGATCCACCTCCCTCCTTTCCTCCCTTTTTTCCTTCTACAATATCCTATTATAAAAGCCCTAATCCTCACCTTAACTAAATCCCACCACTCTAACACCCCCTCGCACATGGACCGGAGGCCGTCAAGCCTCCGAAAGAAAAAAAAAATGCGTCAACGAAAGCCTGCTCCTCCAGTATATCCCGATCTAACTTCCAGTACCCCTACCGAAGAGGCAGACTGGCGACCCCACCTGCAGGAACACCCCGTCGTGATCCGTGAAGAAAACAGGCAACAGCCGCCCAGACAACTGACCCAAAGACCTGGATACAAAAATGTAGTCGAGCCTCCGCACAACCCCCCTGGAGTTGCGCCATGTAGGACCGACCATTGCCGGATTAGTGTGCAGGCCACCATCAACCAGACCATGGCAAGCCATTAGCCCAGAGATGGCACCTGCACTGCTATCACCGCCTACCCCTAAATCTATATTAAAGTCTCCTCCTATCACCAAGTGCCTGTTTGTAACACACAGGGGCGCCAGACAGTCCACCATCTCCCTCCTGTCTGCCGCCACCTGTGGCCCATACACCCCAATTAACCTATATCTAGCTTCTCTAAACTTAACATCTATCCCCAAAACTCTACCCTGCATTATTACAAAAGTGTTCTCTATTTTAACCTCTCTATGCCCACACAAAATCCCTACTCCTGTTGAGTGCACCCCTCCTATGCCCCAAAAAGATTCCCCCTTATCCCACTCCCTCTTAAATCTACACACATCCCCACCATCCCTCAGGTGAACCTCCTGTAAAAAACAGAAATCAAACCCCACACCCTCTAAATAACAAAAAACCGCCCTCCTTTTAACATTATTCCTTAACCCCCTAACATTTAGACTAAAAAAAGAAACAGAACTATTCATTTAATTATTAACAACAAATAAAACCCCCAAAAACCAAAAAAAAAAACAGGAGACTCACCCGATGCTCCCCTGGTCCATCTCCACCGGCGGGGACGTCCTCTCCTCTCCTGACGCCCCCCGTCCTCCATCCCAACCCATGACCCAGGCAGTGTGTTGGGTCCTCCCTCCCCACCCACCATCCCCCCTCCCTGTTTGCCTCGGGGCTGCATGTAGGGGACCCCATCTCCTCAAACAGGAGTTGGGATCCCTCTAGCAAACAGCCCACCGACCCCTCACTGGAGTCATCCACTAAAATGCAAGGGGCTGAGGCAAACCGGGAGGACAAAATACCCTCCCCTCCCCCCGCCACTCTCTTAGCCCCCCCCCCCCCCCTCCACACCCCCTCCCTCTCACTTCCTGCCAAGCTCCCCCTCTTCATCCCTTTCTTCTTTGGTGAAGGAGGTAGCGGGGAGACACAACGTCCCATCCCCGCTAACTCCTCCACCAAATCCCTCATTTCGACCTCGAGGAAGCCTGGCAGGCTGTCCCCCACTCCTTCCCCCATCTCCCTCCCCCTCCCACCCCCAACTCCACTCCTCCCTCCTTCTCCGTCACTGTCCCCGTTCCTTCTTCCACTCCTTCTCGTACCACTGTCCCCTTCTCCCTCTTCTCAACTCCTCCACGTTCTTCCACCTTCTTTTTAATCTCTCCTTCTTCTTCCTTCTTTCCATCTTCTCTCCTCTTTCTTTTCGCCTCTTCCTTCTTCCCTTCTTCGTCCTTCTCCTTCCTTTCCCCTGTGCCATCCGTACAATCCGCATGCGTCCTCTCTTTCCTCCCCCCATCCCCCGCTCCCCCCCAGCTGCAGACGTGTATGACCTGTGACGAGCCGGGCAATCACGCCACAGGTGTACTTTCGAGCCACACCCGTGGCAAGCCTTGGGCTCGTCACACTCCTTGGCCTCGTGCTCTTCCGACCCACAAAAACTACATTTCTTGGCGCTGCACGAGGCCAGGATATGGCCGTAGGCCATACAACGCCTGCAGAACGGGGGCTGACGTGCATAGTAGAGTGTTCCCCTGTCAGCCCCCAGGGAGAACATCGCTGGAGGATGGAGGTAGCCATCCACACTCTTCGGGGACTCCCTGAGTAATGCCTGGAACCCTCTCCTCCCATTCCAGAAACCCAGGGAGTCCCTGAGGTACCTCGCTGAGGAGACATTGTCCATGTACCTCCCCAGAAAGGCCCTCACCTCTTCATCTTTCACATGCGGATTGTACATGGTTACGGTGACCATTTCCCTGAAGTTGTTCTTCGCCAGGCTGGTCACCGCATAATGGCACAGGGGTCCCGTTTTCTCCGCTTCCTTTGCCATCTTCAATACATCATCATGTTTCTCCTCTTTGTGAAACGTCACATCGAAAGCCTTCTCATTCGGGTTCCCTTGAAGGCAGAGTACTTCCTTCACCTCTATCCTTAGGCATCCCATCAATATAGTCCTTCCAAAAGTTTCCCTGCCCCAAGGTTCCATCTCCTTTTCAGTCCATGAAAATCTTACGGTATTTGCTATACCAATCCCCGGAACCGACCAGGTTTGCTTGTTTGTATTCATTTTCAAAAAAAAAAAAGGCTCTCTTCAGAAATAAGCTTCAAACTGAAAAGAAAGCATCTTTAACCAAAAAGGTGGAGCAACTAAAGGTGTTGACTCTCCACATCTATCACGACAACTGGAGCACTGGGCCAGACCCTCTTAAATAGAACCTGGACCAGCTCAGGTGAAACACCTTCCCACTAACGAGATGGACAAGCCAGCACAGGTGTAAGACATACTGACTAACGGGGGCAACACCAATCGGTGTGCCTTTGACACATTTCAGTTGAACAACTGACAAGAAAACAACTTCCATTTCACATTATAATCAACTACAATGCTTTACTTTCATCAATATAAACATGGTGTCTACTGGCTGTCAACAATTAAAAACAAGAAAAAAAACACGTATTTCTAAATAATAATATACAATCGTATCTTTTCTCCTTTTTCGTTGAATAGAATCCTAAAACTCACTAGCTTCTAGAACTATCGTCCTCTTGGAAGGAACCCAAAAATAAACTCAAATCACATGTGCTGAATACAACAGGTGTAGACCTTACAGTGAAATGCTTACTTACGACCCCCTCACCAACAGTTCAGTTTCAACAAAATACAGAAAAGAATAAGAGATAAAACTTATCTCCAACACGGAAAAACGTGTCAAAATAAATTGTGATCCATGGTAATGCACTGGCTAAATGCAAAACACAATTATTTTTGACTTCCCACCCTTGAGACAATCAGCAACCAAGTTGTCCTTACCACTCATCCTTACCACTCATCCTAAAACTCATCCCACAGTGATCATAGTCTAAAGATTTCTCTCCTGTGTGAATTTGTTGATGCATTTTAAGGTCTGATGAAGAGTTTAATCTCTTCCCACTGTCACGTTCTTTCAAAATCGAACCCAGAAGCAGACCAGGACAAGGAGAGTAGGAAGAAGGTGAGTATTTATTTACAAGTGAATGTGAATGGGTAGATATATCCAGGTGGCGTAGCGGGCAGCGGTGGTGAGTTGATGGGAGTAAATAGGTGGATCCAATGGGGTAGCGGAATCCTCCGACGACCAGGCAGGAATGGGGTAAATGATCCGGGTGAGTAACTGGAGACAGAACAAACAGAGGTAAGTTTAAGGCAAGCAATACGTAAAAAACAACAAAACAAATTCTATCCAACTTGAGGCTGATACTATGGCACAACATACTGTTCATGGCTAACGATCCGGCAGGGAATGGATGTCAGGTCAGAGCTTTTGAAGGGGAGAGGTGATGATCAGGACAGGTGTGCAGATTACTGATGGGATACAGGTGCGGGTGAACATCGATCTCCCAACAAGCTAATTTGCCCGGCAACCAGACAGGGTGCGTTCCAGGACACTGGAAACACACTCCAGGACAGAAACACAGGAAAACACAGACTCAGGAAGCGGAATTCGTGACACCCACAGTCAGAGCAGCAGTGAGATTTCCCTCCAATGTGTATTCTCAGGTGTTCTTTTAGTGAATTTGGTATTGAGAAATATAACCCACAATCAGAGCAGCAGTTAGATATCTTCCCGGTGGATCTCTGCTGGTGTTTCTGGAGTTCTGATCTGGAGAGACTCTTCTCTGCCTCGTCAGCATCATGAGGATGTTGAGGATCCACAATAGTCACGTCTCTCTCCTGTGTGAACGACAAAGTCAGACAGATGGTTAAAGGCCCAAAACATCAGAAATCCACTGTTTATTTTGAGGTAAAAGGTGATGCCCAGAGCATACCCATGAAGTTGTACAACAATTGATGTGTTAAATGATTTGACAGTCAAGATAGCAACAATAGTTATATTTAGTCTTGTTTTCACATTAGTAGTAACTAGAAATAAGTTATTAAAGTTGTTGAAATCCTAAGCAGTGTGCCAGACAACTATTGGTCTCCAATATAGCCCTATATGTGTTTATATGGCCCCTTTCTGTGTTTGCTTAAATTGCGTCACGAGGGCAATGCACACACAGTTGATTTTATTAAACACAGGGGGGGTGTCTATATGGAAACATACACGTCATAACATTTCAACCAATCAATTGGTAGAAAGGGAACAGTATGTTTTTGTTATCTGGGACACCCTAGAACATACAGTGCATTCAGACCCCTTCCTTTTGACACATTTTGTTATGTTACGTTCTATTCTAAAATGGATTGTATATATTTTTAATTATCTTATCTTCAGACAATACCTCATAATGACATCACAATACCCCATAAAAGCGAGAAAAAGGTTTAGAAATGCTTGCATTTCTGTAGGACTTGTAACTCTCTAGGTCATGCCAGTAGGCTACAGTAGGTTGTAACTCTCTAGGACATGCCAGTAGGCTACAGTAGGTTGTAACTCTCTAGGACATGCCAGTAGGTTACAGTAGGTTGTATCCAAGTGGAAACAATGATCAACCCAATGTGGTAAGAATCGAATTTGGTCAACAACAAAATGAAAGGCGTATTTGCTACGTGAGGTTTACTTGATCCAACAGAAGTTTCGTAATGATTAAGTTGTTATGTGGACACGTGACATACCGACAACTTTGATCAAAAGCACTAAAGGAGTTGTCTCCAGATCGCTATGCATATTCATGCTAGTAGCTTAGCATCTCCCTCCATTGAATACAGGCGGTTGACGTCAACAACCCTCATAGAATATAAACAATAGATTACAATAATAAGATGTATCCACCAATCCAAAGAAGGGATAGGTGGGAGCTAGAGAACCCACAGTGCCGCTTTGTGGACAACGACTCCCCTTGTTTGGGCAGAGAGACATCTTGTCAGTATATCCATAATCTTTGGTTTAGCCAACCCAACTCTCGCATGGCACTATTGGGGGGCACGGTGTGTAGTAAAACATCATTACACGAAAATCCCAACATGCCATGCCCCCCAGTCTGCGGTCAGCAGACAGACCCTTCTCAAATATATATGTTAAGTCACTTTTTGGAAACGGAATGGAGAAAACAAGGGGTAGCTTGCTCTCTACGTCGTCTGATTTGAGACATATCAGTCATCATCCTAGGGCCCTCCGTTGAAGAGGTATTGACGAGCCAACTCCGAATATCCAAAGTGAAAAACACATTTAAGAATATGCCAAACAAATTTAAAGCGGTACTTACTGGTGTTAATCAGATCTCCTATCTCCACCTCTTCATCTTTCAATGTGACAGTAATCTCCCCGTCCTTCATCACTTCAAAAACGACACTCTTTCCCTTCCTCCTCTTCTTTTACTTTAACATCTTCCTCATCTTTCACTCTGAATGCGTCTTCCTCTTCTTTCACTGAAACGTCTTTCTCTCCCTTCTTTCACTGTAACAGTCTCACCCTCTACTTCTTGTTTTACTGTAACATCCTCCTCTTCCTTCTCCTCTTTCACAACAACGTTCAGCCCCAGACCCTCTTCCTCCGTCCAGCAGACCTCTTCTTTAACAGGAGGGGAGTAGTTTAGGGAGCTCATGGTCGGAGATGTTAGTGTAACTGTACTCGTCTTGCGTTGTGTACAATCAGTCATCGACACGGAACTCTAACATGTAGCACCAGTCATGTAGCTTTATTCTGTTAGGAATGGCACAAAATTGCACGTCATGCAATGCACGTCTCACCATCCAACTCTGCACTCACGCACTGTACACAATATATGAAACCCCCCCACCAGACACAGTAAGTTGCTAGCTAGTACTGGCGGGAATTCTTTACAACAAAATGCACAACAAATATTCTCCAAAAACCGCTGCATCTTATGTGTGATGTTCGAATAACATTTACAAACAATTTGATATAAATTGTACATTTAAATCATCACTTGGGAGTATAAAAATCACTTTTGATGTACAGTGCTTTGCAACCAACAACTTACCGCTGGTTTGGTGCTTGTTCACTGGGACGATTCTAACTGGAACATCCCCTCTCGTAAGCAAGCTACGCAAACCAGCCAATAAGATGCCATGTTAAGTAGGTGAAGGCAAGACAAACTCAAACCAAAAACCCATTGGCTTAACAATAAAGTGGCAAGGGGAATCACCAATATAACCCTGTTACATTAGCAAGCTATCATTAGCGACTAGACTAGTGCTAACTTAACCAGCCAGCTACTATAGCTGACTAATACAAAATAACGTAATATTAAATTAAATAGGTTAAGAAGTAGATACAACAGAAGTGTGTCTAAAACACAGTAGTTAATATACACCAAAAAGCGTATAAATAGCTTGAATCTTTCGGCTATGTTGTCTAGCAAGCTACCGAGGTGGTTGACGAGCAGTTTCTGAAGAACCGTCCACTATATTATACGTCAAACTGGCAGCGTCGCCTGAAAGATGCACATCGCCGTCTGCTGACTGGAGGGAAACGCAGTTGAGGATCATACTATTTTATTTTCAGACCAAGTTAATTTTAAATGTATTTAATTAACTTTTTTAACTCTAGTTTGCATTCGGAAAGTATTCAGACCCCTTGACTTTTTCCACATTTTGTTGGATTAATTACAGCTTTATTCTAAAATGGATTAAATAGAAAATGTTTGTCATCAATCTACACACAACATAATGACAAAGTGAAAGCAGGTTTTTCGAAATTATCGGAAAATACAAATAAAAAACAGAATTACCTTATTTACATAAGTATTCAGACCCTGTGGTATGAAACATATTACAGACATATTCAATCTCTCCCTATCCCAGTCTACTGTCCCCACATGCTTCAAGATTTCCGCCATTGTTCCTGTACCCAATATATTTTTTTATTTAACCTTTGTTTAATTAGGCAAGAGTTTTACTCAGTTAAACAGCCTGGTACGACACGAGAGAACACACACAGGAGAGAAATATCATAGCTGTAATCAATGTGGGAAGAGAGACTCTGATAAACGTTATCTGATCATACATCAAAAAATACATGGAGTTGTTTCATGATATCAATGAAATCATGTCACAATGTAGAATGTTTTAACATTGTAGTAGGATAATTTTAATGATGTCACAATGTAGAAGCCTAAATGTTTGCCCCTTTATCAATTGATTTCAACATGATATGATGAGTTATGACAAATAAGTGTTGTGTTCCTTTGTTTAGCGACTCCTAAATTTAAATGCATCACTCCAAAATGAAACTGACTGTCTTGTGCAGGTTGTCCTCTAACCAGTGAGGTAAAATATATCTCCCATGTCCATGTGTTTTTTAGTTGTGGTAGTTTCAACAGCACGTACAACCTAGTCGATATTAGTGATTTATTGCTACTTGTCAAAACAACAACGTTTCTGGTGCTTGTGCAGTTTATAAGGTGCTTGTTTAAACAAATACAACTAATATGATTATTGTGGCAGGTGTTTGTGTATATAGCACATTTTATGTTTAGGTTTTCAACTTATCCCAAACTGTTTCTGAATATTGGTTATTGATTTGGACACGTTAAAACTGTGTTTTGACATCGGGCTATCCCACCTAGCAAAATGTCATTGAAAAGATGTTGAAAAGAAGACTGGCCGATATACGTTTGGTTGAAAGTGAAAGTTGAAAATATGTATTTTCGGGTAGTTTTTTCAGTGACTTGAAAATAACTTAATTTCAACTTACTTGTAGGTAGCCTAGTGGTTAGAGCGTTGAGCCGTCATTGTAAGCCAGAATTTGTTCTTAACTGACTTATTTACATTGACGGCCTACCAGGAAACAGTCGGTTAACTGCCTTGTTCAGGTGGAGAACGACAGATTTGTACCTTGTCAGCTCGCGATTCAAACCAGAAACCTTTCGGTTTCTGTTAAATGAAGGTTAAAATAAATTAATACACATGGATGCAGTATAATAAATTGGTCCATAATCAATTTGATTAACAATCTTACATCACTCCAGTATTTCTTGACAGCATTCAAGTGCTAATTGTCTTTTTTCCACTACTGAAGAAGCCTGACTCAAATCACCTCATATTTCAAACATTCAGCCTGACAAAAGATACATGTTTTATTATTCCATGCCTCACCATTATGATAATTATTGCCAATACATATTAACAAAGGGGTGTACATTTGGTTTTGATATTTCATATTTACAATTATGTAACATTTAGTAATCATAGTTATTCATGCAACCAACTTAACATTTTTGGGAACAATTATATTGAGAATGTTACCTATCATACGTATCGAGTGAACCCTGAAAAGAGAGAGAAGCTCCGCAGTGAAAAGTTGGAAAGTTACTACGGATATTGCAGGTGTTTCCTCTTGAAATCAAGCATGTCTGTGGTAAGGACAACTTGGTTGCTGATTATCTCAAGGGCTGGCAGTCAAAAAGATTTGTGTTTTGCATTTAGCCAGTGTGTTACCATGGATCACAATTTATTTTGACACGTTATTCCGTGTTGGAGATTAGTTTTATCTCTTATTCTTTTCTGTATTTTTTTGAATCTGTACTGTTAGGGGCTCGTAAGTAAGAGTTCCAGTGTTGTATCCGGTGCATGTGACTAATACAATTTGATTTGAGTTTTGTTTTGTTTGGGCTAGAAGCTAGTGAGTTTTAGGAAGACGAGAGTTCAAATCAAATCAAATTTTATTTGTCACATACACATGGTTAGCAGATGTTAATGCGAGTGTAGCGAAATGCTTGTGCTTCTAGTTCCCCACAATGCAGTAATAACCAACAAGTAATCTAGCTAACAATTCCAAAACTACTACCTTATAGACACAAGTGTAAGGGGATAAAGAATATGTACATAAAGATATATGAATGAGTGATGGTACAGAGCGGCATAGGCAAGATACAGTAGATGGTATTGAGTGCAGTATATACATATGAGATGAGTATGTAAACAAAGTGGCATAGTTAAAGTGGCTAGTGATACATGTATTACATAAAGATGCAGTAGATGATATAGAGTACAGTATATACAAATACATATGAGATGAATAATGTAGGGTATGTAAACATTATATTAGGTAGCATTGTTTAAAGTGGCTAGTGATGTATTTTACATCATTTCCCATCAATTCCCATTATTAAAGTGGCTGGAGTTGAGTCAGTGTGTTGGCAGCAGCCACTCAATGTTAGTGGTGGCTGTTTAACAGTCTGATGGCCTTGAGATAGAAGCTGTTTTTCAGTCTCTCGGTCCCATCTTTGATGCACCTGTACTGACCTCGCCTTCTGGATGATAGCGGGGTGAACAGGCAGTGGCTCGGGTGGTTGTTGTCCTTGATGATCTTTATGGCCTTCCTGTGACATCGGGTGGTGTAGGTGTCCTGGAGGGCAGGTAGTTTGCCCCCGGTGATGCGTTGTGCAGACCTCACTACCCTCTGGAGAGCCTTACGGTTGTGGGCGGAGCAGTTGACGTACCAGGCGGTGATACAGCCCGACAGGATGCTCTCGATTGTGCATCTGTAGAAGTTTGTGAGTGCTTTTGGTGACAAGCCCGCATTTCTTCAGCCTCCTGAGGTTGAAGAGGCGCTGCTGCGCCTTCTTCACGATGCTGTCTGTGTGGGTGGACCAATTCAGTTTGTCTGTGATGTGTATGCCGAGGAACTTAAAACTTACTACCCTCTCCACTACTGTTTCATCGATGTGGACAGGGGGGTGTTCCCTCTGCTGTTTCCTGAAGTCCACAATCATCTCCTTAGTTTTGTTGGCGTTGAGTGTGTTCTAGATGCTAGATGCTAGTGAGTTTTAGGATTCTATGGAAAGAAAAAGCATAACAAAAATGATAGATTTTATATTATTATTCAGAAATAAGTTAATTGTTAACAAGTATTGTAAAAATGTAACCAATTACAGAATTAAATGTATGTGAAGACACCATGTTTATATTGTAGATGATTATGTGAAATGGAAGTTGTAGAGATCCTCTGAATGATTGGCTATGAAAAGCCAAATGACATTTACTCCTGAGGTGCTGACCTGTTACACCCTAGATAACCACTGTGATTAATATTATTTGACCCTGCTGGTCATCTATGAACATCTTGGCCATGTTCTGTTATAATCTCCACCCGGCACAGCCAGAATAGGACTGGCCACCCCTCAGAGCCTGGTTCCTCTCTAAGTTTCTTCCTAGGTTCTCGTCTTTCTAGGGAGTTTTTCCTAGCCACTGTGCTTCTACACCTGCATTGCTTGCTGTTTGGGGTTTTAGGCTGGGTTTCTGTACAGCACTCTGTGACATCAGCTGATGTAAGAAGGGCTTTATAAATACATTTGATTGATTGTACAACTGAATGCATTCAACTGAAATGTGTCTTGGGTGCACATATTAGTATCAGTATGTGTTACACCTGTGCTGGCTTGTCCATCTCGTTAGTGGGAAGGTGTTTCACCTGAGCTGGTCCAGGTTCTATTTAAGAGTGTCTGGCCCAGTGCTCCAGTTGTCTTGATAGATGTGGAGAGTCAACACCTTTAGTTGCGCCACCTTTCTGGTTAAAGATGTTTTCATTTCAGGTTGAAGCTTCTTTCTGAAGAGAGCTTATTTTTTTAAATGAATCAATACAAGCAAACAAGATCGGTTCCGGGATTGGTATGGCAAATACCTTACGATTTGCCTGGACTGAAAAGGAGATGGAGCCATGGAGTAGAGAGACATTTGGAAGGACCATTTTGATGGGATGCCTCAGGATAGAGGTGAAGGAAGTGCTCTGCCTTCAAGGGAACCCGAATGAGAAGGCTGTCGATGTGACGTTTCACAAAGAAGAAAAACATGACGAAGTAATGAAGATGGCAAAGGAAGCGGAGAAAACGGGACCCCTGTGCCATTATGCGGTGACCAGCCTGGCGAAGAACAACTTCAGGGTGGTCACCGTAACCATGTACAATCCGCATGTGAAAGATGAAGAGGTGAGGGCCTTTCTGGGGAGGTACATGGACAATGTCTCCTCAGCGAGGTACCTCAGGGACTCCCTGGGTTTCTGGAACGGGAGGAGAGGGTTCCAGGCGTTACTCAGGGAGTCCCCGAAGAGTGTGGATGGCTACCTCCATCCTCCGGCGATGTTCTCCCTGGGGGCTGACAGGGGAACACTCTACTATGCCCGTCAGCCCCCGTTCTGCAGGCGTTGTATGGCCTACGGCCATATCCTGGCCTCGTGCAGCGCCAAGAGGTGTCGATTTTGTGGGTCGGAAGAGCACGAGGCCAAGGAATGTGACGAGCCCAAGGCTTGCCACGGGTGTGGCTCAAGAGCACACCTGAGGCGTGATTGCCCGGCTCGTCACAGGTCATACGCGTCTGCAGCTGGGGGGGGAGCGGGGGATGGGGGGAGGAAAGAGAGGACGCATGCGGATTGTACGGATGGCACAGGGGAAAGGACGGAGAAGGACGAAGAAGGGAAGAAGGAAGAGGCGAAAAGAAAGAGGAGAGAAGATGGAAAGAAGGAAAAAGAAGGAGAGATTAAAAAGAAGGTGGAAGAACGTGGAGGAGCTGAGAAGAGGGAGAAGGGGACAGTGGTACGAGAAGGAGTGGAAGAGGGAACGGGGACAGTGAAGGAGGGAGGAGTGGAGGTGGGAGGGGGGGAGATGGGGGAAGGAGTGGGGGACAGCCTGCCAGGCTTCCTCGAGGTCGAAATGAGGGATTTGGTGGAGGAGTTAGCGGGGATGGGACGTTGTGTCTCCCCGCTACCTCCTTCACCAAAGAAGAAAGGGATAAAGAGGGGGAACTTGGCAGGAAGTGAGAGGGAGGGGGTGTGGAGGGGGAGGGGGGCTAAGAGAGTGGCGGGGGGGGGAGGGTAATTTGTCCTCCCGGTTTGCCTCAGCCCCTTGCATTTTAGTGGATGACTCCAGTGAGGGGTCGGTGGGCTGTTTGCTAGAGGGATCCCAACTCCTGTTTGGGGAGATGGGGTCCCCTACATGCAGCCCCGAGGCAAACAGGGAGGGGGGGATGGTGGGTGGGGAGGGAAGACCCAACACACTGCCTGGGTCATGGGTTGGGATGGAGGACGGGGGGGCGTCAGGAGAGGAGAAGACGTCCCCGCCGGTGGAGATGGACCAGGGGAGCATCGGGTGAGTCTCCTGGTTTTTCTTTGGGTTTTGGGGTTTTTATTTGTTGTAAATAATTAAATGAATAGTTCTGTTTCTTTTTTTAGTCTAAATGTTAGGGGGTTAAGGAATAATGTTAAAAGGAGGGCGGTTTTTTGTTATTTAGAGGGTGTGGGGTTTGATTTCTGTTTTTTACAGGAGGTTCACCTGAGGGATGGTGGGGATGTGTGTAGATTTAAGAGGGAGTGGGATAAGGGGGAATCTTTTTGGGGCATAGGAGGGGTGCACTCAACAGGAGTAGGGATTTTGTGTGGGCATAGAGAGGTTAAAATAGAGAACACTTTTGTAATAATGCAGGGTAGAGTTTTGGGGATAGATGTTAAGTTTAGAGAAGCTAGATATAGGTTAATTGGGGTGTATGGGCCACAGGTGGCGGCAGACAGGAGGGAGATGGTGGACTGTCTGGCGCCCCTGTGTGTTACAAACAGGCACTTGGTGATAGGAGGAGACTTTAATATAGATTTAGGGGTAGGCGGTGATAGCAGTGCAGGTGCCATCTCTGGGCTAATGGCTTGCCATGGTCTGGTTGATGGTGGCCTGCACACTTCGTTGACGCATTTTTTTGTTTCTTTCGGAGGCTTGACGGCCTCCGGTCCATGTGCGAGGGGGTGTTAGAGTGGTGGGATTTAGTCAAGGGGAGGATAAGGGCTTTTATAATAGGATATTGTAGAAGGAAAAAAAGGGAGGAAAGGAGGGAGGTGGATCGTATCCAAAGGTTAATTGAACTCGAGTACGAGGCAGGCAACCTCGGCGGGTCGATTAACTGGGAGAGATTCGCAGCCCTAAAGGCGCAGCTCAGGGAGCTGCAGGAGCAGAAGGCTCGAGCTTTCCTGGAGCGTGCGCATAGTGGCTTTCTAGAACATAATGAGACTTGTTCCGCTATGTTCTTTAAGTTGGTTAGGGCCAGACAGAGTAGGAAGGTAATGCAGGGAGTTAGGGAAGAAAATTGTAGTATAGTAAGTAAACCAGAGGAAATGGTCAGGGTGACAACTGATCATTTCCAAGGTTTATTTAAGGAAAGGGAAATAGATGTAGAGCAGGGAAACGTGTTTTTAGAACACTTGTCCCGGCGGTTGCCAGAGGACATTAGAGACGTGATGGAAGCCCAGATCTCACTAGAAGAGGTTGAGAGCGCTCTTAGGAGGATGGGAAAAGGGAAGGTGCCTGGGATGGATGGGCTGCCGGCTGAGTTTTACCTCAAGTTTTGGGGTATACTTGGACCAGTGGTTCTCGAAGTCTTGAAGGCCATCCTTGAGAGGGGGTCCCGGGGGATCTATGGCTGTTGGTGTGCTGTCACTTCTTTATAAGAAGGGGGAAGCAACTGACCTTGGCAACTGGCGGCCATTGACCATGCTGTGCGTAGATTACAAGATTCTTGCAAAGGTTTTAGCAGACCGGTTGCGCACAGCCCTTCCCTACGTCGTCCACGAGGATCAGACGTGCGGGGTAGAGGGCCTCTCTATAAGATGGAACCTACAGTTGATCAGGGATTCCATCGCTTGGGTTGAAGATAGAGGGCTGCCTTTAATGGTAGCAGCGCTAGATCAGGCGAAAGCTTTTGATCGCGTGAATAGATCTTTTCTATTCAGGGTGTTAGGTAGATTAGGATTTGGGGAGAAGTTTATAGGATGGATCCGTACTTTATATGTCGGAGCGGGGTGTCGAGTTAGTGTAAATAGTCACTTAGGTGACGTTTTTGACCTCTCGTCTGGGGTCAGGCAGGGATGCCCACTCTCGGCTCTCCTCTTCGTTCTGTACATGGAGCCTCTGGGGGCTGCCATTAGGGCAGACACAGGGGTGGAAGGCTTGTTGATCCCTGGAAGCGGTGGGCTGCGTGTTAAGATGACGCAGTACGCCGACGACACTTCCTTGCTGTTGTGCAAGGACTCGTGCCTGACAAGGTCCCTTGCCATCTTTGGGGATTTCACCCGAGCGTCGGGAGCAGTTCTGAACCATGCAAAGTCTTCCGTCAAGTTTTTCGGAAGATGGCGCGGTAGAATGGATGTGCCTGGGGGGTTCTCTCTCTGTGAAGGGGCCCTGAGGATTCTCGGGGTTCATTTTGAGACCTCCGGCTCAGCGACGCTAAACTGGAACATGCGTATCGCAGCGGTACAGAGGAAGCTAGCAATGTGGAAGGCTAGGTATTTGTCTTTTATGGGCAAAGTCCTGGTCCTAAAGGTGGATGTGTTGCCGTCTCTTTTGTATTTGGCATACATCTACCCATTGCCGGCTTGTCTGAGAAGGCCTCTAGTGAGGCTTGTGTTTCAGTTTATGTGGAGTGGCAGGTGCGAGTGGGTCGCCAGGGCACGCCTGATCTGTCCCATCGGGGAGGGAGGTAGGGGGGTACCACATTTCCCCCTCAAGCTGGACGCCATTTTTGTTTCTTTCTTGTTGACGGAGCTTGCTCGTCCGTTTATACACCCGTCCGGTTACCTCCTGCGGGTGTTCTTCTCGTATAAGGCGAGAAGCGTAATGGTGTGGTCTAACGCGGGTCCTCGGGCGGAACAGCTGCCGTGGCACTTTGGCCATGCGGCCAAGTGGCTGCGTGCGCACCCCGAGGTTGAAGTTGCCCGAGTAGGTTTAGACCACAGGCACCTGTACGAGGAGGTCAGGCAGGCAGGGAGTCCTGCGCCTGTAGCGGGCATCTCGTCAGTGGTCTGGGAGGGGGACCTGAATTGGTTGGGCCTCCATAAGTGCTTGCCGGTACGTGCCATCTTGTACCGGTATAGTTTGGTGCAATCCCCCACCTGTCCAAGATCCTCTTGTGGCAGGGGGGAGACTGTGCGCCATGCCTTCTGGGACTGTGCCTTTGCCGGACTAGTCTGGGCTAGGGCACGGGTGATGCTAGGTGTGGTTAGGAGGGATTTTGTTTTGACATGGGCTAGGCTAGAGAGAGGCGTAGGGAGAGCAAAGGGAACGGATAGGGACAGGTTTCTGCTCTGGCTTCTCATGAGTCTCTTTAAAAAGGGACTGTGGGAAGCCAGGCAGAATTTAGTCAAGACAGGGAGAGATTGGGGGGTGGAAGGGATAGTGAGAAGGGTGGAAGGTGATTTGAGGGGGAAGATGAAGAGGGAGGAGAGGAAGTGGGGGAAGCATGCGGCACGGGAGAGGTGGAAAGGGGGTTTAGGGCTGGGAGTGTTAGAGTGAGTTTGGTAAGGGGATAGATTAGGGAAGGGGAGATAGGGAAAGGGTTAGGTATTGGTTAGGTATGACGGGGAGGGACGATGCTCCCCTGAGGTTTGTTTTTGTTTGATGTTTTTGTAAATATAATTCATTAAGAATGAATGAGAATTATGATTTTGTAATAGTATGAATGGTATTGATTGTAATAAATTATTTTAACCACCACCTTTTTGGTTTGCTTCCTGTCTTTAAGTTTGTTGTGGGTTCTTCTTTTGTTTGCTTCTACTTGGGCAGATTTAGTTGGTCTGATGGTGGGTGTCTTTTAGGTCCCAGTTGTTGTTGTTACTAGTCAACTTCCAATGGACACCATAGTGTCATTCAGAACCCCTCCTAAAACCCACCTGTTCAGTTGTGGTTGTTAGTGCCTCTGTTAGTTTTTGGTTTTCTTGCTGGGGAAAGTAACAAACAATGTAGTAAAACAAGCTTATATTTTGGGTTGTAGCATCCAGTTCTTGTTAATCAAAGGCATTTCCTTAATGTTCTTTAGTCTTTCAGTTGTTATTCTTGTTTGCTGTGTGTTCTTTCTGTGAAATATATTGCATTGCATCCGTGTCTGAAATGTGCTGTTTAATTTTAGCTTGGTTTGAACATATTGCAAAATAAATGAACCCAATGACCAACCAATCAACAGATTTTTGCTCCATCTTAATATGAAAAACAGAATAAATTCAGTGCATTAGATGAAAAATGTTGAAATCAATATGTCAAACATGAATGCATGTTAAACACAGTTCTTTACTGAGAACCGAAGTAAACAATTGGATCAAACAGATCAATCCCACTTTAAGTCTGCTGAAGGAGTTGTAAACATCACCTCCGGCTCTACCAGGGGCTTGAGGTGGTCTCCCACAGCTCTGATTGTCATGTTGTGTGGCCTTGCTGTTCAATTTCTTGACTGCCCCTGCAACACAGAAACACAGTCATATTATATAAACCATTCAGGGCCGGTTTCACATAAAAGGCTTAAGCTTAGTGCTAGACTAAAATGCTAGTTTGAGCGGTCTTAACTCAAAGCGACTTGCACAGACTTCTCTTAAAATAGTGGTAGATTTAGCCTGTTCTGGACTAAACAAAGCCAATTGCAAGAGGGCAGATTAGAGCTACTTTAGGCTTAAATGAATCTTTGAAAGAGGCAGGTTTAACTTCTGCTTCGTGCTGTTTGTGAGGGAGCCTGGACTATGTGGAAGGTCTAAATGAAGACCAACATGCACTACAGAGGCCAGACCAGTACTTGTGGATAGGAGTCATCCATTACATTACTTTGAGACCGCTTTCCTATGTACAAAGATAATGCATTGGAGATAATATCCCTGCTTGAGCCTAGACTTTCCTCTCTGTCTCAAAGAGGAAGGCCTTCACCCAATTCTCTCCCAAGTTCTGATCACTGAGGTTTTAGGCATCTGGAATCTTTCATTGTGAAACTGGTGATTTGTGTGGTGCCAGTGAAGCAACTGTGTGTTTAATTGTTCAAAGTCTGCAGGGCCATTTGTGAACTGAGTCTTTACATCTAGTTTCCTGATGCTGCTGGTCAAGCCAACTATAAAGTTAAATTCTCTGAATATGGGCAGTTCCCAGGAGTGATTGGCTGGTTAGATGGATGTCATGTTCCCATCAAGTGTCCATCAACTCCTGTTGCTGAAGAGTACCGTCACCTGAAGTTGTTGTTTCTTCTTGTAATCCTGATAATAATGCAGATATCTCACCTCTAATTGTTGTTTCTTGTTCTGGTCACATTTCCATCGAATTCACTGCAAATTGCAGCCCAACCTGCTTGTTCCTTTGCTCAGTAGCAAGCAGTGTGGTTTTTACCTTCAATAACTGGACGGTTTAACAACATTTGTTTTGGAGCATTTTTTCATTCACACTAAAGTTCTTTTGAACAAATTATTTAAAAACATATATTTTTATCACACCAGTATTAGTGTTTTCTATTCCGGGTTTTAATGGGTACCATTTTACCAACAGCAGGTGTTCATACTGAACCTAATCAGGATTAACCCAGGTGTTCATACTGAACCTAATCAGGATTAACCCAGGTGTTCTCATTTAGGCTTACTTACCTTAGTCCAGTCTCTGACTAACTTTGCCTAATTTAAGCCACGTTCAGAAAAGCTACTTAAATGTCCTAGTTTAACTAGTATGGGCTTAATCTAAGCCCTGCAGGGTCTGAATGAAACCTAATGTCCAGTGGGATTGATCTGTTTGATCCAATTGTTTGTTTCAGTTTAGTTGTTGAATCCTTTGACATATTGTTGATTTCAAAACTTTTCAGTTTCCACAAATGCACTGGGATGGTTGTAAAGTGATACTAAACTTACATACCATGCACTATTTTGACATAGTGGAAGATATACTGAATTGATAGTTTTTCATACTAAGATGGACCAAGATATGTGCTCATTGGTTTTGCAAGAGGGCGGCAGGTAGCCTAGTGGTTAGAGCTGACAAGGTAAAAATGTTGTTCTGCCCCTGAACAAGGCAGTTAACCCACTGTTCCCTGGTAGGCAATCATTGTAAATAAGAATTTGTTCTTAACTGACTTGCCTAGTTAAAAAAAGGTTAAATAAAATAAAAATTAAGTCTGTTGATTGTCAGCCATGAGGTTAATTTGTTTTGCAATATGTTCAAATCAAATCAATCTTTATTTGTACAGCACATTTCAGACATGGATGCAACACAATGGCTTCACAGGAAAAACCAATGAAAATAAACAGAATTATTTAGTACACAACAAACATGAGGATAAAAAACAGAAGATTAACAACTGAAAGACTAATGAGCATCCTAAGGAAAATCCATTGATTAAAATATTAACAATTGGATGCAATATTCAACCATAATGAGATGGACAAACCAGCACAGGTGTAACACATACTGACTAACGAGGTGACACTAATCAGTGCGCCCTACGTGCTAACGAGCTAGACGTGCTAAAATCCAACCACAAAACATAAATGGATTAACCAAAGCCTGTAAAACCTTCCCCCTTAAGACAACAAATATATCCTATATTTTTGATGGACAAGTTTGCTCACCACCAACAGAAAACAACTTCAATTTCACATTATTATCAACTACACTGCTTCACCTTCGACAATATAAACATGGTGTCTACTGGCTGGCAACAGTTAAAAACAAGAAAAAACACGTATTTTTAACTTCCTATGGCTGCAGGGGCAGTATTGAGTAGCTTGGATGAAAGGTGCACAGAGGTGCCCATAATAAACGGCCTGCTCCTCAGTCATAGTTGCTAATATTTGCATATTATTATTAGTATTGGATAGAAAACACTGCTGTTTCAAAAACTGTTTGAATTATGTCTGTGTATAACAGAACTCATATAGCAGGCAAAAACCTGAGAAATTCCACTTCCTGTTTGGATTTTTTCTGGGGTGGCAGATTTTCAACCAAGCTCTCATTGAAATTACAGCGAGAAATGGATGAGTTTTCACATCCTACGCCTTCCACTTGATGTCAACAGTCAATATAACTTTGTCTGATGACTCTAATGTGAAGGGGGGTCGAATGAGACAGGAAATAGTCACCACTGCCACGAGTTGACCATGCGCGTTCACACGGGAAGGACCGGAGTTCCACCAGTCATCTGAAGTCATTCTAATTCTCCGGTTGGAACGTTATTCAAGATATATGTAAAAACCATTCTAAAGATTGATTCAGTACATTGTTTGACATGTTTCTACTGATTGTTACGGAACTTTAGGACATTTCGTCACGTTATAGTGGACACGCTTTGTGACCTTGGAATTGTTTACCAAACGCGCTAACCAAAGTAGCTAATTGGAAATAAATAACGGACATTTTCAAACAAATCAAGCATTAATTGTGGATCTGGGATTCCTAGGACTGCATTCTGATGAAGTTCATCAAAGTTAAGGAAACATTTATCATGTATTTTCTGGTTTCTGTTGACTCCAACATTGCGGCTAATTTCACTTTTGTTCTGAGCGCCGTCTCAGATTATTGCATGGGTTGCTTTTTCCGTAAACTTTTTTAAAAATCTGACATGGCGGTTGCATTAAGGAGAGGTATATCTATAATTCCATGTGTATAACTTGTATTATCATCTACATTTATGATGAGTATTTCTGTTGAAACGATGTGGCTATGCAAAATCACATGATGTTTTTGGAACTAGTGAATCTAATACGCCTAAAACTCAGATTTTTTAAATATAAATATTAACTTTATCAAACAAAACATGCATGTATTGTGTAACATGAAGTCCTATGAGTGTCATCTGATGAAGATAATTCAATTTAAAATGATATAAGACACGTATGTTTTAGGAATTGTAATTATAAGATTTCTGTGTTTTGTATTTGGCGCCCTATTTTTTTCTAATTTTTCTTTCTATAGAATCCTAAAACTCACTAGCTTCTAGAACTCTCATCTTCCTCGAACTCACTGGCTTCTAGAACTAGCTCCTTAATATCCATAGTAACTTTCCACCTCACTGCCGAGCTTCTCTCTTTTTTCAGGGTTCACTAGGATAGGCATGTTGTTCGATCAGGGCCCAGTCCCCAATGTCATGCTATAGTACATTTGGGTTGGCACATCTGAGAATTAACTCTGATATTTTAAAAGCAGGGCAAGTACAGTGCCTTGCGAAAGTATTCAGCCCCCTTGAACTTTGCGACCTTTTGCCACATTTCAGGCTTCAAACAAAGATATAAAACTGTATTTTTTTGTGAAGAATCAACAACAAGTGGGACACAATCATGAAGTGGAACGACATTTATTGGATATTTCAAACTTTTTTAACAAATCAAAAACTGAAAAATTGGGCGTGCAAAATTATTCAGCCCCTTTACTTTCAGTGCAGCAAACCGTTCTCCAGAAGTTCAGTGAGGATCTCTGAATGATCCAATGTTGACCTAAATGACTAATGATGATAAATACAATCCACCTGTGTGTAATCAAGTCTCCGTATAAATGCACCTGCACTGTGATAGTCTCAGAGGTCCGTTAAAAGCGCAGAGAGCATCATGAAGAACAAGGAACACACCAGGCAGGTCCGAGATACTGTTGTGAAGAAGTTTAAAGCCGGATTTGGATACAAAAAGATTTCCCAAGCTTTAAACATCCCAAGGAGCACTGTGCAAGCGATAATATTGAAATGGAAGGAGTATCAGACCACTGCAAATCTACCAAGACCTGGCCGTCCCTCTAAACTTTCAGCTCATACAAGGAGAAGACTGATCAGAGATGCAGCCAAGAGGCCCATGATCACTCTGGATGAACTGCAGAGATCTACAGCTGAGGTGGGAGACTCTGTCCATAGGACAACAATCAGTCGTATATTGCACAAATCTGGCCTTTATGGAAGAGTGGCAAGAAGAAAGCCATTTCTTAAAGATATCCATAAAAAGTGTTGTTTAAAGTTTGCCACAAGGCACCTGGGAGACACACCAAACATGTGGAAGAAGGTGCTCTGGTCAGATGAAACCAAAATTGAACTTTTTGGCAACAATGCAAAACGTTATGTTTGGCGTAAAAGCAACACAGCACATCACCCTGAACACACCATCCCCACTGTCAAACATGGTGGTGGCAGCATCATGGTTTGGGCCTGCTTTTCTTCAGCAGGGACAGGGAAGATGGTTAAAATTGATGGGAAGATGGATGGAGCCAAATACAGGACCGTTCTGGAAGAAAACCTGATGGAGTCTGCAACAGAACTGAGACTGGGACGGAGATTTGTCTTCCAACAAGACAATGATCCAAAACATAAAGCAAAATCTACAATGGAATGGTTCAAAAATAAACATATCCAGGTGTTAGAATGGCCAAGTCAAAGTCCAGACCTGAATCCAATCGAGAATATGTGGAAAGAACTGAAAACTGCTGTTCACAAATGCTCTCCATCCAACCTCACTGAGCTCGAGCTGTTTTGCAAGGAGGAATGGGAAAAAATGTCAGTCTCTCGATGTGCAAAACTGATAGAGACATACCCCAAGCGACTTACAGCTGTAATCGCAGCAAAAGGTGGCGCTACAAAGTATTAACTTAAGGGGGCTGAATAATTTTGCACGCCCAATTTTTCAGTTTTTGATCTGTTAAAAAAGTTTGAAATATCCAATAAATGTCGTTCCACTTCATGATTGTGTCCCACTTGTTGTTGATTCTTCACAAAAAAATACAGTTTTATATCTTTATGTTTGAAGCCTGAAATGTGGCAAAATGTGGCAAAGTTCAAGGGGGCCGAATACTTTCGCAAGGCATTATATTGTATGTCAATATAATTGTAGCCAAAAAGTGTCAGTTGGTTGCATAAATAATGATTACTAAATGTTACATGAATTGTAAATATGAATTATCAAAACCAAATGTACACTCCTTTGTTAATATATATTGGGAATAATTCACGTAGTGGTGAGGCATGGAATAATAAAACATGTATATTTTGTCAGGCTGAATGTTTGAAATATGAGTAGGTGATTTGAGGCATGCTTCTTCAGTAGTGGAATGAAGACAATTAGCACTTGAATGTTGTCAAGAAATACTGGAATGATGTAAGATTGTTATTAATATTGATTATAGACTAATTTATTATACTGCGTCCATGTGTATAGGCTGCAAGTACATTGACATTAAGTTAAATGACCAGAAAAACATCTTCTCAACTTTCACTTTCAACCGAATGTATATTGGACTTCGGACTTAGTCTTATTTTCAACCTCTTTTCAATTACATTTTGCTGAGTGGGATATTTCATTGATATCATGAAACAACTCCCTCATGTATGTTTTTTCTGATGTTTGATCAGATGTCTTTTATCAGAGTATCTCTTGTCACATTGATCACAGCTATGAGGTTTCTCTCCTGTGTGTGTTCTCTGGTGTGTAATAAGATGGGTCGATGTAGTAAAACTCTTTCCACATTCATCACAGCTATAAGGTTTATTTCCTGTGTGTGTTCTCTGGTGTTTAGTCAGACCCCCAGACTCAGTAAACCTCTTCCCACACTGATCACAGCTATATGGTTTCTCTCCTGTGTGTGTTCTCTGGTGTGATGTCAGATGGCCAGATCGACCAAAACTCTTTCCACATTGAACACAGCTATAAGGTTTCTCTCCTGTGTGTATTCTCTGGTGTAGAGTCAGGTAGCTAGATGTAGCAAAACTCTTTCCACATTGACCACAGCTATAAGGTTTCTCTCCTGTGTGTATTCTCTGGTGTAGAGTCAGATAGCTAGATGTAGTAAAACTCTTTCCACATTGACCACAGCTATAAGGTTTCTCTCCGGTGTGCATTCTCTGGTGTGAAATCAGGTTGGTTGACTGAGTAAAACTCTTCCCACATTGATCACAGGCATAAGGTTTCTCTCCTGTGTGTGTTCTCTGGTGTGATATCAGGTTGGTTGACTGAGTAAAACTCTTCCCACATTGATCACAGGCATACGGTTTCTCTCCTGTGTGTGTTCTCTGGTGTAGAGTCAGATAGCTAGATGCAGCAAATCTCTTCCCACATTGATCACAGCTATAAGATTTCTCTCCTGTGTGTATTCTCTGGTGTTTAGTCAGAGCCCCAGACTCAGTAAATCTCTTCCCACACTGATCACAGCTATATGATTTCTCTCCTGTGTGTGTTCTCTTGTGTGATATCAGGCCGGTTGACTGAGTAAACCTCTTCCCACATTGACCACAGCTATAAGGTTTATCTCTGGTGTGTATTCTCTGGTGTGATATCAGGCCGGTTGACTGAGTAAACCTCTTCCCACATTGACCACAGCTATAAGGTTTCTCTCCTGTGTGAACTCTCTGATGAATGTTAATGCCTGATGAGGTGAATCTCTTCCCACAGTCAGAGAAGCAGTGAGTTCTCTTCCCCGTGGATCTCTGCAGGTGTTTATTGAGGTGTTCTGATCTGGAGAGACTCTTTGCCTCGTCAGCATCATGAAGTTGTTGAGGCTCCCCAGAGGATCCACGATAGTCCTGTATCTCTCCTGTGTGAACAACAAAGTCAGACAGATGATTAAAAGCCCACAACAGCGGCAATCCACTGTAAAAGGTGATGTCAATTGTTGTACAACATCATGGCTTTGCTGTTGGCATCTGTAATGAATGTTAAAATTATTTAACAATTGTCTTAAAATGAGCAAGAACAGTCATATTTTGTCTTGTTTTCACATAGGTAGTAACATGGATGATTGTAGACTAGAAATAAGTTACTTGTGTTGTTGAAACTCTAAGCAGTGTGCCAGATGACTTTTGGCCTCCAATATAGGCCCCTTTATGTGTTTGCCAAAATTGCGGCACGAGGGCAATTTGATTGCAGAAACTTTTCCCTGCTAATGAGGAAACCGATAGTTATGGATGTACTATATCTGCCTGGAGCAAAAATGGCGAGCAAAGATTTGAGTTTTTCACAATGTATTCTGAATGTGAATGGGGGAAAACTCAGGGGAGTAACCTCCATTTCCAGGTTGCTTATGAGTACATTTCACACTACTTTGGATTATAATTGTAAGGCTCGTTTGAATGTCCTGTTTAATATAATGTTTGCTATAGTATTAAGAATTGTGTGTAACTATTGAAGAACAGCGTTAATGACAGTATCCATTTGGGTGTTGTCAATAAAGTTAAGACTTTTTGCATTTCACCTTTAATTAACCAGGTAGGCCTGTTGAGAACAAGTTCTCATTTACAACTAAGACCTGGCCAAGATAAAGCAAAGCAGTGCGACAAAAACAACAACACAGAGTTACACATGGGATAAACAAACGCACAGTCAATAACACAATAGAAAAATCTATATACAGTGTGTGCAAATGGAGTAAGGAGGCACAACAATAAATAGGCCTTAGTAGCGAAGTAATTACAATTTAGCAAATTAACACTGGAGTGATAGATGTGCAGATGATGTGCAAGTAGAAATACTGGTGTGCAAAAGAGCAACAAAAGTAAATAAAAACATGGGGATGAGGTAAGCAGTAGGACGGGCTATTTACAGATGGGCTGTGTACAGCTGCAGCAATTGATAAGCTGCTCAGATAGCTGATGCTTAAAGTTAGTGAGGGAGATATATGTCTCCAACTTCAGTGAATTTTGCAATTCCTTCCTGTCAATGGCAGCAGAGAACTGGAAGGAAAGGTGGCCAGAGGAGGTGTTGCTATGCTGACCAGCGAGCTGAGATAAGGGGGGACTTTACCTAGCAAAGACTTATAGATGACCTGGAGCCAGTGGGTTTGGCAACGAGTTTGTAGTGTGGGCCAGCTGACAAGAGCAAACAGGTCGCAGTGGTCAACCAAATACATCATGGTTGACCAAGATGTATTTTAGTTGGGGACAGCACTGGAACATGATTCTGGGGCTCCCGAGTGGCACAGCAGACACGGCATCTCAGTGCTTGAGGTATCACTACAGACACACTGGTTCAAATCCAGGCTGTATCACGAAAGGCTGTGATTGGGACTCCAATAGGGCGGCGCACAATTGGCCCAGCGTCATCCAGGGTAGGCAGGCATTGTAAATAAGAATATGTTCTTAACTGACTTGCCTAGTTAAATGAAGGTTACATTTAAATAAATAAAAAATAGTGTTTCATGACAAACCATTTTTTACAAATCCGTCAAGGCGCCAACTTTGAGAAGGGTTTAAAACAAAGGTTTCAAACCAATTCATGAATGTAATTGAATCTATGTATGTCTTGCCTTTATTGTAAGGGCATGACATTTTTGGGGGCTGAATATGATACAATGACTTATCAACAGCTCTAATAATTTGACCCCACAGGAAATCTACCACTGGCAATTCTAGAATATACTATATATCCTGGAAACCTGGTTAAACTATCATTATGACATCATGGATGTATTCTAGAATATACTATATATCCTAGAAACCTGGTTAAACTATCATTATGACCTCATAGATGAATTCTAGAATATACTATATAGCCTAGAAACCTGGTTAAATTATCATTATGACATCACGGAT
Source organism: Oncorhynchus tshawytscha (assembly GCF_018296145.1). Classification (NCBI taxonomy): domain Eukaryota; kingdom Metazoa; phylum Chordata; class Actinopteri; order Salmoniformes; family Salmonidae; genus Oncorhynchus; species Oncorhynchus tshawytscha. The sequence continues at coordinate 3,274,447 of NC_056460.1, read as the reverse complement.
GGCCAGTCCTTGTATTCATAGTGTAGTGAATTCAGGGGGTAGCCCTGAGCTGAACTCAAACCTGGGTCCAGCGACTGTCAAGCCAACACCTTATAACTGTTACGCCATGTGGCGTCTGAAGTTCGTGACGAGGTCGCTAGGTGTTGGGTTACGGTTTCTACAATATCATTCTCTATGAATTTGAGTGGTTACACTTCTCCTTCCTCCATCCCTCAGCTGTTTACCAAACCAGGTCTCTGGGCAGCCATTTTGTTGCTGTTTAAAAAAACCACACAACCCAGCAATCTGAAGTTCAAACAATAACAAATCTGTCATTCCACCACTGTTTTGGTAATAAAATGATTATGGAGTTGGAGAAATGTAACTACAGACAGACAGACCTATGGATGCAAGGACTGACCATCCATGATATCAACATTATAGTTTTAACCATGTTTTAACCATGTTGAGGCTATACAGTGTAAAACGTTATAGTTAAAAAAAAAGCTTATTTGGGGATCTGTTGGGGTACAACAGTTGAACTAAGCTCATGAAGCATGTGTTATATTCAAGAATCAATGGCTATAAATAAATAATTTAAAAGTCACAATATGGATGTAGCAATTGCAGATTTCCGCTTTAACACCAATCAGCTCAACTGCAGAGTTTGTGCCTCTTGTTTTTAAGACAGTACTTACTAGTGTTAATCAGGGAACGGTTTCTCAAAACCATCTTATGGCTAAATTCATCGTTAGAACCATTGGATGCCTTAAGATGCGTTTGGGAAACAGGGCCCAGATATCCAGTTTCATCCTCTTCTTCCTCCTCCTTTTTCGATGTAAGAGTCATCTCCTCCTCCTCTTTCACGCCATAAACTGCATAATCCTCTTCTTTTACTGTAACATCCTCCTCTAACACTCTGAACGCGTCTTCCTCTTCTTTCATAGTAACGGCCTCACCCTCTACTTCTTGTTTTACTGTGATATCTCCCTCTTCTTTAGCAGGATAGTGGCTTAGTGACCGCATGGTCGGAGATGTTAGCTAGGCTAATGCTAACTTAACCAGACCGCTCGCTGACTAATAACAATACCGTAAATATGAAATCAAATCGGATAACTAACTAGACGACAAACGTGGGTTTAAAACACAGCAGCTAATTAACACGTTTAAAGAGCTTTATTGGTTCAGATTTTTTGTCTTGCAAGCTACCGAGGTGTCAGACTAACTATTATTGCTTCTGAAAGCTGTTGAAAGAAGCGTCCCGTCCACTAGATTATACGTCACACCAACAGCATCGCCTTAAATTCGCAGACCGCCATCTGCTGACTGGAGTGGGTAACGCAGTTGAGTAAAATGTATATTTTATCTTCAGATAACAAGTTAAAGTGTAGGAAGCATGAGTTTTAACTCACCAGTGTAACAATAAAGTGTGGTTAAAGACTTAGTGAGCTAGTTGTAGACACAGTGTGATTACCTATAAGTACAAACAGTTATGTTTTTGCGTTATTACATATTTATTAATTTATTTTGTGAACTCTTCCAAACTACCCACAATGCAGTATTTCTTCACGTCATATGGATGATCAACTCTGCTACTGCGTTTGTATGCCAGTGTAACGGTGTAATGAAGTTACATTTTTTAAATATATTTAACCTTTATTTAACTAGGCAAGTCAGTTAATAACAAAATCTTATTTACATTGACGGCCTGCCCCTGCCAAACCCTAACCCAGAGACGATGCTGGGCCAATTGTGCGCTGCCCTATGCGACTCCAAATCACGGCTTGTTATGATACAGCCTGGTTTTGAACAAGGGGCTGTAGTGACGCCCCTAGCACTGAGATGCCGTACCTTAGACTGCTTCGCTTCTCGTGTGTTTACATTACACTCAGTGTAATACACTCAGTGATAAAGGTATGGGATTCTGGGTAATCCACAGCAGATTTTTGGAGAATTTGAAAATTGAGTGGTCCTGGGATAGAAATGTATAAAGTTGACATTACATCATAAAATCCAACTTTTAAATCATACATTAGCAATTTATGTTTGAGTAACTACTGTTGTTGGTTTGGCGTCAAAATAAACCTCTCTTTATATGTTTCTTGCCAAATCTCAGATTTCCATGTGGGTTTTATGCTAAAGTTCCCTCTTTCAAGTTGGTAGCAAACTGGAAAATGCATCTTCTTTAGGAGTGCCATTTTTACCCTGTCGACTACTGATCGTTCATCCACACTGTGTGTCTCATCAATGCAGGTAATTTATTACAAATGTATAAAGTATATGTTTTATAAACTCATGATCACCAGCCAGTTTATTTGCCCGGTTTTGTTAGTTTAGATGTATTATACTTCTTCGCCACCAGAGGGGGACATTGAGTACTCTTTCAGGTTAATTTGATAATTTTTGATACTATAATGGATGACAGTTTATTCTGATGTAGTGAATATGAGACACATGGAAATAATGTATTTATTTTTATTATAGTAAATTATGAATTAGTAGAAATCATTAAATCCACTATGCGATCACAATAACTTTGATAGACATTTCAACTGTTTTTTTTTGTCAGTATATTATAGGGCAGATTTATGGAGAATTGCTGTGGGAGTGCTATTTATATCCTGTCACTACTGATCATCCATCCATACTGTATGTGTCCCATCATTGCAGCTTTGGAAATAAATGAACTATCCATCCATTGCACCTTCCTGTGTTGACTCACTGACTTGAGAGACGGGACCAGGAAGGTCACACTAGGTCGATATCTAGCTTAAGCTTGCAAACATTAAACACACCTCCATCTCCATTAACTTCATCACACCTGCCCAGACCCACTAGAACACAGCCCCATCTCCATTAACTACATCTCACCTGCCCAGACCCACTAGACCACACCCCCATCTCCATTAACTACATCACACCTGCACAGACCCACTAGAACACAGCCCCATCTCCATTAACTACATCACACCTGCACAGACCCACTAGAACACAGCCCCATCTCCATTAACTACATCACACCTGCACAGACCCACTAGAACACAGCCCCATCTCCATTAACTACATCACACCTGCACAGACCCACTAGAACACAGCCCCATCTCAAGCGCCCGCATCAGCACCATTTTATTTCTCTCTGTCACTTTCAACTTTTAGATAATAAAGCATTTTACCATTCTATTGAATTAACAACAGAGGATTGGCTGATTTCCAGGTTTTAACTATAATATTTAAGATGACTTATTAGAAAAGTATCATCCAACCTTCGGGTATCTCATTGCATCCTCATATGCCATATCTTGAAATATACAGACAGATGCATTAAAAGTCATTTTACATTGTACAACTGTACTTCTGACAGCCAACATTCTAACTCCTCCCATAATTTTATGATGTCATAACATTCCCAGAAGGATTATTGAGTCATTGTTAGTTTTACACTTAAGACATGACTCTGCAGTTGTGCTGTAGAATTTGTGAATTTTGTCTCTTGTATAATAAGGGACTATCATTTGTCCCAACATCACAGGCCACAGACATTGATACAGTTAAAGACTTCCAAAAGTGTTTTAATGGGGTTTCTCCCTGTGCACCTGCCAATTTAAATCCATTGAATGAGACAAGTTACCAGACAGGACATATTGCTGATGCTCTTCCCATTGATAACCTGAATGACAATTATCTTGTGGGCGGTGGTCATGATGACGTCCTATTCGGGATTCCCAAAAAAAGAAGACACTCTGGATTGATCACGGGAGTCAGATGTGAAGGAGGAGGTTGATCATCAGGAGTCAGATGTGAAGGAGGAGGTTGATCATCAGGAGTCAGATGTGAAGGAAGAGGTTGATCATCAGGAGTCAGATGTGAAGGAGGAGGTTGATCATCAGGAGTCAGATGTGAAGGAGGAGGTTGATCATCAGGAGTCAGATGTGAAGGAGGAGGTTGATCATCAGCGAACCTCTAGGATTGTGGCTGGGCTGGCGTTTCCACTTCCAGCTTGGTCATATATTTTGATACATTGAATGTTGATATTTTGAACCTATGTTATATATTTGTGCCTCCTGTTTCATGAAGTGATGTCACTGAGTACTGCCCCTATATATACAGTTCATTCGGAAAGTATTCAGACCCCTTCACTTTTTCTACATTTTGTTACGTTACAGCCTTATTCTGACATGGATTAAATCATTTTTCCCCCCTCATCAATCTACACACAATACCCAATAATGACATGACAATACCCCACAATGTCATCACAATAACCAATATTGACATCACAATAACCAATATTGACATCACACTACCCCATAATGAAGCTTGTAGGCTTATGCCTATTTGGGCAGTGCGTGTGGCAATAGGCTTCGCTGATTATTGAGTTGCGGCAGTCAGTGAAAAGCATCTCAAATATGTGTGAAGTATAATTTGAGTGTAATATAAAATGTTGAGACAAGAAGAAGGGGAGGGTTGTGTGGTGGTGCTGGCTTCCACCAATTCTTGCTCCTTCATTGTTTCATTGTGTGAATTGATTGAGTTTATTTGATCAATTCCCCATTACAAATGTCACCAGTAGTAAATGTACCGTTACTTCCTGTCATTTGGTTACATTCATTTCTGTTAATGCATGTATTAATTATAGTCATTTACCATTGTCATTCTCGGAGTGGAAACGTTGTCTGCTCAGAACCTGCTCCACTTGTGAGAAACCAGTTTTGGTTTATTTCAGAACCATCATTTACAAGATTCATCCATTTCTTTCATTGTCTTTTTGTTTGGAGTTCTCCATGTGAGCAATGAGCATGTCTGGTTTCTCTGTCCTGATAATGTTGAGGGGGCGCGTGTCTGGTTTCTCTGTCCTGATAATGTTGAGGGAGCGCCCACCTGAGCATAGAACTAATTGGCCTGCTGTGCTGAAATGTAGGAAAGTGTTGTTGTTGTTTTTTACATACAAGCCAAAAATGTCACTCAACCAGATGCATATGAACTACTATATCATGTCTGCATTATAAATAGTCTATCACTAGTTAACTGAAATACCACTCTTGGCTTTGGACAAAGGACCAACACAGTCCACCAGAACCCTGCTGAAAGGTTTGTCAAAAGCAGGAAGAGGCTGCAAAGGTGCAACTGGTATGGCTTGGTTCGGTTTACCTGTCCGCTGGCAAACGCCACAGGATTTACAGTGAGCCACAACATCCTGTTTCAGACATCTGTTGACCCCAAGATGACCTGCCATAATACCAAAGTGAGTCAACCTCAGTATCTCTTGTCGAAGTGCAACTGGAACAACAATTTGAGATAAACTGGGCCAATCGTCTTCTCCAGAAGTGGTGCGAGAACACCATGTGTCACACCCTGACCTTAGTTATCTTTGTTTTACTTTATTATTTTGGTCAGGTCAGGGTGTGACTAGGCTGGGTATGTTAGTTTTTGTATTGTCTAGTTTTTAAAATATTTTTTATATCTAGGGGTTTTTGTAAGTCTAGGTTTATGTAGGTCTATGGTGGCCTAAATTGGTTCCCAATCAGAGGCAGCTGTTTATTGTTGTCTCTGATTGGAGACCATATTTAGGTAGCAATATTCCTTGGGTATTTTGTGGGTTCTTGGTCTATGTTTAGTTGCCTGTCTGCACTACCCATATTAGCTTCACGGTTTGTTTTGTTTTGATAGTTTGTTCAGTGTTCTTTCTTTAATTAAAATATAATATATACGCTTACCACGCTGCGCCTTGGTCTCCTCCATACAACGACCGTGACAGAAGAAATCACCATAAAAGGACCAAGCAGCGTGTTCAGGAGGAGCAGTCAGTATGGACATGGGAGGAAATACTGGAGGGAGCAGGACCCTGGACGCAGCCAGGGGAGTATCGCCTTTCTAAGGAGGAGATAGAGGCAGTGAAAGCGGAATGGCGATACAAAGAGGAGAAGTACCGAGGGGACAGGACTCTGCCATGGAAAAGGGTAGAAACAGCACAGGAGGAACGACGACGATATAAGGGGACACGACTAGCACGGAAGCCCGAGAGGCAGCCCCAAGAAATGTTTTGGGGGGTGCACACGAGGAGATTGGCTGAGTCAGGTTGGAGACCTGAGCCAACTCCTTGTGCTTACTGTGGGGCGCGTGTGACTGGTCAGGCACCGTGTTATGCCTCCAGATGTCTCCAGTTCGCATTCATAGCCCGGAGCGCTCTATTCCAGCTCCTCGCATTTGCCAGGCTAGAATGGGCATACAGCCAGGACGCATTGAGCCAGCTCTACGTCCCAGATCTCCAATGCGTCTCCACGTATCCTGTGCCTGCTTCCCACACTCGCCCTGAGGTGTGTGTCACCAGCCCGGTACCGGCACCACGCACCAGGTATCCAGTGCGACTCGGCAGTCCAGAGCTTCCGGCGACAGTACCTAGTCCAGAGCTTCCGGCGACAGTACCTAGTCCAGAGCTTCCGGCGACAGTACCTAGTCCAGAGCTTCCAGAGACAGTACCTAGTCCAGAGCTTCCGGCGACAGTACCCAGTCCATTTCCTCATTAGAACACCATGTCCTCGTTAGAACACCATTTCCTCGTTAGAACACCATCTTTACTCTGTTCAGCAGTCAGATGCTTCCTATAAACATCTTTACTCTGTTCTAGAGGTCGACTGATTAATCGGAATGGCTGATTAATTAGTGCCGATTTCAAGTTTTCATAACAATCGGAAATCGGTATTTTTGGACGCCGATTTGCCGATTTTTCTTTTATATATTTTTTAATTAGTATTTTTTATTTATTTTTTATACCTTTTATTTAACTAGGCAAGTCAGTTAAGAACACATTCTTATTTTCAATGACGGCCTAGGAAAGGTGGGTTAACTGCCTTGTTCAGGGGCAGAACGACAGATTTTCACCTTGTCAGCTCGGGGGACCCAATCTTGCAACCTTACAGTTAACTAGTCCAACGCAATAACGACCTGCCTCTCCCTCGTTGCACTCCACAAGGAGACTGCCTGTTACGCGAATGCAGTAAGCCAAGGTAAGTAGCTAGCTAGCATTAAACTTATCTTATAAAAAACAATCAATCATAATCACTAGTTAACTACACATGGTTGATGATATTACTAGATATTATCTAGTGTGCCCTGCGTTGCAAATAATCTGACTGAGCATACAAGCATACAAGTATCTAAGTATATGACTGAGCGGTGGTAGGCAGAAGCAGGCGAGTAAACATTCATTCAAACAGAACTTTTGTGCGTTTTGCCAGCCGCTCTTCGTTGTGCGTCAAGCATTGCGCTGTTTATGACTTCAAGCCTAACACCTCCCAAGATGAGGCTGGTGTAACCAGAGTGAAATGGCTAGCTAGTTAGCGCGCACTAATAGCATTTCAAAAGTCACTCGCTCTGAGCCTTGGGGTAGTTGTTTCCCTTGCTCTGCATGGGTAATGCTGCTTCGAGGGTGGCTGTTGTCGATGTGTTCCTGGTTCGAACCCAGGGAGGAGCGAGGAGAGGGACGGAAGCGATACTGTTACATTGGCAATACTAAAGTACCTATAAGAACATCCAATAGTCAAAGATTAATGAAATACAAATGGTATAGAGGGAAATATTCCTATAATTCCTATAATAACTACAACTACCAGCTTTCATATGTTCTCATGTTCTGAGCAAGGAACTGAAACATTAGCTTTCTTACATAGCACATATTGCACTTTTACTTTCTTCTCCAACACTTTGTTTGTGCATTATTTAAACCAAATTGAACATGTTTCATTATTTACTTGAGGCTAAATTGATTTTATTGATGTATTATATTAAGTTAAAATAAGTGTTCATTCAGTATTGTTGTAATTGTCTTTATTACATATAAATAAATACAAAATTGGCAGATTAATTAGTATCGGCTTTTTTGGTCCTCCAATCGGCATCGAAAAATCATAATCGGTCGAAACTGGGCCAATCGTCTTGCCCAGAAGTGGCGTGAGAACACCATATCCTCATTAGAGCGCCGTTTCCTCGTTAGAATGCCATATCTGTCAAAATTACCAACACGAACTTAATTAAACTCTTCTTCTGGATGTATCTCAGCAAAAAGAGGGGAGAGGGAAACATCTCTACTCTGTTCAGTAATCTGCTGCTTCCTAGAAACATCTCTACTCTGTTCACCAATCTGCTGCTCCCTAGACATCCAAGTGTCAACTGTAGAGATCCTCTCTTCATTGAGGTTCTACAAACTCTCACCTTTGTGGTTTTCAAAGGAGAGGTCAACTCAGGAGGTTTACCGAATTCAGGATCACCCATAAATGTCTGACAGATCGACCATGGTGGGATCGCTGACATACTAGACTTGCTCCCGGTGACTTTCTTAGACAGAGCGCATGCTGGGAACACTGTAGGGTACTTTTCTGATAAACCTTCAGGTTCCTCAATTCTGGGTTCCTTACAAACGACAGGATTTGGCACAACCTTCCTCCAGCCAAATAATTTCCCAATATGAATGAGACCCCGTTCACCGGTAGGCTAGGCCTCACTCAAACGGAATGAGAAATGTTTTAAGGTTATACCAAGGACCATTTCGCTATTACATTTTGAATTGTAAGACCAATGGATGTATCAACAAAAAATATTAAATTATTTTACGTAAAAAATGATTTGTCCGTACTGCTATAACCCATAGTAACACATTGGATAACATTCACAACATGGAACAACAATAACCATAGTAACACATTGGATAACATTCACAAGATGGAACAACAGTAACCATAGTAACATTGTTTCCCCCAAAACATCTAAAGGAAGTTTGTTGGTGTCTGTCCTATATCTGGTGTCTGTCCTATATCTGGTGTCTGTCCTATATCTGGTGTCTGTCCTATATCTGTGAGATTTGTTTGGATGTCTTTAATTATTTATGTCAGTAAAGTCTTTCCACATTTTGTTACGTTACAGCCTTATTCTACAATAAATAAAAATCCTCATCAATACCACACAATACCCCGTAATGAAAAAGCGAAAATAGGTTTTTATAAAAAATGTCACATTTATTAAAAGAAAAAACATTATTATTATTATTTATTATTATTATTTACATAGGTATTCAACCCGTTTGCTATGAGACTCGAAATTGAGCTCAGGTGCATACTGTTTCCATCATCATCGTTGAGATGTTTCTACAACTTGATTAGAGTCCACCTGTGGTCAATTCAATTGATTGGACATTTGAAATGGCACACACCTGTCTGGCTACCACAGCATTCTGAAGCATTCGTGCTTCTACACCTGCATTGCTTGCTGTTTGGGGTTTTAGGCTGGGTTTCTGTACAGCACTTTGAGAAATCAGCTGATCTAAGAAGGTCTATTTAAATACATTTTCCCAAATGCGATATGCCATCCCATCTGGTTTGCGCTTAGTGGGACTATCATTTGTTTTACAATGACCCAAAACACCTTCAGGCTGTGTTAGGGTTATTTGACCAAAAAGGAGAGTGATGGAGTGCTGCTTCAGATGACCTGGCCTCCACAATCACCCGACCTCAACCCAATTGAGATGGTCTGGGATGAATTGGACCGCAGAGTGAAGGAAAAGCAGCCAATAAGTGCTCAGCATATGTGGGAACTTCTTCAAGACGGTTGGAAAAGCACTCCAGGTGAAGCTGGTTGAGAGAATGCCAAGAGTGTGCGAAGCTGTCATCAAGGCAAAGGGTGGCTACTTTGAAGAATCCAAAATATATTTCGATTTGTTTACCACTTTTTTTGGTTACGACATTATTCTATATGTGTTTTCATAGTTTAAGATTATTCTACAATGTAGAAAATAGTAAAAATAAAGACAAACCCTGGAATGAGTAGGTGTGTCCAAACTTTTAACTGGTAATGTATATCTCATTCATGTTTTTACATTCAGTTACAAAAAGTATCTTTCTTACCACTTCTTCCATAGTCAAACATGTAAGGAAAGATTGTTTTTAAATCAAAAGGGATGCTGTCAAAAATATATTGAATTCAAATGGATTTACCCAGCCTACAAAACACTACAGCCACTCTGTGATGACCAGTTCTGCTCTTTTATTGAGGGATCTAGTCTAGATTAAACCTCATAGGAAGACAGTTTTATCATGTGGAGGTTTCATTCAGGATCTCTGTTTAACTAGATACTCTGTTTGTCTTTGGCAGGAGAGAGACCAGACTCTCGCTATGACAGCAGGAAGAGTCATTTGGGGGAACCAGACCCAGAGACGCCCAAACCAGTGAGACAACACCACTGCTCCCACTGTGAAAAAAATATTTTCCGGATCAGGGGACATAAAAGCTCATGAGAGGACACACACAGGAGAAAAGCCTTATCACTGTTCCCAGTGTGGAATGCGTTTTACTCAGAGGGGGCACCTAAAAGAGCACGAGAGAATACACACAGGAGAAAAGCCTTACCACTGCTCCCAGTGTAAAAATAGGTTTTCAGGAGTAGGGAACCTAAAAGCTCATGAAAGTACACACACAGGACTAAAGCCATACCACTGCTTCCAATGTGAACATGAACCCCAATTGCTAATTTGTCTCAAAATCATAGAACACATATTTCTCTGAATGTTCATCTTCAAGGGCTGAATATAACACTCGTGTGGCACTTCTTGAACCACTTCAGCGTCTCTGCTTTTCAAAGGCCCTTTACAGATTGGACAATGTATGATTCCACACACATGCAGTTTAGGGCTATCTATTTTAAGGTTGTAATTGCAATGACATTTTGGGAATTTCTTGTTAATTTCACAACTGCTTACAGATTTACAGGCCTTGGGGTGCCAGGTTTAAATTTTGTGTTTTTCGTAACAGTAGGTCGAACGACATGTGCGGTGGCAATCCTCACAGGGTGTCAAGTTTAAGGGTTGCATTGGGCAATTATAACAGTTATAATGGAACGAGTTCCCCCCCTTTCGGGTGTAGCCGGTATGGCAGGATGGACACATATGGTGCGCCTAAAAACGCAGTGATGTTAGGAACGGCATAGTAATGTTCATTTTGCACATAAAAGTACAGAATCTGAGGATGAGGTTGGGGGTTGTTTTGGAACTTCAAGAGAGCTGCATTAGCTCTACTGTGGTACAAAACCACAATCTTGATATTCAGAAAGTTTTCAAATTTGACTATGTCAGAGAAAGCCACAGCATACCAAGACCCACGGCAGTTTGGAGCTCTCTAGCCTTTTGCAATGCCGCTAGATCAGTACATCTAGGGTTGAGTAAATGTGCTAGACCTATTGCAAAGCATAGCTTATTATCGGGATTGTGAACGTTTATTAGGTAGGCCCTTTTATTGCTTATGATTTCGGACTGCATTAGGCTATCAAGCTTCCTCTGACCCCACCACCCTGGGGTTGCCGTATTATTTGCACTACAAGCTCGAGGGTCCGATCTGCTATGACGGCTAAATTTGACTGAACAAGGCGTTCTAGCAGTGCGATAAATTGTTCAAGATCTGCTTCGCCATTGGGTAAAATAAGAGACACCGTGTTATGCAGGCTATCTCCACAAATTTCCAACTGTTCGCCATAATCTCTTGCCGTCTAACAGATCGTTCAGAGTGTCCAATATCATTACGTAAAACACAGCATAGGCAAGATTCTGATTCACCCATATGAATTTGAAAAACTGTCGAATCTCTGTATTGTTGAATTTATTTCGGTACACAACCCGGACACTTCTATCAATACCATCTCCCGCCTGATTTATTAGACAATTTTCCAATTCCCCAAAAATATTGTGTTGCGTTTCAGACTCTACGGACATGGGCCTTAACGGTTGGGATGTCGAAGATGGTGTGTGGGATGTCGAAGATGTCTGGCTCTTGTTCATCTGATTAATTAGGGATATGAGGGCTTTGGGAATCTGTGATAACAGGTTTTCATCGGGCGTCCGACTCGTTCATACGATTAATCATTTCTAGGAGTTCGGCTGGAATCAGTGATAATATGCTTTCATCTATCGGTATTATGTCTGTTACCCCCGCCTCGTTCATACGATTAATAATTTCTAGGAGTTCTGGCGGTATCTGTGATAAGAGGCTTTCAACTGTCTCAACTTGGTCTGATGGCTCTGCCATTTGGATAATTAAGGATGTGCGTTCTTGGGTAATTCTGGAATGATCCGTGTTACATATATGGTTTTAGCGCCTGTATTGGCGTTTTTTAATCGGTTTGCTGTTTAACATGCGTGGAATTGTTCTATGCCAGAATGAGAGATCGTCTCGGTACTGTCTCTAAAGTAAAACACTCAGTCGTTTGTGTAGCAAAACCTTCCTCGATTTCAAAGCCCTGGAAAAGATTGAAAAACCTTGCTTGTTCTATTTCAGATCCGGATGTTGCCACCATAGAATTGGCGGGCTCTAGAAGGTTGGCTGCATCACATAATAGCCGATCGTCTGCCTCTGAAATGTCATTTAAAACAGGGATATCTTCCGCTTTGGTTGTTTCATTGGGAATGTTCGGTGAGCTGGAATCCCCCTGCTCTAGATGTATGTGGCCTTCTGTGCCGTTATACACCGGGGAGGAGTCTAATAGAAAATAATACATACAAAATAGGTTATTAAATATAAAAATATTTTAGATACATAAAATATCAAATACATTTCAGGTATAATACTATATATTAACAATACATAGTTATAATACCTCGTCTTTTTTGGTGCGGGCTGTTCTGATGAATCGCAGAAACCGGGGGGTGTGACTTTTTTCATCAAGCGTTCCCGATTCTGCTGGGCCGGTCTCGTGGGAGTCTGAAAAAACGTTATTTGTCCTTGTTTTAACATATTCAAGCCTAAAAAAATGAATATATAATAAAACTATGTATAAATAATAATATATATATAATGACTTCATACCGTGTCCATGGAGCGCCTGATCGTGAAGCCGCAAGTTCCCTGCACAGTCGGGGGGGTGGATGGATTCAGAGCAATGTACAAGAGCCCTCGTTATCGGTTGCTTGTTGGGGCCTGGAATATGTAGCGAGTGGGTGGAGGTTCCCGGGGGAGTTGGCGGGACGTTTAAATTCTCTGTTCTCGGTGTGTTGGAAAAAACGTTCGTGCAAAACGGGAGAATTGCATCTGTGTCATCGGATGTGTCATCTGCTCCAACGAAGTCGTTCAGGGTCCATAAGGAGGCAGTTATCCTTCTTGGCTGTATGTCGGCTGTAAATACAAAAATAGCTTTCAATATAGGGTGCACACTATTTGTTTTAATATATAAATATTCTTGGGTATGTGATTATTTGGACTTACGTCGAAAATAACGTGATGGGGATTGGCTGCATGGGTTTTGCGTCTGAGAATCACTGTCTAATGCGTTCTGTTCCAGATAATTTAAACCTCTTAAAAGCTGCAAAAATGATAGGGACCCTACAAACGTTAGATAATATTAACAGTTATTTGTCCTACATACATTTTTAAAATGTTAAGAATACGGGCATTGACCCCCGTTTAAAACACATATAACTCCAGTTTAATATTACAATAATATTCATAATATTCAAACAATCCCCCGCATCCAAATCTTTTTTTTTTTTTTTTCACAACTCACCTTCAGAAAGCTCCATTAGGAGGGATTCGCTGATTATCTTTTTTATCTGTCCTGACCGATAAATATTCGGGGCTGTTGGCTAAAGCGGTGCTAACAGAGTGGATCGGTTGTCTAGACTCGCTCCACGGTCGTGTCCCTAACTAGAGATAGTAAGGAATGAGTTTACATGCCCTGGTGGCATTTTTCCGGGCGATATCCTGTATGTCATAAAATGGGTCTGGAGTACCCCCCAGAATGTTTTAGAGAACAAAAGGCAGTGAATTCAAACAACATGAGGTAATGTCGAGACATTTTGTATGCATGTATTGCCTTTTTGATTTAGACCGGGGCGGGGTCACCGGGCGCTGATTAGAAATAACATTGTTTAACCCCGGGGTCGGTCTAGACATACTGTATTCTTTCTGGGGTGTTTGAATTTAAATTCGGATTTGAAAGACCTGTGTGTTAATGAATCGAAAGTGCCCATTTTAAGAGACGCCGTCACACTTTTTGATGGGGGGTAGGCAGATATCTGGACATACTGTATGCATGATAGTGCAAACCTTGGTTTCAAATGATCCCCTACAGAGAGAACCGGCCTTGAGTGCAGATGCCTGGGCATTGTTGAACACACACCCCTTTTGTTTTTGAAACACACACACCTCCTGGCTCGGCACACGCACACCCACACCCACACGCAAGCACCCTGCTTTTCCGTAAGTCTTTTTCTCCTGGGTCATGCTTGGTGATGATGTAAAATACATTTTCCTATCGTTAAAGGGTGAGATACTGTTTTAAATTCCTTTTATTTAATTCCAAAATATTTAGTACAAACTTTTTAAAGACATGTTAGAATTAATTACCCAATTTTACTACGCAATATTTAAACATGTACAGTAATTTATATAAAACCATTGGCGGCCTACAGTTGTACATCATTACAAACTTTAATAACCTGTAATGTTTATAACATACCATTGTAGGAAAGACTATAAAATAATACATTGTTTTTTTAAAGATATCTCCTTTCCTTAAAGGGTGAGATACAATTTTAAAACCATAGATTTAATTCCAAAATATTTAGTACATACATTTTAACACACATTATAATTATAATAACCTTTTTACTATTCCTTTCTTACAGGTATAGGTCCTGGTTAGCCCTGACCATTATCCGTTTCCAATTCACCATCGCCAAGACGCTTGCACGCTCCATCGAAGCTCTGTAAGTTTTCACTCCAGGGAAAGATCTGCCTTCTGGCCTGTGAGTCCTGTGTTTGTCTCAACGATAACCACGGCCATCGCCGTAATTATTCACGATTTTGGAAAAGACTGTCCAGCTTATTCATAAGTGTTATGAAGATATTATAATCACGCCATTTAAAACTGAAAACAGGCATAAAAAAAGTTTACATCCTTGCATGTTTGGAAAATGCATATGAACTGACAGATTTCATCGCATTTGCAAATTGTTCACATGCTAAAATTGTCACTTTGAAGTCAGAGGTATACGCCATTGAAGTGATTCTTAGGGCCTTCAGATCACTGCGTCCGCAGACCAGTTCTTCCAGGGCATATCCGGGCAGAGTTGTACCGCTCAGGGCCTGTTCAATTTGACAGAGCGCGAGTCCTATCTTAAGCCATTCTCTCATCTGTAGCGCAGGAGAAAAACTCCCGGTTTTTGCCTGATAAAGGGGTTTGGGGCCGCTGTCTGTGAATATCTTAACCGTAGATTCCTCAGGTTGGAATATGTAAGACATATGTCCCTCACTCGTACCCAAAACTCCTTTAAAACATTCTGGGGTCTCACACAAAACATCCTCCAGGCTTTTGTCATTGGGTTCATGACATGAGCCGCATAGCACCCCGAGAATTGGCCTAGGAGACATATTTTTCTGTTTAATATTCTGGATTTTATTTTTAAATTCTTGTTTACTGTTCTGGGGCTGCATGTCTTGTTCTGGGTTTTATTTATAATGCGTCTGCCACACCCAATACCCCGGACATTCCTGTTTCATAGACAACAGTCCTAAGGTCAATAAAACAGGGGGATACAGGGCCATACTCTTTGAAATGTTCAAACACATCCCCCAGTTCAAAGAGGTCCCTAGACATCAATCATCAACTTCAAAGGAATAGATACAATATATGCATAAATTAGCACACCCTCTAACGAGTGAGAACAGGAACAGGATGCCCATATATGGGCATAAGCACGTGATCAGTTCCCGCTAGGATGTCCTGCCCGGATGCCCAAATATGGGCATGCACACGTCCTCCTGACATAGGGTCATAAATCAAACGTTTGACGCGTGCAGTCTACTTTATTCTCTCTCCTGGGATCTAACATTACTCTGAGACTAGTTATCCTGGGATCTTACATTACTCTGAGACTAGTTATAAAATTAATCACTAACCTTTGATAATCTCCATCAGATGACACTCATAGGACATCATGTTACACAATACATTTATGTTTTGTTCGATAATATGCATATTTATATCCACAAATCTCAGTTTACATTGGCGCCATGTTCAGAAATGCCTCCAAAATATCCAGATATATACAGAGAGCTACGTCAAATAACAGAAATACTCATCATAAACTTTGACGAAAGATACATGTTTTACATATAATTAAATTATACACTTGTTCTTAATGCAACCGAGCGTTTCAGATTTTTTTTTTACTTACGAAAAAAGCATACCATGCAATCATCTGAGACACGGTCAGAAATACACAACATTTCTTCGCCATTTTGGAGTCAACAGAAATACGAAATTACATCATAAATATTCCTTTACCTTTGATGATCTTTTATCAGAATGCAGTGCCAGGATTCCCAGTTCTGCAATAAATCATTGTTTTGTTCGATAATGTCCATTACTAGTGTCCAATTAGCTACTTTTGCTAGCACGTTTAGCTCACATGTCCAAAAGCTGGCGCCGGTCCAGACGAACTCGGACAAAAACTTCAAAAAGTTATATTCCAGGTCGAATAAACTGGTCAAACTAAGTAGAGAATCAATCTTCAGGATGTTATTATCATATATATCCAACAACATTCCAACCGGAGCATTCGTTTTTGTCTACAGAGTAATGGAACGCATGGCGATATCAAGAGTAATGCATGTAACCAGGAACTGGCATTCTGCCAGACCACTGACTAATTCCCCTCCCATCCGGTCCCACATCACACTAGAGGCTTCATTCCACGTTCTAATGACGGTTGACATCTAGTGGAAGGCGTAGGAAGTGCGAACAGATCCATATCTTACTGGGATGTGAATAGGCAATGAAAATCAACCAGCCCCAGAATTTCCACTTCCTGTTTGGAAATGTGCCTGCCCTATAAATTCTGTTTTTCTCACAGACATCACTCAAACAGTTTTAGAAACTTCAGAATGTTTTCGATCCAATACTACTAATAATATGCATATATTAGCATCTGGGACAGAGTAGGAGGCAGTTCACTATGGGCACGCAATTCATCCAAAGTGAAAATGCTGCCCCCTATCCCTAAAAGGTTTTAACAAGTCCAATACAACAAATGAAAGATAAACATCTTGTTAATGTACCCGTTGTGTCCGATTTAAAAAAGAAAAAGAAAATGCTTTACAGCGAACGCACAACATATTAGGTCATAGCCAAGTCAAAAAAAACACAGCCATTTTTTCAGCCAAAGATTGGAGTCACAAAAAGCAGAAATATAGATAAAATTAGTCACTAACCTTTGATGATCTTCATCAGATGACACTCATAGGACATCATGTTACACAATAATTCTATGTTTTCTTCGATAATGTGCATATTTATATAAAAGATACAACTGTTATTCACAGAATTAAAGAC
Source organism: Oncorhynchus tshawytscha (assembly GCF_018296145.1). Taxonomy (NCBI): domain Eukaryota; kingdom Metazoa; phylum Chordata; class Actinopteri; order Salmoniformes; family Salmonidae; genus Oncorhynchus; species Oncorhynchus tshawytscha. The sequence continues at coordinate 3,257,103 of NC_056460.1, read as the reverse complement.
TGACTTCTCCTTAATGAAACCGCTGTGTCAGATTTCAAAAAAAGTTTACGGAAAATGCATAATCTGAGAATGATGCTCAGAACCCAAAACAGCCAGAGGAATATCCGCCATTTTGGAGTCAACAGACTAGTCAACATTCACTTACCTTTGATGATCTTCATCAGAATGCACTCCCAGGAATTCCAGTTCGACAATAAATGACTGATTTGTTCCATAAATTTCCATAAAGTCCATAATTTATGTCTCAACAGCCACTTGTTGTTAGCGTGTTCAGCCCAGTAATCCATCTTCATGAGGCGCAGGCACTTCATCCAGACAAAAACTTGAGAAGTTCCGTTACATCGTTTGACATGTTTCTAAAGGACTGTATGGAATCAATCTTTAGGATGTTTTTAACATAAAACATCAATAATGTTCCAACCAGAGAATTCCTTTGTCTGAAGAAAAGCACTGGAACGAGAGGTAAATCCGTCGGGAGCACGCGTCATGAGACCAAGGCACTCTGCCAGACCACTGACTCAAAGAGGTCTCATGAGCCCCTCCTTTATAGTAGAAGCCTCATTAAAGTTTCTGAAGACAATTGACATCTAGTGGAAGCCGTAGGAAGTGCAACTTTATCCATATCTCAATGTGTATTCGGTAAGCCAAGATTTAAAAAACTACAAACCTCAGATGTCCCACTTCCTGGTTGGATTTTTCTTAGGTTTTTGCCTGCCATGTGAGTTCTGTTATACTCAAACATCATTCAAACAGTTTTAGAAACTTCAGAGTGTTTTCTATCCAATACTAATAATACTATGCATATATTAGCATCTGCGACAGAGTAGGAGGCAGTTCACTCTGGGCACGCTATTCATCCAAAAGTGAAAATTCTGCCCCCTATCCCAAAAAGGTTATTAACAAACCTCCAAACGAACTAAATGTATGCTCTTCAACCGATCGCTGCCCGCACCCCGCCCATCCAGCATCACTACTCTGGACGGTTCTGACGGTTCTGAATATGTGGACAACTATAAATACCTAGGTGTCTGGTTAGACTCTCCTTTCAGACTAATATTAAGCATTTACAATCCAAAATCAAATCAAAAAACCGCTTCCTATTTCGCAACAAAGCCTCTTTCACTCACACTGCCAAACATACCCTCGTAAAACTGACTATCATACCGATCCTTGACTTCGATGATGTCATTTTCAAAATAGCCTCCAACACTCTACACAGCAAACTGGACGCAGTCTATCACAGTGCCATCCGTTTTGTCACCAAAGCCCCATATACCACCCACCACTGCGACCTGTATGCTCTCGTCGGCTGGCCCTCGGCAACATATTCGTCTCCAAACCCACTGGCTCCAGGTCATCTATAAGTCTTTGCTAGGCCGCCTTAACTCAGCTCACTGGTCACCATAGCAACACCCACCCATAGCACGTGCTACAGGAAGTATATCTCACTGGTCATCCCCAAAGCCAACACCTACTTTGGCCGCCTTTCCTTCCAGTTCTCTGCTGCCAATGACTGGAACGAATTGCAAAAATCACTGAAGCTGGAGACTCTCCCTCACTAACTTTAGGCATCAGCTATCTGAGCAGTTTACTAATCGCTGCAGCTGTACACAGCCCATCTGTAAATAGCCCATCCAACTACCTACCTCATCCCCATGTTTTTATTGACTTTTTTTTGCTATTTTGCACACCAGTATTTCTACTTGCACATCATCATCTGCACATCCATCACTCCAGTGTTAATTTGTAATTACTTTGCTACTATGGCCTATTTATTGCCTTACCTCCTTACTCCATTTGCACACATTGTATACAGACTTTCTATTGTGTTATTGCCCGTACGTTTGTTTATCCCAAGATTATGTAACTGTTGTTTTTTTGTCGCACTGTACTTTTTTTTATCTTGGCCAGGTCACAGTTGGAAATGAGAACTTGTTCTCGACTGGCCTACCTGGTTAAATAAAGGTGAAATACAAAACAATCTTAACTTTATTAGCATCATCCAAATGGAAACTGTCATTAACTGTCGCGGTTCTTCAATAATTACACGTAATTCTTAATACTGCAGCAAACATTATATTAAGCAGGACATTCAAATGAGCCTTACAATTATAATCCAAAGTAGTGTGAAATGTACTCATAAGCAACCTGGAAATTGAGATTTCTGGGGGAAAACTCAGGGGGAGTTTTCCCCCATTCACATTCAGAATACATTGTGAAAAACTAAAATCTTTGCTCACCATTTTTGCTCCAGGCAGATATCCTACATCCATAACTATCGGCTTCCTCATTACCAGATATACTACATCCATAACTAGCGGTTTCCTCATTAGTTTAGCAGGGAGGTGTTTCTGCAATCAAATTGTGTGTGCATCGCCCTTGTGCCACAATTTTATTAAACACAGAAAGGGGCCTAGACCAAAAGTTGTCTGGCACACTGCTTAGCGTTTCAACAACATGAATAACTTATTTCTAGTCTACGATCATCAAAGTTACTACTAATGTGAAAACAAGGCAAAATATGACACTTCTTGCTCATTTTAAGACAAATGCCAAATAATTTTAACATTCATTACAGGCATCAATTGTTGTACAACATCATGGCTACTCTGTTGGCCTCACCTTTCTGTTACAGTGGTTTTCCGCTGTTGTGGGCTTTTAATCATCTGACTTTGTTGTTCACACAGGAGAGAGTGGGGACTATCGTGGATCCTCTGGGGATCCTCAACAACCTCATGATGCTGAAGAAGCAGAGAAGAGTCTCTCCAGATCAAAACACCTGCAGAGATCCACAGGGAAGAGAACTCACTGCTGCTCGTACTGTGGGAAGAGATGCACCTCATCAGGCATTAAAATACCTCAGATAACACACAAAGGAGAGAAACCTTATAGCTGTGATTAATGTGGGAGGAGTTTTAACATTAATCTCTCTGAAAGTAAACCAGAGAAAACACACAGGAGATAAATCTTATAGCTGTGGGCAATGTGGGAAGATTTGTGTTTATGCTTGCCATCTGATTCAACACCAGAGAACACACACAGGAGAGAAATCTAATAGCTGTCATGAATGTGGGAAGAGTTTTACTTTATCTGGCAATCTGACTCAACACAAGAGAACACACACAGGAGAGAAATCTTACAGCTGTGATCAATGTGGGAAGAGTTTTACTATATCTGGAGATCTGACAGTGCACAAGAGAATACACACAGGAGAGAAACCTTATAGCTGTGGTCAATGTGGGAAGAGTTTTGTTCAAGCTTGCCATCTGACTCAACACCAGAGAACACACAGGATTAAAATCTCATAGCAGTGACCAGAGATAATCTGAGAACACAAAATGAAATCTCATAGCTGTGACCAGAGATAAATATTCAAAGAAAATACAAACATGAAGGAGTTGTTTCATGATTTCAATGAATTAATGTCACAATGTAGAATTTTTTTAACATTGTAGTAGGAGTATTGTAATGATTTCACAATGTAGAAGCCTAAACGTGTGCCCACTTGTGAATTGATATTAACATGTTATGGATATTAGCCTCAGGGGAAAAATCCAGGCTCTGAAATGGAACAGTACTATTTATGTAATTTAACAAAAATTGACAAACAATCAAATGTATTTATAAAGCCTTTCTTACATCATCTGATATCTCAAAGTGCTGTACAGAAACCCAGCCTAAAACCCGAAACAGCAAGCAATGCAGGTGTAGAAGCACGGTGGCTCGGAAAAACTCCCTAGAAAGGCCAAAATCTAGGAAGAAACCTAGAGAGGAACCAGGCTATGAGGGGTGGCCAGCCCTCTTCTGGCTGTGCCGGGTGGAGATTATAACAGAACATGGCCAAGATGTTCAAATGTTCATAAATGACCAGCATGGTCAAATAATAATAATAATCACAGTAGTTGTCGAGGGTGCAGCAGATCAGCACCTCAGGAGTAAATGCTTTTCATAGCCGATCATTAAGAGTATCTCTTCCACTCCTGCTGTCTCTAGAGAGTTGAAAACAGCAGGTTTGGGACAGGTAGCACATCCGGTGAACAGTTCAGGGTTCCAAAACCGCAGGCAGAAAAGTTGAAACTGGAGCAGCAGCATGGCCAGGTGGACTGGGGACAGCAAGGAGTCATCATGCCAGGTAGTCCTGAGGCCTGGTCCTAGCGCTCTGGTCCTCCATGAGAGCGCAAGAAAGAGAGAATTAGAGAGAGCATACTTAAATTCACACAGGACACCGGATAAGACAGGAGAAGTACTCCAGATATATCTAACTGACCCTAGACCCCCGACACAAACTACTGCAGCATAAATACTGGAGGCAGGAGGGGTCAGGAGACACTGTGGCCCCATCTGATGATACCCCCGGACAGGGCCAAACAGGAAGGATATAACCCCACCCACTTTGCCAAAGCACAGCCCCCACACCACAAGAGGGATATCTTCAACCACCAACTTACCATCCTGAGACAAGGCCGAGTAAAGCCCACAAAGATGTCCGCCACGGCACAATCTCAAGTGACGCATCCCTCCTAGGGACGGCATGAAAGAGCACCCCTTAGCCAGTGACTCAGCCCCTGAAATAGAGTTAGAGGCAGAGAATCCCAGTGGAGAGAGGGGAACCGGCCAGGCAGAGACAGCAAGGGCGGTTCGTTGCTCCAGAGCCTTTCCATTCAACTTCACACTCCTGGGCCAGACGACACTCAATCATATGACCTACTGAAGAGTCTTCAGTAAAGACTTAAAGGTTGAGACCGAGTCTGCGTCTCTCACATGGATAGGCAGACCATTCCATTAAAATGGAGATCTATAGGAGAAAGCCCTGCCTCCAGCTGTTTGCTTAGAAATTCTAGGGACAATTAGGAGTTGTGTTACACTTACCACATTGGTGACCCACTTGAATCAAAATGCAACACTTCAAAATGTGGCGTGCTGTTTTCTACAAATTGTCCTCTAACCAGGCATGTGCACATTACTCCCAGATTCCGTGTGGTTTTTTGAGCTGTTAGTTTTAACAGGACGTGCAACCTCATCTCTCTCCTCTCACACAAAGTTTTTTAGCATATCGATGAGTGATGACAAATAAGTGTTGCATTCCCTTGTTTAGCGACCGCTAAATTTAATGCATCACTCCCAAATGTAGCTGACTCTTCTGCAGGTTGTCCTCTAACCAGGGAGGTAAAATATATCTCCCATTTCCATGTGTTTTTTTTTTTTGTCAGTTTCAACAGCACGTACAACCTAATTTCCCCCCTAATCGATATCAGTGATTTATTGCTATTTGTCAAAACAACAGCGTTTTTGGTGCTTGTGCAGTTTATAAGGAGCTTGTTTTAAAAAATACAAGTAATGTGATTATTGTGGCAGATGTTTGTGTATATAGCACATGTTAGGTTTTCAATTTATCCCAAACTGTTTCTGCATATTGGTTATTGATTTGGACACGTTAAAACTGTGTTTTGACATTGGGCTATCCCACCAAGCAAAATGTCATTGAAAAGATGTTGAAAATATGACTATGCAATCAAATATTTCATATTTACATTTCATGTAACATTTGGTAGTGATATTTATTCATGCAACCAACATGACAATTTTTTGGTACAATTATATTGACATTGTTGCCCTGTTTTTAGAATATCAGGGTTAATTCTCACATGTGCCAAACCAAATGTTCTAGAGCATGATATTGGGGACTGGGCCCAGATCCAACAACATGCCTATCTAGTGAACCCTGAAAAGAGAGAGAAGCTCCGCAGTGAGGTGGAAAGTTATTACGGATATCGCAGGAGTTTCCTCTTGAAATCAGTCCGTGGTAAGGACAACTTGGTTGCTGATTATCTCTGGGGTGGGCAGTCAAAGGGATTTGTGTTTTGCGTTGAGCCAGCGTGTTTATTTGGAGTTTTATCTCTTATTCTTTTCCGTATTGAAACTGCACTGTTGTTTGGGGCTCGTAAGGAAGCATTTCACTGTTGTATTCGGTGCATGTGACTAATACAATTTGATTTGAGTTTTGTTTGGGCTCGTTCCAAGGGGACGAGAGTTCTAGAAGCTAGTGAGTTTTAGGAAGACGAGAGTTCTAGAAGCTAGTGAGTTTTAGGATTCTATAGAAAGAAAAAGGAGAAAAAATAATATGATTGTTTATTATTATTTAGGAATAGGTGTTTTTTCTTGTTTTTAATTGTTGACAGCCAGTAGACACCATGTTTATATTGGTGAAGGTGAAGCATTGTAGTTGATTATAATGTGAAATGGAAGTTGTTTTATGTTGGTGGTGAGCAAACTTGTCCAACAAAAAATATAGGATATGTTTGTTGTCTTAAGGGGGAAGGTGTTCCAGGCTTTGGTTTTTCCATTTATGTTTTGAGGTTGGTGTCACCTCGTTAGTCAGTATGTGTTACACCTGTGCTGGCTTGTCCATCTCGTTAGTGGGAATGTGTTTCACCTGAGCTGGCCCAGTGCTCCAGTTGTCTTGATAGATGTGGAGAGTCAACACCTTTAGTTGTTCCACCTTTCTGGTTAAAGATGTTTTCATTTCAGGTTGAAGCTTCTTTCTGAAGAGAGCTTATTTTTTTAAATGAATCAATACAAGCAAACAAGATCGGTTCCGGGATTGGTATGGCAAATACCGTACGATTTGCCTGGACTGAAAAGGAGATGGAGCCGTGGGTAGAGAAACATTTGGAAGGACCATTTTGATGGGATGCCTCAGGATAGAGGTGAAGGAGGTGCTCTGCCTTCAAGGGAACCTGAATGAGAAGGCTTTCGATGTGACGTTTCACAAAGAGGAGAAACATGATGATGTATTGAAGATGGCAAAGGAAGCGGAGAAAACGGGACCCCTGTGCCATTATGCGGTGACCAGCCTGGCGAAGAACAACTTCAGGGTGGTCACCGTAACCATGTACAATCCGCATGTGAAAGATGAAGAGGTGAGGGCCTTTCTGGGGAGGTACATGGACAATGTTCCAGGCGTTACTCAGGGAGTCCCCGAAGAGTGTGGATGGCTACCTCCATCCTCCAGCGATGTTCTCCCTGGGGGCTGACAGGGGAACACTCTACTATGCACGTCAGCCCCCGTTCTGCAGGCGTTGTATGGCCTACGGCCATATCCTGGCCTCGTGCAGCGCCAAGAAATGTCGTTTTTGTGGGTCGGAAGAGCACGAGGCCAAGGAGTGTGACGAGCCCAAGGCTTGCCACGGGTGTGGCTCGAAAGTACACCTGTGGCGTGATTGCCCGGCTCGTCACAGGTCATACGCGTCTGCAGCTGGGGGAGCGGGGGATGGGGGAGGAAAGAGAGGACGCATGCGGATTGTACGGATGGCACAGGGGAAAGGAAGGAGAAGGGAAGGAAGGAGGAAAGAGATTAAAAAGAAGGGAAGAGGAGACAGAAGAGGCGGAGAAGGAAGAGGAGGAAATTTGCCGGGTCCTCGAGGTCGAAATGAGGGATTTGGTGGAGGAGTTAGCGGGGATGGGACGTTGGCTACCTTTGAAGAGGGGGAGCCAGGAAGTGAGAGGGAGGGGTGTGGAGGGGGAGGGGGCTAAGAGAGTGGCATTTGTCCTCCCGGTTTGCCTCAGCCCCTTGCATTTTAGTGGATGACTCCAGTGAGGGGTCGGTGGGCTGTTTGCTGGAGGGATCCCAACTCCTGTTTGAGGAGATGGGAACGTGCAGGAGGAGGCAAGAAGGGAAAGGGGGGGGGATGGTGGGTGGGGAGGGAGGACCCAACACACTGCCTGGGTCATGGGTTGGGATGGAGGACGGGGGCGTCAGGAGAGGGAGGACGTCCCCGGGTGGAGATGGACCAGGGGAGCATCGGGTGAGTCTCCTGTTTTTTTTTTGGTTTTTGGGGGTTTTATTTGTTGTTAATAATTAAATGAATAGTTCTGTTTCTTTTTTTTGTCTAAATGTTAGGGGGTTAAGGAATAATGTTAAAAGGAGGGCGGTTTTTTGTTATTTAGAGGGTGTGGGGTTTGATTTCTGTTTTTTACAGGAGGTTCACCTGAGGGATGGTGGGGATGTGTGTAGATTTAAGAGGGAGTGGGATAAGGGGGAATCTTTTTGGGGCATAGGAGGGGTGCACTCAACAGGAGTAGGGATTTTGTGTGGGCATAGAGAGGGTTAAAATAGAGAACACTTTTGTAATAATGCAGGGTAGAGTTTTGGGGATAGATGTTAAGTTTAGAGAAGCTAGATATAGGGTGGGTGTTGGGCCACAGGGATCCCAGACTGGAGGAGATGGTGGACTGTCTGGCGCCCCTGTGTGTTACAAACAGGCACTTGGTGATAGGAGGAGACTTTAATATAGATTTAGGGGTAGGCGGTGATAGCAGTGCAGGTGCCATCTCTGGGCTAATGGCTTGCCATGGTCTGGTTGATGGTGGCCTGCACACTACTCCGGCAATGGTCGGTCCTACATGGCGCAACTCCAGGGGGTTGCGCGGAGGCTCGACTACATTTTTGTATCCAGGTCTTTGGGTCAGTTGTCTGGGCGGCTGTTGCCTGTTTTCTTCACGGATCACGACGGGGTGTTCCTGCAGGTGGGGTCGCCAGTCTGCCTCTTCGGTAGGGGGTACTGGAAGTTAGATCGGGATATACTGGAGGAGCAGCTTTCGTTGACGTTTTTTGTTTTTTTGTTTCTTTCAGGAGGCTTGACGGCCTCCGGTCCATGTGCGAGGGGGTGTTAGAGTGGTGGGATTTAGTTAAGGTGAGGATTAGGGTTTTTATAATAGGATATTGTAGAAGGAAAAAAAGGGAGGAAAGGAGGGAGGTGGATCGTATCCAAAGGTTAATTGAACTCGATTACGAGGCAGGCAACCTCGGCGGGTCGATTGACTGGGAGAGATTCGCAGCTCAGGGAGCTGCAGGAGCAGAAGGCTCGAGCTTTCCTGGAGCGTGCGCATAGTGGCTTTCTAGAACATAATGAGACTTGTTCCGCTATGTTCTTTAAGTCGGTTAGGGCCAGGCAGAGTAGGAAGGTAATGCATGGAGTTAGGGAAGAAATGGTAGTATAGTAAGTAAACCAGAGGAAATGGTCAGGGTGACAACTGATCATTTCCAAGGTTTATTTAAGGAAAGGGAAATAGATGTAGAGCAGGGAAACGTGTTTTTAGAACACTTGTCCCGGCGGTTGCCAGAGGACATTAGAGACGTGATGGAGGCCCAGATCTCACTAGAAGAGGTTGAGAGCGCTCTTAGGAGGATGGGAAAAGGGAAGGTGCCTGGGATGGATGGGCTGCCGGCTGAGTTTTACCTCAAGTTTTGGGGTATACTTGGACCAGTGGTTCTCGAAGTCTTGAAGGCCATCCTTGAGACGGGGGTCCCGGGGGGATCAATGGCTGTTGGTGTGCTGTCACTTCTTTATAAGAAGGGGGAAGCAACTGACCTTGGCAACTGGCGGCCATTGACCATGCTGTGCGTAGATTACAAGATTCTTGCAAAGGTTTTAGCAGACCGGTTGCGCACAGCCCTTCCCTACGTCGTCCACGAGGATCAGACGTGCGGGGTAGAGGGCCGCTCTATAAGATGGAACCTACAGTTGATCAGGGATTCCATCACTTGGGTTGAAGATAGAGGGCTGCCTTTAATGGTAGCAGCGCTAGATCAGGCGAAAGCTTTTGATCGCGTGAATAGATCTTTTCTATTCAGGGTGTTAGGTAGATTAGGATTTGGGGAGAAGTTTATAGGATGGATCCGTACTTTATATGTCGGAGCGGGGTGTCGATTTAGTGTAAATAGTCACTTAGGTGACATTTTTGACCTCTCGTCTGGGGTCAGGCAGGGATGCCCACTCTCGGCTCTCCTCTTCGTTCTGTACATGGAGCCTCTGGGGGCTGCCATTAGGGCAGACACAGGGGTGGAAGGCTTGTTGATCCCTGGAAGCGGTGGGCTGCGTGTTAAGATGACGCAGTACGCCGACGACACTTCCTTGCTGTTGTGCATTGACTCATGCCTGACAAGGTCCCTTGCCATCTTTGGGGATTTCACCCGAGCGTCGGGAGCAGTTCTGAACCATGCAAAGTCTTCCGTCAAGTTTTTCGGAAGATGGCGCGGTAGAACGTATGTGCCTGGGGGGTTATCTCTCTGTGAAGGGGCCCTGAGGATTCTCAGGGTTCATTTTGAGACCTCCGGCTCAGCGACGCTAAACTGGAACATGCGTATCGCAGTGGTACAGAGGAAGCTAGCAATGTGGAAGGCTGGGTATTTGTCTTTTATGGGCAAAGTCCTGGTCCTAAAGGTGGATGTGTTGCCGTCTCTTTTGTATTTGGCATACATCTACCCATTGCCGGCTTGTCTGAGGAGGCCTCTAGTGAGGCTTGTGTTTCAGTTTATGTGGAGTGGCAGGTGCGAGTGGGTCGCCAGGGCACGCATGATCTGTCCCATCGGGGAGGGAGGTAGGGGGGTACAACATTTCCCCCTCAAGCTGGACGCCATTTTTGTTTCTTTCTTGTTGACGGAGCTTGCTCATCCAGTGATACACCCGTCCGGTTACCTCCTGCGGGTGTTCTTCTCGTACCAAGCGAGAAGCGTAATGGTGTGGTCTAACACGGGTCCTCGGGCGGAACAGCTGCCGTGGCACTTTGGCCATGCGGCCAAGTGGCTGCGTGCGCACCCCGAGGTTGAAGTTGCCCGAGTAGGTTTAGACCACAGGCACCTGTACGAGGAGGTCAGGCAGGCAGGGAGTCCTCCGCCTGTAGCGGGCGTCTCGTCGGTGGTCTGGGAGGGAGTGCAGGCGCGGGGCCTGGACAACAGGCTCAAGGACCTGAATTGGTTGGGCCTCCACAAGCGCTTGCCGGTAAGTGCCATCTTGTACCGGTATAGTTTGGTGCAATCCCCCACCTGTCCAAGATCTCTTGTGGCAGGGAGGAGACTGTGCGCCATGCCTTCTGGGACTGTGCCTTTGCCGGACTAGTCTGGGCTAGGGCACGGGTGATGCTAGGTGTGGTTAGGAGTGATTTTGTTTTGACATGGGCTAGGCTAGAGAGAGGCGTAGGGAGAGCAAAGAGAACGGATAGGGACAGGTTTCTGCTCTGGCTTCTCATGAGTCTCTTTAAAAGGGACTGTGGGAAGCCAGGCAGAATTTAGTCAAGACAGGGAGAGATTGGGGGTGGAAGGGATAGTGAGAAGGGTGGAAGGTGATTTGAGGGGGAAGATGAAGAGGGAGGAGAGGAAGTGGGGGAAGCATGCGGCACGGGAGAGGTGGAAAGGGGGTTTAGGGCTGGGAGTGTTAGAGTGAGTTTGGTAAGGGGATAGATTAGGGAAGGGGAGATAGGGAAAGGGTTAGGTTTTGGTTAGGTATGATGGGGAGGGACGATGCTCCCCTGAGGTTTGTTTTTGTTTGATGTTTTTGTAAATAGAATGAATTAAGAATGAATGAGAATTATGATTTTGTAATAGTATGAATGGTATTGATTGTAATAAATTATTTTAACCACCTTTTTGGTTTACTTCCTGTCTTTAAGTTTGTTGTGGGTTTTTCTTTTGTTTGCCTCTTCTTGGGCAGATTTAGTGGATCTCATGGTGGGTGTCTTTTATGTCCCAGTTGTTGTCACTAGTCAACTTCCAGTGGACACCCCCATAGTGTCTTTCAGAGCCCCTCCTAAAAAACAAGCACATATTTTGGGTTGGATATTCGATCCAATTAATATTTTAATCAATGGAATTTCCTTAATGTTCATTATTCTTTCAGTTGTTAATCTTCTGTTTGTTTTGTACTAAATATTTTTGTTTGTATTCATTTTTTTTCTTCCTGTGAAGCCATTGGGTTGCATCTATGTCTGAAATGTGCTGTATAAATAAAGCTGGATTTGATTTGAACATATTGCAAAACAAATTAACCTCATGACTGACAATCAACAGACTTAATTATTTCATTTAACCTTCATTTAACTAGGCAAGTCCGTTAAGAACAAATTCTTATTTACAATGATTGCCTACCAGGGAACAGTGCTGCCTTGTTCAGGGGCAGAACAACATATTTTTACCTTGTCAGCTCTAACCACTAGGCTGCCTGCCGCCCTCTTGCATAACTAATGAGCACATATTTTAGTCCATCTTAGTATGAAAAACAGTATCAATTCAGTGTATCTTCCACTATGTCAAAACAGTTTCACTTTTCAACCAACCCAGTGCATTTGTTGAAACTGAAAAGTTTTGAAAAACAACAATCCGTTAAAGGATTCAACAACTGTAAACTGAAACAAACAATTGGATCAAACAGATCAATCCCACTGGACATTAGGTTTCATTCAGACCCTGCAGGGCTTAGATTAAGCCAGGACTAGATAAACTAGGACATTTAAGAAGCTTTCCTGAACGTGGCTTAGTTAGTCGGAGACTGGAGTCCTGGAGTCAGGTAAGTAAGCCTAAATGAGGACACCTGGGTTAAATCTGATTAGGTTCAGTATGAACACCTGGGTTAATCCCGATTAGGTTCAGTAATCTTGAGACGAAACAATGGCAGAGGCAAAAATAATTTGTTCAAAAAAACTTTAGTCTATGAAAAAACGCTCCAAAACAAATGTTGTCAAACCATCCAGTTATTGAAGGTAAAAACCACACTGCTGCTACTGAGCAGTAGAACAAGCAGGTTGGGCTGCAATTTGCTGTGAATTCAATGGAAATGTTACCACAAGAAGAGTACAACAACTTCAGGTGAGATATCTGCATTATTATCAGGATTACAAGAAGAAACAACAACTAGAGGTGAGATCTGCATTTTTATCAGGATTACAAGAAGAAACAACAACTAGAGGTGAGATATCGGCATTATTATCAGGATTACAAGAAGAAACAACAACTAGAGGTGAGACCTGCATTTTTATCAGGATTACAAGAAGAAACAACAACTAGAGGTGATATATTTAATTCATTTATTTTTATTTCACCTTTATTTAACCAGGTTGGCAAGTTCTCATTTACAATTGCGACCTGGCCAAGATAAATCAAAGCAGTTCGACACATACAACAACACAGAGTTACACATGGAGTAAAACAAACATACAGTCAATAATACAGTAGAAAAATAAGTCTATATACAATGTGAGCAAAGGAGGTGAGATAAGGGAGGTAAAGGCAAAAAAAAGGCCATGGTGACAAAGTAAATACAATATAGCAAGTAAAACACTGGAATGGTAGATTTGCAGTGGAAGAATGTGCAAAGGGGAGCTATAAATAATGGAGTGCAAAGGAGCAAAATAAATAAATAAATACAGTAGGGAAAGAGGTAGTTGTTTGGGCTAAATTATAGATGGGCTATGTTCAGGTGCAGTAATCTGTGAGCTGCTCTGACAGCTGATGCTTAAAGCTAGTGAGGGAGATAAGTGTTTCCAGTTTCAGAGATTTTTGTACTTCGTTCCAGTCATTGGAGGCAGAGAACTGGAAGGAGAGGCGGCCAAAGGAGGAATTGGTTTTGGGGGTGACCAGAGAGAAAAACCTGCTGGAGCACGTGCTACAGGTGGGTGCTGCTATGGTGACCAGCGAGCTGAGATAAGGGGGGACTTTACCTAGCAGGGTCTTGTAGATGACCTGGAGCCAGTGGGTTTGGCGACGAGTATGAAGCGAGGGCCAGCCAACGAGAGCGTACAGGTCGCAGTGGTGGGTAGTATATGGGGCTTTGGTGACAAAACGGATGGCACTGTGATAGACTACATCCAATATATTGAGTAGGGTATTGGAGGCTATTTTGTAAATGACATCGCCAAAGTCGAGAATTGGTAGGATGGTCAGTTTTACAAGGGTATGTTTGGCAGCATGAGTAAAGGATGCTTTGTTGCGAAATAGGAAGCCAATTCTAGATTTAACTTTGGATTGGAGATGTTTAATGTGAGTCTGGAAGGAGAGTTTACCGTCTAACCAGACACCTAGGTATTTGTAGTTGTCCACGTATTCTAAGTCAGACCCGTCCAGAGTAGTGATGTTGGATAGGCGGGCAGGTGCAGGCAGCGATCAGTTGAAGACCATGCATTTAGTTTTACTTGTATTTAAGAGCAATTGGAGGCCACAGAAGGAGAGTTGTATGGCACTGATGCACGCCTGGAGGGTTGAGTGTCCAACGAAGGGCCAGAAGTATACAGAATGGTGTCGTCTGCGTAGAGGTGGATCAGAGACTCACCAGCGGCAAGAGCAACATCATTGATGCCACAAGCATTTCGCTACACTCGCATTAACATCTGCTAACCATGTGTATGTGACAAATAAAATTTGATTTGATGTATACAGAGAAGAGAGTCGGTCCAAGACTTGAACCGTGTGGCACCCCCATAGAGACTGCCAGAGGCCCGGACAACAGATCCTCCGATTTGACACCATGAACTCTATCAGAGAAGTAGTTGGTGAACCAGGCGAGGCAATCATTTGAGAAACCAAGGCTGTCGAGTCTGCCGATGAGGATGTGGTGATTGACAGAGTCGTATTCAGTATTATTCAGTAGCCAGGTCAATGAATACAGTATATATATATATATATATATATATATATGCATTATTATCAGGATTACAAGAAGAAACAACAACTAGAGGTGATATATTTAATTTATTATCAGGATTACAAGAAGAAACAACAACTAGAGGTGAGAAATCTGCATTATTACAAGAATAAACAACAACTAGAGGTGAGATATCTGCTTATTATCAGGATTACAAGAAGAAACAACAACTAGAGGTGAGATATCTGCATTATTATCAGGATTACAAGAAGAAACAACAACTAGAGGTGAGATATCTGCATTATAATTATTTCACATTTCTCAAATTGATATTTTTGTGACATCACTTCTATAATTAAATTATCTCTGCCTTTTTATAGACTCTGTGGAAAAACCTTAAACTGTCTCTAAAAAGAAAGAAAGCAGAGAGAGATTTACTACTGGTGGTGGACCACCAAAACAACACAACACTGATGAACTGAGTGACTTCCTGTCTGGAATCATAGAGCAGCAGCAACCTCTGGATGGTATACCGGATGATGACCAACCTCTGGATGGTATACCGGACGATGACCAACCTCTGGATGGTATACCGGACGATGACCAACCTCTGGATGGTATACCGGACGATGACCAACCTCTGGATGGTATACCGGATGATGACCAACCTCTGGATGGTATACCAGACGATGACCAACCTCTGGATGGTATATACCAGACGATGACCAACCTCTGGATGGTATATACCAGACGATGACCAACCTCTGGATGGTATATACCAGACGATGACCATTTGGGCAGATCAGATGAAGAACTGAGCACAAATGGTGCTATTTAAAGAGAAGTCTGTGCATGTCGCTTTGAGATAAGACAAACTCACTGTGTACTGGCTCTTATAACCAAAGACAGTAAATTGGTTACTTCCTTTGGTAAATATATTCCTCTGTCTGTGTCAATCTTTATTCTTCTTCATTCTAAGAAGCATATGAGTTTATTTGTGCTTCTAACCGTGTTCTTTTTCCAGAGGAAAGGAATGCTATTATGGAGTAACTATTCCTAGACCATGTTACTATGTAGTAACTATTAGTAGACCATGTTACTATGTAGTAACTATTAGTAGACCATGTTACTATGTAGTAACTATTAGTAGACCATGTTACTATGTAATAACTCTTAGTAGACCATATTACTATGTAGTAACTCTTAGTAGACCATGTTACTGTGTAGTAACTATTAGTAGACCATATTACTATGTAGTAACTATTAGTAGACCATGTTACTCTGTAGTAACTATTAGTAGACCATGTTTCTCACCCTAATATCCACTGTCACCAAGTAGTTGTCCACTATGTTGTCCTCTCTGAAACTGAGACCAATGAAGAGTTGAGGGAAATCCTTCAATCGTGAGTTGCACCTTTCCAACGGGCAACAATGTTTGAGAACTCTCAATGAGGAGTGCATCCACCCTGAACATTGATGGAAAACCAGGTGTTATGGTTACGGTACTCCTCAGCATCAAGAGTTGATGGGAAACCAGTTGTTATGGTTACAGTACTCCTCAGCATCAGGAGTTGATGGGAAACCAGTTGTTATGGTTACAGTACTCATCAGCATTAGGAGTTGATGGACACTTGCTGGGAACATGACATCCATCTAACCAGCCAATCACTTCTGGGAACTGCCCATATTCAGAGAATTGCACTTTATAGTTGGCTTGACCAGCAGCATCAGGAAACTTGATGTAAAGACTCCTCGGTTCACAAATGGCCCTGCAGACTTTATAGTTGGCTTGGCCAACAGCATCAGAAGACTTGATGTAAAGACTCCTCGGTTCACAAATGGCCCTGCAGACATTGATCAATTAAACACACAGTTGCTTCACTGGAACCACACAAATCACCATTTCACAATGAAAGATTCCAGATGCCTAAAACCTCAAAGTGATCAGAAGTTGGAGAGAATTGGGTGAAGGCCTTCCTCTTTGAGACAGAGAGGAAAGTCTAGGCTCAAGCAGAGATATTATCTCCAATTCATTTTCTTTGTACATAGGAAAGCGGTCTCAAAGTAATGTAATGGATGACTCCTATCCACCAGTACTGGTCTGACCTCTGTAGTGCATGTTGGTCTTCATTTAGACATTCCAAATATTCCAGGCTCCCTCACAAACAGCACGAAGCAGAAGTTAAACCCGCCTCTTTGAAAGATTCATTTAAGCTTCCATTTAGTCCTAAAGTAGCTCTAATCTGCCCTCTTGCAATCGGCTTTGTGGAGTCCAGAACAGGCAACATCTACCACTATTTAAAGAGAAGTCTGTGCATGTCGCTTTGAGATAAGACAGCTCAAACAACCATTTTAGTCTGGGACTAAGTTTAAGATTAGCTGGGAAACCAGCCCTGAATGTTTTATATAATATGTCTGAATGTGTTTGTGTTGCAGGGGCAGTCAAGAAATGGAACTGCAAGGCCACAGGACATGACATAAGCAGAGCTGTGGGAGACCACTTCAAGCCCCTGGTAGAGCTGGGGGTGGTGTTTACCACTCCACACCTTCAGCAGGCTGGAAAAGTGGGATTGATCTGTTTTTTAATTTTTTTTTAAAAATGCAGTTCAGTAATTGAATCCTTTGACGTATTGTTGATTTCAACATTTTCCATCTTCAACAAATGCACTGAATGTATACTGTTTTTCATACTAAGATGGAGCAAGAGTCTGTTGATTGGTTCCATTTATTTTGCAATATGTCCAAACCAAGCTTTAATTAAACAGCACATTTCACAGAAAAAAAAACAAATAAAAACATACACAGCAAACAGAAGAATAACAACTGAAAGACTAATGAACATTTCAAGGAAATGCCTTTGATTAACAAGAACTGGATGCTACAACCCAAAATATAAGCTGGTTTTACTACATTGTTTGTTGTTACATTTCCCAGCAAGAAAACCAGAAACATCACTTAAATAGAAAAGGGATGGTATGGTATACCAGAGGTCTGACAACAAAGTCACTGAAAACAAAAACTTAACAGGTGGGGTTTTAGGAGGGATTCTGAATGACACTATGGGGGTGTCCACTGAAAGTTGACTGGTAACAACAACTGAGACCTAAAAGACACCCACCATGAGACCCACTAATTCTGACCAAGAAGAGGCAAACAAAAGAAAAACCCACAACAAACTTAAAAACGGGATGCAACTAAAGGTGTTGACTCTCCACATCTATCAAGACAACTGGAGCACTGGTCCAGACACTCTTAAATAGAACCTGGACCAGGTCAGGTGAAACACCTTCCCACTAACGAGATGGACAAGCCAGCACAGATGTAACACATACTGACTAACGAGGTGACACCAATCAGTGCATGCTACATGCTAACTAGCTATACGTGCTAACAAGCTGGACGTCCAAACGAGGTGACACCAATCAGTGCGTCCTACGTGCTAACGAAGTGACACCAATCAGTGCACTGAAGACACATTTCCGTTGAACGCATTCAGTTGTACAGACTAGGTATCCCCCTTTCCTACGTGCTAAAGTCCAACCTCAAAACATAAATTGAAAAACGAACGCCTGTAACACTTTCCCCCTAAAAACAACAAATATATCCTATCTTGTTGTTGGAAAAGTTTGCGCACCACCAACAGAAAATATCTTCCATTTCACATATTCTACTACAATACTTCACCTTCTACAATATAAACATGGTGTCTACTGGCTGTCAACAATTAAAAACAATAAAAAAACATTTATTTCTAAATAATAATATACAATCGTATCTTTTCTTTTTCTTTCTATAGAATCCTTAAACTCACTTGCTTCTAGAACTCTCGTCCCCTTGGAAAGAGCCCAAACAAAACTCATCTCCAATACGGCAAAAACTTAGTCAAAATAAATTTTGATGCACTGGCTAAAAGTAAAACACAAAACTTTTTGACTGCCCAACCTTGAGACAATCAGCAACCAAATACTCCTTCTACAAAGGACCTTCTACATTGTGACATCATTAAAATACTCCTTCTACAATGTTTGATATCATGAAAAAACTCCTTCATGCATGTATTTTCTGATGTTTAATCAGATATCTTATATCAGAGTATCACAGCTATAAGATTTATCTCCTGTATGTGTTCTCTGGTGTGATATCAGGTGGCTTGACTGAGTAAAACTTTTCCCACATTGAGTACAGCTATGAGGTTTCTCTCCTGTGTGTGTTCTCTGGTGTGCTATCAAGTGGCTTGACTGAGTAAAATGCTTCCCACATTGATCACAGCTATAGGGTTTTTCTCCTGTGTGTGTTCTCTGGTGTTTCTTCAGATGGCTAGATTGAACAAAACTCTTCCCACATTGAGTACAGCAATAGGGTTTCTCTCCTGTGTGTGTTCTCTGGTGTATCTTCAGTTCCCCAGATTGAACAAAACTCTTCCCACATTGAGTACAGCTATAAGGTTTCTCTCCTGTGTGTGTTCTCTGGTGTTTCTTAAGATGGCTAGATTGAACAAAACACTTCCCACATTGAGTACAGCTATAAGGTTTCTCTCCTGTGTGTCTTCTCTGGTGTATCTTCAGATGGCTAGATGTAAAAAAAAAAATCCCACATTGAGTACAACTATAGGGGTTCTCTCCTGTGTGTGTTCTCTGGTGAAGAGTCAGATTGCTCGACCTTGCAAAACTCTTCCCACATTCATCACAGCTGTACGGTTTCTCTCCTGTGTGTACTCTCTGGTGTGATATCAGGCTGCTTAGCTGAGTAAAACTCTTCCCACATTGATCACAGACATAAGGTTTCTCTCCTGTGTGTGTTCTCTGGTGAAGAGTCAGATTGCTCGACCTTGCAAAACTCTTCCCACATTCATCACAGCTGTACGGTTTCTCTCCTGTGTGTATTCTCTGGTGTGATATTAGGGTGCATAGCTGAGTAAAACTCTTCCCACATTGATCACAGCTATAAGGTTTCTCTCCTGTGTGTATTCTCTGGTGTGATATTAGGTTGCATAGCTGAGTAAACCTCTTCCCACATTGATCACAGCAATATGGTTTCTCTCCTGTGTGTGTTCTTTGGTGTACAAAAAGATGGCTTGATGTATCAAAACTCTTCCCACATTGAGTACAGCAATAATGTTTCTCTAAAGTGTGGATTCTCTGATGAATTTTAATGCCTGCTGATGAGGTGAATCTTTTCCCACAGTCAGAGCAGCAATGAGATTTCTTTCCCGTGGGTGTCTGCTGGTGTTTCTTGAGGAGTTCTGATCTAGAGAGACTCTTCTCTGCCTTGTCAGTATCATGAGGTTGTTGAGGCTCCCAAGAGGACCCATGGTAGACGGTTCTCTCTCCTGTGTGAATGACAAAGTCATACAGATGGTTAAAGGCCAACAACAGCAGAAATCCACTGTAAAAGGTGATGTACAACATCATGGCTACGCTTTTGGCAACAATTGACGTCTGTAATGAATGTAATGATTATTTGACATTTGTCTTAAAATGAGCAACAATAGTCATATTGTGTCTTGATTTCAAATTAGTAGTAACATCTAAGTTTGTAGACTAGAAATAAGTTATTCATGTTGTTGAAACTCTAAGCAGTGTGCCAGACGACTTTTGGTCTGCAAAAATTGTATGTAGTATATCTGCCTGGAGCAAAAATGGTGAGCAAAGTTTTTCGTCTTTCACAATGTATTCTGAATGGGGGAAACTCAGGGGAGTAACCTCAATTTCCAGGTTGCTAATGAATGCATTTCACGCTTTGGATTATAATTGTCAGGCTCTTTTGAATGTCCTGCTTAATATAATGTTTGTGTACATCATCGCAAATCAACCGCTTTGTACTTAAAAAACACTTCAACCAGTAAAATGCTCTTTGACTTTTTCATCAGCCTGACAATGAGAGTTTGTACACTGTTTGACAAATTGGCAGTTTGCATAGATCTACTGTAGGACCCATAACTTCACCTAACAACAAATATAGGAAAACAGCTGTGTTGTACAATAGCCTATCCATCAAGGAACAGTTCTCTACACATTATGAGCAAAGTATCTCTGTGTGCAAACATACCAATGAGACCCTACAGTATATCAAGCAGACAATAACATTATAAACAACAATTTGTTAGGGATGTTGGATCCAACGTGGAACATGGCATAACTGTCTTGACCAGAGTAATGAATGAAGAAGCACTTTGATTGTTGTTGCATGTCGTGATGTTTGTCATTTGACTGGCATTCAGAAAATGATTTCCTGGATATTCTGATGATAGCTGTTTAGTTACAGTCACATGTTCAACTACAGTTTTAAGAATTATGTGTAATTATTGAAGAACTGCGTTAATGACAGTATCGATTTGAGTGTTGTCAATAAAGTTACTATTTAAAAATATATATTTCACCTTTATTTAACCAGGTAGGCTAGATGAGAACAAGTTCTCAACTGCAACCTGGCCAAGATAAAGCAAAGCAGTGCGACAAAAACAACACAGAGTTACAAGTGAGAAACAAAAGTACAGTCAATATCACAATAGAAAAATCTATATACAGTGTGCAAAAGGAGTACAAAGGTAAGGCAATAAATAGGCCATAGTAGCGAAGTATTAAACAATTTAACAAATTAACGAGTGATAGATGTGCAAGTAGAAATACTGGTGTGCAAAAGAGCAAAAAAAAAAAACAATAAAAACATGGGGATGAGGTAGGCAGTTGGATGGGCTATCAGCAATCGGTCGGTAAGCTGCTCAGATAGCTGATTCTTAAAGTTAGTGAGGGAGATATGTTTCCAACTTCAGCGATTTTTGCAATTCGTTCCAGTCATTGGCAGCAGAGAACTGGAAGGAAATGCGGCCAAAGTAGGTGTTGGCTTTGGGGATGACCAGTGAGATATACCTCCTGGAGCATGTGCTATGGGTGGGTGTTGCTATGGTGACCAGTGAGCTGAGTGAAGGCGGCCTAGCAAAGACTTATAGATGACCTGGAGCCAGTTGGTTTGGCGACGAACACGTAGCGAGGGCCAGCCGACGAAAGCATACAGGTCCTAGTGGTGGGTGGTATATGGGGCTTTGGTAACAAAATGGATGGCACTGTGATAGATTTCATCCAGTTTGCTGAGTAGAGTGTTGGAGGCTATTTTGAAAATGACATCGCCACAGTCAAGGATCAGTAGGATAAGTTTTACGAGGGTATGTTTGGCAGCGTGAGTGAAGGTAGCTTTGATGCGAAATAGGAAGACTTCATTTTGGATTGGAAATGCTTAATATTAGTCTGGAAGGAGAGTTTACAGTCTAGCCAAACACCTAGGTATTTATAGTTGTCCACATCTAAGTTAGAACCACCCAGAGCAGTGGTGCTGGGGGGGCAGCGATCGGTTGAAGAGCATACATTTAGTTTTGCTAGAGTTTAAGAGCAGTTGGAGGCCATGGATGGAGTGTTGAATGGCACTGAAGCGCATTTGGAGGTTTGTTAACACAGTGTCCAAAGAAGGGCCAGATGTATACAGAATGGTGTTATCTGCGTAGAGGTGGATCAAGGAATCACCCGCAGCAAGAGCAACATCGTTGGTATATACAAAGAAAAGAGTCGGTCTGAGAATTGAACCCTGTGGTACCTCCATAGACTGCTAGAGGTCCGGACAAAAGGCCCTCCGATTTGACACACTGAACTCTGTCTGAGAAGTAGTTGGTGAACCAGGCGAGTCAGTCATTTGAAAAACGAAGGCTGTTGAGTCTGCCGATAAGAATACGGTGATTGACAAAGTCGAAAGCCTTGGCTAGGTTGATGAAGACGGCTGCACAGTACTGTCTTTTATCAATAGCTGTTACATCGTTTAGTACCTTGAGCGTGGCTGAGGTGCACCCGTGACCAGCTCGGAAACTGGATTGCACAGCGGAGAAAACATGGTGGGATTCAAAATGGTCAGTGATCTATTTGTTAACTTGACTTTCGAATGGCAGGGCAGGATGGATATAGGTCTGTAATAGTTTGGGTCTACAGTGCCACCCACTTTAAAGAGGGCGAGGACCGCGGAAGCGTTCCAATCTTTAGGAATCTCGGACGATACGAAAGAGAGGTTGAACAGACTAGTAATAGGGGTTGCCACAATGGCGGAGGATAATTTTAGAAAGAGAGGGTCCAGATTGTCTAGCCCAGCTGATTTGTACAGGTCCAGGTTTTGCAACTCTTTCAGAACATCAGCTATCTGGATTTGGGTGAAGGAGAAGCTGGGGAGGCTTGGGGAAGTAGCTGCAGGGCGTGGGGAGCTGTTTCCTAGCCTCAGTTAGAGCTACAGGGTGCAAATTTCTGTTTGAAAAAGCAAGCCTTTGCTTTCCTAACCGACTGTGTATATCGGTTCCCGACTTCTCTGAAAAGTTGCACATCGCAGAGAGTATTCAATGTTTTTGTGCTGGTCGAGGGCAGTCAGGTCTGGAGTGAACCAAGGGCTATATCTGTTCTTAGTTCTACATTTTTGAAAGGGCATGCTTATTTAAGGTGGTGAGGAAATTACAATTAAAGAACAACCAGGCATCCCCTACTGACAGGATTAGGTCAATATCCTTCCAGGATACCCGGGCCAGGTCGATTAAAAAGGCCTGCTTGCAGAAGTGTTTTAGGGAGCGTTTGACAATGATGAGGGGTAGTCGTTTGACCGCGGACCCCTAACGGATGCAGGCAATGAGGCAGTGATCGCTGAGATCCTGATTGAAAACAACAGAGGTGTATTTGGAGGGCAAGTTGGTCAGGATAATATCTATGAGGATGCCCATGTTTACAGATTTAGGGCTTTACCTGGTGGGTTCCTTGATAATTTGTGTGAGATTGAGGGCATCTAGCTTGAATTGTAGGACGGCCAGGGTGTTAACCTCACTAGGGTAGGGGGCACTATTTTCATCTCCGTATGAAAAGCAAACTTGGTAGATTTGGATAGAAAACACAGTTTACAAAACTGTTAAAATAATGTCTGTGAGTATAACAGAACTTATATGACAGGCGAAAACATGAGAAAAATCCATCCAGGAAGTGGGATTTTTATATTTTTGCAGTTTTCTATTGAATGCCTATACAGATTCGATTGACTTAGGACTCAAATTGCACTTCCTATGGCATCCACTAGATGTCAGTCTTTAGAAATGGTTTCAGGCTTGTATTCTGAAAAATGAGAGTAAGACCACTCTGAATGAGTGGCCCATTCAGTGTCCCAGAGATTTTTCATGTGTGAGACCGAGAGAGCGCCTTTCTTGTTTACCTTTTATATTGACGACGCTATTGTCCGGTTGAAATATTATCTATTATTTAGGCTAAAAACAACCTGAGGATTGATTATAAACATCGTTTGACATGTTTCTATGAACTTTACTGATACTTTTCGTCTGGCTGTTGTGATTGCTTTTGAGCCTGTGGATTACTGAACAAAACATGTGAACCAAACAGAGGTTTTTGGATATAAAGAGACTTTATCGAACAAAACTAACATTTATTAAGTAAATGGTAGTCTTGTGAGGGCAACGATATGAAGATCATCAAAGCTAAGTGATTAATTGTATTGCTATTTCTGACTTGTGTAACTCCTCTACTTGGCTGGTAACTGTTTGTAATGATTTGTCTGCTGGGCGCTGATCTCAGATAATTGCATGGTATGCTTTCGCCTTAAGCCTTTTTGAAACCTGACACCGTGGTTGGATTAACAAGAAGTTAATCTTTAAACCGATGTATAACACTTGTATGTTTCATGAATTTTTATAATGAGTATTTCTGTTTTTGAATTTGGCACTCTACAATTTCACTGGATGTTGGCTATGTGGGATGGTAGCGTCCCACACCCCCTAGAGAGGTTAAGCATATCCCAGTTTCAGTCACCTAATAGAACAAACTCTGAAGATAGATGGCGGGCAATAAATTCACATATGGTGTCCAGGGCACAGCTGGGAGCTGAGGGGGGTCTGTAACACACTGCAACAGGGAGAGTCTTAATTTTTAAAATTAGAAGCTCGAACTGTTTGGGCATGGACCTGGAAAGTATGGTAGAACTTTGCAGGCCATCCTCTGCAGTAGATTCCAACTCCTCCCCCCTTTGGCAGTTCTATCTTGACGGAAAATGTTGAAGATGGGGATGGAAATTTCTGAATTTTTGGTGGCCTTCCAAAGCCAGGATAGGACATCAAGGACACAGCAAGGACATCAAGGTTGGCGGAGTGTGCTAAAGCAGTGAGTAAAACAAACTTAGGGAGGAGGCATCTGATGTTAACATGCATGAAACAAAGGCTTTTATGGTTACAGAAGTCAACAAATGAGAGAGCCTGGGGACACGCAGGGTCTGGGTTAACCTCTACATCACCCGAGGAACAGAGGAGTAGGATGAGGGTATGCCTAAAGGCTATCAGAACTGGTCGTCTAGTGCGTTGTGAACAGAGAATAAAAGAAGCAGATTTCTGGGCGTGGCAGGATAGATTCAAGGCATAATGTACAGAGAGGGGTATGGTAGGGTGCGGGTACAGTAGAGGTAAACCTAGGCATTGAGTGACGATAAGCGGTTGCATCTACTGGAGGCACCAGTTATGCTAGGTGAGGTCACCGCATGTGTGGGACGTGGGACTAGGCATGTGGAGTGGGACTAGGGGCTATGCAGTAAAACAATGAGGCATGTGGAGTGGGACTAGGGGCTATGCAGTAAAACAAAACAATGATACCTACCCTACACAACAGTATACAAGGATTATTGATATTAGAGGGACATAAAGCGAGGCATAAAGCAATCACGTGTTGATTGGGAGAGCTAGCTAAGACAACGGATAAGACAACAGTTAATCAGCTATGACAACAACAACAGGTTAAATGGCGATGAATGGGCAGAGAGGGTCAGTTATCTACACACAGGGCCTGAGTTCGAGGCTGGGGCCGACAGTTAAACAAAATGGAGAACCGTGATTAATGAACAGTCCAGCAGGCATCAGCTACGTAGCCAAGTGATCATAGGGTCCAGTGAACAGCAATATATGAACCAGGGAAGCTGTTAGGTAGTCAGGTATTGTAGCTGGAGTAATTTTGTTTGCTAGCCGGTAGATGCACCTGGCTCGAAGCTAACTGGTGCTAGCTTCAGGACAAGGGCATTAGCCACTATAGCAAATCCATATACAGCAAATTAAACTGTTTCAGGAAAATGTACATATGAAAATCATAACTGGCACACAGATTGGTAGAAATGGTCAGACAAATTGACCCTCCAACTGGAAAAGGTTGCTGACTGCTGGTGTAGTCTATTACTGAAAATTTCAGGAGCAGAACAGCAGAAGTTATGAAGTCCAGCAGCAGAGGGGGGGCTCCCTCTGGTCGGGTCACGTTGACGACCGGCTCCCTCTGGTCGGGTCACGGTGACGACCGGCTCCCTCTGGTCGGGTCACGGTGACGACCGGCTCCCTCTGGTCGGGTCACGGTGACGACCGGCTCCCTCTGGTCGGGTCACGGTGACGACCGGCTCCCTCTGGTCGGGTCACGGTGACGACCGGCTCCCTCTGGTCGGGTCACGGTGACGACCGGCTCCCTCTGGTCGGGTCACGGTGACGACCGGCTCCCTCTGGTCGGGTCACGGTGACGACCGGCTCCCTCTAGTCATTTGTGTGTATAATTTATTTAATCAAACAGCGTGCTTAAAGCATCAGACAAGTTCAGTACATATAGATTTTATAAAAACACATGCGGCGATTGGTAGAAAGAAAATGACTCTTGGTTGACCAATATGTATTTTAGTTGGGGACAGCACTGGAACATGATTCTGGGGCTCTCGAGTGGCACAGCAGATACTGCATCTCAGTGCTTGAGGTGTCACTACAGACACCCTGGTCCAAATCCAGGCTGTATCACAAACGGCCGTGGTTGGGAGTCCCATAGGGGGGCGCACAATTGGCCCAGCGTTGTCCGGGGTAGGCAGTCATTGTAAATAAGAATTTGTTCTTAACTGACTTGCCTAGTTAAATAAAGGTTACATTTAAATAAAATAAAAAAATAGTGTTTCATGACAAACCATTTTTTTTATCCGCCAAGGCACCAACTTTGAGAAGGGTTTAAAACAAAGGTTTCAAAACAATTTATGAATGTAATTGAATCTAGGTATGTCTTATACAATGACATTCAATGACGTATCAACCGCGCTAATAATTTGACCCCCACAGGAAATCTACACGGGCAATGATAGAACATACTATATAGCCGAGAAACCTGGTTAAACTATCACTATGACATCATGGATGGCCAGTCCTTGTATTGATAGTGTAGTGAATTCTGGGGGTAGCCCTGAGCTGAACTCAAACCTGGGTCCAGCGACTGTCAAGCCAACACCTTATAACTGTTACGGCAAGATGTCTGAACTTCTTGACGAGGTCGCTAGGTGTTAGGTTACAGTTGCTACAATAGCTCTCTCTATGAATGTGAGAGTGGTTACACTTCTCCTTCTCCCATCCCTCAGCTGTTTACCAAACCAAGTCTCTGGACTGCCATTTTGTTGCTGTTTAAAAAACCCACACAATCCAGCAATCTGCAGTTCAAACAATAACAAATCTGTCATTCCACCACTGTTCTGGTAATAAAATGGATTATGGGGTTGGAGAAATGTAACTACAGATAGACAGACCTATGGATGCAAGGACTGACCATCCATGATATCAACATTATAGTATTAACCATGTTGATGCGATACATTATAGTAAAAAAAGCTTATTTGGGGTTCTGATGGGCGGCAGGGTAGCCTAGTGGTTAGAGCGTTGGACTAGTAACCGGAAGGTTGCAAGTTCAAACCCCTGAGCTGACAAGGTACAAATCTGTTGTTCTGCCCCTGAACAGGCAGTTAACCCACTGTTCCCAGGCCGTCATTGAAAATAAGAATTTGTTCTTAACTGACTTGCCTGGTTAAATTTGTTTAAATTTTTTTTTAAATGGGGTACAACAGTTGAACTAAGCTCATGAGGCATGTGTTATACGTGTTATATTCTTCAAGAATCAATGGCTATAAATAAATAATTTAAAAGTCACAATATGGATGTAGCAATTGCAGATTTCTGCTTTAAAATCTAACATCAGTTCAACTGCAGAGTTTGTGCCTCAGTACTTACTAGTGTTAATCAGGGAACGGTTTCTCAAAACCATCTTATGGCTTAATTCATCGGTAGAACCATTGGATGCCTTAAGATGCGTTTGGGAAACCAGGCCCAGATATCCAGTTTCCTCCTCTTCTTCCTCCTTTTTCGATGTAACAGTCATCTCCTCCTCCTTTTCCGATGAAACAGTCATCTCCTCCTCCTCTTTCACTCTATAAACTGCTTCATCCTCTCCTTTTACTGTAACATCCTCCTCTTTCACTCTGAACATGTCTTCCTCTTCTTTCACAGTAACGGCCTCACCCTCTACTTCTTGTTTTACTGTGATATCCTCCTCTTCATTAGAAGGAGAGTAGTTTAGTGACCGCATGTTCGGGGATGTTAGCTAGGCTAATGCTAACTTAACCAGACCGCTAGCTGAATAATAACAACAAAACCGTAAATATGAAATTAAATCGGATAACTAACCAAGACGACAGAAGTGGGTTTAAAACACAGTGGCTAATATACACTAAAGCGATATATTGGTTCGGCTATTTTGTCTAGCAAGCTACTGAGGTGTCTGACTAACTATTGTTGCTGCTGTTGAAATATGATTTCCGTCCACTAGATTAGACGTCACACTAGCAGCATAACCATAAATTCCCACACAGCCATCTGCTGATTGGAGTGGGTAACGCAGTTGAGTAAAATTTGTTATTTCCAGACAAAAAGTTAAAGGGTAGGAGTCAGGGACGTCACTAGAACTAAAATATTCATTAGCCCCCCCTAAATAAATCAATATCAGTCAATATATTTTTTCTGTGAATTAATTTTTTTCGTCAACCGTTCCATCGCATCTAAACGTTCTACCGGTCCGGCACTTGGAGGCTGCTGCACTCGTGACTGTAGGCCCGGTAGAACGCTGCTGCACCAGAGACTAGTGACTGTTTGACTTTCATGGACCGGGGGAGGCTGCTGCACTCGTGACTGTTAGACTTTCATCGGCAAAGATGGCGGACAGAAATACTAGGAGAGAGGGGTACCCCTACACAGAACTGGACAGAAATGTAAAGGATTATAACGTCAGTAAAAAAACATATACAGTTGACAGGAATGTTCGTTAATGTAGAGACAAACTTTGATGCATTTTTAAAAATCATAGTTAATTTACGAAAATCGCGATTTAGCAGTTAGCTTTACGTTAAACTGGCTAGCTTTATGGGTGTTGTGACATGAGTATGAAATTGTAATCCTGGTTGTTTTAGTGACTCCTGAAACAACCAGCAAACCAGGTTGTCGTTTTGTGAAACAGTGGATGTATAGAATCTAGCTGAAGAATTTACTGCAAATTGAATGTACAATTTTGTAAGCTTTCCTTGCTGATATTTGCCATTGCAGATAGATGACATCACGTAGCTAGCTATTGTCGTGGAAATATTTTTTTAAATACAAATATTTATTTTCAAAACAGCCTGAATGACATTAATGAAGCCTATGGATTGAGTAGAATATAATATCATGTTGTACCAAGGATGCAAGTCGTATATACATGTAGTTATTACCATGCATGAGATTCACTGATCATGTACTCTACCTTGGCAAATAAAGGTGCAGTTTAGGTATGAATGTCTTTGAGATTATTTTTCAGTCATATCCAATACCAGGAGTATCAAATTCCAGTCTTTGAATGATGCTGTGTCTGCATGTATGTATTACAATTATACACTTCAACAGTGCTGGGACATCAATGGTTACACATTGTAACTAATAGACTAGAAACAGGATTTAACTAGTTAATTCATATATACAGAAATATAATGTTAAAAAACACTACACTACACTTCCTATGCATCTTGTAAATACTCTAACACTGGTTCATCTCAACATCTAATGTCCTTCATCTGCATTGATCTGATAAACACAGGATAGGTGGAGTATTTCATCACATTACACTTCATTTCAACCAGTAGAGAATGTGAAACGCTTTATTGAAAAGCTCATTATCCAAGTGTTATAAATACAAGTTCAATCTGTACTTCAGTGCACATCTGTTGTGAATTATAAAAACAGAGGAAGAAAGAGTAGGTGGTGGGAGAGGTGTAAAAGACAGAAAGGGAAAGAGGTAAACACATAGGAGCAGGGAAGGCAGCACGTGATTAATGAATCACAGTGCTACCTAAATATTCTCTCAGTTCATCACAATTACATAATAGTGTCTCTAGTCGGCCCAAAGGTTATCTTAAAAGCAGGTGAGGTGGCGATGATGGGACTGGGGGTTGGCATCCTCTCACAACAAAACATATCTGCAGACGAGAGACAAATGGAGAGAGAGAGCATGTTTAAGCCTTGTGTTTTTATTTTTTATTCTGACATTGTTAGTCATCAATCAGGAGGTGAAATGCAAAACTGACCTGGGATCATTAACTCTGGGACTACTGCATCTATCTGTATTTCAATGTAAAGCATCTCTTTAATAATACTTCCTGTATAATATAAACTGACCTTGGATCATTAACTCTGGGACTACTGCATCTATCTGTATTTCAATGTAAAGCATCTCTTTAATAATACTTCCTGTTGACCTGACCAAGTGACCTCTCACATCTGATCATGCTGTGTCCTCTATGTAACCAGTTCAGATGCAGGAGGGGTTCACCGACACAGCTGATATAACCTAGAGGATTTAGGGAGAAGGGGAGAGAGGGATGAAGTGAAGGAGAGAGAATGTTATTGAGAAAATAAGGTAGTTAAAGCGACAGTGTTCAACAGGAATCTATGTGTGTGGCCTCACCTGGTGTCCACACCACATTAAGTGGCTGCAGAGCACTTTATGCTGAAAAACATGAACCAACCCACAAGGACAAACAATTTAGCTAGTTAGTTATAGAAGTAATGAAGTGTCTTACTATTCTTCACGGTAGCCTTCACACACCTGAATTCCTCCAGGAGGCAGTCCCAGATGACCCTGGTCACCCAACCTTGCAGTGCCCTACACGGTAACTGTAGGCAATAGTTTTGAAGGAATCTCCAGTTACAAGGTATCTGTAGGAATATGGAAGACAATGTAATTATTAGACTGTTACATCACCAGGTCATTGTGGATTACTAAAGTATAATATCCCTGATAACAAATCATGACAACATTGGATTGATAGATGCATGGACACACATATGTACATGTGTAGCATGTGACAATAACAGGATCATATCAAGGATAGCATCACAAATGAATACATAAATACTACTCAAAGCTTGATGATGAGTTGATCATTTGAATCAGCTGTGCAGTGCTGAGGCAAAAACAACAATGTGCCTCTTTGAGTCCCCAGGACTGAGAACCACTGCTCTTCATTGGGACCTCTTCATATGTAGACTGGCTTTCATAGCGCTCTTTAGGACAGAAAACCTCACAAGAAACAGACTTCATTCTAGTCAAATTACACCACACTGAATATTTTGGTCCTATTATCTCCGTCTTCACTTCTAGGGCCAGGAACTACACAAAAGTACCTGCCCTATCCAGAATAGCCTCCTCTCTCACTGACAGTTGGGGCTGCTATCCTTTCACCCTCCTCCATGGCTGTTAGCTAGCTACCTACAAATGCATTTGGAGTTTGTTTTTTACAGTGATAAATACATCAAGATAGCTAGCTAATATGAAGTTAGGTAGCTGGTGATATTTAATTCACTTAGCTAGCTATCTATACAGTATTTGAAGTTGTCTAGATAGCTCATTTAGCAGCTCATTTGAGTTAGCCTGCACTGTAGCTAGTTAGCTAATAATATAATCATTTTTTTTCCATTTTCAAAATCTATTTACTTACTTACTTGAATAGTGTTGGATCCTGTATTTTACATTATAGCCATTAGATATATATGATTAAATATTATCTGATGTTGGTTGTGTGAGGTGTCTGCATTTGTGCACTGGAGCATCATTATGAGATTAAACAACTGCTTGCTACTTGCCTGTTTGTGTGTGACAAGAACTGAGTAACATGGTGTGACCTGCATGTTGCAAAACAGATGCTTTGTCCTTGTGTTTGTATGTAACAATATTGAGCACATGGTGTGACTTGCTGTATCTTACAAAGTTGTGATAAGGAGGGGTGGTCATCACGAGGTTTAACTGAGATGGAAAAATACTGAACAACACAATAGCAGGAACTGAGCAACTGTTCTAACTAGGCTGCGATACCAGAACAGTAAGGATCTATACATCGACGGAGGGAGAACTCCAACAAGCGCCAAGAGGCGGGGACCCGCCTGAGCGCCTGCAATAGGCTGGGCAAGTTTAAACCACGCCCAGCCTCTACTGTGATAGGCCAATCGGGTTGGAACTATGTCTATCACAGTATAAAGAATACTGTTTACATACATCTTGTCAGTTCTCTGTTCTGCCCTGCGTGGTATTACAGTGAGCCCGTATATACGAAAGTTGCATTTGCCATTTATTACTTAGCTAATAAAAAATACATAGTATAAAATCGGTGACTCATTGTTATATTTATCCTGATACCAGATTTGAATTTACGCAACTCTAACAATAGGTTCTCCCAGAATGTGGACAACTGGAAACAGGGCAGCAAAGTTCATCACCAGAGGGTTTTACAGGATATTACTATTGAACTATGTACCCATTTAATAACCAGACCTTCATACAAACTTGCTCTGCTGAATTCTTGAAGGAGTCACAACGGGCGGCCTATGCGGCACCTCGTCCATCTGCTGACTGGACGCAGCTGAGGAAAATGTAGATTTTAGTTTAGGAGGCATGAGTTTTTCTCACCAGTATAAGAACACAGTGTGGTTACACTGGTCCTAGGTCTGCATTACAGCTCACTTGTCCTACGGCTGTATTCCAGTTCACTTGTCCTAGGTCTGCATTCCAGTTCACTTGTCCTAGGGCTGCATTCCAGAGCACTTGTCCTAGGGCTGCATTCCAGTTCACTTGTCCTATGTCTGCATTCCAGTATACTTGTCCTATGGCTGCATTCCAGGTCACTTGTCCTACGGCTGCATTCAAGTACACTTGTCCTACGGCTGCATTCCAGTTCACTTGTGCTAGGGCTGCATTCCATTTAACTTGTCCTAGGGCTGCATTCCAGGTCACTTGTCCTAGGTCCGCATTCCAGGTTACTTGTCCTAGGGCTGCAATCCAGTGACTTGTCCTAGGGCTCCATTCCAGTTCACTTCTCCTAGGGCTGCATTCCAGTTCAGTTGTTCTAGGGCTGCATTCCAGTTCACTTGTCCTAGGGCTGCATTCCAGTTAACTATGTTCTAGGGCTGCGTTCCAGTAGACTTGTCCTATGGCTGCATTCCAGATCACTTGTCCTACGGCTGCACGCAAGTACACTTGTCCTACGGCTGCATTCCAGTTCACTTGTGCTAGGGTTGCATTCCATTTAACTTGTCCTAGGGCTGCATTCCAGGTCACTTGTCCTAGGTCCGCATTCCAGGTCACTTGTTCTAGGGCTGCAATCCAGTGACTTGTCCTAGGGCTCCATTCCAGTTCACTTCTCCTAGGGCTGCATTCCAGTTCAGTTGTTCTAGGGCTGCATTCCAGTTCACTTGTCCTAGGGCTGCATTCCAGTTAACTATGTTCTAGGGCTGCGTTCCAGTAGACTTGTCCTTGGGATGCATTCCAGTTCACTTGTCCTAGGGCTGCATTCCAGTACACTTGTCCTAGGGCTGCATTCCAGCTCACTTGTCCTAGGGCTGCAATCCATTTTACTTGTCCTAGGGCTGCATTCCAGTAGACTTGTCCTACGGCTGCATTCCAGTAGACTTGTCCTAGGGCTGTATTCCAGTGCACTTGTCCTAGGTCTGCATTCCAGTTCACTTGTCCTAGGGCTGCATTCCAGATCAGTTGTCCTAAGGGTTCTATCCAGTTCACTTGTCCTATGGCTGCATTCCATTTTACTTGTCCTAGGGCTGCATTCCAGTAGACTTGTCCTACGGCTGCATTCCAGGTCACTTGTCCTAGGGCTGTATTCCAGTTCACTTGTCCTAGGTCTGCATTCCAGGTCACTTGTCCTAGGGCTGCATTCCAGATCACTTGTCCTAAGGCTTCTATCCAGGTCACTTGTCCTAGGGCTGCATTCCAGTTACTTGTCCTAGGGCTGCATTCCAGGTCACTTGTCCTAGGGCTGCATTCCAGTTCACTTGTCCAGGGCTGCATCCAGGTCACTTGTCCTAGGGCTGCATTCCACTTGTCCTAGGGCTGCATTCACTTGTCCTACTTGTCCTAGGGCTGCATTCCAGCATTCACTTGTCCTAGGGTGCATTCCAGGTGACTTGTCCTAGGGCTGCATTCCAGTTGACTTGTCCTAGGGCTGCATTCCAGTTCACTTGTCCTAGGGCTGCATTCCAGTTCAGTTGTCCTAGGGCTGCATTCCATCACTTGTCCTAGGGCTGCATTCCAGTTCACTTGTCCTAGGGGCTGCATTCCAGGTCACTTGTCCTAGGGCTGCATTCCATTCACTTGTCCTAGGGCTCCATTCCAGTTCACTTCTCCTAGGGCTGCATTCCAGTTCAGTTGTTCTAGGGCTGCATTCCAGTTCACTTGTCCTAGGGCTGCATTCCAGTTCACTTGTCCTAGGGCTGCATTCCAGTTCACTTGTCCTAGGGCTGCATTCCAGTTCACTTGTCCTAGGGGCATTCCAGTTCACTTGTCCTAGGGCTGCATTCCAGTTCACTTGTCCAGGGCTGCATTCCAGTTCTCTTGTCCTAGGACTGCATTCCAATTCTCTTGTCCAAGGGCTGCATTCCAGTTCACTTGTCCTAGGGCTGCATTCCAGTAGACTTGTCCTAGGGCTGCATTCCAGTTTACTTGTCCTAGGGCTGCATTCCAGTTCACTTGTCCTAGGGCTGCATTCCAGTTCACTTGTCCTAGGGCTGCATTCCAATTCACTTGTCCTAGGGCTGCATTCCAGTTCACTTGTCCTAGGGCTGCATTCCAGGTCACTTGTCCTAGGGCTGCATTCCAGTGTACTTGTCCTAGGGCTGCATTCCAGTTCACTTGTCCTAGGGCTGCATTCCAGGTCACTTGTCCTCCAGGGCTGCATTCCATGGCTGCATTTCACTTGTCCTAGGGCTGCATTCCAGGTCACTTGTCCTATGGCTGCATTCCAGTTCACTTGTCCTAGGGCTGCATTCCAGTTCACTTGTCCTAGGGCTGCATTCCAGTCACTTGTCCAGGGCTGCATTCCAGTTCACTTGTCCTAGGGCTGCATTCCATTTCACTTGTCCTAGGGCTGCATTCCAGTTCACTTGTCCTAGGGCTGCATTCCAGTTCACTTGTCCTAGGGCTGCATTCCAGTTCACTTGTCCTAGGGCTGCATTCCAGTTCACTTGTCCTAGGGCTGCATTCCAGTTCACTTGTCCTAGGGCTGCATTCCAGTTCACTTGTCCTAGGGCTGCATTCCAGTTCACTTGTCCTAGGGCTGCATTCCAGTTCACTTGTCCTAGGGCTGCATTCCAGTTCACTTGTCCTAGGGCTGCATTCCAGTTCACTTGTCCTAGGGCTGCATTCCAGGTCACTTGTCCTAGGGCTGCATTCCAGTTCACTTGTCCTAGGGCTGCATTCCAGTTCACTTGTCCTAGGGCTGCATTCCAGTTCACTTGTCCTAGGGCTGCATTCCAGTTCACTTGTCCTAGGGCTGCATTCCAGTAGACTTGTCCTAGGGCTGCATTCCAGTTCACTTGTCCTAGGTCTGCATTCTAGTTGACTTGTCCTAGGGCTGCATTCCAGTTCACTTGTCCTAAGGATGCATTCCAGTTCACTTGTCCTAGGGCTGCATTCCAGTTCACTTGTCCTAGGGCTGCATTCCAGTTCACTTGTCCTAGGGCTGCATTCCAGTTCACTTGTCCTAGGGCTGCATTCCACTACTCTTGTCCTAGGGCTGCATTCCAGTTCACTTGTCCTAGGGCTGCATTCCAGTTCACTTGTCCTAGGGCTGCATTCCAGTTCACTTGTCCTAGGGCTGCATTCCAGTTCACTTGTCCTAGGGCTGCATTCCAGTTCACTTGTCCTAGGGCTGCATTCCAGTTCACTTGTCCTAGGGCTGCATTCCAGTTCACTTGTCCTAGGGCTGCATTCCAGTTCACTTGTCCTAGGGCTGCATTCCAGTTCACTTGTCCTAGGGCTGCATTCCAGTATCACTTGTCCTAGGGCTGCATTCCAGTTCACTTGTCCTAGGGCTGCATTCCAGTTCACTTGTCCTAGGGCTGCATTCCAGTTCACTTGTCCTAGGGCTGCATTCCAGTTCACTTGTCCTAGGGCTGCATTCCAGTTCACTTGTCCTAGGGCTGCATTACACTTGTCCTAGGGCTGCATTCCAGTCACTTGTCCTAGGGCTGCATTCCAGTTCACTTGTCCTAGGGCTGCATTCCAGTCACTTGTCCTACTTGGGCTGCATTCCAGTTCACTTGTCCTAGGGCTGCATTCCAGTTCACTTGTCCTAGGGCTGCATTCCAGTTCACTTGTCCTAGGGCTGCATTCCAGTTCACTTGTCCTAGGGCTGCATTCCAGTTCACTTGTCCTAGGGCTGCATTCCAGTTCACTTGTCCTAGGGCTGCATTCCAGTTCACTTGTCCTAGGGCTGCATTCCATTTCACTTGTCCTAGGGCTGCATTCCAGTCACTTGTCCTAGGGCTGCATTCCAGTTCACTTGTCCTAGGGCTGCATTCCAGTTCACTTGTCCTAGGGCTGCATTCCAGTTCACTTGTCCTAGCTGCTGCATTCCAGTGCATTCCACTTGTCCTAGGGCTGCATTCCAGTTCACTTGTCCTAGGGCTGCATTCCAGTTCACTTGTCCCTAGGGCTGCATTCCAGTTACTTGTCCTATGGCTGCATTCTATTTCACTTGTCCTATGGCTGCATTCCAGTGCATTCCACACTTGTCCTAGGGCTGCATTCCAGTTCACTTGTCCTAGGGCTGCATTCCAATATCTTGTCCTAGGGCTGCATTCCAGTTCACATGTCCTAGGGCTGCATTCCAGTAAACTTGTCCTAGGGCTGCATTCCAGTTCACTTGTCCTAGGGCTGCATTCCAGTACACTTGTCCTTGGGCTGCATTCCAGGTTACTTGTCCTAGGGCTGCATTCCAGGTCACTTGTCTTAGGGCTGCATTCCACTACATTTCTAATAGGGCTGCATTCCAGTTCACTTGTCCTAGGGCTGCATTCCAGTTACTTGTCCTAGGGCTGCATTCCAGTTCACTTGTCCTAGGGCTGCATTCCAGTTCACTTGTCCTAGGGCTGCATTCCAGTTCACTTGTCCAGGGCTGCATTCCAGGTCACTTGTCCTACTTGTCCTAGGGCTGCATTCCAGTTCACTTGGCTGCATTCCAGTTCACTTGTTGTCCAGGGCTGCATTCCAGTTCACTTGTCCTAGGGCTGCATTCCAGTTCTTGTCCTAGGGCTGCATTCCAGTTCACTTGTCCTAGGGCTGCATTCCAGTTCACTTGTCCTAGGGCTGCATTCCAGTGTCACTTGTCCTAGGGCTGCATTCCAGTTCACTTGTCCTAGGGCTGCATTCCAGTACACTTGTCCTAGGGCTGCATTCCAGTTTACTTGTCCTAGTTCTGCATTCCAGTTCACTTGTCCTAGGGCTGCATTCCAGTTCACTTGTCCTAGGGCTGCATTCCAAATCTCTTGTCCTAGGGCTGCATTCCAGGTCACTTGTCCTAGGGCTGCATTCCAGTTCACCTGGCCTAGGGCTGCTTTCCAGTATACTTGTCCTATGGCTGCAATCCAGGTCACTTGTCCTACGGCTGCATTCCAGTTCACTTGTGCTAGGGCTGCATTCCATTTCACTTGTCCTAGGGCTGCATTCCAGGTCACTTGTCCTAGGTCCGCATTCCAGGTCACTTGTCCTAGGGCTGCAATCCAGTGACTTGTCCTAGGGCTCCATTCCAGTTCACTTCTCCTAGGGCTGCATTCCAGTTCAGTTGTTCTAGGGCTGCATTCCAGTTCACTTGTCCTAGGGCTGCATTCCAGTTAACTATGTTCTAGGGCTGCGTTCCAGTAGACTTGTCCTTGGGATGCATTCCAGTTCACTTGTCCTAGGGCTGCATTCCAGGTCACTTGTCCTAGGGCTGCATTCCAATTCTCTTGTGCTAGGGCTGCATTCCAGTGTACTTGTCCTAGGGCTGCATTCCAGTTCACCTGGCCTAGGGCTGCATTCCAGTGTACTTGTCGTAGGGCTGAATTCCAGTTCACTTGTCCAAGGGCTGCATTCCAGTACACTTGTCCTAGGGCTGCATTCCAGCTCACTTGTCCTAGGGCTGCATTCCATTTTACTTGTCCTAGGGCTGCATTCCAGTAGACTTGTCCTACGGCTGCATTCCACTACACTTGTCCTACGGCTGCATTCAAGTACACATGTCCTAGGTCTGCATTCCAGTTCACTTGTCCTAGGGCTGCAATCCAGTGACTTGTCCTAGGGCTCCATTCCAGTTCACTTCTCCTAGGGCTGCATTCCAGTTCAGTTGTTCTAGGGCTGCATTCCAGTTCACTTGTCCTAGGGCTGCATTCCAGTTAACTATGTTCTAGGGCTGCGTTCCAGTAGACTTGTCCTAGGGCTGCATTCCAGTTTACTTCTCCTAGGGCTGCATTACAGTTTAATTGTCCTAGGGCTGCATTACAGTTTAATTGTTCTAGGGCTGCATTCCAGTTCACTTGTCCTAGGTCCGCATTCCAGGTCACTTGTCCTAGGGCTGCATTCCAGGTCACTTGTCCTAGGGCTGCATTCCAGTTCACTTGTCCTAGGGCTGCATTCCAGTACACTTGTCCTAGGGCTGCATTCCAGTATA
Source organism: Oncorhynchus tshawytscha (assembly GCF_018296145.1). Taxonomy (NCBI): domain Eukaryota; kingdom Metazoa; phylum Chordata; class Actinopteri; order Salmoniformes; family Salmonidae; genus Oncorhynchus; species Oncorhynchus tshawytscha. Next base: position 3,218,830 of record NC_056460.1, on the reverse strand, counting down.
CTTGATCTTGGGCTACATTCCACTACACTTGTCATAGGGCTGCATTCAGGTCACTTGTCCTAGGGCTGCATTCCAGTTCACTTGTCCTAGGGCTGCATTCCAGTTCACTTGTCCTAGGGCTGCATTCCAGTTCACTTGTCCTAGGTCCGCATTCCAGGTCACTTGTCCTAGGGCTGCATTCCAGGTCACTTGTCCTAGGGCTGCATTCCAGTTCACTTGTCCTAGGGCTGCATTCCATTCTCTTGTCCTAGGGCTGCATTCCAGTTCACTTGTCCTAGGGCTGCATTCCAGTTCACTTGTCCAAGGGATGCATTCCAGTACACTTGTCCTAGGGCTGCATTCCAGTTCACTTGTGCTAGGGCTGCATTCCATTTCACTTGTCCTAGGGCTGCATTCCAGGTCAGTTGTCCTAGGGCTGCATTCCAGGTCACTTGTCCTAGGTCCGCATTCCAGGTCACTTGTCCTAGGGCTGCAATCCAGTGACTTGTCCTAGGGCTCCATTCCAGTTCACTTCTCCTAGGGCTGCATTCCAGTTCAGTTGTTCTAGGGCTGCATTCCAGTTCACTTGTCCTAGGGCTGCATTCCAGTTAACTATGTTCTAGGGCTGCGTTCCAGTAGACTTGTCCTAGGGCTGCATTCCAGTTTACTTGTCCTAGGGCTGCATTACAGTTTAATTGTCCTAGGGCTGCATTCCAGTATACTTGTCCTAGGGCTGCATTGCAGTACACTTGATCTTGGGCTGCATTCCACTACACTTGTCCTAGGGCTGCATTCAAGGTTACTTGTCCTAGGGCTGCATTCCAGTTGACTTGTCCTAGGTCTGCATTCCAGGCCACTTGTCCTACGGCAGCATTCCAGTATATTTGTCCTACGGCTGCATTCCAGTTCACTTGTGCTAGGGCTGCATTCCATTTTACTTGTCCTAGGGCTGCATTCCAGTTGACTTGTCCTACGGTTGCATTCCAGGTCACTTGACCTAGGGCTGCATTCCTGTTCACTTGTCCTAGGGCTGCTATCCAGTCCACTTTTCCGAGGGCTCCATTCCAGTTAACTATGTTCTAGGGCTGCGTTCCAGTAGACTTCTCCTAGGGCTGCATTCCAGTTCAGTTGTTCTAGGGCTGCATTCCAGGTCACTTGTCCTAGGGCTGCATTCCAGTTAACTTGTCCTAGGGCTGCTTTCCAGTAGACTTGTCCTAGGGCTGCATTCCAGTTTACTTGTCCTAGGGCTGCATTCCAGTTTAATTGTCCTAGGGCTGCATTCCAGTATACTTGTCCTAGGGCTGCATTCCAGGTCACTTGTCCTATGGCTGCATTCCAGTACACTTGTCCTAGGGCTGCATTCCAGTTCACTTGTCCTAGGGCTGCATTCCAGTTCACTTGTCCCTATGGCTGCATTTCAGTTCACTTGTCCTAGGGCTGCATTCCAGTGTCACTTGTCCTAGGCTGCATTCCAGTTCACTTGTCCTAGGGCTGCATTCCAGTGTACTTGTCCTAGGGCTGCATTCCAGTTCACTTGTCCTAGGGCTGCATTCCAGTGTCACTTGTCCTAGGGCTGCATTCCAGTTCACTTGTCCTAGGGCTGCATTCCAGTACACTTGTCCTAGGGCTGCATTCCAGCTCACTTGTCCTAGGGCTGCATTCCATTTTACTTGTCCTAGGGCTGCATTCCAGTTCACTTGTCCTAGGGCTGCATTCCACTATACTTGTCCTACGGCTGCATTCAAGTACACATGTCCTAGGTCTGCATTCCAGTTCACTTGTCCTAGGGCTGCAATCCAGTGACTTGTCCTAGGGCTCCATTCCAGTTCACTTGTCCTAGGGCTGCATTCCAGTTCAGTTGTTCTAGGGCTGCATTCCAGTTCACTTGTCCTAGGGCTGCATTCCAGTTAACTATGTTCTAGGGCTGCGTTCCAGTAGACTTGTCCTAGGGCTGCATTCCAGTTTACTTCTCCTAGGGCTGCATTACAGTTTAATTGTCCAGGGCTGCATTACAGTTTAATTGTTCTAGGGCTGCATTCCAGTTCACTTGTCCTAGGGCTGCATTCCAGGTCACTTGTCCTAGGGCTGCATTCCAGTCACTTGTCCTAGGGCTGCATTCCAGTTCACTTGTCCTAGGGCTGCATTCCAGTACACTTGTCCTAGGGCTGCATTCCAGTATCACTTGTCCATTCCACTACACTTGTCATAGGGCTGCATTCAGGTCACTTGTCCTAGGGCTGCATTCCAGTTCACTTGTCCAAGGGATGCATTCCAGTACACTTGTCCTAGGGCTCCATTCCAGTTCACTTCTCCTAGGGCTGCATTCCAGTTCAGTTGTTCTAGGGCTGCATTCCAGTTCACTTGTCCTAGGGCTGCATTCCATTTCACTTGTCCTAGGGCTGCATTCCAGTAGACTTGTCCTACGGTTGCATTCCAGTTCAGTTGTTCTAGGGCTGCATTCCAGTTCACTTGTCCTAGGGCTGCATTCCATTTCACTTGTCCTAGGGCTGCATTCCAGTAGACTTGTCCTACGGTTGCATTCCAGTTCACTTGTCCTAGGGCTGCTATCCAGTCAACTTGTCCCTATGGCTGCATTTCAGTATACTTGTCCTATGGCTGCATTCTACTTTTTTCTTGTCCTACGGCTGCATTCCACCACACTTGTCCTAGGGCTGCATTCCCACTTGTCCTAGGGCTGCATTCCAAATATCTTGTCCTAGGGCTGCATTCCAGTTCACTTGTCCTAGGGCTGCATTCCAGTCACTTGTCCTAGGGCTGCATTCCAGTTCACTTGTCCTACGTCTGCATTCCAGTACACTTGTCCTTGGGCTGCATTCCAGGTTACTTGTCCTTGGGCTGCATTTCAGGTTACTTGTCTTAGGACTGCATTCCACTACATTTCTAATAGGGCTGCATTCCAGTTCACTTGTCCTAGGGCTATATTCCAGTGTACATGTCCCAGGGCTGTATTCCAGTTCACTTGTCCTAGTTCTGCATTCCAGTTCACTTGTCCTAGGGCTGCATTCCAGTTCACTTGTCCTAGGGCTGCATTCCAATTCTCTTGTCCTAGGGCTGCATTCCAGTTCACTTGTCCTAGGGCTGCATTCCAGTTCATCTGTCCTAGGGCTGCATTCCAGTGTACTTGTCCTAGGGATGCATTCCAGTTTACTTGTCCAAGGGCTGCATTCCAGTACACTTGTCCTAGGGCTGCATTCCAGCTCACTTGTCCTAGGGCTGCATTCCATTTTACTTGTCCTAGGGCTGCATTCCAGTAGACTTGTCCTATGGCTGCATTCCAGGTCACTTGTCCTAGGGCTGTATTCCAGTTCACTTGTCCTAGGTCTGCATTCCATTTTACTTGTCCTAGGGCTGCATTCCAGTAGACTTGTCCTATGGCTGCATTCCAGGTCACTTGTCCTAGGGCTGCATTCCAAGTCACTTGTCCTAGGGCTGCATTCCAGTTCACTTGTCCTAGGGCTGCATTCCAGTACACTTGTCCTAGGGCTGCATTCCAGTATACTTGATCTTGGGCTACATTCCACTACACTTGTCATAGGGCTGCATTCAAGGTCACTTGTCCTAGGGCTGCATTCCAGTTCACTTGTCCAAGGGATGCATTCCAGTACACTTGTCCTAGGGCTCCATTCCAGTTCACTTCTCCTAGGGCTGCATTCCAGTTCAGTTGTTCTAGGGCTGCATTCCAGTTCACTTGTCCTAGGGCTGCATTCCATTTCACTTGTCCTAGGGCTGCATTCCAGTAGACTTGTCCTAGGGCTGCATTCCAGTTCACTTGTTCTAGGGCTGCATTCCAGTTCACTTGTCCTAGGGCTGCATTCCAGTTCACTTGTCCTAGGGCTGCATTCCAGTAGACTTGTCCTACGGTTGCATTCCAGTTCACTTGTCCTAGGGCTGCTATCCAGTCAACTTGTCCCTATGGCTGCATTTCAGTATACTTGTCCTATGGCTGCATTCTATTTTTCTTGTCCTACGGCTGCATTCCACCACACTTGTCCTAGGGCTGCATTCCACGTTACTTGTCCTAGGGCTGCATTCCAAATATCTTGTCCTAGGGCTGCATTCCAGTTCACATGTCCTAGGGCTGCATTCCAGTAAACTTGTCCTAGGGCTGCATTCCAGTTCACTTGTCCTAGGTCTGCATTCCAGTACACTTGTCCTTGGGCTGCATTCCAGGTTACTTGTCCTTGGGCTGCATTCCAGGTTACTTGTCTTAGGGCTGCATTCCACTACATTTCTAATAGGGCTGCATTCCAGTTCACTTGTCCTAGGGCTGCATTCCAGTGTACTTTCCCAGGGCTGCATTCCAGGTCACTTGTCCTACGGCTGCATTCCAGTTCATTTGTCCTAGGGCTGCATTATAGTGCACTTGTCCTAGGGCTGCATTCCAGGTCACTTGTCCTAGGGCTGCATTCTACTCCACTTGCCCTTGGGCTGCATTCCAGTTCTCTTGTCCTAGGACTGCATTCCAATTCTCTTGTCCAAGGGCTGCATTCCAGTTCACTTGTCCTAGGGCTGCATTCCAGTAGACTTGTCCTAGGGCTGCATTCCAGTTTACTTGTCCTAGTTCTGCATTCCAGTTCACTTGTCCTAGGGCTGCATTCCAGTTCACTTGTCCTAGGGCTGCATTCCAGTAGACTTGTCCTAGGGCTGCATTCCAGGTCACTTGTCCTAGGGCTGCATTCCAGTTCACTTGTCCTAGGGCTGCATTCCATTTTACTTGTCCTAGGGCTGCATTCCAGTCACTTGTCCTATGGCTGCATTCCAGTTCACTTGTCCTAGGGCTGCATTCCATTTCACTTGTCCTAGGGCTGCATTCCAGGTCAGTTGTCCTAGGGCTGCATTCCAGGTCACTTGTCCTAGGGTGCATTCCAGGTCACTTGTCCTAGGGCTGCAATCCAGTGACTTGTCCTAGGGCTCCATTCCAGTTCACTTCTCCTAGGGCTGCATTCCAGTTCAGTTGTTCTAGGGCTGCATTCCAGTTCACTTGTCCTAGGGCTGCATTCCAGTTCACTTGTCCTAGGGCTGCATTCCAGTACACTTGTCCTAGGGCTGCATTCCAGTATACTTGATCTTGGGCTACATTCCACTACACTTGTCATAGGGCTGCATTCAAGGTCACTTGTCCTAGGGCTGCATTCCAGTATACTTGTCCTAGGGCTCCATTCCAGTTCACTTGTTCTAGGGCTGCATTCCAGTTCACTTGTCCTAGGTCCGCATTCCAGGTCACTTGTCCTAGGGCTGCATTCCAGGTCACTTGTCCTAGGGCTGCATTCCAGTTCACTTGTCCTAGGGCTGCATTCCAATTCTCTTGTCCTAGGGCTGCATTCCAGTTCACTTGTCCTAGGGCTGCATTCCAGTTCACTTGTCCAAGGGATGCATTCCAGTACACTTGTCCTAGGGCTGCATTCCAGTTCACTTGTGCTAGGGCTGCATTCCATTTCACTTGTCCTAGGGCTGCATTCCAGGTCAGTTGTCCTAGGGCTGCATTCCAGGTCACTTGTCCTAGGTCTGCATTCCAGTCACTTGTCCTAGGGCTGCAATCCAGTGACTTGTCCTAGGGCTCCATTCCAGTTCACTTCTCCTAGGGCTGCATTCCAGTTCAGTTGTTCTAGGGCTGCATTCCAGTTCACTTGTCCTAGGGCTGCATTCCAGTTAACTATGTTCTAGGGCTGCGTTCCAGTAGACTTGTCCTAGGGCTGCATTCCAGTTTACTTCTCCTAGGGCTGCATTACAGTTTAATTGTCCTAGGGCTGCATTCCAGTATACTTGTCATAGGGCTGCATTGCAGGTTACTTGTCCTACAGCTGCATTCCACTACACTTGTCCTAGGGCTGCATTCAAGGTCACTTGTTCTAGGGCTGCATTCCAGTTTACTTGTCCTAGGTCTGCATTCCAGGCCACTTGTCCTACGCCAGCATTCCAGTATATTTGTCCTACGGCTGCATTCCAGTTCACTTGTGCTAGGGCTGCATTCCATTTTACTTGTCCTAGGGCTGCATTCCAGTTCAGTTGTTCTAGGGCTGCATTCCAGGTCACTTGTCCTAAGGCTGCATTCCAGTTAACTTGTCCTAGGGCTGCTATCCAGTCCACTTTCCGAGGGCTGCATTCCAGTTAACTTGTCCTAGGGCTGCATTCCAGTTCACTTGTCCTAGGGCTGCATTCCAGTTCACTTGTTCTAGGGCTGCATTCCAGTTCACTTGTCCTAGGGCTGCATTCCAGTTCACTTGTCCTAGGGCTGCATTCCAGTCAACTTGTCCCTATGGCTGCATTTCAGTATACTTGTCCTGGCTGCATTCTATTTTTCTTGGGCTGCATTCCAGTACACTTGTCCTAGGGCTGCACTTGTCCTAGGGCTGCATTCCAAATATCTTGTCCTAGGGCTGCATTCCAGTTCACTTGTCCTAGGGCTGCATTCCAGTAAACTTGTCCTAGGGCTGCATTCCAGTTCACTTGTCCTAGGTCTGCATTCCAGTACACTTGTCCTGGGCTGCATTCCAGGTTACTTGTCCTTGGGCTGCATTCCAGGTTACTTGTCTTAGGGCTGCATTCCACTACTTTTCTAGGGCTGCATTCCAGTTCACTTGTCCTAGGGCTGCATTCCAGTGTACATGTCCCAGGGCTGCATTCCAGGTCACTTGTCCTACGGCTGCATTCCAGTTCACTTGTCCTAGGGCTGCATTCCAGTTCACTTGTCCTAGGGCTGCATTCCAGTTCACTTGTCCTAGGGCTGCATTCCAGTTCTCTTGTCCTAGGGCTGCATTCCAGTTCACTTGTCCTAGGGCTGCATTGTCACCTGGCCTAGGGCTGCATTCCAGTGTACTTGTCCTAGGGCTGCATTCCAGTTTACTTGTCCAAGGGCTGCATTCCAGTACACTTGTCCTAGGGCTGCATTCCAGCTCACTTGTCCTAGGGCTGCATTCCATTTTACTTGTCCTAGGGCTGCATTCCAGTAGACTTGTCCTATGGCTGCATTCCAGGTCACTTGTCCTAGGGCTGTATTCCAGTTCACTTGTCCTAGGTCTGCATTCCATTTTACTTGTCCTAGGGCTGCATTCCAGTAGACTTGTCCTATGGCTGCATTCCAGGTCACTTGTGCTAGGGCTGCATTCCATTTCACTTGTCCTAGGGCTGCATTCCAGGTCAGTTGTCCTAGGGCTGCATTCCAGGTCACTTGTCCTAGGTCCGCATTCCAGGTCACTTGTCCTAGGGCTGCAATCCAGTGACTTGTCCTAGGGCTCCATTCCAGTTCACTTCTCCTAGGGCTGCATTCCAGTTCAGTTGTGCTAGGGCTGCATTCCAGTTCACTTGTCCTAGGGCTGCATTCCAGTTAACTATGTTCTAGGGCTGCGTTCCAGTAGACTTGTCCTAGGGCTGCATTCCAGGTCACTTGTCCTAGGGCTGCATTCCAGGTCACTTGTCCTAGGGCTGCATTCCAATTCTCTTGTGCTAGGGCTGCATTCCAGTGTACTTGTCCTAGGGCTGCATTCCAGTTCACCTGGCCTAGGGCTGCATTCCAGTGTACTTGTCGTAGGGCTGAATTCCAGTTCACTTGTCCAAGGGCTGCATTCCAGTACACTTGTCCTAGGGCTGCATTCCAGCTCACTTGTCCTAGGGCTGCATTCCATTTTACTTGTCCTAGGGCTGCATTCCAGTAGACTTGTCCTACGGCTGCATTCCAGTACACTTGTCCTACGGCTGCATTCCATTTTACTTGTCCTAGGGCTGCATTCCAGTAGACTTGTCCTACGGCTGCATTCCAGGTCACTTGTCCTAGGGCTCCATTCCAGTTCACTTCTCCTAGGGCTGCATTCCAGTTCAGTTGTTCTAGGGCTGCATTCCAGTTCACTTGTCCTAGGGCTGCATTCCAGTTAACTATGTTCTAGGGCTGCGTTCCAGTAGACTTGTCCTAGGGCTGCATTCCAGTTTACTTCTCCTAGGGCTGCATTACAGTTTAATTGTCCTAGGGCTGCATTCCAGTATACTTGTCATAGGGCTGCATTGCAGGTTACTTGTCCTACAGCTGCATTCCACTACACTTGTCCTAGGGCTGCATTCAAGGTCACTTGTTCTAGGGCTGCATTCCAGTTTACTTGTCCTAGGTCTGCATTCCAGGCCACTTGTCCTACGGCAGCATTCCAGTTATTTGTCCTACGGCTGCATTCCAGTTCACTTGTGCTAGGGCTGCATTCCATTTTACTTGTCCTAGGGCTGCATTCCAGTTGACTTGTCCTACGGTTGCATTCCAGGTCACTTGACCTAGGGCTGCATTCCTGTTCACTTGTCCTAGGGCTGCATTCCAGTCCACTTGTCCTAGGGCTCCATTCCTAACTATGTTCATTCCAGTTCCTAGGGCTGCATTCCAGTTCAGTTGTTCTAGGGCTGCATTCCAGTCACTTGTCCTAGGGCTGCATTCCAGTTCACTTGTCCTAGGGCTGCATTCCAGTCACTTGTCCTATGGCTGCATTCAGTATACTTGTCCTATGGCTGCATTCATTTCACTTGTCCTAGGGCTGCATTCCACCACACTTGTCCTAGGGCTGCATTCCAGTTCACTTGTCCTAGGGCTGCATTCCAAATATCTTGTCCTAGGGCTGCATTCCAGTTCACATGTCCTAGGGCTGCATTCCAGTAAACTTGTCCTAGGGCTGCATTCCAGTTCACTTGTCCTACGTCTGCATTCCAGTACACTTGTCCTGGGCTGCATTCCAGGTTACTTGTCCTTGGGCTGCATTCCAGGTTACTTGTCTAGGGCTGCATTCCACTACATTTCTAATAGGGCTGCATTCCAGTTCACTTGTCCTAGGGCTGCATTCCAGTGTCACTTGTCCCAGGGCTGCATTCCAGGTCACTTGTCCTAGGGCCATTCCAGTTCACTTGTCCTAGTTCTGCATTCCAGTTCACTTGTCCTAGGGCTGCATTCCAGTTCACTTGTCCTAGGGCTGCATTCCAGTTCACTTGTCCTAGGGCTGCATTCCAGTTCACTTGTCCTAGGGCTGCATTCCAGGTCACTTGTCCTAGGGCTGCATTCCAGTTACTTGTCCTAGGGCTGCATTCCAGTTCACTTGTCCTAGGCTGCATTCCAGGTCACTTGTCCTAGGGCTGCATTCCAGGTCACTTGTCCTAGGGCTGCATTCCAGTTCACTTGTCCTAGGGCTGCATTCCAGTACACTTGTCCTAGGGCTGCATTCCAGTATACTTGTCCTGGGCTGCATTCCACTACACTTGTCCTAGGGCTGCATTCAAGGTCACTTGTCCTAGGGCTGCATTCCAGTTCACTTGTCCTAGGGCTGCATTCCAGTTCACTTGTCTAGGGCTGCATTCCAGTTCACTTGTCCTAGGCTGCATTCCAGGTCACTTGTCCTAGGGCTGCATTCCAGTCACTTGTCCTAGGGCTGCATTCCAGTTCACTTGTCCTAGGGCTGCATTCCAATTCTCTTGTCCTAGGGCTGCATTCCAGTTCACTTGTCCTAGGGCTGCATTCCAGTTCACTTGTCCAAGGGATGCATTCCAGTACACTTGTCCTAGGGCTGCATTCCAGTTCACTTGTGCTAGGGCTGCATTCCATTTCACTTGTCCTAGGGCTGCATTCCAGGTCAGTTGTCCTAGGGCTGCATTCCAGGTCACTTGTCCTAGGTCCGCATTCCAGGTCACTTGTCCTAGGGCTGCAATCCAGTGACTTGTCCTAGGGCTCCATTCCAGTTCACTTCTCCTAGGGCTGCATTCCAGTTCAGTTGTTCTAGGGCTGCATTCCAGTAGACTTGTCCTAGGGCTGCATTCCAGTTTACTTCTCCTAGGGCTGCATTACAGTTTAGTTGTCCTAGGGCTGCATTCCAGTTTACTTGTTCTAGGGCTGCATTCCAGTTCACTTGTCCTAGGGCTGCATTCCAGGTCACTTGTCCTAGGGCTGCATTCCAGTCACTTGTCCTAGGGCTGCATTCCAGTTCACTTGTCCTAGGGCTGCATTCCAGTACACTTGTCCTAGGGCTGCATTCCAGTTCACTTGTCCTAGGGCTGCATTCCAGTTCACTTGTCCTAGGGCTGCATTCCAGGTCAGGTCACTTGTCCTAGGGCTGCATTCCAGGTCACTTGTCCTAGGTCCGCATTCCAGGTCACTTGTCCTAGGGCTGCAATCCAGTGACTTGTCCTAGGGCTCCATTCCAGTTCACTTCTCCTAGGGCTGCATTCCAGTTCAGTTGTTCTAGGGCTGCATTCCAGTTCACTTGTCCTAGGGCTGCATTCCAGTTAACTATGTTCTAGGGCTGCATTCCAGTAGACTTGTCCTAGGGCTGCATTCCAGTTCACTTGTCCTAGGGCTGCATTCCAGTACACTTGTCCTAGGGCTGCATTCCAGCTCACTTGTCCTAGGGCTGCATTCCAGTGTCACTTGTCCTAGGGCTGCATTCCAGTCCACTTGTCCTAGGGCTGCATTCCAGTGTACTTGTCCTAGGGCTGCATTCCAGTTCACTTGTCCAAGGGCTGCATTCCAGTACACTTGTCCTAGGGCTGCATTCCAGCTCACTTGTCCTAGGGCTGCATTCCATTTTACTTGTCCTAGGGCTGCATTCCAGTAGACTTGTCCTACGGCTGCATTCCACTACACTTGTCCTACGGCTGCATTCCAGTACACATGTCCTACGGCTGCATTCCATTTCACTTGTCCTAGGGCTGCATCCACTTGTCCTAGGGCTGCATTCCAGTTCACTTGTCCTAGGGCTGCATTCCAGTTCCAGGGCTGCATTCCAGTAGACTTGTCCTACGGTTGCATTCCAGTTCAATTGTCCTTGGGCTGCATTCCAGTTCACTTGTCCTAGGGCTGCATTCCAGTTCACTTGTCCTAGGGCTGCATTCCAGTTAACTATGTTCTAGGGCTGCGTTCCAGTAGACTTGTCCTAGGGCTGCATTCCAGTTTACTTCTCCTAGGGCTGCATTACAGTTTAATTGTCCTAGGGCTGCATTACAGTTTAATTGTCCTAGGGCTGCATTCCAGTATTCCAGGTCACTTGTCCTAGGGCTGCATTCCAGTTCACTTGTCCTAGGGCTGCATTCCAGTACACTTGTCCTAGGGCTGCATTCCAGTATACTTGATCTTGGGCTACATTCCACTACACTTGTCATAGGGCTGCATTCAAGGTCACTTGTCCTAGGGCTGCATTCCAGTTCACTTGTCCTAGGGCTCCATTCCAGTTCACTTGTTCTAGGGCTGCATTCCAGTTCACTTGTCCTAGGTCCGCATTCCAGGTCACTTGTCCTAGGGCTGCATTCCAGGTCACTTGTCCTAGGGCTGCATTCCAGTTCACTTGTCCTAGGGCTGCATTCCAGTTCACTTGTCCTAGGGCTGCATTCCAGTTCACTTGTCCTAGGGCTGCATTCCAGTTCACTTGTCCTAGGGCTGCATTCCAGTACACTTGTCCTAGGGCTGCATTCCAGTTCACTTGTCCTAGGGCTGCATTCCATTTCACTTGTCCTAGGGCTGCATTCCAGGTCAGTTGTCCTAGGGCTGCATTCCAGGTCACTTGTCCTAGGTCCGCATTCCAGGTCACTTGTCCTAGGGCTGCATTCCAGTGACTTGTCCTAGGGCTCCATTCCAGTTCACTTCTCCTACGGCTGCATTCCAGTTCACTTGTGCTAGGGCTGCATTCCATTTTACTTGTCCTAGGGCTGCATTCCAGTTCAGTTGTTCTAGGGCTGCATTCCAGGTCACTTGTCCTAAGGCTGCATTCCAGTTAACTTGTCCTAGGGCTGCATTACAGTTTAATTGTCCTAGGGCTGCATTCCAGTATACTTGTCCTAGGGCTGCATTGCAGGTACTTGTCCTACGGTTGCATTCCAGTACACTTGTCCTAGGGCTGCATTACAGTTTAATTGTCCTAGGGCTGCATTCCAGTATACTTGTCATAGGGCTGCATTGCAGGTTACTTTTCCTACAGCTGCATTCCAGTATATTTGTCCTACGGCTGCATTCCAGTTCACTTGTGCTAGGGCTGCATTCCATTTTACTTGTCCTAGGGCTGCATTCCAGTTGACTTGTCCTACGGTTGCATTCCAGGTCACTTGACCTAGGGCTGCATTCCTGTTCACTTGTCCTAGGGCTGCTATCCAGTCCACTTTTCCGAGGGCTCCATTCCAGTTAACTATGTTCTAGGGCTGCGTTCCAGTAGACTTGTCCTAGGGCTGCATTCCAGTTTACTTCTCCTAGGGCTGCATTACAGTTTAATTGTCCTAGGGCTGCATTCCAGTATACTTGTCATAGGGCTGCATTGCAGGTTACTTGTCCTACAGCTGCATTCCACTACACTTGTCCTAGGGCTGCATTCAAGGTCACTTGTTCTAGGGCTGCATTCCAGTTTACTTGTCCTAGGTCTGCATTCCAGGCCACTTGTCCTACGGCAGCATTCCAGTATATTTGTCCTACGGCTGCATTCCAGTTCACTTGTGCTAGGGCTGCATTCCATTTTACTTGTCCTAGGGCTGCATTCCAGTTGACTTGTCCTACGGTTGCATTCCAGGTCACTTGACCTAGGGCTGCATTCCTGTTCACTTGTCCTAGGGCTGCTATCCAGTCCACTTTTCCGAGGGCTCCATTCCAGTTAACTATGTTCTAGGGCTGCGTTCCAGTAGACTTCTCCTAGGGCTGCATTCCAGTTCAGTTGTTCTAGGGCTGCATTCCAGGTCACTTGTCCTAGGGCTGCATTCCAGTATACTTGTCATAGGGCTGCATTGCAGGTTACTTGTCCTACAGCTGCATTCCACTACACTTGTCCTAGGGCTGCATTCAAGGTCACTTGTTCTAGGGCTGCATTCCAGTTTACTTGTCCTAGGTCTGCATTCCAGGCCACTTGTCCTACGCCAGCATTCCAGTATATTTGTCCTACGGCTGCATTCCAGTTCACTTGTGCTAGGGCTGCATTCCATTTTACTTGTCCTAGGGCTGCATTCCAGTTGACTTGTCCTACGGTTGCATTCCAGGTCACTTCCTAGGGCTGCATTCCTGTTCACTTGTCCTAGGGCTGCTCCATCCAGTCCACTTTTCCTAGGGCTGCATTCCAGTTAACTATGTTCTAGGGCTGCTGCATTCCAGTAGACTTCTCCTAGGGCTGCATTCCAGTTCAGTTGTTCTAGGGCTGCATTCCAGTTCACTTGTCCTAGGGCTGCATTCCAGTTAACTATGTCCTAGGGCTGCGTTCCAGTAGACTTGTCCTAGGGCTGCATTCCAGTTTACTTGTCCTAGGGCTGCATTACAGTTTAATTGTCCTAGGGCTGCATTCCAGTATACTTGTCCTAGGGCTGCATTGCAGGTACTTGTCCATGGCTGCATTCCAGTACACTTGTCCTAGGGCTGCATTCCAGTTTACTTGTCCTAGTTCTGCATTCCAGTTCACTTGTCCTAGGGCTGCATTCCAGTTCACTTGTCCTACGGCTGCATTCCAGTATACTTGTCCTACGGCTGCATTCCAGTTCACTTGTCCTAGGGCTGCATTCCATTTCACTTGTCCTAGGGCTGCATTCCAGTTGACTTGTCCTACGGTTGCATTCCAGGTCACTTGACCTAGGGCTGCATTCCAGTTCACTTTTGTCCTAGTTCTGCATTCCAGTTCACTTGTCCTAGGGCTGCATTCCTGTTCACTTGTCCTAGGGCTGCTATCCAGTCCACTTGTCCCTATGGCTGCATTTCAGTATACTTGTCCTATGGCTGCATTCTATTTCACTTGTCCTACGGCTGCATTCCACTTCACTTGTGCTAGGGCTGCATTCCAGTTCACTTGTCCTAGGGCTGCATTCCAAATATCTTGTCCTAGGGCTGCATTCCAGTCCACTTGTCCTACGTCTGCATTCCAGTACACTTGTCCTTGGGCTGCATTCCAGGTTACTTGTCCTTGGGCTGCATTCCAGGTTACTTGTCTTAGGGCTGCATTCCACTACATTTCTAATAGGGCTGCATTCCAGTTCACTTGTCCTAGGGCTGCATTCCAGTTCACTTTTCCCAGGGCTGCATTCCAGGTCACTTGTCCTACGGCTGCATTCCATTTTACTTGTCCTAGGGCTGCATTCCAGTAGACTTGTCCTACGGCTGCATTCCGGGTCACTTGTCCTCGGGCTGCATTCCAGTTCACTTGTCCTAGGTCTACATTCCAGTTCACTTGTCCTAGGGCTGCATTCCATTTCACTTGTCCTAGGGCTGCTATCCAGTTCACTTGTCCTATGGCTGCATTCCAGTATACTTGTCCTATGGCTGAATTCCATTTCACTTGTCCTAGGGCTGCATTCCAGTAAACTTGTCCTACGGTTGCATTCCAGTTCAAATGTCCTAGGGATGCATTCCAGTTCACTTGTCCTGGTTCTGCATTCCAGGTCACTTGTCCTAGGGCTGCAATCCAGTGACTTGTCCTAGGGCTCCATTCCAGTTCACTTCTCCTAGGGCTGCATTCCAGTTCACTTGTCCTAGGGCTGCATTCCAGTTTACTTGTCCTAGGGCTGCTATCCAGTCCACTTGTCCCTATGGCTGCATTCAAGTATACTTGTCCTATGGCTGAATTCCAGTTCACTTTTCCGAGGGCTCCATTCCAGTTAACTATGTTCTAGGGCTGCGTTCCAGTAGACTTCTCCTAGGGCTGCATTCCAGTTCAGTTGTTCTAGGGCTGCATTCCAGGTCACTTGTCCTAGGGCTGCATTCCAGTTAACTATGTTCTAGGGCTGCGTTCCAGTAGACTTGTCCTAGGGCTGCATTCCAGTTTACTTGTCCTAGGGCTGCATTACAGTTTAATTGTCCTAGGGCTGCATTCCAGTATTCTTGTCCTAGGGCTGCATTGCAGGTACTTGTCCTATGGCTGCATTCCAGTACACTTGTCCTAGGGCTGCATTCCAGTTTACTTGTCCTAGTTCTGCATTCCAGTTCACTTGTCCTAGGGCTGCTATCCAGTTCGCTTGTCCCTATGGCTGCATTTCAGTATACTTGTCCTAGGGCTGCATTCCAGTTTACTTGTCCTAGTTCTGCATTCCAGTTCACTTGTCCTAGGCCTGCATTCCAGTTCACTTGTCCTAGGGCTGCTATCCAGTCAACTTGTCCCTATGGCTGCATTTCAGTATACTTGTCCTATGGCTGCATTCTATTTCACTTGTCCTACGGCTGCATTCCACACTTGTCCTAGGGCTGCATTCCAGTTCACTTGTCCTAGGGCTGCATTCCAAATATCTTGTCCTAGGGCTGCATTCCAGTTCACATGTCCTAGGGCTGCATTCCAGTAAACTTGTCCTAGGGCTGCATTCCAGTTCACTTGTCCTTGTCTGCATTCCAGTACACTTGTCCTTGGGCTGCATTCCAGGTTACTTGTCCTTGGGCTGCATTTCAGGTTACTTGTCTTAGGACTGCATTCCACTACATTTCTAATAGGGCTGCATTCCAGTTCACTTGTCCTAGGGCTGCATTCCAGTGTACATGTCCCAGGGCTGCATTCCAGGTCACTTGTCCTAGGCTGTATTCCAGTTCACTTGTCCTAGTTCTGCATTCCAGTTCACTTGTCCTAGGGCTGCATTCCAGTTCACTTGTCCTAGGGCTGCATTCCAGTTCTCTTGTCCTAGGGCTGCATTCCAGTTCACTTGTCCTAGGGCTGCATTCCAGTTCACCTGGCCTAGGGCTGCATTCCAGTGTACTTGTCCTAGGGATGCATTCCAGGTCACTTGTCCTACGGCTGCATTCAAGTACATTTGTCCTACGGCTGCATTCCAGTTCACTTGTCCTAGGGCTGCATTCCAGATCACTTGTCCTAGGCTGCATTCCAGTTCACTTGTCCTAGGGCTGCATTCCAGTATACTTGTCCTAGGGCTGCATTCCAGGTCACTTGTCCTAGGGCTGCATTCCAGTTCACTTGTCCTAGGGCTGCATTCCAGTTCACTTGTCCTAGGGCTGCATTCCATATTACTTGTCCTAGGGCTGCATTCCAGCACACTTGTCCTAGGGCTGCATTCCAGTTCACTTCTCCTAGGGCTGCATTCCAGTTCAGTTGTCCTAGGGCTGCATTCCAGTTCACTTGTCCTAGGGCTGCATTCCAGGTTCACTTGTCCTAGGGCTGCATTCCAGTAGACTTGTCCTAGGGCTGCATTCCAGTTCACTTGTCCTAGGGCTGCATTCCATTCACTTGTCCTATGGCTGCATTCCAGTATACTTGTCCTAGGGCTGCATTCCAGTTTACTTGTCCTACGGCTGCATTCCAGTACACTTGTCCTAGGGCTGCATTCCAGTTCACTTGTCCTAGGGCTCACTTGTCCTAGGGCTGCATTCCAGTTCACTTGTCCTATGGCTGCATTCCAGTATCACTTGTCCTAGGGCTGCATTCCAGTTCACTTGTCCTAGGGCTGCATTCCAGTAAACTTGTCCTAGGGCTGCATTCCAGTTCAAATGTCCTAGGGCTGCATTCCAGTTCACTTGTCCTGGCTCATTCCAGGTCACTTGTCCTAGGGCTGCATTCCAGTGACTTGTCCTAGGGCTGCATTCCAGTTTACTTGTCCTAGTTCTGCATTCCAGTTCACTTGTCCTAGGGCTGCATTCCAGTTTACTTGTCCTAGGGCTGCATTCCAGTTCACTTGTCCTAGGGCTGCATTCAAGGTCACTTGTTCTAGGGCTGCATTCCAGTCCACTTTTCCGAGGGCTCCATTCCAGTTAACTATGTTCTAGGGCTGCATTCCAGTAGACTTCTCCTAGGGCTGCATTCCAGTTCAGTTGTTCTAGGGCTGCATTCCAGGTCACTTGTCCTAGGGCTGCATTCCAGTTAACTATGTTCTAGGGCTGCGTTCCAGTAGACTTGTCCTAGGGCTGCATTCCAGTTTACTTGTCCTAGGGCTGCATTACAGTTTAATTGTCCTAGGGCTGCATTCCAGTATACTTGTCCTAGGGCTGCATTGCAGGTACTTGTCCTATGGCTGCATTCCAGTACACTTGTCCTAGGGCTGCATTCCAGTTCACTTGTCCTAGGGCTGCATTCCAGTTCACTTGTCCTAGGGCTGCATTCCAGTTCTCTTGTCCTAGGGCTGCTATCCAGTTCGCTTGTCCCCATGGCTGCATTTCAGTATACTTGTCCTAGGGCTGCATTCCAGTTCACTTGTCCTAGTTCTGCATTCCAGTGCACTTGTCCTAGGGCTGCTATCCAGTTCGCTTGTCCCTATGGCTGCATTTCAGTATACTTGTCCTATGGCTGCATTCTATTTTACTTGTCCTACGGCTGCATTCCAGTTACACTTGTCCTAGGGCTGCATTCCAGTTCACTTGTCCTAGGGCTGCATTCCATCTTGTCCTAGGGCTGCATTCCAGTTCACATGTCCTAGGGCTGCATTCCAGTAAACTTGTCCTAGGGCTGCATTCCAGTTCACTTGTCCTACGTCTGCATTCCAGTACACTTGTCCTTGGGCTGCATTCCAGGTTACTTGTCCTTGGGCTGCATTTCAGGTTACTTGTCTAGGGCTGCATTCCACTACATTTCTAATAGGGCTGCATTCCAGTTCACTTGTCCTAGGGCTGCATTCCAGTGTCATGTCCAGGGCTGCATTCCAGGTCACTTGTCCTACGGCTGCATTCCAGTTCACTTGTCCTAGGGCTGCATTCCAGTTCACTTGTCCTAGGGCTGCATTCCAGTTCACTTGTCCTAGGGCTGCATTCCAATTCTCTTGTCCTAGGGCTGCATTCCAGTTCACTTGTCCTAGGGCTGCATTCCAGTTCACTTGTCCTAGGGCTGCATTCCAGTTCACCTGGCCTAGGGCTGCATTCCAGTGTACTTGTCCTAGGGATGCATTCCAGGTCACTTGTCCTATGGCTGCATTCAAGTACATTTGTCCTAGGGCTGCATTCCATTTCACTTGTCCTAGGGCTGCATTCCAGATCACTTGTCATAAGGCTTCTATCCAGTTCACTTGTCCTATGCCTGCATTCCAGTATACTTGTCCTATGGCTACATTCCAGGTCATTTGTCCTACGGCTGCATTCAAGTACATTTGTCCTACGGCTGCATTCCAGTTCACTTGTCCTAGGGCTGCATTCCAGTTCACTTGTCCTAGGGCTGCATTCCAGTACACTTGTCCTAGGGCTCACTTCTCCTAGGGCTGCATTCCAGTTCAGTTGTTCTAGGGCTGCATTCCAGTTCACTTGTCCAGGGCTGCATTCCATTTCACTTGTCCTAGGGCTGCATTCCAGTAGACTTGTCCTAGGGCTGCATTCCAGTTCACTTGTCCTAGGGCTGCTATCCAGTTCAACTTGTCCCTATGGCTGCATTTCAGTATACTTGTCCTATGGCTGCATTCTATTTTTCTTGTCCTACGGCTGCATTCCACCACACTTGTCCTAGGGCTGCATTCCAGTTCACTTGTCCTAGGGCTGCATTCCAAATATCTTGTCCTAGGGCTGCATTCCAGTTCACATGTCCTTGGGCTGCATTCCACTTGTCCTAGGGCTGCATTCCAGTTCACTTGTCCTACGTCTGCATTCCAGTACACTTGTCCTTGGGCTGCATTCCAGGTTACTTGTCCTTGGGCTGCATTCCAGGTTACTTGTCTTAGGGCTGCATTCCACTACATTTCTAATAGGGCTGCATTCCAGTTCACTTGTCCTAGGGCTGCATTCCAGTGTACTTTCCCAGGGCTGCATTCCAGGTCACTTGTCCTACGGCTGCATTCCAGTTCACTTGTCCTAGGGCTGCATTCCAGTTCACTTGTCCTAGGGCTGCATTCCAGTTCACTTGTCCTAGGGCTGCATTCCAGCTCACTTGTCCTAGGGCTGCATTCCATTTTACTTGTCCTAGGGCTGCATTCCAGTAGACTTGTCCTATGGCTGCATTCCAGGTCACTTGTCCTAGGGCTGTATTCCAGTTCACTTGTCCTAGGTCTGCATTCCAGATCACTTGTCATAAGGCTTCTATCCAGTTCACTTGTCCTATGCCTGCATTCCAGTATACTTGTCCTATGGCTACATTCCAGTTCACTTGTCCTAGGGCTGCATTCCAGTCATTTGTCCTAGGGCTGCATTCCAGTTCACTTGTCCTAGGGCTGCATTCCATATTACTTGTCCTAGGGCTGCATTCCAGTTCACTTGTCCTAGGGCTGCATTCCAGTTCACTTTCCAGGGCTGCATTCCAGTTCACTTGTCCTAGGGCTGCATTCCAGTTCACTTGTCCTAGGGCTGCATTCCAGTTCACTTGTCCTAGGGCTGCATTCCAGTTCACTTGTCCTAGGGCTGCATTCCAGTTCACTTGTCCTAGGGCTGCATTCACTTGTCCCTATGGCTGCATTTCAGTATACTTGTCCTATGGCTGCATTCATTTTTTTCTTGTCCTACTAGGGCTGCATTCCACCACACTTGTCCTAGGGCTGCATTCCACGTTACTTGTCCTAGGGCTGCATTCCACTCACTTGTCCTAGGGCTGCATTCCAGTTCACTTGTCCCAGGGCTGCATTCCAGGTCACTTGTCCTACGGCTGCATTCCAGTTCATTTGTCATAGGGCTGCATTATAGTGCACTTGTCCTATGGCTGCATTCCAGGTCACTTGTCCTAGGGCTGCATTCTACTACACTTGTCCTAGGGCTGCATTCCAGTTCACTTGTCCTAGGACTGCATTCCAAATCTCTTGTCCAAGGGCTGCATTCCAGTACACTTGTCCTAGGGCTGCATTCAGGCTCACTTGTCCTAGGTCTCCATTCAAGTTCAATTGTCCTGGGCTGCATTCCAGGGCACTTGTCCTAGGGCTGGATTCCAGTTCACTTGTCCTAGGGCTGCATTCCAGTGCACTTGTCCTAGGACTGCATTCCAATTCTCTTGTCCAAGGGCTGCATTCCAGTAAGCTTGTCCTAGGGCTGCATTCAGGCTCACTTGTCCAAAGGCTCCATTCAAGTTCAATTGTCCTGGGCTGCATTCCAGGTCACTTGTCCTAGGTCTGCATTCCAGGCCACTTGTCCTACGGCAGCATTCCAGGACATATGTCCTACGGCTGCATTCCAGTGTACATGTCCCAGGGCTGCATTCCAGGTCACTTGTCCTACGGCTGTATTCCAGTTCACTTGTCCTAGTTCTGCATTCCAGTTTACTTGTCCTAGGGCTGCATTCCAGTTCACTTGTCCTAGGGCTGCATTCCAATTCTCTTGTCCTAGGGCTGCATTCCAGGTGACTTGTCCTACGGTTGCATTCCAGGTCACTTGACCTAGGGCTGCATTCCAGTTCACTTTTGTCCTAGTTCTGCATTCCAGTTCACTTGTCCTAGGGCTGCATTCCTGTTCACTTGTCCTAGGGCTGCTATCCAGTCCACTTGTCCCTATGGCTGCATTTCAGTATACTTGTCCTATGGCTGCATTCTATTTCACTTGTCCTACGGCTGCATACCACTCACTTGTCCTAGGGCTGCATTCCAGTTCACTTGTCCTAGGGCTGCATTCCAAATATCTTGTCCTAGGGCTGCATTCCAGTCCACTTGTCCTAGGGCTGCATTCCAGTACACTTGTCCTTGGGCTGCATTCCAGGTTACTTGTCCTTGGGCTGCATTCCAGGTTACTTGTCTTAGGGCTGCATTCCACTACATTTCTAATAGGGCTGCATTCTAGTTCACTTGTCCTAGGGCTGCATTCCAGTTCACTTTTCCCAGGGCTGCATTCCAGGTCACTTGTCCTACGGCTGCATTCCATTTTACTTGTCCTAGGGCTGCATTCCGGGTCACTTGTCCTCGGGCTGCATCCCAGTTCACTTGTCCTAGGTTTACATTCCAGCACACTTGTCCTAGGGCTCCATTCCAGTTCACTTCTCCTAGGGCTGCATTCCAGTTCAGTTGTTCTAGGGCTGCATTCCAGTTCACTTGTCCTAGGGCTGCATTCCAGTAGACTTGTCCTACGGTTGCATTCCAGTTCACTTGTCCTAGGGCTGCTATCCAGTCAACTTGTCCCTATGGCTGCATTCCACCACACTTGTCCTAGGGCTGCATTCCAGTTCACTTGTCCTAGGGCTGCATTCCAGTTCACTTGTCCTAGGGCTGCATTCCAGTTCACTTGTCCTAGGGCTGCATTCCAGTTCACTTGTCCTAGGGCTGCATTCCATTTTACTTGTCCTAGGGCTGCATTCCAGTAGACTTGTCCTACGGCTGCATTCCAGGTCACTTGTCCTAGGGCTGCATTCCAGTTCACTTGTCCTAGTTCTGCATTCCAGTTCACTTGTCCTAGGGCTGCATTCCTGTTCACTTGTCCTAGGGCTGCTTCCAGTCCACTTGTCCCTATGGCTGCATTCCAGTTCACTTGTCCTATGGCTGCATTTCACTTGTCCTCGGCTGCATTCCACTTCACTTGTCCTAGGGCTGCATTCCAGTTCACTTGTCCTAGGGCTGCATTCCAAATATCTTGTCCTAGGGCTGCATTCCAGTCCACTTGGCTGCATTCCAGTACACTTGTCCTTGGGCTGCATTCCAGGTTACTTGTCCTTGGGCTGCATTCCAGGTTACTTGTCTTAGGGCTGCATTCCACTACATTTCTAATAGGGCTGCATTCCAGTTCACTTGTCCTAGGGCTGCATTCCAGTTCACTTTTCCCAGGGCTGCATTCCAGGTCACTTGTCCTAGGGCTGCATTCCAGTTCACTTGTCCTAGGGCTGCATTCCAGGGTCAGGGCTGCATTCCAGTTCACTTGTCCTAGGGCTGCATTCCAGTTCACTTGTCCTAGGGCTGCATTCCAGTTCACTTGTCCTAGGGCTGCATTCCAGTTCACTTGTCCTAGGGCTGCATTCCAGTTCACTTGTCCTAGGGCTGCATTCCAGTAGACTTGTCCTACTTGGGCTGCATTCCAGTTCACTTGTCCTAGGGCTGCATATCCAGTCAACTTGTCCCTATGGCTGCATTCCAGTTCACTTGTCCTAGGGCTGCATTGCATTCCAGCATTCCAAATACTTGTCCTAGGGCTGCATTCCAGTTCACTTGTCCTAGGGCTGCATTCCAGTTCACTTGTCCTAGGGCTGCATTCCAGTTCACTTGTCCTAGGGCTGCATTCCAGTTCACTTGTCCTAGGGCTGCATTCCATTTTACTTGTCCTAGGGCTGCATTCCAGTAGACTTGTCCTAGGGCTGCATTCCAGTCACTTGTCCTAGGGCTGCATTCCAGTTCACTTGTCCTAGGGCTGCATTCCAGTTCACTTGTCCTAGGGCTGCATTCCAGTTCACTTGTCCTAGGGCTGCATTCCAGTTCACTTGTCCTATGGCTGCATTCCAGTCACTTGTCCTAGGGCTGCATTCCAGGTCACTTGTCCTACGGCTGCATTCCAGTACATTTGTCCTAGGGCTGCATTCCAGTTCACTTGTCCTAGGGCTGCATTCCATTTACTTGTCCTAGGGCTGCATTCCAGTACACTTGTCCTAGGGCTGCATTCCAGTTCACTTGTCCTAGGGCTGCATTCCAGTTCAGTTGTCCTAGGGCTGCATTCTTGTCCAGGCTTACACTTGTCCTAGGGCTGCATTCCACTACACTTGTCCTAGGGCTGCATTCCAGTTCACTTGTCCTAGGGCTGCATTCCAGTTTACTTGTCCTAGGGCTGCATTCCAGTTCACTTGTCCTAGGGCTGCATTCCAGTAAACTTGTCCTAGGGCTGCATTCCAGTTCACTTGTCCTAGGTCTGCATTCCAGCACTTGTTGGGCTGCATTCCAGGTTACTTGTCCTTGGGCTGCATTCCAGGTTACTTGTCTTAGGGCTGCATTCCCTACATTTCTAATAGGGCTGCATTCCAGTTCACTTGTCCTAGGGCTGCATTCCAGTTACATGTCCCAGGGCTGCATTCCAGGTCACTTGTCCTACGGCTGCATTCCAGTTCACTTGTCCTAGGGCTGCATTCCAGTTCACTTGTCCTAGGGCTGCATTCCAGTTACTTGTCCTAGGGCTGCATTCCAGTTCACTTGTCCTAGGGCTGCATTCCAGTAGACTTGTCCTAGGGCTGCATTCCAGTTCACTTGTCCTAGGGCTGCATTCCAGTCACTTGTCCTAGGGCTGCATTCCATTTACTTGTCCTAGGGCTGCATTCCAGTAAATGTCCACGGTTGCATTCCAGTTCAAATGTCCTAGGGCTGCATTCCAGTTCACTTGTCCTAGGGCTGCAATCCAGTGACTTGTCCTAGGGCTGCATTCCAGTTCACTTGTCCTAGGGCTGCATTCCAGTTCACTTGTCCTAGGGCTGCATTCCAGTTTACTTGTCCTAGGGCTGCATTCCAGTTCACTTGTCCCTATGGCTGCATTCAAGTATACTTGTCCTATGGCTGAATTCCAGTTCACTTTTCAGAGGGCTCCATTCCAGTTAACTATGTTCTAGGGCTGCGTTCCAGTAGACTTCTCCTAGGGCTGCATTCCAGTTCAGTTGTTCTAGGGCTGCATTCCAGGTCACTTGTCCTAGGGCTGCATTCCAGTTAACTATGTTCTAGGGCTGCGTTCCAGTAGACTTGTCCTAGGGCTGCATTCCAGTTTACTTGTCCTAGGGCTGCATTACAGTTTAATTGTCCTAGGGCTGCATTCCAGTATTCCTTTCCTAGGGCTGCATTGCAGGTACTTGTCCTATGGCTGCATTCCAGTACACTTGTCCTAGGGCTGCATTCCAGTTTACTTGTCCTAGTTCTGCATTCCAGTTCACTTGTCCTATGGCTGCATTCCAGTCACTTGTCCTAGGGCTGCTATCCAGTTCGCTTGTCCCTATGGCTGCATTTCAGTATACTTGTCCTAGGGCTGCATTCCAGTTTACTTGTCCTAGTTCTGCATTCCAGTTCACTTGTCCTAGGGCTGCATTCCAGTTCACTTGTCCTAGGGCTGCTATCCAGTCAACTTGTCCCTATGGCTGCATTTCAGTATACTTGTCCTATGGCTGCATTCTATTTTCTTGTCCTACGGCTGCATTCCACCTACACTTGTCCTAGGGCTGCATTCCAGTTCACTTGTCCTAGGGCTGCATTCCAAATATCTTGTCCTAGGGCTGCATTCCAGTTCACATGTCCTAGGGCTGCATTCCAGTAAACTTGTCCTAGGGCTGCATTCCAGTTCACTTGTCCTACGTCTGCATTCCAGTACACTTGTCCTTGGGCTGCATTCCAGGTTACTTGTCCTTGGGCTGCATTTCAGGTTACTTGTCTTAGGACTGCATTCCACTACATTTCTAATAGGGCTGCATTCCAGTTCACTTGTCCTAGGGCTGCATTCCAGTGTACATGTCCCAGGGCTGCATTCCAGGTCACTTGTCCTACGGCTGTATTCCAGTTCACTTGTCCTAGTTCTGCATTCCAGTTCACTTGTCCTAGGGCTGCATTCCAGTTCACTTGTCCTAGGGCTGCATTCCAATTCTCTTGTCCTAGGGCTGCATTCCAGTTCACTTGTCCTAGGGCTGCATTCCAGTTCACCTGGCCTAGGGCTGCATTCCAGTGTACTTGTCCTAGGGATGCATTCCAGTTTACTTGTCCAAGGGCTGCATTCCAGTACACTTGTCCTAGGGCTGCATTCCAGCTCACTTGTCCTAGGGCTGCATTCCATTTTACTTGTCCTAGGGCTGCATTCCAGTAGACTTGTCCTAGGGCTGCATTCCAGGTCACTTGTCCTAGGGCTGCATTCCAGTTCACTTGTCCTAGGGCTGCATTCCAGTTCACTTGTCCTAGGGCTGCATTCCAGATCACTTGTCCTAAGGCTTCTATCCAGTTCACTTGTCCTATGGCTGCATTCCAGTATACTTGTCCTATGGCTGCATTCCAGGTCACTTGTCCTACGGCTGCATTCAAGTACACTTGTCCTACGGCTGCATTCCAGTTCACTTGTCCTAGGGCTGCATTCCACTTGTCCTAGGGCTGCATTCCAGGTCACTTGTCCTAGGGCTGCATTCCAGTTCACTTGTCCTAGGGCTGCATTCCAGTTCAGTTGTTCTAGGGCTGCATTCCAGTTCACTTGTCCTAGGGCTGCATTCCATTTCACTTGTCCTAGGGCTGCATTCCAGTAGACTTGTCCTAGGGCTGCATTCCAGTTCACTTGTCCTAGGGCTGCATTCCAGTCAACTTGTCCCTATGGCTGCATTTCAGTATACTTGTCCTATGGCTGCATTCCATTTTTCTTGTCCTACGGCTGCATTCCACCACACTTGTCCTAGGGCTGCATTCCACACTTGTCTTAGGGCTGCATTCCACTACATTTCTAATAGGGCTGCATTCCAGTTCACTTGTCCTAGGGCTGCATTCCAGTGCACTTGTCCTAGGGCTGCATTCCAGTTCACTTGTCCTAGGGCTGCATTCCAGTAGACTTGTCCTAGGGCTGCATTCCAGGTCACTTGTCCTAGGGCTGCATTCCAGTTCACTTGTCCTAGGGCTGCATTCCAGTTCACTTGTCCTAGGGCTGCATTCCAGATCACTTGTCCTAGGGCTGCTATCCAGTTCACTTGTCCTATGGGCTGCATTCCAGGTCACTTGTCCTAGGGCTGCATTCAGTACTTGTCCTAGGGCTGCATTCCAGTTCACTTGTCCTAGGGCTGCATTCCAGTCATTACTTGTCCTAGGGCTGCATTCCAGTTCACTTGTCCTAGGGCTCCATTCCAGTTCACTTGTCCTAGGGCTGCATTCCAGTAGACTTGTCCTAGGGTTGCATTCCAGTTCACTTGTCCTAGGGCTGCTATCCAGTCACTTGTCCCTATGGCTGCATTTCAGTATACTTGTCCTATGGCTGCATTCATTTTTCTTGTCCTAGGGCTGCATTCCAGTTCACTTGTCCTAGGGCTGCATTCCAGTATACTTGTCCTAGGGCTGCATTCCAGCACACTTGTCCTACATTCCAGTCCTAGGGCTGCATTCCAGTTCAGTTGTTCTAGGGCTGCATTCCAGTTCACTTGTCCTAGGGCTGCATTCCATTTCACTTGTCCTAGGGCTGCATTCCAGTAGACTTGTCCTAGGGCTGCATTCCAGTTCACTTGTCCTAGGGCTGCATTCCAGTCACTTGTCCTAGGGCTGCATTCCAGTTAGCTTGTCCCTATGGCTGCCAGTACACTTGTCCTAGGGCTGCATTCCAGTCCACTTGTCCTAGTTCTGCATTCCAGTTCACTTGTCCTAGGGCTGCATTCCAGTTCACTTGTCCTAGGGCTGCTATCCAGTCAACTTGTCCCTATGGCTGCATTTCAGTATACTTGTCCTATGGCTGCATTCTATTTCACTTGTCCTACGGCTGCATTCCACTACACTTGTCCTAGGGCTGCATTCCAGTTCACTTGTCCTAGGGCTGCATTCCAAATATCTTGTCCTAGGGCTGCATTCCAGTTCACATGTCCTAGGGCTGCATTCCAGTAAACTTGTCCTAGGGCTGCATTCCAGTTCACTTGTCCTACGTCTGCATTCCAGTACACTTGTCCTTGGGCTGCATTCCAGGTTACTTGTCCTTGGGCTGCATTCCAGGTTACTTGTCTTAGGGCTGCATTCCACTACATTTCTAATAGGGCTGCATTCCAGTTCACTTGTCCTAGGGCTGCATTCCAGTGTACTTTCCCAGGGCTGCATTCCAGGTCACTTGTCCTACGGCTGCATTCCAGTTCACTTGTCCTAGTTCTGCATTCCAGTTCACTTGTCCTAGGGCTGCATTCCAGTGTCACTTGTCCTAGGGCTGCATTCCAGTTCACTTGTCCTAGGGCTGCATTCCAGTCACTTGTCCTAGGGCTGCATTCCAGTTCACTTGTCCTAGGGCTGCATTCCAGTTTACTTGTCCTAGGGCTGCATTCCAGTAGACTTGTCCTAGGCTGCATTGTCACTTGTCCTAGGGCTGTATTCCAGTTCACTTGTCCTAGGCTGCATTCCAGTTCACTTGTCCTAGGGCTGCATTCCAGTTTACTTGTCCTAGGGCTGCATTCCAGGTCACTTGTCCTAGGGCTGCATTCCAGTTCACTTGTCCTAGGGCTGCATTCCAGTTCACTTGTCCTAGGTCTGCATTCCAGTTCACTTGTCCTAGGGCTGCATTCCATTCAGGTCCAGTTCACTTGTCCTATGGCTGCATTCCAGTTACTTGTCCTAGGGCTGCATTCCAGGTCACTTGTCCTAGGGCTGCATTCCAGTCACTTGTCCTAGGGCTGCATTCCAGTTCACTTGTCCTAGGGCTGCATTCCATATCACTTGTCCTAGGGCTGCATTCCAGTTCACTTGTCCTAGGGCTCCATTCCAGTTCACTTGTCCTAGGGCTGCATTCCAGTTCAGTTGTTCTAGGGCTGCATTCCATTTCACTTGTCCTAGGGCTGCATTCCAGTAGACTTGTCCTACGGTTGCATTCCAGTTCACTTGTCCTATGGCTGCATTCTATTTTTCTTGTCCTACGGCTGCATTCCACCACACTTGTCCTAGGGCTGCAGTTCACTTGTCCTAGGGCTGCATTCCAAATCATCTTGTCCTAGGGCTGCATTCCAGTTCACATGTCCTAGGGCTGCATTCCAGTAAACTTGTCCTAGGGCTGCATTCCAGTTCACTTGTCCTAGGGCTGCATTCCAGTACACTTGTCCTTGGGCTGCATTCCAGGTTACTTGTCCTTGGGCTGCATTTCAGGTTACTTGTCTTAGGACTGCATTCCACTACATTTCTAATAGGGCTGCATTCCAGTTCACTTGTCCTAGGGCTGCATTCCAGTGTACATGTCCCAGGGCTGCATTCCAGGTCACTTGTCCTACGGCTGTATTCCAGTTCACTTGTCCTAGTTCTGCATTCCAGTTCACTTGTCCTAGGGCTGCATTCCAGTTCACTTGTCCTAGGGCTGCATTCCAATTCTCTTGTCCTAGGGCTGCATTCCAGGTCACTTGTCCTAGGGCTGCATTCCAGTTCACCTGGCCTAGGGCTGCATTCCAGTGTACTTGTCCTAGGGATGGATTCCAGTATACTTGTCCAAGGGCTGCATTCCAGTACACTTGTCCTAGGGCTGCATTCCAGCTCACTTGTCCTAGGGCTGCATTCCATTTTACTTGTCCTAGGTCTGCATTCCAGTTCACTTGTCCTAGGGCTGCATTCCAGATCACTTGTCATAAGGCTTCTATCCAGTTCACTTGTCCTATGCCTGCATTCCAGTATACTTGTCCTATGGATACATTCCAGGTCACTTGTCCTACGGCTGCATTCAAGTACATTTGTCCTACGGCTGCATTCCAGTTCACTTGTCCTAGGGCTGCATTCCATATTACTTGTCCTAGGGCTGCATTCCAGCACACTTGTCCTAGGGCTCCATTCCAGTTCACTTCTCCTAGGGCTGCATTCCAGTTCAGTTGTTCTAGGGCTGCATTCCAGTTCACTTGTCCTAGGGCTGCATTCCATTTCACTTGTCCTAGGGCTGCATTCCAGTAGACTTGTCCTACGGTTGCATTCCAGTTCACTTGTCCTAGGGCTGCTGCACTTTCCCTATGGCTGCATTTCAGTCACTTGTCCTTGTCCTATGCCTGCATTCCAGGTCACTTGTCCTAGGGCTGCATTCCAGTACATTTGTCCTAGGGCTGCATTCCAGTTCACTTGTCCTAGGGCTGCATTCCAGTTTACTTGTCCTAGGGCTGCATTCCAGCTCACTTGTCCTAGGGCTCCATTCCAGTTCACTTCTCCTAGGGCTGCATTCCAGTCACTTGTCCTAGGGCTGCATTCCAGTTCACTTGTCCTAGGGCTGCTATCCAGTCAACTTGTCCCTATGGCTGCATTTCAGTATACTTGTCCTATGGCTGCATTCCTACTTTTTTCTTGTCCTACTAGGGCTGCATTCCAGTGCACTTGTCCTAGGGCTGCATGTCCTAGGGCTGCATTCCAGCACACTTGTCCTAGGGCTCCATTCCAGTTCACTTGCTGCATTCCATTTCACTGTCCTAGGGCTGCATTCCAGTTCACTTGTCCTAGGGCTGCATTCCAGTTCACTTGTCCTAGGGCTGCTTCCAGTCAACTTGTCCCTAGGGCTGCATTCCAGTTACTTGTCCTATGGCTGCATTCCCAGTATACTTGTCCTAGGGCTGCATTCCAGTTTCACTTGTCCTAGGGCTGCATTCCAGTTCACTTGTCCTAGGGCTGCATTCCAGTTCACTTGTCCTAGGGCTGCTTCCAGTCAACTTGTCCCTATGGCTGCATTTCAGTATACTTGTCCTATGGCTGCATTCTATTTCACTTGTCCTACGGCTGCATTCCACTACACTTGTCCTAGGGCTGCATTCCAGTTCACTTGTCCTAGGGCTGCATTCCAAATATCTTGTCCTAGGGCTGCATTCCAGTTCACATGTCCTAGGGCTGCATTCCAGTAAACTTGTCCTAGGGCTGCATTCCAGTTCACTTGTCCTACGTCTGCATTCCAGTACACTTGTCCTTGGACTGCATTCCAGGTTACTTGTCCTTGGGCTGCATTTCAGGTTACTTGTCTTAGGACTGCATTCCACTACATTTCTAATAGGGCTGCATTCCAGTTCACTTGTCCTAGGGCTGCATTCCAGTGTACATGTCCCAGGGCTGCATTCCAGGTCACTTGTCCTACGGCTGTATTCCAGTTCACTTGTCCTAGTTCTGCATTCCAGTTCACTTGTCCTAGGGCTGCATTCCAGTGTACTTGTCCTAGGGCTGCATTCCAATTCTCTTGTCCTAGGGCTGCATTCCAGTACACTTGTCCTAGGGCTGCATTCCAGTACACTTGTCCTAGGGCTGCATTCCCTTTTACTTGTCCTAGGGCTGCATTCCAGTTGACTTGTCCTACGGTTGCATTCCAGGTCATTCCAGGGCTGCATTCCTGTTCACTTGTCCTAGGGCTGCATTCCTGTTCACTTGTCCTAGGGCTGCTATCCAGTCCACTTGTCCCTATGGCTGCATTTCAGTATACTTGTCCTATGGCTGCATTCTATTTCACTTGTCCTACGGCTGCATTCCACTACACTTGTCCTAGGGCTGCATTCCAGTTCACTTGTCCTAGGGCTGCATTCCAAATATCTTGTCCTAGGGCTGCATTCCAGTCCACTTGTCCTACGCTGCATTCCAGTACACTTGTCCTGGGCTGCATTCCAGGTTACTTGTCCTTGGGCTGCATTCCAGGTTACTTGTCTTAGGGCTGCATTCCACTACATTTCTAATAGGGCTGCATTCCAGTTCACTTGTCCTAGGGCTGCATTCCAGTTCACTTTTCCCAGGGCTGCATTCCAGGTCACTTGTCCTACGGCTGCATTCCATTTTACTTGTCCTAGGGCTGCATTCCAGTAGACTTGTCCTAGGGCTGCATTCCGGGTCACTTGTCCTCGGGCTGCATTCCAAGTCACTTGTCCTAGGTCTACATTCCAGGTCACTTGTCCTAGGGCTGCATTCCATTTCACTTGTCCTAGGGCTGCTATCCAGTTCACTTGTCCTATGGCTGCATTCCATTATACTTGTCCTATGGCTGAATTCCATTTCACTTGTCCTAGGGCTGCATTCCAGTAAACTTGTCCTACGGCTGCATTCCAGTTCAAATGTCCTAGGGATGCATTCCAGTTCACTTGTCCTAGGGCTGCATTCCAGTTCACTTGTCCTAGGGCTGCATTCCAGTTTACTTGTCCTAGGGCTGCTATCCAGTCCACTTGTCCCTATGGCTGCATTCAAGTATACTTGTCCTATGGTTGAATTCCAGTTCACTTTTCCGAGGGCTCCATTCCAGTTAACTATGTTCTAGGGCTGCGTTCCAGTAGACTTCTCCTAGGGCTGCATTCCAGTTCAGTTGTTCTAGGGCTGCATTCCAGTCACTTGTCCTAGGGCTGCATTCCAGTTAACTATGTTCTAGGGCTGCATTCCAATTCTCTTGTCCTAGGGCTGCGTTCCAGTAGACTTCTCCTAGGGCTGCATTCCAGTTCAGTTGTTCTAGGGCTGCATTCCAGGTCACTTGTCCTATGGCTGAATTCCATTTCACTTGTCCTAGGGCTGCATTCCAGTAAACTTGTCCTACGGTTGCATTCCAGTTCAAATGTCCTACGGTTGCATTCCAGTTCAAATGTCCTAGGGCTGCAATCCAGTGACTTGTCCTAGGGCTCCATTCCAGTTCACTTCTCCTAGGGCTGCATTCCAGTTCACTTGTCCTAGGGCTGCATTCCAGTTTACTTGTCCTAGGGCTGCTATCCAGTTCACTTGTCCCTATGGCTGCATTCAAGTATACTTGTCCTATGGCTGAATTCCAGTTCACTTTTCAGAGGGCTCCATTCCAGTTAACTATGTTCTAGGGCTGCGTTCCAGTAGACTTCTCCTAGGGCTGCATTCCAGTTCAGTTGTGCTAGGGCTGCATTCCAGGTTACTTGTCCTAGGGCTGCATTCCAGTTAACTATGTTCTAGGGCTGCGTTCCAGTAGACTTGTCCTAGGGCTGCATTCCAGTTTACTTGTCCTAGGGCTGCATTACAGTTTAATTGTCCTAGGGCTGCATTCCAGTATTCCTTTCCTAGGGCTGCATTGCAGGTACTTGTCCTATGGCTGCATTCCAGTACACTTGTCCTAGGGCTGCATTCCAGTTTACTTGTCCTAGTTCTGCATTCCAGTTCACTTGTCCTAGGGCTGCATTCCAGTCACTTGTCCAAGGGCAGCTATCCAGATCGCTTGTCCCTATGGCTGCATTTCAGTATACTTGTCCTAGGGCTGCATTCCAGTTTACTTGTCCTAGTTCTGCATTCCAGTTCACTTGTCCTAGGGCTGCATTCCAGTTCACTTGTCCTAGGGCTGCTATCCAGTCAACTTGTCCCTATGGCTGCATTTCAGTATACTTGTCCTATGGCTGCATTCTATTTTTCTTGTCCTACGGCTGCATTCCACCACACTTGTCCTAGGGCTGCATTCCACGTTACTTGTCCTAGGGCTGCATTCCAAATATCTTGTCCTAGGGCTGCATTCCAGTTCACATGTCCTAGGGCTGCATTCCAGTAAACTTGTCCTAGGGCTGCATTCCAGTTCACTTGTCCTACGTCTGCATTCCAGTACACTTGTCCTTGGGCTGCATTCCAGGTTACTTGTCCTTGGGCTGCATTTCAGGTTACTTGTCTTAGGACTGCATTCCACTACATTTCTAATAGGGCTGCATTCCAGTTCACTTGTCCTAGGGCTGCATTCCAGTGTACATGTCCCAGGGCTGCATTCCAGGTCACTTGTCCTACGGCTGTATTCCAGTTCACTTGTCCTAGTTCTGCATTCCAGTTCACTTGTCCTAGGGCTGCATTCCAGTTCACTTGTCCTAGGGCTGCATTCCATTCTCTTGTCCTAGGGCTGCATTCCAGTTCACTTGTCCTAGGGCTGCATTCCAAATATCTTGTCCTAGGGCTGCATTCCAGTTCACATGTCCTAGGGCTGCATTCCAGTAAACTTGTCCTAGGGCTGCATTCCAGTTCACTTGTCCTACGTCTGCATTCCAGTACACTTGTCCTTGGGCTGCATTCCAGGTTACTTGTCCTTGGGCTGCATTTCAGGTTACTTGTCTTAGGACTGCATTCCACTACATTTCTAATAGGGCTGCATTCCAGTTCACTTGTCCTAGGGCTGCATTCCAGTGTACATGTCCCAGGGCTGCATTCCAGGTCACTTGTCCTACGGCTGTATTCCAGTTCACTTGTCCTAGTTCTGCATTCCAGTTCACTTGTCCTAGGGCTGCATTCCAGTTCACTTGTCCTAGGGCTGCATTCCAGCTCACTTGTCCTAGGGCTGCATTCCAGTTCACTTGTCCTAGGGCTGCATTCCAGTTCACCTGGCCTAGGGCTGCATTCCAGTGTACTTGTCCTAGGGATGCATTCCAGTTTACTTGTCCAAGGGCTGCATTCCAGTACACTTGTCCTAGGGCTGCATTCCAGCTCACTTGTCCTAGGGCTGCATTCCATTTTACTTGTCCTAGGGCTGCATTCCAGTAGACTTGTCCTACGGCTGCATTCCAGGTCACTTGTCCTAGGGCTGTATTCCAGTTCACTTGTCCTAGGTCTGCATTCCAGTTCACTTGTCCTAGGGCTGCATTCCAGATCACTTGTCATAAGGCTTCTATCCAGTTCACTTGTCCTATGCCTGCATTCCAGTATACTTGTCCTATGGCTACATTCCAGGTCACTTGTCCTACGGCTGCATTCAAGTACATTTGTCCTACGGCTGCATTCCAGTTCACTTGTCCTAGGGCTGCATTCCATATTACTTGTCCTAGGGCTGCATTCCAGCACACTTGTCCTAGGGCTCCATTCCAGTTCACTTCTCCTAGGGCTGCATTCCAGTTCAGTTGTTCTAGGGCTGCATTCCAGTTCACTTGTCCTAGGGCTGCATTCCATTTCACTTGTCCTAGGGCTGCATTCCAGTAGACTTGTCCTACGGTTGCATTCCAGTTCACTTGTCCTAGGGCTGCTATCCAGTCAACTTGTCCCTATGGCTGCATTTCAGTATACTTGTCCTATGGCTGCATTCTATTTTTCTTGTCCTACGGCTGCATTCCACCACACTTGTCCTAGGGCTGCATTCCACGTTACTTGTCTTAGGGCTGCATTCCACTACATTTCTAATAGGGCTGCATTCCAGTTCACTTGTTCTAGGGCTGCATTCCAGTGCACTTGTCCTAGGGCTGCATTCCAATTCTCTTGTCCTAGGGCTGCATTCCAGTAGACTTGTCCTACGGCTGCATTCCAGGTCACTTGTCCTAGGGCTGTATTCCAGTTCACTTGTCCTAGGTCTGCATTCCAGTTCACTTGTCCTAGGGCTGCATTCCAGATCACTTGTCATAAGGCTTCTATCCAGTTCACTTGTCCTATGCCTGCATTCCAGGTCACTTGTCCTACGGCTGCATTCAAGTACATTTGTCCTACGGCTGCATTCCAGTTCACTTGTCCTAGGGCTGCATTCCATATTACTTGTCCTAGGGCTGCATTCCAGCTCACTTGTCCTAGGGCTCCATTCCAGCTCACTTGTCCTAGGGCTCCATTCCAGTTCACTTCTCCTAGGGCTGCATTCCAGTAGACTTGTCCTACGGTTGCATTCCAGTTCTCTTGTCCTAGGGCTGCTATCCAGTCAACTTGTCCCTATGGCTGCATTTCAGTATACTTGTCCTATGGCTGCATTCTATTTTTCTTGTCCTACGGCTGCATTCCAGTTCACTTGTCCTAGGGCTGCATTCCATATTACTTGTCCTAGGGCTGCATTCCAGCACACTTGTCCTAGGGCTCCATTCCAGTTCACTTCTCCTAGGGCTGCATTCCAGTTCAGTTGTTCTAGGGCTGCATTCCAGTTCACTTGTCCTAGGGCTGCATTCCATTTCACTTGTCCTAGGGCTGCATTCCAGTAGACTTGTCCTACGGTTGCATTCCAGTTCACTTGTCCTAGGGCTGCTATCCAGTCAACTTGTCCCTATGGCTGCTATCCAGTTAGCTTGTCCCTATGGCTGCATTTCAGTATACTTGTCCTAGGGCTGCATTCCAGTTTACTTGTCCTAGTTCTGCATTCCAGTTCACTTGTCCTAGGGCTACATTCCAGTTCACTTGTCCTAGGGCTGCTATCCAGTCAACTTGTCCCTATGGCTGCATTTCAGTATACTTGTCCTATGGCTGCATTCTATTTCACTTGTCCTACGGCTGCATTCCACTACACTTGTCCTAGGGCTGCATTCCAGTTCACTTGTCCTAGGGCTGCATTCCAAATATCTTGTCCTAGGGCTGCATTCCAGTTCACATGTCCTAGGGCTGCATTCCAGTAAACTTGTCCTAGGGCTGCATTCCAGTTCACTTGTCCTACGTCTGCATTCCAGTACACTTGTCCTTGGGCTGCATTCCAGGTTACTTGTCCTTGGGCTGCATTTCAGGTTACTTGTCTTAGGACTGCATTCCACTACATTTCTAATAGGGCTGCATTCCAGTTCACTTGTCCTAGGGCTGCATTCCAGTGTACATGTCCCAGGGCTGCATTCCAGGTCACTTGTCCTACGGCTGTATTCCAGTTCACTTGTCCTAGTTCTGCATTCCAGTTCACTTGTCCTAGGGCTGCATTCCAGTGTACTTGTCCTAGGGATGCATTCCAGTTTACTTGTCCAAGGGCTGCATTCCAGTACACTTGTCCTAGGGCTGCATTCCAGTACACTTGTCCTAGGGCTGCATTCCATTTTACTTGTCCTAGGGCTGCATTCCAGTAGACTTGTCCTACGGCTGCATTCCAGGTCACTTGTCCTAGGGCTGTATTCCAGTTCACTTGTCCTAGGTCTGCATTCCAGTTCACTTGTCCTAGGGCTGCATTCCATTTTACTTGTCCTAGGGCTGCATTCCAGGTCACTTGTCCTACGGCTGCATTCCAGTTCACTTGTCCTAGGGCTGTATTCCAGTTCACTTGTCCTAGGTCTGCATTCCAGTTCACTTGTCCTAGGGCTGCATTCCAGATCACTTGTCATAAGGCTTCTATCCAGTTCACTTGTCCTATGCCTGCATTCCAGTATACTTGTCCTATGGCTACATTCCAGGTCACTTGTCCTACGGCTGCATTCAAGTACATTTGTCCTACGGCTGCATTCCAGTTCACTTGTCCTAGGGCTGCATTCCATATTACTTGTCCTAGGGCTGCATTCCAGCACACTTGTCCTAGGGCTCCATTCCAGTTCACTTCTCCTAGGGCTGCATTCCAGTTCAGTTGTTCTAGGGCTGCATTCCATTTCACTTGTCCTCGGGCTGCATTCCAGTAGACTTGTCCTACGGTTGCATTCCAGTTCACTTGTCCTATGGCTGCATTCTATTTTTCTTGTCCTACGGCTGCATTCCACCACACTTGTCCTAGGGCTGCATTCCACGTTACTTGTCCTAGGGCTGCATTCCAAATATCTTGTCCTAGGGCTGCATTCCAGTTCACATGTCCTAGGGCTGCATTCCAGTAAACTTGTCCTAGGGCTGCATTCCAGTTCACTTGTCCTACGTCTGCATTCCAGTACACTTGTCCTTGGGCTGCATTCCAGGTTACTTGTCCTTGGGCTGCATTTCAGGTTACTTGTCTTAGGCTGCATTCCACTACATTTCTAATAGGGCTGCATTCCAGTTCACTTGTCCTAGGGCTGCATTCCAGTGTACATGTCCCAGGGCTGTATTCCAGGTCACTTGTCCTACGGCTGTATTCCAGTTCACTTGTCCTAGTTCTGCATTCCAGTTCACTTGTCCTAGGGCTGCATTCCAGTTCACTTGTCCTAGGGCTGCATTCCAATTCTCTTGTCCTAGGGCTGCATTCCAGGTCACTTGTCCTAGGGCTGCATTCCAGTTCACCTGGCCTAGGGCTGCATTCCAGTGTACTTGTCCTAGGGATGGATTCCAGTATACTTGTCCAAGGGCTGCATTCCAGTACACTTGTCCTAGGGCTGCATTCCAGCTCACTTGTCCTAGGGCTGCATTCCATTTTACTTGTCCTAGGGCTGCATTCCAGTAGACTTGTCCTATGGCTGCATTCCAGTCACTTGTCACATTCCAGGTCACTTGTCCTAGGGCTGCATTCCAGTTCACTTGTCCTAGGGCTGCATTCCAGTTCACTTGTCCTAGGGCTGCATTCCAGTTCACTTGTCCTATGCCTGCATTCCAGTATACTTGTCCTATGGCTACATTCCAGGTCACTTGTCCTACGGCTGCATTCAAGTACATTTGTCCTACGGCTGCATTCCAGTTCACTTGTCCTAGGGCTGCATTCCATATTACTTGTCCTAGGGCTGCATTCCAGCACACTTGTCCTAGGGCTCCATTCCAGTTCACTTCTCCTAGGGCTGCATTCCAGTTCAGTTGTTCTAGGGCTGCATTCCAGTTCACTTGTCCTACGGCTGCATTCCATTTCACTTGTCCTAGGGCTGCATTCCAGTAGACTTGTCCTACGGTTGCATTCCAGTTCACTTGTCCTAGGGCTGCTATCCAGTCAACTTGTCCCTATGGCTGCATTTCAGTATACTTGTCCTATGCCTGCATTCCAGGTCACTTGTCCTACGGCTGCATTCAAGTACATTTGTCCTACGGCTGCATTCCAGTTCACTTGTCCTAGGGCTGCATTCCATATTACTTGTCCTAGGGCTGCATTCCAGCTCACTTGTCCTAGGGCTCCATTCCAGTTCACTTCTCCTAGGGCTGCATTCCAGTAGACTTGTCCTACGGTTGCATTCCAGTTCACTTGTCCTAGGGCTGCTATCCAGTCAACTTGTCCCTATGGCTGCATTTCAGTATACTTGTCCTATGGCTGCATTCTATTTTTCTTGTCCTACGGCTGCATTCCAGTGCACTTGTCCTAGGGCTGCATTCCATATTACTTGTCCTAGGGCTGCATTCCAGCACACTTGTCCTAGGGCTCCATTCCAGTTCACTTGTCCTAGGGCTGCATTCCATTTCACTCGTCCTAGGGCTGCATTCCAGTTCACTTGTCCTAGGGCTGCATTCCATTTCACTTGTCCTAGGGCTGCATTCCAGTAGACTTGTCCTAGGGCTGCATTCCAGTTCACTTGTCCTAGGGCTGCATTCCAGTCAACTTGTCCTATGGCTGCATCCAGTTAGCTTGTCCCTATGGCTGCATTTCAGTACACTTGTCCTAGGGCTGCATTCCAGTTTACTTGTCCTAGTTCTGCATTCCAGTTCACTTGTCCTAGGGCTGCATTCCAGTTCACTTGTCCTAGGGCTGCTATCCAGTCAACTTGTCCCTATGGCTGCATTTCAGTATACTTGTCCTATGGCTGCATTCTATTTCACTTGTCCTACGGCTGCATTCCACTATACTTGTCCTAGGGCTGCATTCCAGTTCACTTGTCCTAGGGCTGCATTCCAAATATCTTGTCCTAGGGCTGCATTCCAGTTCACATGTCCTAGGGCTGCATTCCAGTAAACTTGTCCTAGGGCTGCATTCCAGTTCACTTGTCCTACGTCTGCATTCCAGTACACTTGTCCTTGGACTGCATTCCAGGTTACTTGTCCTGGGCTGCATTTCAGGTTACTTGTCTTAGGGACTGCATTCCACTACATTTCTAATAGGGCTGCATTCCAGTTCACTTGTCCTAGGGCTGCATTCCAGTGTACATGTCCCAGGGCTGCATTCCAGGTCACTTGTCCTACGGCTGTATTCCAGTTCACTTGTCCTAGTTCTGCATTCCAGTTCACTTGTCCTAGGGCTGCATTCCAGTGTACTTGTCCTAGGGATGCATTCCAGTTTACTTGTCCAAGGGCTGCATTCCAGTACACTTGTCCTAGGGCTGCATTCCAGTACACTTGTCCTAGGGCTGCATTCCCTTTTACTTGTCCTAGGGCTGCATTCCAGTTGACTTGTCCTACGGTTGCATTCCAGGTCACTTGACCTAGGGCTGCATTCCTGTTCACTTGTCCTAGGGCTGCATTCCTGTTCACTTGTCCTAGGGCTGCTATCGAGTCCACTTGTCCCTATGGCTGCATTTCAGTATACTTGTCCTATGGCTGCATTCTATTTCACTTGTCCTACGGCTGCATTCCACTACACTTGTCCTAGGGCTGCATTCCAGTTCACTTGTCCTAGGGCTGCATTCCAAATATCTTGTCCTAGGGCTGCATTCCAGTGTACTTGTCCTACGTCTGCATTCCAGTACACTTGTCCTTGGGCTGCATTCCAGGTTACTTGTCCTTGGGCTGCATTCCAGGTTACTTGTCTTAGGGCTGCATTCCACTACATTTCTAATAGGGCTGCATTCCAGTTCACTTGTCCTAGGGCTGCATTCCAGTTCACTTTTCCCAGGGCTGCATTCCAGGTCACTTGTCCTACGGCTGCATTCCATTTTACTTGTCCTAGGGCTGCATTCCAGTAGACTTGTCCTAGGGCTGCATTCCGGGTCACTTGTCCTCGGGCTGCATTCCAAGTCACTTGTCCTAGGTCTACATTCCAGGTCACTTGTCCTAGGGCTGCATTCCATTTCACTTGTCCTAGGGCTGCTATCCAGTTCACTTGTCCTATGGCTGCATTCCATTATACTTGTCCTATGGCTGAATTCCATTTCACTTGTCCTAGGGCTGCATTCCAGTAAACTTGTCCTACGGTTGCATTCCAGTTCAAATGTCCTAGGGATGCATTCCAGTTCACTTGTCCTGGTTCTGCATTCCAGTTCACTTGTCCTAGGGCTGCATTCCAGTTTACTTGTCCTAGGGCTGCTATCCAGTCCACTTGTCCCTATGGCTGCATTCAAGTATACTTGTCCTATGGTTGAATTCCAGTTCACTTTTCCGAGGGCTCCATTCCAGTTAACTATGTTCTAGGGCTGCGTTCCAGTAGACTTCTCCTAGGGCTGCATTCCAGTTCAGTTGTTCTAGGGCTGCATTCCAGTCACTTGTCCTAGGGCTGCATTCCAGTTAACTATGTTCTAGGGCTGCGTTCCAGTAGACTTGTCCTAGGGCGGCATTCCAGTTTACTTGTCCTAGGGCTGCATTACAGTTTAATTGTCCTTGGGCTGCATTCCAGTATACTTGTCCTAGGGCTGCATTGCAGGTACTTGTCCTATGGCTGCATTCCAGGACACTTGTCCTAGGGCTGCATTCCAGTACACTTGATCTTGGGCTGCATTCCACTACACTTGTCCTAGGGCTGCATTCAAGGTTACTTGTCCTAGGGCTGCATTCCAGTTGACTTGTCCTAGGGCTCCATTCCAGTTCACTTGTTCTAGGGCTGCATTCCAGTTCACTTGTCCTAGGTCTGCATTCCAGGCCACTTGTCCTACGGCAGCATTCCAGTACATTTGTCCTACGGCTGCATTCCAGTTCACTTGTCCTAGGGCTGCATTCCAGTTCACTTGTCCTAGGGCTGCATTCCAGTAGATGTGTCCTACGGTTGCATTCCAGTTCACTTGTACTAGGGCTGCATTCCAGTTCACTTGTCCTAGTTCTGCATTCCAGATCACTTGTCCTAGGGCTGCATTCCAGTTTACTTGTCCTAGGGCTGCTATCCAGTCCACTTGTCCCTATGGCTGCATTCCAGTATACTTGTCCTATGGCTGAATTCCAGTTCACTTGTCCGAGGGCTCCATTCCAGTTCACTTCTCCTAGGGCTGCATTCCAGTTCAGTTGTTCTAGGGCTGCATTCCAGTTCACTTGTCCTAGGGCTGCAACCCAGTTAACTATGTTCTAGGGCTGCGTTCCAGTATACTTGTCCTAGGGCTGTATTGCAGGTTACTTGTCCTAGGGCTGCATTCCAGTTTACTTGTCCTAGGGCTGCTATCCATTTCCACTTGTCCCTATGGCTGCATTCTAGTGTACTTGTCCTATGGCTGAATTCCAGGTCACTTGTCCGAGGGCTGCATTCAAGGTCACTTGTCGTAGGGCTGCATTCCAGTAAAATTAGATTTTAAAAACACCTAATGGAAAAGCAGAGTTTGTCTGTCCAGTGTCTGTGTTCTTTTTCCCATCTTAATCTTTTCTTTTTTTGGCCAGTCTGAGAAATGTATTTTTCTTTGCAACTCTGCCTAGAAGGCCAGCATCCCGGAGTCGCCTCTTCACTGTTGACGTTGAGACTGGTGTTTTGCGGGTACTATTTAATGAAGCTGCCAGTTGAGGACTTTTGAAGCGTATGTTTCTCAAACTAGATACTTGTCCTCTTACTCAGTTGTGCACCGGGGCCTCCCACTCCTCTTTCTATTCTGTTTAGAGCCAGTTTGTGCTGTTCTGTGAAGGGAGTAGTACACAGCGTTGTACGAGATCTTCAGTTTCTTGGCAATTTCTCGCATGGAATAACCTTCTTTTCTCAGAACAAGAATAGACTGATGAGTTTCAGAAGAAAGTCATTTGTTTCTCGCCATTTTGAGCCTGTATTCGAACCCACAAATACTGATTCTCCAGATACTCAACTTTTTTTATCATAACAACAGTTTTCAGCTGTGCTAACATAATTGCAAAAGGGTTTTCTAATGATCAATTCGCCTTTTAAAATGATAAACTTGGATTAGCTAACACAACGTACCATTGGAACACAGGAGGGATGGTTGCTGATAATCTGCCGTTTCCAGCTGCAATAGTCATGTTCAATATTAACAATGCCTACACTGTATTACTGATCAATCTGATGTTATTTTAATGGACAAAAACATTTGCTTTTCTTTCAAACACAAGGATGTTTTTCTAAGTGACCCCAAACTTTGAACGGTATTGTATACAGTACCAGTCAAAAGTTTGAACAAACATACTCATTTAAGGGTTTTTCTTTATTTTTACTATTTTCTACATTGTAGTATAATAGTGAAGACATCAAAACTATGAAATAACTCATATGGAATCCTGAAGTAACCAAAAAAAAGTGTTAAACAAATCAAAATATATTTTATATTCTTCAAAGTAGCCACCCTTTGCCTTGATGACAGCTTCACACACTCTTGGCATTCTCTCAACCAGCTTCATGAGGAATGATTTCCCCACAATCTTGAAGGAGTTCCCACATATGCTGAGTACTTGTTGGCTGATTTTCCTTCACTCTGCGGTCCAACTCATCCCAACCATCTCAATTGGGTTGAGGTTGGGTGATTGTGGAGGCCAGGCCATCTGGTGCAGCACCATCACTCCCATTCTTGGTCAAATAGCCCTTACACATCCTGGAGGTGTGTTTTGGGTCATTGTCCTGTTGAAAAACAGTGCAAACCAGATGGGATGGCGTTTCGCTTCAGAATGCTGTGGTAGGCATGCTGGTTAAGTGACCCTCGAATTCTAAATAAATCACAGTGTCACCAGCAAAGCATCCCCACAGCATCACACCTCATCCTCCATGCTTCACGGTGGAACCACACATGTGGAGATCATCCGTTCACCTACTAAAAACAATATTGTATTTTATACTCCATACATTTTCCCTGACTTCCAAAAGATTGATCTGTTTGATCCATTTGTTTGTTTCAGTTTGCAGTAGTTGAATCCTTTCACATGGGATTGATACTGATTTTCGGATCAAGAGTCTGTCGATTGGTCGGTCATTGGGTTCATTTGTTGAAATCAAATCAAGCTTTATTTGTACAGCACATTTCAGAAATGAATGCAAAAAGAAAAACCCACAACAAACTTAAAACAGGAAGCAAACCAAAAGGTAGAGTGCAACTAAAGTTGTTGATTCTCTTAAATAGAACCTGGACCAGCTCAAAAACACCTTCCCACAATGTGATGAAAAACAAGCCTCACACAGGTGCCAGCACAGGTGTAACACATACTGACTAACGAGGTGACACCAATCAGTGCGTCCTACGTGCTAACGAGATAGACGTGCTAAAGTCCAACCTCAAAACATAAATGGAAAAACCAAAGCCTGTATCACCTTCCCCCTTAAGACAACAAACATATCCTATATTTTTGTTGGACACGTTTGCTCACCACCAACAGAAAACAACTTCCATTTCACATTATAATCAACTACAATGCTTCACCTTCACCAATATAAACATGGTGTCTACTGGCTGTCAACAATTAAAAACAAGAAAAAACACCTATTCCTAAATAATAATAAACAATCATGTTATTTTTTTCTCTTTTTCTTTCTATAGAATCCTACAACTCACTTGCTTCTAGAACTCTCGTCCTCTTGGAACGAGCCCAAACAAAACTCAGATCAAATTGTATTAGTCACATGCACCGAATACAACAGTGAAATGCTTCCTTATGAGCCCCTAACCAACAGTGCAGTTTCAATACGGAAAAGAATAAGAGATAAAACTCCAAATAAACACACTGGCTCAACGCAAAACACAAATCT
Source organism: Oncorhynchus tshawytscha (assembly GCF_018296145.1). Classification (NCBI taxonomy): domain Eukaryota; kingdom Metazoa; phylum Chordata; class Actinopteri; order Salmoniformes; family Salmonidae; genus Oncorhynchus; species Oncorhynchus tshawytscha. The sequence goes on along the minus strand of NC_056460.1, from coordinate 3,176,208 downwards.
TTTTGACTGCCCACCCCAGAGATAATCAGCAACCAAGTTTTCCTTACCACGGACTGATTTCAAGAGGAAACTCCTGCGATATCCGTAATAACTTTCCACCTCACTGCGGAGCTTCTCTCTCTTTTCAGGGTTCACTAGATAGGCATGTTGTTGGATCTGGGCCCGGTCCCCAATATCATGCTCTAGAACATTTGGTTTGGCACATGTGAGAAATAACCCTGATATTCTAAAAACAGGGCAACAATGTCAATATAATTGTACCAAAAAATTGTCATGTTGGTTCATGAATAAATATCACTACCAAATGTTACATGAAATGTAAATATGAAATATTTGATTGCATAGTCATATTTTCAACGTCTTTTCAATATAATTTTGCTTGGTGGGATAGCCCAATGTCAAAACACAGTTTTAACATGTCCAAATCAATAACCAATATGCAGGAACAGTTTGGGGATAAATTGAAAACCTAAACATAACATGTGCTATTTACACAAACATCTGCCACAATAATCATATTACTTGTATTTTTTAAACAAGCTCCTTATAAACTGCACAAGCACCAGAAACACTGTTGTTTTGACAAATAGCAATAAATCACTGATATCGATTAGGGGGGAAATTAGGTTGTACGTGCTGTTGAAACTGACACAACAAAAAAAACACATGGAAATGGGAGATATATTTTACCTCCCTGGTTAGAGGACAACCTGCAGAAGAGTCAGCTACATTTGGGAGTGATGCATTAAATTTAGGGGTCGCTAAACAAGGGAATGCAACACTTATTTGTCATCACTCATCGATCATGCTAAAAAAAATTGTGAGAGAGGAGAGAGATGAGGTTGCACGTCCTGTTAAAACTAACAGCTCAAAAACCACACGGAATCTGGGAGTACATCCCTGGGAGTACATCCCTGGTTAGAGGACAATTTGTAGAAAACAGCATGCCACATTTTGAAGTGTTGCATTTTCATTCAAGTGGGTCACCAATGTGGTAAGTGTAACACAACTCCTAATTGTTGAATTTCTAAGCAAACAGCAGGCAGGGCTTTCTCCTGGGTAGATCTCCATTTTAATGGAATGGGCCTATCCATGTGAGAGACGCAAGTCTCAACCTTTAAGTCTTTACTGAAGACTCATCTCTTCAGTAGGTCATATGATTGAGTGTAGTCTGGCCCAGGAGTGTGAAGGTAAACGGAAAGCTCTGGGCAAGGGCTGTCTCTGCCTGGCCGGTTCCTCTCCACTGGGATTCTCTGCCTCTAACCTATTACAGGGGCTGAGTCATGGCAAACTGGGTCTGCCGTCCCTAGGAGGGGTCGTCACTTGATGGGTTGAGTCACTGACCAGATCTTCCTGTCTGGGTCTCCCCCTGGGTTGTGCCGTGGCGGAGATCTTTGTCTTTAGCCTTGTCTCAGGATGGTAAGTTGGTGGTTGAAGATATCCTCTTGGGGGCTGTGCTTTGGCAAATGGGTGGGGTTATATCCTTCCTGTTTGGCCCTGTCCGAGGGTATCATGGGCCACAGTGTCTCCTGACCCCTCCTGTCTCAGCCTCCAGTGTTTATGTGTCAGGGGGCTAGGGTCAGTTTGATATATCTGGAGTACTTCTCCTGTCTTATCCGGTGTCCTGTGTGAATTTAAGTATACTCTCTCTAATTATTTCTTTCTCACTCTCGGAGGACCTGAGCCCTAGGACCAGGCCTCAGGACTACCTGGCACGATGACTCCTTGCTGTCCCCAGTCCACCTGGCCGTGCTGCTGCTCCAGTTTCAACTGTTCTCCCTGTGGCTATGGAACCCTGACCTGTTCACCGGATGTGCTACCTGTCCCAAACCTGCTGTTTTCAACTCTCTAGAGACATCAGGAACGGAAGAGATACTCTTAATGATCGGCTATGAAAAGCCAACTGACATTTACTCCTGACCCCTCTGTTGCACCCTCGACAACTACTGTGATTATTATTTGACCATGCTGGTCATTTATGAACATTTAAACATCTTGGACATGTTCTGTTATAATCTCCACCCGGCACAGCCAGAAGAGGGCTGGCCACCCTTCATAGCCTGTTTATCCGGCACAGATTTTGCCTTTCTAGGGAGTTTATACTAGCCACCGTGCTTCTCACCTGCATTGCTTGCTGTTTGGGGTTTTAGGCTGGGTTTCTGTACAGCACTTTGAGATATCAGCTGGTATATGGCAATTGCTGTTCCACCTGAGTAGTTTTCCATTTCCTGGGGCTGAGGCTAATATCCATATCATGTTGAAATCAATTCATAACATGTTGGGGCAAACGTTTAGGCTTCTACATTGTGAAATCATTAAATACTCCTACTACAATGTTAAAAAAACATTCTACATTGTGACATTAATTCATTGAAATCATGAAACAACTCCTTCATGTATGTATTATAATATTTGATCAGAGATTTGATCAGAGATCTTTTATCAGATTTCAATCTCTGGTTTGTAGAGTCAGCTCTCTTCATTGGTCACAGCTATAAGGTTTCTCTCCTGTGTGTGTTCTCTGGTGTAGAGTCAGTGGCCAGATGTAGCAAACTCTTCCCACATTGATCACAGCTATAACTGTCAGATCCAGTTTCTTCTCCTGTGCTATTGTGTTCTCTGTGTGTATTTCTGTCAATGTGCCAGATCGCTAGATGTAGTAAAACTCCTCCCACATTGACCACAGCTATAAGGTTTCTCTCCTGTGTGTGTTCTCTGGTGTAGAGTCAGATTGCCAGATGTAGCAAATCTCTTCCCACATTGATCACAGCTATAAGGTTTCTCTCCTGTGTGTTTTCTCTGGTGTACTGTCAGAGGCTAGATGTTGTAAAACTCCTCCCACATTGATCACAGCTATAAGGTTTCTCTCCTGTGTGGATTCTCTGGTGTTGAGTCAGCTGGCTAGATTGAACAAACCTCTTCCCACATTGATCACAGAAATAAGGTTTCTCTCCTGTGTGTATTCTCTGGTGCACTGTCAGCTCTCCAGATTGACAAAACCTCTTCCCACATTGATCACAGCTATAAGGTTTCTCTCCTGTGTGTGTTCTCTGGTGTAGTGTCAGAGAGCCAGATGTAGCAAATCTCTTCCCACATTGATCACAGCTATAAGGTTTCTCTCCTGTGTGTGTTCTCTGGTGTAGAGTCAGATAGCCAGATGTAGTAAAACTCTTCCCACATTGATCACAGCTATAAGGTTTCTCTCCTGTGTGTGTTCTCTTGTGTCGAGTCAGATGGCAAGATGTAGTAAAACTCTTCCCACATTGATCACAGCTATAAGGTTTCTCTCCTGTGTGTGTTCTCTGGTGCACTGTCAGATCTCCAGATTGACTAAAACTCTTCCCACATTGATCACAGCTATAAGGTTTCTCTCCTGTGTGTGTTCTCTGGTGTATAGTCAGAGAGCCAGATGTAGCAAATCTCTTCCCACATTGATCACAGCTATAAGGTTTCTCTCCTGTGTGTGTTCTCTGGTGTAGAGTCAGAGAGCCAGATGTTGTAAAACTCTTCCCACATTGATCACAGCTGTAAGATTTCTCTCCTGTGTGTATTCTCTGATGAATTGTAATGCCTGATGAGGTGAATCTCTTCCCACAGTCAGAGCAGCAGTGAGTTTTCTTCACTGTGGGTCTCTGCAGGTGTTTATTGAGGTGTTCTGATCTGGAGAGACCCTTCTCTCCCTCTTCAGCATCATGAGGTTGTTGAGGCTCCCCAGAGGATCCACGATAGTCCCGTATCTCTCCTGTGTGAACAACAAAGTCAGACAGATGATTAAAGGCCCACAACAGCAGAAGTCCACTGTAAAAGGTGATGCCAACAGCGTAGCTATGATGTTGTACAGCAATTGACGTCTGTAATGAATGTTAACATTATTTGACAATTGTCTTAAAATTAGCAAGAAAGTCATATTTTTTCTTGTTTTCACATTAGTAGTAACATCGATGATTGTAGGCTAGAAATAGGATATTCATGTTGTTGAAACTCTAAACAGTGTGCCAGACGACTTTTGGTCTCCAATATAGGCCCCTTTCTGTGTTTAATAAAATTTTGGCACAAGGGCGATGCGCACGCAATTTGATTGCAGAAACACCTCCCTGCTAAGCTAATGAGGAAACCGCTAGTTATGGATGTAGTATATCTGGTAATGAGGAAGCCGATAGTTATGAATGTCGTGTATCTGCCTGGAGCAAAAATGGTGAGCAAAGATTTGAGTTTTTCACAATGTATTCTGAATGTGAATGGGGGAAAACTAATGGGACTAACCTCCATTTCCAGGTTGCTTATGAGTACATTTAACACTACTTTGGATTATAATTCTGAGGCTCATTTGAATGTCCTGCTTAATATAATGTTTGCTACAGTATTAAGAATTATGTGTAATTATTGAAGAACCGCGTTAATGACAGTATCCATTTGAATGATGCTAATAAAGTTAAGATTGTTTTGTATTTCACCTTTATTTAACCAGGTAGACCAGTGAGAATACTTCCTGTTCCAACCTGCTGGAGCACATATGGGTGGGTGTTGCAGTGGTGACCAGTGAGCAGATAAGGCGGCCTAGCAAAGACTTATAGAAAGCCAGCGGGTTTGGCACAAATATGTGATAGCAAACTGCATGCAGTTTCTGAGTAGAGTGTTGGAGACTATTTTGAAAATGACATCACCGAAGTTAAGGATAGGTAGGATAGTCAGTTTTACGAGGGTATGTTTGGCAGCGTGAGTGAAGGAGGCTTTGTTGCGAAATAGGAAGCAAATTGGATTGGAAGATGCTTAATAGGAGTCTGGAAGGAGAGTTTACAGTCTAACCAGACACCTAGGTATTATAGTTGTCCACATATTCTAAGTCAGAACCGTCCAGAGTAGTGATGCTAGGAATACAAGGCGGGCAGCAGATCGGTTGAAGAGCATACATTTAGTTTAACTTAAGATTTGGAAAGAAGCAGTTGGAGGCCACAGAAGGAGTGTTGTATGGCATTGAAGCTTGTTTGGAGGTTTGTTAACATTGTCCAAAGAAGGGCCAGATGTATACAGAATGGTGTCATCTGCGTAAAGTGGATGGAGCAAGAGCATTATTGGTATATACAGAGAAAAGAGTATAACCATTGAGATTTGTAATAATGTGGTACCCCCATAGAGACTGCCAGAGTGACTTAATAAACAGGCCCGACTTTGAACTGAACTCTTGAGAAGTAGTTCTGAGAGGTAACTGAACCATAAAGTCAGTCATTTGAGAAACCAAGGCTGTTAAGTCTGCCGATAAGAATACGGTGTTTGACAGAGTCGAAAGCGTTGGCCAGGTTGATGAAGATGGCTACACAGTATTGTCTCTTATCGATGGCGGTTATGATATCGTTTAGGACCTTGAGAGTGGCTGAGGTGCACCAGTGACCAGCTTGGAAAATGGATTGCACAGCGGAGAAGGTACGGTGGGATACAAACTGGTCAGTGATCTGTTTGTTAACTTGGTTTTCGAAGACTTTAGAAAGGCAGGGCAAGATGGAAATAGGTCTGTAATAGAAGAGTGTCATTAGGTATTGAATGATACAGGAGGGGATGAAGTGTTAAGGAAAGAGGTCTGATATTTAAATAGAAAGAGTATAGGTTCCAAACAGACTAGTAATAGGGGTTGCAACAATGGCAGCAAATAATTTTGAGAAAGAGAGGGTCCAGATTGTCTAGCCTAGCTGATTTGTACGGGTCCAGGTTTTGCAAATCTTTCAGAACATCAGCTATCTGGATTTGGGTGAAGGAGAAGCTGGGGAGGTTTGGGCAAGTAGCTGCGGGGGGGTGGGGAGCTGTTGCCCAGGGTTGGGATAGCCAGGAGGAAAGCATGGCCAGCCATGGAGAAATGCTTCTTGAAATTCTCGATTATCGTGGATTTATCAGTGGTGACAGTGTTTCCTAGCCTCAGTGCAGTGGGCACCTGGGATGAGGTGCTCTTATTCTACATGGACTTTACAGTGTCCCAAAACTTTTTGTAGTTAGAGCTACAGGATGCAAATTTCTGTTGGAAAAAGCTAGCTTTTGCTTTCCTAACTGATTGTGTGTATTGGTTACTGACTTCTCTGAAAAATTGCTCTGGCTCAAGGCTAGCTTCGGGGCTGGGCCAGTCGGTAGCAGCTAGCTGCGATTATCCAGTGTAATGGTCCAGAGCTTAAGGCAGGAATACGGTCACGTAGTGGAGAAAAACAGTCCGATATGCTCATGGATGGCAGTTATTATCCAGGCTAAAAGCGGCTGGTGTCTGAGCTAAAAAAGCTAAAGGCCACTTGCAGTGGCTGACAATGACTAAATAGCTAGTAGCTAATTAGCTGGTTAGCTTCTGATGGCCAGCTTCTAGCTATAAGGTCTAAAAAACTTAGTCAGCTAGAACATGCATTTTCTCCCACTTAAAAGACGCAGAGGCACTGCATTTTGATCATAGGTCACTACAGACACACTGTGACAGACAAAATCCAGAGCTGAAAACCAGAAAACACGTGATTGTAGGACTTTCCCATATTGATTTTAGTGGGGCAAAACTGGAAAATAAGCATTCCGTGGTGACAGTCATTGTAAATAAGATTTTGCCCCACTGTAATCCTAGAAACCTTTCATCATTATGAATAAAGGTTACATTTAAATAAAATAGAAATAGTGTTTCATTACAAAAAATTTTTACAAATCCATCAAGGCACTAATTTTGAGGAGGGTTTAAAACAAAGGTTTCAAACCAATTCATGAATGTAATTCAATCTAGGTATTTCTTGCCTTTAATGTAATGACATGAAAAAAATGGCTAAAAATTATACAATGACTTATCAACAGCTCTAATAATTTGCCTCCAAAGGAAATTAACACTGGCAATTCTAGAATATACTATTTAACCGAAAAACCTGGTTAAACTATCATTATGACATCATGTTTAAAAACCTATAATATGTTACCCAGCAATCTGCAGAAACAATAACAAACTATCATTATGACATCATGGATTAATTCTAGAATATACTATATAGCCTAGAAACCTGGTTAAACTATCATTATGACATCATGGGTGGCCAGTCCTGATATTCATAGTGTAGTGAATTCAGGGGGTAGCCCTTAGCTGAACTCAAACCTGGGTCCAGTGACTACATAGGCAAGGACTGACCATCCATGATATCAACATTATAGTTTTAACCATGTTTTAAGGCTATACAGTGATGGTTTACATTGTTCCTAAACATTGGAGTTAAACAAGTTTATTTGGGGTTCTGATGGGGTACAACAATTGAACTAAGCTCATGAGGAATGTGTTATATTCTTCAATAATCAATGGTGATAAATGAATAATTTAAGAGTCCAAATATGGATGTAACAACTGCAGATTACACCTTTAACACCAAACATCAGTTCAACTGCAGAGTTTGTGCCTCTGTTTTTAAGACAGTACTTACTAGTGTTAATCAGGAACCTCAAAACCATCTTATCTAAATTCATCGTTTAGAACCATTTGATGCCTTAAGATACCTTTGGGAAACCGGGCCCAGATATCCAGTTTCTTCCTCATCTTCCTCCTTTTTCGATGTGACAGTCATCTCCCCCTCCTCCTCTTTCACTCCAAAAACTGCATCCTCCTCTTTCTCCTCTTCCTTTACTGTAACATCCTCCTCTTTCACTCTGAACGTGTCTTCCTCTTCTTTCACTGAAACTTCTTTCTCTTCTTCTTTCACTGTAACAGCCTCACCCGCTACTTGTTTTTGCATTGTAACAACCTTCTCTTCCTCCTCCTCTTTCACTTCTTTAGCAGGAGAGTAGCTTAGTGACCGCATGGTCGGGGATGTTAGCTAGGCTAATGCTAACTTAACCAGCCCGCTAGCTGAATAATAACAACACCGTAAATATGAAATTAAATCGGATAACTAACTAGACGATAGAAGTGGGTTTAAAACACAGTGGCTAATATACACGAAAGCGTCTAAAGACCTTTATTGGTTCGTCTATTTTGTCTAGCAAGCTACCGAGGTGTCTGACTAACTGTTGCTGCTGATGAAAGAAGCGTTCCGTCCACTAGATTATACGTCACACCAACAGCATAACCTTAAATTCCCAGACTGCCCTCTGCTGACTGGAGTGGGTAACGCAGTTGAGTAAAATGTATATTTTATCTTCAGACAACAAGTTAAAGTGTAGGAAGCGTGAGTTTTTACTCACCAGTGTAACAACACAGTGTGGATAAAGACTTTAGTAAGCTAGTTGTAGTCACTTTATGGTTACCTATAAGTACAAACAGCTATGTTTTTGCGTTTTTACATATTTATTAACTTATTTTGTGAACTCTTGCAGTATCACAATGCAGTATTTCTTCACGTCATATGGATGATCAACTCTGTGCTACTGAGTTTGTATGCCAGTGTAACGGTGTAATGAAGTCACATTTAAAAAATATATTTAACCTTTATTTAACTAGGCAAGTCAGTTTATTAAGAACAAATTATTATTTACATTGACGGCCTGCCCCTGCCAAACCCTAACCCAGAGACGATGCTGGGCCAATAATGGGCTGCCCTATGCGACTCCAAATCACAGCTTGTGATTGAGGGCGGTGCAGTTGCCATACCAGGCGGTGATACAGCCCGCCAGGATGCTCTCGATTGTGCATCTGTAGAAGTTTGTGAGTGCAGCCTGGTTTTGAACAGGGGGCTGTAATGACGCCCCTAGCACTGAGATGCCGTAATTTAGACTGCTGCGCTGCTCGTGTGTTTACATTACACTCCGTGTTAAAGGTATGGGATTCTGGGTTTTCAATAGCAGATTTTTGGAGAATTTGAAATTTGAGCGGTCCTGGGATAGAAATGTATAAAGTTGACATTACATTATTATTTTTATTAACTTATTTATTAACTTATTTCCGGATATCTTCTAAACTACCCACAATGCAGTATTTCTCAACGTCATATGGGTGATCTACTCTGTGTTACTCACCGCTGCGCCGTAAAAGGTAGAGTCCTAATAACCAAGGCTGAAGGTATCTCTAGACTAACATATGGTGCTCTATCTTTACATCTTGACCGTAAAATAGGCAAGGAGATAGACCAGATGCTTTTCAACTTTCTTTGGAGAAACCGTACCCATTACATTAGGAAAACTGTTGTAATGAACACTTATGAGAATGGTGGACTGAATTTTAAAAAATAATACTTTTAAGATCAATTGGATAAAACAATTCCCACAAGACCCACTTCTATCTGGAATTGTATTCCTCATCATGTCTTCTCTACTTTTGGTGGCCTTAACTTCATGTTGTTTTGCAATTATAATATTGACAAAGTTCCAGTGAAACTTTCTGCTTTTCATCGGCAGGTTTTCTTGTCATGGTCCTTAATTTATAAACACAATTTTTCTCCACACAGATATTATATATGGAATAATCGGGATATATTGTATAAAAATACCTCTCTGTTTTTGGAATATTGGTTCCGAAATAATTTCCTATTGGTGAGCCAACTGGTAAATGCAGACGGTCTTTTACTCAGTTATAAAGAATTCTTATCACTTTACAAGGTCCCTGTAACACCTAAAGATTTTGCAATTGCTTTAGATGCCATTCCCTCAGGTGTTGCTATGTTATTCAGGAACATGTCAAGACCTGACCCTCAGAGCCTACCTTCTGTTGACCCTGTTGACTCATCAGTAGGAAAGATTTGTTTCTCTTTTGGTCCATTCAACAACAGAGCCATACGATCCTTGTTTCAGCAGGATGTTGTATCTATACCTTATGTCATGCCTTATTGGAATGGATTTATTGATAATATCTGTTGGAAAAAAGTTTGGATGTTGCCACACACATACCTACTTGTTAACAAAATTAAGGAAGTTTCCTTTAAAATTATTCAGAAATATTATTCTGCCAACCACTATATGAAGAAGTTTAAGGAAAACATCAACTCAAATTGCTCCTTTTGTAATGACCACCCAGAAACAGTTGTGCATCTTTTTTGCCATTGTATGCATGTAAGAAAACTGTGGCAAGACATCAGTAGGTTTATAATTGAACACATTTATGAAGATTTTACACTGTTGTGGAGAGATGTACTGTTTGGATTCTTTACATACAATAGAAATAAGCGGAATCATTTTTATGTAATTAATTTCATTATTCTTTTGGCCAAATTTCATATACACAAATGTAAATTTACAAACAGAAAACCACATTTTCGTACCCTACAAAAAGAAATGTAACTGTATTTTAAGACGGTTAAATGCTCTACTAACAAAAAAGCTGTTAGAATTGTAAGTATATGCATGTCCCTTAAGGTCCTTGTGTAATTGTAATGTGATATTGTACCCCCTAGCGCGATTGTCCATTGTTTGTAATCTATGTATGCTTGTGTTCCCTCATGTGCTTTATGTATTGATTTGATATTAATAATAAATAAATAAAATTTAAATAAAATTAAAAAAATTAAATTAAAAAAACTCACCGCTGCGCCGCTCTTGTGATAAAGGTATGGGATTCTGGGTAATCCACAGCAGATTTATGGAGATTTTGAAAATGAAGTGGTCCTGGGATAGAAATGTATAAAATTGACATGATATCATAAAATCCACGTTTTAAATCATACATTAGCAATTTATGTTTTAGTAACTACTGTTGTTGGTTTGGTGTCAAGTCAGCCTCTCTTTATACGTTATTTGGCAAATCTCAGTTTTCCATGTGGGTTTTATGCTAAAAATCCCTTTTTCAAATTGGTATCTAACTGGAAAATGCATATTTTTTAGGAGTGCTATTTTTACCCTGTCGACTACTGATCGTTCATCCACACTGTGTGTCTCGTCAATGCAGGTAATTAATGACAAATGTATAAAGTATATGTTTTATAAACTCATGAACACCAGCCAGTTTATCAGCCCGGTTCTGTTAGTTTAGGTGTATTATACTTCTGTATTATACATTGAGTAATTTCTCAGGATAATTTGATATATTTTGATAGTAAAATGGATGACAGTATATTCTGATGTAGTGAATATGAGACACATGGAAACAATGTATTTATTTTTATTATAGTAAATTAGGAATAGTAGGAATTGATAAATCCACTATACGATCACAATAACTTTGATAGACATTTCAACTGTTTTTTTGTTAGTATATTATAGGGCAGATTTATGTAGAATTGCTGTGGGAGTGCTATTTATATCCCGTCACTACTGATCATTCATCCATACTGTGTGTGTCCCATCATTGCAGCTTTGGAAATAAATGAACTATCCATTCATTGTTCCTTCCTGGCAGACTCACTCAACAGAGAACATCCCTGGTCATCCGTACTGCCTCTGATCTGACGGAATCACTAAACACAAGTGCGTTGTTTGTAAATGATGTCTGAGTGTTGGAGTGTGCCCCTGGCTATCCGTAAATAAAATAAAAAGAAAATATAAGGAATTTGAAATTCATACTTTTAAATATATAGTTAAATATATTTAAAACAAAATACTTTTAGACTTTTACTCAAGTAGTATTTTACTGGGTAACTTTCTATTAAGGTATCTATACTTTTACTCAAGTATGACAATTGGGTACTTTCTCCACCACTGATTATGAGTCTAATCTGCTCTCATTCAACATGGTCAGCCTCATTGAGTCTAATCTGGTCTCCTTCTACATGGTCAGCCTCATTATGAGCCTATTCTGGTCTCCTTCAACATGGTGAGCCTCATTATGAGTCTAATCTGGTCTTCTTCTACATGGTCAGCCTCATTATGAGCCTATTCTGGTCTCCTTCTACATGGTGAGCCTCATTATGAGTCTAATCTGGTCTCCTTCTACATGGTGAGCCTCATTATGAGTCTAATCTGGTCTCCTTCAACATGGTCAGCCTCATTATGAGCCTCATTAATTGTCTGATGAAAAAGAAAACCCACACACTGATCAGTATCAATCAGCCTTTTGTTTTCTTTCAAGTTATTAACTAATGATTAGCACACACAAGTTCTCAGATGTTTGAGTGCTTTACCTATTTCTAACAGTATCATTTCAAATGGAGAAAACAACTCAGCAACATGGAAACAATGTGGGAGGATTAACAAATCCTGTTTCAGTATCAAAATTACAAACCACATGAACAAGTGCATTGGACATGTCTATGAGGTCAATACTAATCCATCATGTCTGCATTGGACATGCCTATGGGCCAGCAGGTAGCCTAGTGGTTAGAGCATTGGGCCAGAAACCAAAAGGTTGATAGATCGAATCCCGAGCTGACAAGGTAAAAATTGGTTGTTCTGCCCCTGAACAAGGCAGTTAACCCACTGTTCCCCGGTAGGCCGTCATTGTAAATGAGGATTTGTTCTTAACTGTCTTGCCTAGTTAAATAAAGATTAAATGAATAAAATCACTTTTTAAATGTAGCAGAATTAAAATATCCACAACATTCATTCTGTGGGTACTAGATTGACTCAGTTCACAGACTGTCAGCCAGACAGTGATTGTGCAATATCAGACTAAATTTGAGTAACAACCAAATAAAAAAGACAAACAGGGAATGTTCAATGACCCAAAAAGACACTACTTCATTCTGTGAATCACCACTTTATTTAATATCATGAAGAACACCTGTGGAAATGGGCAGTGGATTTAGACATCCATCTGACTCCAAAACAAGACATTACTGAATAGTGGCTAATCCAAATAATCAGCACAATGTCAGGTGTTAGTACCGGCACACCCAGTAGCTAGATCTCTAGCAGCAAGGTTGGCCATGTATTTTCTAGGTCTCTGCATAGTCTCTAACAGTATTGGTGTAGTCATACAACTTATTATAACAGTAAACCAACAGCATATTCAGAGCATTTAATAAGTATTCAGACCCCTGGACTTTCTCCACATTTTGTTATGTTACACCCTTATTCTAAAACGGATTAAATTAAGTGTTCCTCATTAATCTACACACCATACCCCACAATGACATCACCATACCCCATAATGACATAATACCCCATAATGACAAAACAGAAATACCTTATTTACATAAGTATTCAGACCCTTTGCTATGAGAGTCGAAATTGAGCTCAGCTGCATCTTGTTTCCATTGATCATACTTGAGATGTTTCTACAACTTGATTGGAGTCCACCTGCGGTAGATTCAATTGATTGATTTGTCTATATAAGGTCCCACAGTTAACAGTGCATGTCAGAACAAAAACCAAGCCACGAGGTCGAAGGAATTGTCCGTAGAGCTCCGAGACAGGATTCTGTAGAGGCACAGATCTGGGGACCAAAAAAAAAAAAAATGGGGTACCAAAAAATGGGTACCAAAAACATTTCTGCAGTATTGAAGGTCCCCAAGAACACAGTGGCCTCCAACATTCTTAAATGGAAGAGGTTAGGAACCACCAAGACTCTTCAAACAGATCTGTTAGGGGAGAAGGGCCTTGTTCAAGGATGTGACCAAGAACCCACTGGTCACTCTGACAGAGCTCCAGAGTTTCTCTGTGGAGATGGGAGAACCTTCCAGAAGGACAACCATCTATACAGCACTCCGCCAATCAGGCCTTTATGATATAGTGGCCAGACGGAAACCACTCCTCAGTAAAGGGCACATGATAGCACGCTTGGAGTTCGCCAAAAGGCACTTAGAGGACTCTGAGACCATGAGAAACAAGATTCCTCGGTCTGATGAAACCAAGATGAAACACTTTGGCCTGAATGCAAAGCATCACGTCTGGAGGAAACCAGGCACCATCCCTACAGTGAAGCATGGTGGTGGCAGCATCATGCTGTGGGGATGTTTTTCAGTGGCAGGGACTGGGAGACTAGTCAGGATCGAGGGAAAGATGAACAGAGCAAATTACAAAGATGTTTCTACAGATGAAGCTCATATCCACAACAAACTGAAATCAATAGAACAAGGTTCTACATTGTGACATCATTAAAATACTCATACTACAATGTTAAAACATTCTACATTGTGACATTATTTAATTGATATCATGAAACAATTCCATGTATTTTCTGATGTTTAATCAGAGTATCTCTTCCCACATTGATTACAGCTATGAGGTTTCTCTTGTTTCTCTCCTGTGTGTTTTCTGTGATATCAGGCTTCTTTACTTGGTAAAATTCTTTCCACATTGATCACAGCTATAAGGTTTCTCTCCTGTGTGTGTTCTCTGGTGTATTTTAAGTTCTGATGAAGATTTGCAACCTTTCCCACAGTCAGAGCAGCAATGAGATTTCTTCCCTGTGGGTCTATGCTGGTGTTTCTTGAAGTGTTTTGACGTGGACTCTTCTCTGCCCTGTCAGCATCCTGAGGCCCTCCAGAGGATCCACGATAGTCACATCTCTCTCCTGTGTGAACAAAAAGTCAGACAGGTGGTTTAAGGCCCACAACAGCAAAAATCCACTGTAAAAAGGAGATGCCAACATTGTAGCCATGATGTACAAACAATGACGTCTGTAATGAATGTTAATTATTTGACATTTGTCTTCAGACAGTCAAGTGAACAACAGTCGTCATATTTTGTCTTGTTTTCCCATTAGTAGTAACATCGACGATTGTATGCTAGAAATACGTTTTTAAAGTTGTTGAAATCCTAAGCAGTGTGCCAGACAACTTTTGGTCTACAATATAGGCACCTTTCTGTAGGTCTGTGTTGTTGTTTGGTGAAGTTATGGGTCCTACAGTAAGTCTATGGTATTGGTATAACTAGGGATTTCCGCATTAGCATGGAGGAGTTTTTGCAACCAAATTGCGTTTTAGCCAACAGAGAGCGATGCACTTATTTGGGGATGTCTGATAGTATTTACGCACCACCACTAATGATTTGTTGAGCTTCTCAAAGTCATTTTTTCTTCACCTCAAACAGCAAGGAAACGAAGTCTTACTAAAATCAATTGGCGAATGACAATAGTTCCTCAAAGTATTTGTAAAATATTTTCAGCTCTCACTCTTGATAGCCACTCGACATGAAAGGGAAAATATAATGCTCTGATCCAGTGGAAATGTCATAAAATACCTGATTACTTCTTATCCTTTGCACAAATAGCCGACAGCGGTGTCTGTCCCAAACTCACTGGCTCGGGAAACTCTGAGGGCCCAGAATATTTTATACAATGTTGCTGTCACGTTTTCGACTGACCTAGGTGAATGAATGATTCAACTTGAAACAGTGTATCAACTATCAACTATGTAGACAGGCCATGCGCAGCCAATGTGATTTATTTTTATCTGGATATTTTTAAGCTGTTTTTATTTGTTGGCTTTATGTAGGTTATTTTTTACATAGTTGGCAATGGCAATAAAAGTTTAGATTTGTATAATTTACATTTCGATGTATATAGAATATAGATTAAATCACAGATAATGATTTAGATAAAGACTATTATAATTATTATTACTATTATAAATTAAATGAAACTATTCCAGTAAAAGGTGAATATGAAAATCATAACTGGCACCAGATCAGTAGAAATGGTCAGATAAATTGGCACTTCAAATGGAAAAGGTTGCCGACTGCTGTTGTAGCCTATTACCGGAAACTTTAGGAGCATAACGTCAGAATTTACGAAGGCCAGCAGCAGCGTGAGGAGAATGCTTAGGAAGAGTTTTTTTTTTCTTATGGTTACGCCATCTTGATCTCTGGTTCCATCGAGTCATTTGTGTCGCAATTATTTAATAAAACGGGGATTCCTATGTTGATGATGTAAAGAATATTTGCTGCTCTGTGGTATGGAATGAGGAGAAACCAGACGCTGCACGCATTTATGAAATTGCTTATTCCAGTTACTAATAAGCATGCACCCATTAAGAAAATGAATGTAAAAGCTGTTTAATCCCAGTGGATTGATGAGGAATTGAAAAATGTCATAGTACCGTCCAAGCTCATCACTAAACTAAAGGACACTGGGACAAAACACTGATGGTGAATGATGAATTCTGTAAAGTGGAATCTGTTCAAGTGACCAGGTGCAGTATGATACTGATTGTGTGTCAACAGCGCAAAAGGAGAAAGCTGTGTGTGGTTTAGGGATAACATTTCAGGTAGACGCACGTTGATTAACATGAATGATAGACGGAATGTTTTACTGTGGTTTGGTGAAGTGGTTCTCCCATCTTATGTATAACCTGGGTAAGTGAGATATACAGAAGCCGCTGCAGTGTCACGATTGTAAAAAAGTTTGGACACGAGGCAAGTGTTTGCCGAAGGAATAAATGTCAGATGAAGCATGTTGTAATTGTGATGGGAATCACGTTCCCGAGTTCACGGAGTGCCCTGTACGGATTAAGGATGTCACAGTTGCTAGGATCTAGCACATCAACAGGTGCCCAATGTGGAGGCAGTGAAAATAGCCGAATGGGTAGAGAGGGGAAGGTAGTTCATGTCCCACAGTCTGCAGTGAAGCCAAGCAGGAGAAGGATCCCAAAAGACTAATAGTGAACAAGGTGGACTGTGTTGTGTTTATAGAGCAAGTGATAAATTGCATTAATAAATTATTAGTAACCTTCATCCAAAACTAGCAGTTTCCGTATTAGCTTGGAGGAGTTTCTACAACAAAATTGCGTTTGCATTGCCCTCACTGCCGCAGTGATAAATTACATTAATAATAAACTAATAAAACATCTAAGAAGATGACATCTAAAGATGACATCTAACATCTAAAACACATTGCGAAGCCGGCAAATAGATTTATGGATCACCAGGACTTCAGATGACATTTTACAGGGAGTACTGAATGAAGAAGTTCCCTCCTCCCAGGTTCCTGAACCTGTGTAGGGATCTGAATAGTACCATTTTTTGTTTGAAATTCAGGGTAGTGGAGTGAATTTGGTTGGTGTTTATTTTACGTAATTAGTATAATTTGTTAAACCCAATTTCTTTTGCGTTTTGGTTATTTTTTACAACCCCGTACAGTAGGTGGCAGCAATACACCTGATGAGTGTAGTCTGACAAACATCAGAAAAGACATAGCAGGCACCAGTGATGGTCAGTGTTTCCAGTTGACCCTAATTAGATGTTACATTACATGTTGTTTTCTTAGTTCATATAGCCGGCTAGCTAGCCAACATATTCATACTTCGCTTATGTAATAACATATTAACACGTGTAATAAAGCATTCACTGACTGTTGTCTGCCTGTGGCCTAACCATGCAATTATAGCTTGCACTAATAAATGCTCTCTGTTTCATAACCTCCCCTCCCCTGTTCCCAGCAGATACTAACCCCACCCCACATACACCTCAGCAAAGAGAACAAAGAACTCAGCTCTGCACCAATGGAGAAGTGACAGCGGGACCAGACCAAGCCCTGGTGTTCCACGCCAACTAGTCCGAAGCAAGAACAAAGACGATTCTACCTACGTCATTCTATGTACAAAATCCTATGCACACCATGTTTCGGGGCGCGCTTCAGCTGTCTCCCTCTGAGTCAATTGAACGAGTCCGTGCACGCCGGAGCAATACTTTTCACTGAATAAACAGCCTTACTTTATACTCTATTCCACCGAGTCCTGGTTCATGGCCGAGTCCATTTCCTCCAATCTTATCATCAACACTTACTCCTCTCTGATAAGATACCGCTGCACGAACATGCTTATCTAGGCCTACACCAGCACTGGTACCAGGCAGTATTAGCTAGCTACGTTTGCTCGGACTCTTAATACATTTAGCAAGCTAGCTAGCTCGCTAACTAGCGATTAGCAGCTAATATTATTTGAGCAACACCTTGCTAAGAAAATACAATCTTCCCCTTTAATGTAATGGCATGAAAATAATTGCCAGAATAGTATACAATGACTTATTAACATCTAACAATTTGACCACAACAGGAAATCGGCAGTTATAGAAATACCCATGTACTATATAGCCACTGATAATTGAAGAATATAACTTATTGCCTCAAATGTTTCAGCCGTATTACCCCACCATAAACCAAAACATAAGCTCGTATAACGCCACTGTTTGTAAACTAATACTATATGGCTGAGGAGTAGGGTCGATCCAAGCGTTCTGACCTCACAATGACAGTAAAGCACCCAAGCTAACTTGCTAACGTTGGATAGCTTGCTAGACACAAATCGGAGAAAACTTCACTCTTACCATTTTACTTTCCCTAGCAGAGCTGGTTAGGCTGTTTTCATGTTATCCAGAGCGTTGGTGACCAACTGTGCTGCTGGCAGCAATTTAATTTGAGCTTTTTTGCAGATCTTTACTGACACCGGCCATATTCAACGGGTGTTGAACGTTATTAAATTCATCAGTTATTCTGTTCTCTAATCAAGTCAATTAACGTTGGGTAATTAGTTAGAATATAGTTACTATACTGGCAAGTTTGATGTATAAGTAGCCAACTAACGTTAGGTAGCTAGTTAACATACCGATACATACTGCTGTAAAGATATGCTATGCGTTCTGTAAGGATAGTGTAGCAAACATAACGTGTAACGTAACTTATTTGAAAAGTCATTACTTTATTACATTGCTCAACATTTGTCATAATTATTTAAAGCCGTTCATTTGTATCCGCTCTCGTTGGACTTGTTGGCTGAATATTTTCTCAATTTTCTTCGAATCTGAAAACGCTGTGAAGCCACGCCCATTTCCGGAAGAATTGCATTATGGGCCCTAAAGTACTGCGTGTATATGTCATATTTTGGCGAATTTAGTACGACATCCGGGAACTTTTTGGCATACTAACTACATCATACTATGACAAATAAGCATACTATATACTCAATTAACATCACAAATAGTGCGGTTAGTATGAATATTCTAACACAGCTCAGGTATCTGGGCAGCCATTTTGTTTGTTAAAAAAGCCACACAACAATCAACCAATCTGCAGTTCAACCAATAACTAACTATAAACAATAGCTGTAATTACACCACCATTTTGGTAATAAGATGATGGGGCTGGAGAAATGTTACTGGTCTCAAATTCATAGACAGACCTATAGATGCAAGGACTGACCATCATGATATCAACATTCTCTTTCTCTTCTTCTTTCACTGTAACAGCCTCAACCTCTACTGTTTTTTGTATTGTAACAGCCTCCTCCTCTTCCTCGAGAGCTTCCTTCTCCATCCAGCAGACCTCCTCTTCTTCAGCAGGAACGGGGTTAAGTTTGAGACTGGAGCTATGAGGCATGTACTAATGTCGCTAAGTATAATTCAGAGCAGTGTCCCTTTATCAGCAGCACGTGATCAATGACGTCTGAAGAATCGTTTCGTCGAACACCTGATTGGTATTGATTAATTTGGGCTCGTTCGACATTGCAGCCGACAGTGCAGGTGGCTGCTGACTGCTGACTGACTAATTTACAAATCACCTTGCATCAGAAATAACTACTCGTTATTATTATCTATAAATTTATATATGACATAAAGGTTTCGCTGCTATGGTGTGGGACTTCATCTATAATAATGTGGCTGTTCTAAATTCTGTGTCGCTCAAAGCCTTAAGTAATGAACCTGTTTTTGACACAATTGGCTGGAAAGAGTCAATGCTTCAGGAAGATTTGTTTCCCCATCACTACTTTCAGCATGTTTTCTGTGAATTAGACTACGGGAGTTTTGTAACATTTTCCACCTTGGCTTACTGTTAGTTGGGTTCTAACTGGTCTCCGGTAGTTGGTCTCGCTGACCATAACCGTCTATGCTGGTTAGGCTAATAGCTAGTTGGCTAAATAGCTAACGTTAGCTGGCTGGCTAAGACAACTGCATATAGCTAACATTCTTTGATATTTGGTTAGATGGCATTATGTATATCCAAAACTGTGGTTTACTTTAATCACCCAAGTCATGAGCGCAAATCATTATTAACTTAAAGTTCTACATTTGAAGTTATTTATGTTGTAGTTGACATCGTAGGGAATAGGCTGGTCCTGCATATTACTTCACCCCTGACTTTGGCATTCTTCTGAATTCTGATTGGTTTAATATAATAACTCCAAAAATAGAACTGTGAGGTGTTACTTTGCATTGGAAATGTTAAAATATTGTATTTGATATTTTATAAACAATACAAAACATACAAACAACATCATACAAACATTCACTGCCCAGACCCACTAGAACACACCTCCATCTCCATTAACTACATCACACCTGCCCATACCCACTAGAACACACCCCCATCTCCATTAACTACATCACACCTGCCCAGACCCATGAGAACACACCCCCGTCTCCAGCACCCGCATCAGCACCATTTTATTTCTCTCCGCACACTCACTTTCAACTTTTAGATAATAAAGCATTTTACCTTTCTATTGAATTAACAACAGAGGATTGGTTGATTTCCAGGTTTTAAGTATAATATTTAAGATGACTGATTAGAAAAGTATCATCCAACCATCGGGTATCTCACTGCATCCTCATATGCCATGTCTTGAAATATACTTTCCTCAACAATGGAGAAGCCCCCTGAGCTAAAGCCTTGCCATTTTTACAAATAGGAAATAATATTTCATGTTTTACTCATACCTCAGCCAGCATTGTGAATGGTTAGGAAATAATATGTCATGTTTTACTCGTACCTCAGCCAGCATTGTGAATGGTGTCTGAGGCGGTGACATACTAGACCATGGCAGTAAATCTAACACTTAGGTGTTTTTAGTTATGCATGAAAGGTCTGTGGGTGTTCTGTGGTTATAAGTTACTGACCTTGGAATACATTTCTGGCCATGCTGGCCTGTAGCTATTTAGTTACAGTCACATGTTCAACTATCATCAGCTGATCCAGGAAATCCTTTTCTGAATGACAGTCACATGACAAACATCACGACATGCAACAACAACCAAACTGCTTCTTCTTTCATTACTCTGGTAAAGACAGTTATGTCATGCTCCACGTTTTATCCAACATCCCTAACAAATTGATGTTTATAATGTGTTATTGTCTGCTTGATTTACAGTAGCGTCTCGTTAGTCTGTTTACGCACAGAATGACAACACATTACAGAGTAGACTAGTGGGATTATTCACAAAATTATCTGGTGATCAGGTTATGAAATGTCATGACAAAGATATTTTAGTTTCCATATTTCACCTGAAATATTAAATGATTTATAGTCCTTGGTCTATGTTATTGTTAGGTGAAGTTATGGGTTCTACAGTAGGTCTATGTTATTGTTAGGTGAAGTTATGGGTCCTACAGTAGGTCTATGTTGTTGTTAGGTGGAGTTATGGGTCCTACAGTAGGTGTATGTTATTGTTAGGTGAAGTTATGGGTCCTACAGTAGGTCTATGTTGTTGTTAGGTGGAGTTATGGGTCCTACAGTAGGTCTATGTTGTTGTTAGGTGAAGTTATGGGCCAATTTGGCAAACACTTAGTTTACAAACCCTCATTGTCAGGCTGATGGAAAAGCTAGCCAAAGAGCATTTTACTGGTTGAAGTGTTTTTTAAGTATGAAGCAGTTGATTTGAGACAATGAGATCTCCCCTGAGTTTTCCCCCACGGTGGTGAATTAGTGAATAGACACAGAGCTTAATGTGAGTTTCCTTGAGTAGCACTCCTGATCCTGTGCTGTAATATTCAGAATACATTTCCTCATTACCAGATATACTACATCCATAACTAGTGGTTTCCTCATTACCAGATATAATACATCCATAACTAGTGGTTTCCTCATTACCAGATATACTACATTCATAACTAGTGGTTTCCTCATTACCAGATATACTACATTCATAACTAGTGGTTTCCTCATTAGCACATATACTACATCCATAACTAGTGGTTTCCTCATTACCAGATATACTACATCCATAACTAGTGGTTTCCTCATTAGCAGATATACTACATCAATAACCAGTGGTTTCCTCATTACCAGATATACTACATCCATAACTATCGGTTTCCTCATTAGCAGGGAGGAGTTCTGCAACAAAATTGTGTGTGCTCCGCCCTCGTGCTGCAATTTTAGCAAACACAGAAAGGGGACAAAATTGGAGACTAAAAGTCATCTGGCACATTGCTTAGAGTTTCAGCAACTTTAATAACTTGTTTCTAGCCTCCAATCATCGATGTTACTACTGATGTGAAAACAATACAAAATTGTTGCTCACTTGACTGTTTTAAGACATTTGTCAAATAATTTAACAGACGTCAATTGTTGTACAACTTCATGGGTACGCTCTGGGCATCACCTTCTAACTCAAATAAACAGTGGATCTCTGCTGTTTTGAGCCTATACCCATCTGTCTGACTTTGTTGTTCACACAGGAGAGAGACGGGACTATCGTGGATCCGCTGGTGATCCTCAACAACATCATGATGCTGACGAGGCAGAGAAAAGTCTCTCCAGATCAGAACACCTCAAGAAACACCTACAGAGACCCACAGGGAATACATCTCACCACTGCTCTGACTGTGGGAAGAGTTACTCAAGATCAGATTCACTTAAACTACATAAGAGAATACACCAGCGAGTACACACAGGAGAGAAACCTCACCACTGTTTTGACTGTGGGAAGAGTTACTTAAAATCAGATTCACTTAAACTACACCTGAGAATACACACTGGAAAGAATCTTCACTGCTGCTCTGACTGTGGGAAGATATTCACCTCTTCAGTAGACCTTAAAATACATCAGAGAATTCACACTGGAGAGAAACCTTATGGCTGTGATCAATGTGGGAAGAGTTTTACTAAGCCAAGCAACTTGAACTCACACCAGCGAATACACACTGGAGAGAAACCTTATGGCTGTGATCAATGTGGGAAGAGTTTTACTCAGTCAAGCGGCTTGATATCACACCAGGTAACACACGGGAGAGAAATCATATAGCTGTACTCAATGTGGGAAGAGTTTTGCTACATCTGTCTATCTGAAGATACACCAGAGAATACACACAGGAGAGAAATCTTATAGCTGTAATCAATGTGGGAAGAGTTTTACTCAGTCAAACAGCCTGATATCACACCAAAGAATATACAGGAGAGAAATACAATAGCTGTAATCAATGTGGGAAGAGTTTTACTCAGTCAAACAGCCTGATATCACACCAGCAGACACACACATGAGAGAAATCTTATGGCTATGATCAATGTGACAAGAGATACTCTGATAAAATATATCTAATCAAACATCAGAAAATACATACATGAAGGAGTTGTTTCATGATATCAATTAAATAATGTCACAATGTAGAATGTTTTAACATTGTAGTAGGAGTATTTTATGTCACAATGTAGCACCCTAAACGTTTGCCCCCTATTCAATAAATGTATTTATTATTCGATAAATTTATTGCAGCATGATATGGATTTTAGCCTCAGGGGAAATATCCAAGCTCTGAATTGAAAGAGTATTATTTATGTGATTTAACAAAAATGTACTAACAAAAAAGGAGTTGTGTTACACTTACCACGTTGGTGACCCACTGAATCAAAATGCAACACTTCAAAATGTAGCCATCTGTTTACATCTATTACTATTTATGTAAATTAACAAAAAGTGGCTAACTAAAAAAGAGCTGGTATGATGTTGTCATGTTTTGTTTATAAAATTCAATTAAAATATTTTCAGGTCTTTTTTCAATGATTTGATAAATTAATTTCAACGTACTTGCAGCCTAAACACCTGGACGCAGTATAATGAATTGGTCTATAATCAGTTTTATTAACAATCCTACATCACTCCAGTATTTATTGACAACATTCAAGTGCTAAATGTCTTTATAACATTACTGAAGAAGCATGACTCAAATCACCTCATATTTCAAACATTCAGCCTGACAAAGATACGTTTTATTATTCCATGCCTCACCAATCACATTTGCTTTTGATATTTTTACAATTCATGTAATGTTTAGTAACATTTAGTTTGACTTTAGTTTTTTGATTTTCTTGATGGAGAACGTAACAACAAACAATGGAGTAAAACAAGTTTATAATTTGTATTGGATCCAATTGTTAATATTTTAATCAATGACATTTCCTTAAAATGCTCAGTCTTTCAGTTAAGTTTCTGTTTGTTGTGTACTAAATATTTGTAGTTTGTTTGATGTTCTGCCCCTGAACAGGCAGTTAACCCACTGTTCCTAGGCTGTCATTGAAAATAAGAATATGTTCTTAACTGACTTGCCTAGTTAAATAAAGGTAAAATAAAAAATAATTTAAAAAAAATGTAAGAATATATAAATATATAATATAAATATATATACATTTTATTTTATTTTATTCCCATGTTTCTATTGACTTTTTTTTGCTCATTTGCACACCAGTATTTCTACTTATACATCATCTGCTCATCTATCACTCCAGTGTTAATTTGCTATACTGTTACACATTCTTCAGTCTCTTTTACGTAGCAGGTGTAAAAGAAACACAGACATGACAAGTAGGCGCTCAGGTCAATATGGTCATTGTAGTTAACAAAAAAAATAGCATCTAATTATGCGTAACTGTATGTGGGGTTGTTAGAGAAGAATGTGATTGTCAGTCCTAACAATTCGTTCTAGCACCTCATCAGGTTCAGAAAAAGTCTTAATTGATGACGTGTTCCTTCTATTCCAGGGGACAGCAGAGGAACGTCATCGATTCCACTCCATCATCAATACAAGCAGTGAACATCTGAAAATCACCCTCACCTTTGATGCGCATGAAACAAGTTATCTGGACATTTCGATTAAGAGGGAGGGGTGTGGCTTTAGCACAGACCTATACAGGAAGCCGACTGACAGGAATTCCCTGTTATGCGGAGACAGCTTCCACCCTACACCCCTAAAAAAACTATTGTAATACTTGAGTAAAGAAAACATTTAAAATGTAAATTTGTCATTTTAATTTTGTAAATTTATAACAAAAACATAGCTGTTTGAACATATGGGTAAAACAGATCATGGCTACAACTAGCTTACTAATTCTTTAACCACACTGTTGTTACACTGGTGAGTGAAAAACTCATGCTTCCTACCCTTTACATTTTTGTCTGAAAATAAAATATACATTTTACTCAACTGCGTCCAGTCAGCAGATGGACTAGATGCCGCTTAGGCCACCCGTTGTGACTCCGTCAAGAAGTCAGCAGAGCAAGTTTGTATGAAGGTCTGGATATTAAATGGGTACAAAGTTTTTTATTTATTTTTTATTTATTTCACCTTTATTTAACCAGGTAGGCAAGTTGAGAACAAGTTCTCATTTACAATTGCGACCTGGCCAAGATAAAGCAAAGCAGTTCGACACATACAACGACACAGAGTTACACATGGAGTAAAACAAACATACAGTCAATAATACAGTATAAACAAGTCTATATACGATGTGAGCAAATGAGGTGAGATAAGGGAGGTAAAGGCAAAAAAAGGCCATGGTGGCAAAGTAAATACAATACAGCAAGTAAAACACTGGAATGGTAGATTTGCAATGGAAGAATGTGCAAAGTAGAAATAAAAATAATGGGGTGCAAAGGAGCAAAATAAATAAATAAATAAAATACAGTAGGGAAAGAGGTAGTTGTTTGGGCTAACTTATAGGTTGGCTATGTACAGGTGCAGTAATCTGTGAGCTGCTCTGACAGTTGGTGCTTAAAGCTAGTGAGGGAGATTAGTGTTTCCAGTTTCAGAGATTTTTGTAGTTCGTTCCAGTCATTGGCAGCAGAGAACTGGAAGGAGAGGCGGCCAAATAAAGAATTGGTTTTGGGGGTGACTAGAGAGATATACCTGCTGGAGCGTGTGCTACAGGTGGGAGATGCTATGGTGACCAGCGAGCTGAGATAAGGGGGACTTTACCTAGCAGGGTCTTGTAGATGACATGGAGCCAGTGGGTTTGGCGACGAGTATGAAGCGAGGGCCAGCCAACGAGAGCGTACAGGTCGCAATGGTGGGTAGTATATGGGGCTTTGGTGACAAAACGGATTGCACTGTGATAGACTGCATCCAATTGGTTGAGTAGGGTATTGGAGGCTATTTTGTAAATGACATCGCCAAAGTCAAGGATTGGTAGGATGGTCAGTTTTACAACGGTATGTTTGGCAGCATGAGTGAAGGATGCTTTGTTGCGAAATAGGAAGCCGATTCTAGATTTAACTTTGGATTGGAGATGTTTGATATGGGTCTGGAAGGAGAGTATACGTAGTTGTCCATGTATTCTAAGTCAGAGCCGTCCAGAGTAGTGATGTTGGACAGGCGGGCAGGTGCAGGTAGCGATCGGTTGAAGAGCATGCATTTAGTTTTACTTGTATTTAAGAGCAATTGGAGGCCACAGAAGGAGAGTTGTATGGCATTGAAGCTTGCCTGGAGGGTTGTTAGCACAGTGTCCAAAGAAGGGCCAGAAGTATACAGAATGGTGTCGTCTGCGTAGAGGTGGATCAGAGACTCACCAGCAGCAAGAGCGACCTCATTGATGTATACAGAGAAGAGAGTCGGTCCAAGAATTGAACCCTGTGGCACCCCCATAGAGACTTCCAGAGGTCCGGACAGCAGACCCTCCGATTTGACACAGTGAACTCTATCAGAGAAGTAATTGGTGAACCAGGCGAGGCAATAATTTGAGAAACCAAGGCTGTCGATTCCTTCAAAACGATTGCCTACAGTTACCGTGTAGGGCACTGCAATGTTGGGTGACCAGGGTCATCTGGGACTGCCTCCTGGAATAATTCCTGTTGTGTGAAGGCTACCTGTGTCCTGCATAACTTCATGAGGATGGACACGAGGACCAGGAGGGGATCTGCAGCTCGCCGCAGTGTCCCAGAGGAGGAGTCTGCTGCTCTGCAGGATGTTTCAAGGATGGGGTCCAACAACGTAGCAAGAGAGGCAATCCGTGTGCAGGAGATCTTCACCTCCTACTTCTTCAAAGAGGGTGCTGTTCCCTGGCAACACCATAGACTACACTATGCACAACCAAAGGCTCTTTTAAGAGCCATTCACATTGCAATAAGAGTATTCTTCCATTTACTTAGCTATGTCAACTGCAGTTATTCCATACCCAGTTTCTCTCCCTTTGATTTCTACTTCTCAGGTGAGGGTGTTGTTTAGGTAAGGGTTTGATGTCTGTGCAAAAAACAAAACAGGCTATTTTAAATCACCCATATTGATTTTTTTTTAGAACAATTAGACACCCTATAACCCACAACTACACACTCATGTATCAATCTGATTGTTGGATTGTGTTGTGCAATAAGCAGGTTCAGGTGTATAACTGTGGCTCCTTCCACCTTCAAAGAATAGGCAAGAGGGCCAACCATGGAGAATAGTAAGACACTTCATTATTTCTATAATTACGCTATATTGTTTGTCCTTGTGGGTCCGTTTATGTTTTTCAGCATAAAGTGCTCTGCAGCCACTTAGTGTGGTGTGGACACCAGGTGAGGCCACACACACAGATTCCTGATGAACACAGGGTCAGTTTTAACTACCTTATTTTCTCAATAACAGTCTCTCTCCTTCACTTCATCCCTCTCTCCCCTTCTCCCCAAATCTTCTAGGTTATATCAGCTGTGTCAGTGAACCCCTCCTGCATCTGAACTGGCTACATAGAGGACACAGCATTATCAGAGGTGAGAGGTCACTTGGTCAGGTCAACAGGAAGTATTATTAAAGAGATGCTTTACATTGAAATACAGATAGATGCAGTAGTCCCAGAGTTAATGATCCAAGGTCAGTTTTGCATTTCACCTCCTGATTGATGACTAACAATGTTAGAATAAAAAATAAAAACACAAGGCTTAAACATGCTCTCTCCAGCCTCCTGGGTGGCGAAGTGCTTAAGGGCGCTGTACTGCAGCGCCAGCTGTGCCATCAGAGACTCTGGGTTCGCGACCGGGAGGTCCCTTTCTGTATTTTACACCTCCTCTTTCTTCCTCTGTTTTTATAATTCACAACAGATGTGCATTGAAGTACAGATTAAACTTGTGTTTATAACAATTGGATAATGGGCTTTTCAATAAAGCGTTTCACATTCTCTACTGGTTGAAATGAAGTGTAATGTGATGAAATACTCCACCTATCCTGTGCTTATCAGATCAATGCAGATGAAGGGCATTAGATATGAGATGAACCGGTGTTAAGAGTATTTACATGATGCATAGGAAGTGTAGTGTACTGTTTTTTAACATTATATTTCTGTATATATGAAGTAACTAGTTGAATCCTGTTTACAGTCTATTAGTTACCATATGTAACCATTGATGTCCCAGGACCAAGGTTGGTAAACACTGTTGAAGTGTATAATTGTAATACATACATGCAGACACAGCATCATTCAAAGACTGGAATTTGACACTCCTGGTATTGGATATGACTGAAAATAATCTCAAAGACATTCATACCTAAATTGCACCTTTATTTGCCAAGGTAGAGTACATGATCAGTGAATATATTAAATGTACAGGCTACAATGTGGGGATCTCATGCATGGTAATAACTACATGTATATACGAATTTCATCATTGGCACAACATGATATTATATTCTACTCAATCCATAGGCTTCATTAATGTCATTTGGGCTGTTTTGACGTTGATACAACTGGCTATGATAGCTAGGTTCTGAACTAATATGTATACCAAACGTTTGGGTCCATACACAGATCGGCTAGATAACTAGCTACACATCCATGGGCATACAGGAATTTTAATCATCCACTGCACAATAAGCAAGAACATAGCTAGCTAGCTACGTTATTTCATCTACCTGCATGGCAAATATCCGCAAGGCAAGCTTACACAGTTGTACATTCAATTTGCAGTAAATTCTTCAGCTAGATTCTATACATCCACTGTTTCACAAAACGACAGCCTGGTTTGCTGGTTGTTTCATGAGTCCCTAAAATAACCAGAATTACAATTTCATACTCATGTCACAACACCCATAAAGGTAGCCCAGTTAGCTGGCTAATGTTAGCTAGTCAGTTAGCTGGCTAATCACGATTTTCGTAAATGAACATTGTGATTTAAAAAATGCCAAAATCGTTTACTAAATCATTAACTAACATTCCTGTCAACTGTACATGCTTTTTGCATGATTCGTTATGAGGTTATAATCCCTCACATTTGCTTCCATCCTAGTATTTCTGTCCGCTATCTTTGCTCATGAAATTCTAACAGTCACGAGTGCAGCAGCAGCCTCCCCAAGCCTCTCCAAGTGCCGGACAGAAAACATATATTGACTGATATTGATTTATTTAAGGGGGGGGGGGGGCTAATGAATATTTTAGTTCTAGCGGCGTTTGAAAATAAAATAAACATTTTACTCAACTGCGTTACCCACTCCAGTCAGCAGATGGCGGTCTGGGAATATAAGGTTATGCTGTTATTGTGACGTATAATCTAGTGGACGGAACGCTTCTTTCAACAGCAGTTAGTCAGACACCTCCGTAGCTTGCTAGACAAAATAGGCGAACCAATAAAGCTCTTTAGACGCTTTAGTATATATTAGCCTCTGTGTTTTAAACCCACTATTGTTGTCTAGTTAGTTATCCGATTTATTTTCATATTTACGGTGTTGTTATTAGTCAGTTAGCCGACTGGTTTAGTTAGCATTAGCCTAGCTAGCTAATATCTCCGACCATGAGTTCACTAAGCTACTCTTTTCCTGCTAAAGAAGGGGAGGTCTGCTGGACGGAGAAAGAAGCTCCCGTGAAAGAGGAGGACGAAGAGGTGGATATCTCAGTAAAACAAGAAGTAGAGGATGAGGCCGTTACTGTGAAAGAAGAGGAAGACGCGTTCAGAGTGAAAGAGGAGGAGGATGCAGTTTATGGAGTGAAAGAGGAGGAGGAAACTGGATATGTGGGCCCGGTTTCTCAAACGAATCTTAATAAAGCATCCAGTGGTTCTAACGATGAATTTAGCCACAAGATGGTTTTGAGAAACCGTTCCCTGATTAACACTAGTAAGTACAGTCTTAAATACAGAGGCACAAACTCTGCAGTTGTTGATATGTTTGGTGTTAAAGCGGAAATCTGCAATTGCTACATCCATATTGTGACTTTTAAAATGATTTATAGCCATTGATTATTGAAGAATGTAAATAAACACTGTATAGCCTCAACATGGTTAATGTAGCTAAAAACAAACATAATAAAAACATATCCTGTAACTCCTAACTGCCACGATATGTCACAATAGGAATTATTTTCTATTATGTTGATGGATGGTCAGTCCTTGTATCCATAGGTCTGTCTATGAATTTGAGAGTAGTTTCATTTCTCCATCCCCATCCATCATTTTATTACCAGAACAGTGGTGGAATGACAGATTTGTTATTGTTTGAACTGCAGATTGCAGGGCTGTGTGTTTTTTTTTTTAGACAGCAACAAAATGGCTGCCCAGAGACTTGGTTTGGTAAACAGCTGAGTGATGGGGGCTGGAGAAATGTAACCCCACTCAAATTCATAGAGAAAGCTATTGTAGCAACCGTAACCCAACACCTGGCGACCTCGTCAAGAAGTTCAGACATTTTGGCCTAACAGTTATAAAGTGTTGGCTTGACAGTTCAGCTCAAGGCTACCCCCTGAATTCACTACACTATGAATACAAAGACCGGCCATCCATGAGGTCGAAATTATAATTTTAAACAGATTGGCTATATAGTATATTCTAGAATTCATCCATGATGTCATAATGATAGTTTAACCAGGATTCTAGGATGTTTAGTATATTCTAGCATTCATCCATGATGTCATAATGATAGTTTAACCAGGATTCTAGGATATATAGTATATTCTAGAATTCATCCATGAGGTCATAATGATAGTTTAACCAGGTTTCTAGGATGTTTTGTATATTCTAGCATTCATCCATGATGTCATAATGATAGTTTAACCAGGTTTTTAGGCTATATACAGTGAGGGAAAAAGTATTTGATCCGCTGCTGATTTTGTATGTTTGCCCACTGACAAAGAAATGATCAGTCTATCATTTTAATGGTATGTTTATTTCAACAGTGGGAGACAGAATAACAACAAAAAAATCCAGAAAAACGCATGTCGAAAATGTTATAAATGTATTTGCATTTTAATGAGGGAAATAAGTATTTGACCCCCTCTTAATCAGGAAGATTTCTGGCTCCCAGGTGTATTTTATACAGGTAACAAACTGAGATTAGGAGCACACTCTAATCTCAGTTTGTTACCTATATATAAGACACCTGTCCACAGAAGCAATCAATCAGATTCCAAACTCTACACCATGGCCAAGACCAAAGAGCTCTCCAAGGATGTCAGGGACAAGATTGTAGACCTACACAAGTTGGTGCGATTATTCGCAAATGGAAGAAACAAAAGAACTGTCAATCTCCCTCGGCCTGGGGCTCCATGCAAGATCTCACCTCGTGGAGTTGTAACCACGGTCATGAGAACGGTGAAGAATCAGCCCAGAACTACACGGGAGGATCTTGTCAATGATCTCAAGGCAGCTGGGACCATAGTCACCAAGAAAACAATTGGTAACACACTACGCCGTGAAGGACTGAAATCCTGCAGCGTCCGCAAGGTCCCCCTGCTCAATTCATGCCCGTCTGAAGTTTTCCAATGAACATCTGAATGATTCGGAGGACAACTGGGTGAAAGTGTTGTGGTCAGATGAGACCAAAATGGAGCTTTTGGCATCAACTCAACTCGCTGTGTTTGGAGGAGGAGGAATGCTGCCTATGACCCCAATAACACCA
This sequence comes from Oncorhynchus tshawytscha, assembly GCF_018296145.1. Lineage (NCBI taxonomy): Eukaryota > Metazoa > Chordata > Actinopteri > Salmoniformes > Salmonidae > Oncorhynchus > Oncorhynchus tshawytscha. The sequence continues at coordinate 3,144,638 of NC_056460.1, read as the reverse complement.
TCCCCACCGTCAAACATGGAGGTGGAAACATTAGGTTTTGGGGGTGTATTTCTGCTAAGGGACAGGGCAACTTCACAGCGTCAAAGGGACGATGGACCAGGCAATGTACCGTCAAATCTTGGGAGAGAACCTGAAAATGGGTCATGGATGGGTATTCCAGCATGACAAGGACCCAAAACTCACAGCCAAGGCAACAAAGGAGTGGCTGAAGAAGAAGCACATTAAGGTCCTGGAGTGCCCTCCAGTCTCCAGACCTTAATCCCATAGAAAATCTGTGGAGGGAGCTGAAGGTTAGAGTTGCCAAACGTCAGTCTCGAAACCTTCATGACTTGGAGAAGATCTGCAAAGGGGAATGGGACAAAATCCCTCCTGAGATGTGTGCAGACCTGGTGGCCAACTACAAGAAACGTCTGACCTCTGTGATGGCCAACAAGGGTTTTGCCACCTAGTACAAAGTAATGCTTTGCAGATGGGTCAAATACTTATTTCCCTCATTAAAATGCAAATCAAATTGTTACAGCTGTTGATAAGTCATTGTATAATATTCAGCCAATTTATTTTCATGCCATTACGTTAAAGGCGAAACATACCTAGATTCAATTACATTCATGAATTGGTTTGAAACCTTTGTTTTAAAACCTTCTCAAAGTTGGTGCCTTGACGGATTTGTAGAAAATGGTTTGTCATAAAACAATATTTTTTATTTATTTAAATGTAACCTTTTATTTAACTAGGCAAGTCATTTAAGAACAAATTCTTATTTTCATTGACTGCCTACCCCGGACGACGCTGGGCCAATTGTGCGCCGCCCTATGGGACTCCCAATCATGGCCGGTTGTGATCCAGCCTGGATTTTATCCAGGGTGTCTGTAGTGACGCCTCAAGCACTGAGATGCAGTGTCCTCTGCGCCACTATAAAATCAAATATACGTACTGAACTTGTCTGATGCTTTAAGAGGGAGGGAGCCGCTCGTCAACACAACCTGACCAGAGGGAGCCGCTCGTCAACGCAACCTGACCAGAGGGAGCCGCTCGTCAACGCAGCCTGGCCAGAGGGAGCCGCTCGTCAACGCAGCCTGGCCAGAGGGAGCCGCTCGTCAACGCAGCCTGGCCAGAGGGGAGCCGCTCGTCAACGCAGCCTGGCCAGAGGGAGCCGCTCGTCAACGCAGCCTGGCCAGAGGGAGCCGCTCGTCAACGCAACCTGGCCAGAGGGAGCCCCCTCCGCTGCTGGACTTTAAATTCTGCCGTTCTGCTCCTGAAGTTTGCAGTAATAGACTAATGGACTACAGATAGACTAATAGACTACACCAGCAGTCTGCAACCTTTTCCAGTTGGAGTGCCAATTTATCTGACCATTTCTGCTAATCTGTGTTCCAGTTATGATTTTCATATGCACATTTTTGTGGAACAGTTTCATTTAATTTATAATAGTATCTCAATTATTGCCTGTGATTAATCTACATTCTATCTAAATCTAAATGAAAATTATAAAAAAAGTATATAAAGTATATAAAAAAAATAAAAGTAACTTTTATTGCCATTGCCAACTTTGTAAAAAAAAATAGCCTACATAAAGCCAACAAATAAAAACATTGCATTCTGCAGGTAGAAAATATCCTGATAGAAATAAATATCCAAAAATTCACATTGGCTGCAAATGGCCTATCTACAACAAACTTGAAACATTGTATCAACTATCAACTGGGTCAGGAAACTCAGCAAGCTTGCAACATTGCATAAAATTTTCTAGGCCCTCAGTTTCCTGCTCCAGTGAGTTCTGGACAGACACAGCTGTAGGTTATTTGTGCAAATGATAAGAAGTAATCAGGTATTTTATGACATTTCCACTGGATCAGAGCATTACATTTTTCCCTTTTATGCCAAGTGGTTATTGAAAGGGCGAGAGCTGGAAATATTTAACAAAAATACTTTGAGGAACTATTGTCATTTGCAATTGATTTTGATTAGACTTTGTTGCTGTTTGAGGTGAAGAAAAAATTACTTTGAGAAGCTCCACAACTCATTAGTGGTTCAGCGTTAAGACAATGAGAAATACTATCAGACATCCTCAAATGGACACATTTATAGGCCTACATTTGTGTGCAGGCCAGATAGATTAATCCTACTTCTATATGGGTAATCAGGTGTGCGTTGACAACTCAACATTGACAGGAGTGTTACAAACAAAAGACAATGAATAAATTGACAACTGACACATCTTGTAGGGTCAGGTCTGGATGGTCTGCAGGGGGCAGTTTCATTTAGTATCCGTTTGGGTCGGCTGGGGAATGATTTTATTTCCCCATTCCCCACAGCGCGATATCAACCGTGAGCATATCGGACTGTTTTTCTCCACTACCTCACCGTATTCCTGCCGTAAGCTCTGGACCATTACACCGGATAATCGCAGCTAGCGAGCTGCTACCGAGTGGCCCAGCCCCAAAGCTAGCCTTGAGCCAGGCCCATCTCCCGGCCTGCTCAGTTGACCCTATGGACACTCAGCTACACAGCTGATGCCTCCCAGACTCTTCACTAAGACGACTAGAAGCCACTCCATTACCGGATTCCTGCCGTAAGCTCTGGACCTTTTCACCGGATTGGCTATAGTGGCTAACGCCCTTGTCCCGAAGCTAGCACCAGTTAGCCTCGAGCCAGGTGCATCTCCCGGCTAGCAAACAAAATTACTCCCGCTACAATACCTCTTGCCAATTGGCCTGGACCCTTTGTCGACACGAAGCCCCGCCAATCCATCACGACTGGTCTGCCGACACAATTTAGTCCGATGTGCCCTCAACCGGCCTTTGCCGGATGTCGGTGACCCCCTTGTCCCGACGCTATCACCAGTTAGCTTCGAGCCAGGCGCATCTCCTGGCTAGTGTAGTAATGACTACCTAACGGCTTCCCTGGTTCACATATTGCTGTTCACTGGACCCTATGATCACTTGGCTACATAGCTGATACCTACTGGACTGTTCATTAATCACGGTACTCCAGTGTTTATTTGGTTTATCTGTCGGCCCCAGCCTCAAACTCAGGCCCTGTGTGTCGTTAACTGACCCTCTCTGCCCATTCATTGCCATTTTACCTGTTGTTGTTGTCTTAGCTGATTAACTGTTGTCTTACCCGTTGTTGTCTTAGCTAGCTCTCCCAATCAACACCTGTGATTGCTTTATGCCTTGCTTTGTCTCTAATGTCAATATGCCTTGTATACTGTTGTTTAGGGTAGTTATCATTGTTTTATTTTACTGCGGAGCCCCTAGTCCCACTCAACATGCCTCAGAGAACTCTTTTGTCCCACCTCCCACACATGCGGTGACCTCACCAAGCATAACTGGTTTCCTCCAGAGATGCAACCTCTTATCGTCACTCAATGCCTAGGTTTACCTCCACTGTACTCGCACCATACCATACCATACCCCTGTCTGTACATCATGCCTTGACTCTATCCTACCACGCCAAGAAATCTGCTCCTTTTATTCTCTGTTCCCAACGCACTAGACAACCAGTTTTAATAGCCTTTAGCCATACCCTCATCCTACTCTTCTGTTCCTCGGGTGATGTAGAGGTTAACCCAGGCCCTGCGTGTCCCCATGTGCTCTCATTTGTTGACTTCTTTAACCTCTCTTGGGTATGTGAGACGTTAGCGTCCCACCTCTTCAACAGCCAGTGAAACTGCTGGGCGCCAAATTCAAATACAGAAATACTCATTATAAAAATTCAGAAAACAAAACATATTTTAAATAGGTTTAAATATTAACATCTTGTGAATCCAACCACTGTCAGATTTTAAAAATGCTTTACGGAGAAAGCATACCTTACGATTATTTGAGAACATAGCCCACTAGACAAATCATTACAAACAGTAACCAGCCAAGTAGAACAGTTAAACCCCCGAGCTGACAAGGTACATTCTGCCCCTGAACAGGCAGTTAACCCACTGTTCCTAGGCCGTCATTGAAAATAACAATTTGTTCTTACCTTTATTTAACTAGGCAAGTCAGTTAAAATAAATAAATGATCTTCATATGGTTGCACTCAGCAGACATTCATTTACTCAATAAATGTTCCGTTTGTTCAATAAAGTCTCTTTATATCCAAAAACCTCAATTTTGTAAGCGCGTTTTCTTCAGTAATCCACAGGCTCAAACGCAGTCAATACAGGAAGACAAAAAAAAATCCAAATTGTATCTGTAAAGTTCATAAAAACATGTCAAACGATGTTTATATTCAATCCTCAGGTTGTTTTTAGCCTAAATAATCGATAATATTTCAACCAGACAATAACGTCGTCAATTTAAAAGGTAAACAAGAAAGGCACTCTCTCGGTCTCGCGCATGAAAAAGCTCAATGACACTTTAGGGTCCACTCATTCAGACTGCTCTTACTTCCTCATTTTTCACAATACAAGCCTGAAACAAATTCTCAAGACGGTTGACATCTAGTGGAAGGCATATTATCTTCAATTTGAGTCCTTAGTCAATGGATACGGTCATGGCATTGAATAGAAAACTACAACCCCCCCCCCCAAAAAACTACTTCCTGAATGGATTTTTCCCAGGTTTTCGCCTGCCAAATCAGTTCTGTTATACTCACAGACACTATTTCAACAGTTTTGGAAACTTTAGAGTGTTTTCTATTCACATCTACCAGATATATGCATATTATCTCTTCTGGGCCCGAGAAGCAGGCAGTTTAATTTGGGCATGCATTTCATCCAAAATTCTGAGTGCTGCCCTCTACCCTAGAGAAGTTAACCATAAAAGCCTTGGTTTCTTGCATGTTAACATCAGAAGCCTCCTCCCTAAGTTTGTTTCTCACTGTTTTAGCACACTCCGCCAACCTTGATGGCCTTGCCGTGTCTGAATCCTGGCTTTGAAAGGCCACCAAAAATTCTGACATTTCCATCCCCATCTACAACATTTTCCGTCAAGATATAACTGCCAAAGGGGAGGAGATGCAATCTACTGCAGAGATGGCCTGCAAAGTTCTGTCATACTTTCTAGGTCTAAGCCCAAACAGTTTGAGCTTCTAATTTTAAAAATGAATCTCTCCAGAAATACGTCTCTCACTGTTGCCGCCTGTTACAGACCCCCCTCAGCTCCCAGCTGTGCCCTGGTCACCATATGTGAATTGATTTCACCCCATCTATCTTCAGAGATCGTTCTGTTAGGTGACCTAAACTGGGATATGCTGAACACCCTGGCCATCCTACAATCCAAGCTAGATGCCCTCAATCTCACACAAATTATCAAGGAACCCACCAAGGACAACCCTAAATCCGTAAACATGGGCACCCTCATAGATATTATCCTGACCAACTTGCCCTCCCTAAGGCCTTCTTGCAGAAGTGATTTTACTAATCAACCTGGCCCGGGTATCCTGGAAGGATTTTGACCCCATCCCGTCAGTAGGGGATGCCTGGTTGTTCTTTTAAAACTAATTTCCTCACCACCTTAAATAAGCATGCCCCTTTCAAAAAAATGTAGAACTAAGAACAGATATAGCCCTTGTTTCACTCTAGACCTGACTGCTCTCGACCAGCATAAACACATCCTGTTGCGTACTGCACTAGCATCAAATAGTCTACGCTTTGCAACTTTTCAGAGATCAGTTAGGAAAGCAAATGCAAGCTTTTTCAAACAGAAATGTTCATCCTGTAGCTCTAACTCCAAAAAGTTTTGGGACACTGTAAAGTCCATGGAGAATAAAAGCACCTCATCCCAGCTGCCCACTGCACTGAGGCTAGGAAACACTGTCACCACCGAGAACTCCACGATATTCGAGAATTTCAATAAGCATTTCTCTACGGCTGGCCAGACACTCTTAAATAGAACCTGGACCAGCTGGCTACCCCAACCCCGGCCAACAGCTCCGCACCCCCCGCAGCTACTTCCCCAGCTTCTCCTTCACCCAAATCCAGATAGCTGATGTTCTAAAAGAGTTGCAAAACCTGGACCTGTACAAATCAGCTGGGCTAGACAATCTGGACCCTCTCTTTCTAAAATTATCCGCCACCATTGTGGCAACCCCTATTACTTGTCTGTTCAACCTCTTTTTAGTATTGTCCGAGATTTATAAAGATTGGAACGCTTCCACGGTCATCCCCCTCTTTAAAGGGTGTGACACTCTAGACCTGTTACAGACCTATATCCATCCTGCCCTGCCGTTCTAAAGTCTTCGAAAGTCAAGTTAACAAACAGATCACTGACCATTTTGAATCCCATCGTACCTTCTCCGCTGTGCAATCCAGTTTCCGAGCTGGTCACAGGTGCGCCTCAGCCACGCTCAAGGTACTAAAACGATATAACAGCCATCGATAAAAGACAGTACTGTGCAACCGTCTTCATCAACCTGGCCAAGGCTTTCGACTTTGTCAATCACCGTATTCTTATCGGCAGACTCAACAGCCTTCGTTTCATGAATGACTGACTCACCTGGTTAACCAACTACTTCTCAGATAGAGTTCAGTGTGTCAAATCGAAGGGCCTGTTGTCCGGACCTCTGGCAGTCTCTATGGAGGTACCACAGGGTTAATTTCTCAGACTGACTCTTTTCTCTGTATATACCAACGATGTTGCTCTTGCTACGGGTGATTCCTTGATCCACATCTATGCAGACGACGCCATTCTGTATACATCTGGCCCTTCTTTGGACACTGTGTTAACAAACTTCCAAACGAGCTTCAATGCCATACAACACTCCATCCGTGGCATCCAACTGCTCTTAACTTCTTATGGCTGCAGGGGCAGTATTGAATAGCTTGGATGAAAGGTGTACAGAGGTGCCCATAGTAAACTGCCTGCTCCTCAGGCCCAGTTGCTAATATATGTATATTATTATTCGTATTGGATAGAAACACTGAAGTTTCTAAAACTGTTTGAATTATGTCTGAGTATAACAGAACTCATATGACAGGCAAAAACCTGAAGTTCCACTTCCTGTTTGAATATTTTCTGAGGTGGCAGATTTTCAACCAAGCTCTCATTGAAATTACAGCGAGATCTTGATGAGTTTTCACTTCCTACGGTTTCCACTAGATGTCAACAGTCAATAGAACTTTGTCTGATGACTCTAATGTGAAGGGGGGCCGAAGGAGACAGGAATTAGTCAGGTCTGCCACGAGCTGACCATGCTTTCACATGAGGAGGACCTCTGTTCCACTGCTCTTCTGAAGTCAATCTAATTCTCCGGTTGGAGCGTTATTCAAGATGTATGTTAACAACATTCTAAAGATTGATTCAGTACATCGTTTGACATGTTTCTACTGACTGTTACGGAACTTTTGGACATTTTGTCACGTTATAGTGGACGCGCTTTGTGACTTTGGAATTGTTTACCAAACGCGCTAACCAAAGTAGCTAATTGGACATATAACGGACATTATCGAACAAATCAAGCATTTATTGTGGACCTGGGATTCCTAGGACTGCATTCTGATGAACATTTATCATGTATTTTCTGGTTTCTGTTGACACCAACATGGCGGCTAATTTGGCTATTGTTCTGAGCTCAGTCTCAGATTATTGCATGATTTGCTTTTTCCGTAAAGTTTTTTTAATCTGACACAGCGGTTGCATTAAGGAGAGGTATATCTATAATTCCATGCTACCTTCACTCACGCTGCCTAACATACCCTCGTAAAACTGACTATCCTACCGATCCTTGACTTTGGCGATGTAATTTTCAAAATAGCCTCCAACACTTTACTCAGCAAACTGGATGCAGTCTATCACAGTGCAATCCGTTTTGTCACCAAGGCCCCATATACCACCCACCACTGTGACCGATATGCTCTCGTTGGCTGGCCCTCGCTACATATTCGCAATATTCGCCAAACCAACTGGCTCCAGGTCATCTATAAGTCTTTGCTAGGCCGCCTTCACTCAGCTAACTGGTCACCATAGCAACACCCACCCATAGCACGCGCTCCAGGAGGTATATCTCACTGGTATATCCCCAAAGCCAACACCTACTTTGGCCGCATTTCCTTCCAGTTCTCTGCTGCCAGTGACTGGAACGAATTGCAAAAATCACTGAAGTTGGAGACATATCTCCCTCACTAACTTTAAGCATCAGCTATCTGAGCATTTTACAGATTGCTGCAGCTGTCCACAGCCCATCTGTAAATAGCCCATCCAACTAGCTACCTCATCCCCATTTTTTAAAAACTTTTTGCTCTTTTTCACACCAGTATTTCTACTTGCACATCATCATCTGCACATCTATTACTCCAGTGTTCATTTGCTAAATTGTAATTACTTCGCTACTATGGCCTTTATTGCCTTACCTCCGCACTCACTGCATATAGATTTTTATAGATTGTGTTATTGATTGTACGTTGTTGTTAGGTGAAGTTATGGGTCCTACAGTAGGTCTATGTTATTGTTAGGTGAAATTATGAGTTCTACAGTAGGTCTATGTTGTTGTTAGGTGAAGTTATGGGTCCTACAGTAGGTCTATGTTATTGTTATGGGTCCTAGAGTACACTATGTATGTCATGCAACAACAACCAAAGTGCTTCTTCATTCATTACAGGTATATTTGTTGTAAGGTGAAGTTATGGACCAATTTGGCAAACAGTGTACAAACAGTCATTGTCAGGCTGATGAAAAAGCCAAAGAGCATTTTACTGGTTGAAGTGTTTTTTGATTTGCGATGATGACACAAACATTATATTAAGCAGGACATTCAAACGAGCCTTACAATTATAATCCAAAGTAGTGTGAAATGCACTCATTAGCAACCTAGAATTGGAGGTTACTCCCCTGAGTTTTCCCATATTCACATTCAGAATACATTGTGAAAAACTAAAATATTTGCTCACCATTTTTGCTCCAGGCAGATATACTACATACAATTTTAGCAAACACAGAAAGGGGCTATATTGGAGACCAAAAATCGTCTGGCACACTGCTTAGAGTTTCAACAACATGAATAACTTATTTCTAGTCTACAATCTTAGATGTTACTACTAATGTGAAAACAAGACAACATATGACTATTGTTGCTCATTTTAAGACAAATGTCAAATAATTATTACATTCATTACAGACGTCAATTGTTGTACAACATCATGGCTACGCTGTTGGCATCACCTTTTACAGTGGATTTCTGCTGTTGTGGGCCTTTAATCATCTGTCTGACTTTGTTGTTCACACAGGAGAGATACGTGACTATCGTGGATCCTCTGGGGAGCCTCAACAACCTCATGATGCTGACGAGGCAGAGAAGAGTCTCTCCAGATCAGAACTCCTCAAGAAACACCTGCAGAGACCCACAGGGAAGATAATTCACCGCTCTGACTGTGGGAAGAGATTCACCTCATCAGCAGGCATTAGAATTCAGCAGAGAATCCACACAGTAGAGAAACCTTATTGCTGTACTCAATGTGGGAAGAGTTTTAAAACATCTAGCCATCTTATTGTACACCAGAGAATACACACAGGAGAGAAATATTATAGCTGTGATCAATGTGGGAAGAGTTTTATTCAGCTAAGCAACCTGATACCACACCAGAGAATACACACAGGAGAGAAACGTTATAGCTGTGATCAATGTGGGAAGACTTTTACTCACGTAAGCACCCTGATATCACACCGGAGAATACACACAGGAGCGAGACCGTATAGCTGTGATGAATGTGGGAAGAGTTTTGCTAGGTCGAGCCATCTGACTCTTCACCAGAGAACACACACAGGAGAGAAACCTTATAGCTGTACTCAATGTGGGAAGAGTTTTACTCATTCAACCAGCCTGATATTACACCAGAGAACACACACAGGAGAGAAACCTTATATCTGTGATCAATGTGGGAAGTGTTTTACTCAGCTAAGCAGCCTGATATCACACCAGAGAACACACACAGGAGAGAAACCATATAGCTGTGATGAATGTGGGAAGAGTTTTACTGAGTTGAGCAGTCTGACTGTACACCAGAGAATACACACAGGAGAGAAACCCTTTAGCTGTACTCAATGTGGGAAGTTTTTTTTTACATCTAGCCATCTGAAGATACACCATAGAAGACACACAGGAGATAAATCTTATAGCTGTACTGTATGTGGGAAGAGTTTTGTTCAATCTGGGGGACTGAAGGTACACCAGAGAACACACACAGGAGAGAAACCTTATAGCTGTAATCAATGTGGGAAGAGTTTTGTTCGATCTGGGGAACTGAATATACATCAGAGAACACACACAGGAGAGAAACCCTATAGCTGTACTCAATGTGGGAAGAGTTTTGTTCAATCTAACCAACTGAAGATACACCAGAGAACACACACAGGAGAGAAACCTTATAGCTGTGATCAATGTGACCAGAGATACTCTGATAAAAGATATCTGATTAAACATCAGAAAATACATGCATGAAGGAGTTTTTTTCATGATATCAAACATTGTAGAAGGAGTATTTTAATGTCACAATGTAGAATGTTTTAACATTGTAGGAGTATTTGGTTGCTGATTGTCTCAAGGGTGAGCAGTCAAAAAGTTTTGTGTTTAGCCAGTGCATCACTATTTATTTTGACTGCAAGTTTTTCCGTATTGGAGATTGAGTTTTGTTTGGGCCCCTTCCAAGGGGACGAGAGTTCTAGAAGCTAGTGATTTTTAGGATTCTATAGAAAGAAAAAAGATATGATTGTATATTATTATTTAGAAATACATGTTTTTTCTTGTTTTTAATTGTTGACAGCCAGTAGAAACCATATTTATATTGTAGGAGGTAAAGCATTGTAGTTGGATATAATGTGAAATGGAAGTTCTGTTGGTGGTGCAAACTTTTCCAACAACTGTTATAGGATATATTTGTTGTCTTAAGGGGGGAAAGTGTTACTGGCTTTGGTTTTTCCATTTATGTTTTGAGGTTGGATTTCAGCACGTCTAGCTCGTTAGTACGTATAGCTTGTTAGCACGTAGGGCGCACTGATTTGTGTCTCCTCGGTTATTTTGTTTGCCTCCTCTTTGGCCGATTTAGTGGGTCTCATCTCATGGTGGGTGACTTTTATGTCCCAGTTGTTGTTACTAGTCAGTGGACACTGAGAGCAAAATTGCAAGATTATGTTATAATACTTTTATTGCATCAAATGGTTGTCTTATGCAACAGAATAGAGGGTTCTTAGAACTATAGTGTCTGTGTGTTCTACTGAGGATGGGCCTCTGGGAGAAAACAATGACAGGAGATTTACAATGTATTTTGGGTGATATAACCTAAAGTGACCGTATGAGTTAATGTTTCTGTTGTCTATGGTACCAGGGAGAGATGACCCCAGGGCCAGATCCTGGTCTCAACACAAAGAGTACTGTTTTTACAGTAGATACTGTCTGCTGAGAATTATAACTATCTTTGATAGAAATCTAAACCTTGTGACCCGTTCTATACATCTGTTAGTCGTCATGTAGGTTGAAAGGGGTGTATCTTGGCTGTAAAAGACCTTTGTACTTTTGTATCGTGGCTCTCAATTAATCATCTGGGGGTGATTTGTCCACCAGCCATCATTATTGTAGAGCACTCAATTGATTCACTTTATGTGTGCGTTGTATTGACCTGCTCCCTTATTATTGAGTGAATAAAGATTTAGATTAAGAATAACTCATGTGAGAAGTTTGTCTCCTCAATTGATATTAAAGACATTAACAAACACATTTGGCGATGGGGATGTGAATCCTGATTTGGTGACTGCTCCTGACGACCTGGGTAAATGGTGCACGAGGGATCCCTTTAACATGGGAGCTCGGGGAGACCAGACTTGGGGAACGGAGCAGATGAACCCACCTTTGATCTGAGAGAGAGCGAGCTGAGTGGATACCACATCTCCAACCTAGTTTTTTTTTAAAGAAAGAGGTGAGCAAAACACTTAAAGTGGAGTTTTTATAAAAGCCTTGACTCTTGTGTGTATTCCTGTGTGAGGGGGGCACCTTGGAGGTGTGATCAGGGCCGAGTCAGGAGGCTCTGAGTGAACTGGATGAAAATTATAATCTGTGTATACTAGTTAAGACCATTTCTGATATAGATAGTAAGGTACACATGTAATTGTTTTAAACCTGGACCCCATTTTAGAAGTATTGAAAGATGTAATTGTATGTACAAATGTGAAAATATTCCTGCAGGTTAAAATATTGTTCAAAAACAACTAATTGATTAGGTATGTTAGGGAATAGCATTGTGTGACTGTGGTATGAGAGTTGCGTGACTGATATGAGAGATGTGTGACTGAGTCTTAATCAGAAGTTTGGATAGTAACATAGAGATCTATAGTTCCTCACAGAGATCTATAGTTCCTCACAGAGATCTATAGTTCCTCACAGAGATCTATAGTTCCTCACAGAGATCTATAGTTCCTCACAGAGATCTATAGTTCCTCACAGAGATCTATAGTTCCTCACAGAGATCTATAGTTCCTCACAGAGATCTGTAGGTCCTCACAGAGATCTCTAGATCCTCACAGATAGATCTATAGGTCCTCACAGATAGATCTATAGGTCCTCACAGATAGATCTATAGTTCATCCTAGAGATCTGTAGGTCCTCCTAGAGATCTATAGTTCCTCACAGAGATCTGTAGGTCCTCACAGAGATCTATAGTTCCTCACAGATATCTGTAGGTCCTCACAGAGATCTATAGGTCATCACAGAGATCTATAGGTCCTCACAGATAGATCTATAGGTCCTCACAGATAGATCTATAGGTCCTCACAGAGATCTATAGTTCCTCCTAGAGATCTGTAGTTCCTCCTAGAGATCTGTAGGTCCTCCTAGAGATCTATATTTCCTCCTAGAGATCTGTAGGTCCTCCTAGAGATCTATAGTTCCTCCTAGAGATCTATAGGTCCTCACAGAGATCTATAGGTCCTCACAGATAGATCTATAGGTCCTCACAGATAGATCTATAGGTCCTCACAGATAGATCTATTGTTCCTCCTAGAGATATATAGATCCTCCTAGAGATATATAGATCCTCACAGAGATCTATAGTTCCTCACAGAGATCTATAGGTCTTCACAGATAGATCTATAGTTACTCACAGATAGATCTATAGTTCCTCACAGATAGATCTATAGGTCCTCACAGATAGATCTATAGGTCCTCACAGATAGATCTATAGTTCCTCACAGAGATCTATAGTTCCTCCTAGAGATCTGTAGGTCCTCCTAGAGATCTGTAGGTCCTCCTAGAGATCTATAGTTCCTCCTAGATATCTGTAGGTCCTCCTATAGATCTATAGTTCCTCCTAGAGATCTATAGGTCCTCACAGATAGATCTATTGTTCCTCCTAGAGATATATAGATCCTCACAGAGATCTATAGTTCCTCACAGAGATCTATAGGTCCTCACAGATAGATATATTGTTCCTCACAGAGATCTATAGTACCTCGTATAGAAATATGCTTAATCAGATGATTGACATGTGGATAATAAGCTTTAATATAACGTTATCTTGGGGTTCCGTTACTTCACTGCCCATCAGAGTATCATGGAGTGGTATTGAGAGAGAGAAATAATATTTTAGAAAGCAGCGGAAGGTCTATAGTTCCTGGGAGGCTTGATTTTGCCGTGGTTTCTGGGAGGTTAGAGAACCGTTGAATTCCGGTCATTGTCCGGGAAACATACATATATATTTTTTGGTTCCGCTGAGAGTATGTTTGGAGAGCTGCTTCGTAGCTGCAGAGAGTCCTTGAAAAAGCTAATGGAATGGTTGTCGCGAGTACCTGAGAATTTCTTACGTTTTATATGGATTCTGTGAAAATTTGAAAATATGATGAATTGTATGTGTGTATAATGATTACTAGAGATTTGATAAAGTAATACTGGGAATATAATTAGATACAATTTAAACAATCCATATGTAGACGAACGTAGGTTTTGAGTTGGTATCTTTAATGGATAATTTGATAAAGATGAGGTGAGGCATTATTAAACAGTCTACAAAGTCTGGGGGGGGGGAGTTGCTATATTTATTGAATAAAGCTTTTTCCATAAAGTTAGAGTGAACCCCACCTAAGAAGTTATTTGAAGAACCTCTGGGGCTGTTTTTCATTGTCAAGAACCCTATGGTTCTTAGGGGATCTGAGAACAACTCCAGTTGAACCCTTCATTTTTAGAGTGTAGTCGGCTCTATTTTACTCTCAGATTCAAACATGATGATTAGCATCAACGATCATGTCAGCTGCTGCTGCTCCAATGCAGTATGAGGTGAGACGGTGAACTGATGTTGAACTGGGCAGTCAGTCATTCATTCTGTACTATTTCATTCATCAATCAACTTGGAGATATATTGTGTTGTTTAAGTGTTCCCTTTATTTTTTTGAGCAGTGTATATTCAAACACAGCTTAGTCTTTTGTTAATCACCCTGTCATCTCAGATTTTGAAATTATGCTTTACAGCCAAAGCTAGAGAAGCCAGCTGGTCTGCGCATGCTCTGAGGGCGCGGCTGGGGATGCAGTCATGCGCATGAAACAAGTTACCCGATGGTTTGACTATACTTTTCTCATCAATTATTTTAAATACTATACTTAAAAACTGGAAATCAACAAATCCTAAATTGTTAACACAATAGAAGGTCAAATGCTTTAGTATCTAAAGATGTAAAGTGCTGGGCGACAGTGAGAAATGAAATGGTGCAGTTTGAGGCCATGTGATGGAAAGTAATGCAGGAGCTGGAGATGGAGGTGTGTTCTAGTGGGTCTGGGCAGGTGTGATGTAGTTAATGGAGATGGAGATGTGTTCTAGTAGGTCTGGGCAGGTGTGATGTAGTTAATGGAGATGGGGGTGTGTTCTAATGGGTCTGGGCAGGTGTGATGTAGTTAATGGAGATGGAGGTGTGTTCTAGTGGGTCTGGGCATATGTGATGTAGTAAATGGAGAAGGAGGTGTGATCTAGTGGGTCTGGGCAGGTGTGATGTAGTTAATGGAGATGGAGGTGTGTTCTAGTGGGTCTGGGCAGGTGTGATGTAGTTAATGGAGATGGAGGTGTGTTCAAGTGGGTCTGGGCAGGTGTGATGTAGTTAATGGAGATGGAGGTGTGTTCAAGTGGGTCTGGGCAGGTGTGATGTAGTTAATGTTTGTATGATGTTGTTGTTTGTAATTGTATTGTTTATAAAATATCAAATAAACTTCAAATTCAACCAATCTTTTGCACACATGACTTGAGTGATTAAAGTAAACCACAGTTTTGGAAATACATAACGCCATCTAACTAAAAATCAAAGAATGTTAGCTATATGCAATTATCTTAGCCGGCCAGCTAACATTAGCTATTTAGCAAACTAGCGAGATGGAGCCCAACTACCGGAGACCAGTTAGAACCTGATTAACAAAACATGACTGCAGATCAAAAAAGCAGAGACATACAGAATGATCGCTGGGAAAATCCCCAACATCCAAAATAGAAAGATTACAGATGTCAGTCAGCTAGTGCGCAAGCAGTAAGCCAAGGTTGTAAAAGTTACAAAACTCCCGTAGTCTACTTCACAGAGAACATGCTGAAAAGCAGTGATGGGGAAACAAAGCTTCCTGAAGCATTGGCTCTTTCCAGCCAATTGTGTCAAAAAATAGGTTCATTTCTCAAGGCTTTGAGCGACACAGAATTTAGAACATCCACATTATTACAGATGATGTCCCACACACCGTAGTGCTTGTGCAGTGTTACCTTTATGTCATACCACTGGCCGCGTTCGAGAGCATCAAATGCTGCATTGTGGGTAAACGGTGACTGGCTGACTGATTTCTAAATAATAATAAATAGTTCTTTATGATGCAAGGTGATTTGTTACTTAGTCAGTCAGCAGCCACCTGCACTGTCAGCTGCAATGTCGAACGAGCCCAACACCATACCAATCAGGTGTTCGAGGAAGTGATTCTTCAGACGTCATTGATCACGTGCTGCTGATAAAGTGACACTGCTTTGAATTATACCGCTTAGCGACTTCAGTACATGCCTCATAGCTCCAGTCTCAAACTTAAACACGTTCCTGCTGAAGAAGAGTAGGTCTGCTGGATGGAGAAAGAAGCTCTCGTGAAAGAGGAGGAAGAGGCTGTTACAATACAAAAACAAGTAGAGGGTGAGGCTGTTACAGTGAAAGAAGAAGAGAAAGACGTTTCAGTTAAAGACGAGGAAGACACGTTCAGAGTTAAAGAGGAGGACGACGACGTTTCAGTAAAAGAAGAGCTGACTGTCACATCGAAAAATTATGACGAAGAAGAGGAGGGAACTGGATATCTGGGCCCGGTTTCCCAAACGCATCTTATGGCATCCGATGGTTCTAACGAGGAACGGGCCCTGATTAACACTAGTAAGTACTGTCTTAAAAACAGAAGCACAAACTCTGTGGTTGTTGAACTGATGTTTGGTGTTAAAGGGGAAATTTGCAATTGCTACATCCATATTTTGACTTTTAAATTATTTATTTATAGGCATTGATTCTTGAAGAATATAACACATGCCTCATGAGCTTAGTGCAACTGTTGTACCCCATCAGAACCACAAATAAGCTTTTTTTACGCCAATGTTTAGAAACAATGTAAACCAACACTGTATAGCCTCAACATGGTTAAAACTATAATGCTGATATTATGGATGGTCAGTCCTTGCATCCATAGGTCTGTCTATGAATTTGAGAGTAGTTACATTTCTCAAGCCCCATCCATCATTTTATTACCAAAACAGTGGTGGAATTACAGCTTTGTTATTGTTTCTGCAGATTGATTGATTGATGTGTGGCTTTTTTAAATGGAAAATTTAGGATTTAAACAGAAACAAAATGGCTGCCCAGAGACTTGGTTTGGTAAACAGCTGAGGGATGGGGGCTGGAGAAATATAACCACTCTCAAATTCATAGAGAAAGCTATTGTATCAACCTTAACACAAGACCTAGGGACCTCGTTTATACATTTATAGGCCTACATTTGCGTTCAGGCCAGGTAGACCAGTCCTACTTCTATATGTGTAATCAGGTAGACTAGTCCTACTTTTATGTGTAATCAGGTAGACTAGTCCTACTTCTATATGTGTAATCAGGTAGACTAGTCCTACTTCTATATATGTAACCAGGTAGACTAGTCCTACTTCTATATGTGTAACCAGGTAGACTAGTCCTACTTCTATATGTGTAACCAGGTAGACTAGTCCTACTTCTATATGTGTAACCAGGTAGACTAGTCCTACTTCTATATGTGTAACCAGGTAGACTAGTCCTACTTCTATATGTGTAACCAGGTAGACTAGTCCTACTTCTATATGTGTAACCAGGTAGACTAGTTCTACTTCTATATGTGTAATCAGATGTGCTTCCTTACTCAACACTGACAGGAGTTTTTCAAATAAAATACAATTAATAAATTGACAAATCTTGCGAAGTAAGGTCTGGGTGGTCTGCCAGGGGCCGTTTCATTTAGTATCCATTTGGGTCGGCATGGGGAATGATTGAATTTCTCCATAGTATGTTTTACCGAAGTTGACTGACTTCTTCATGTGAATATTCATTATTCTTTTAAAAATCCTTCCTGTTCTGTCAAGTTGGTTGTTGATCATTGCTAGAAAGCCATTTTCAAGTTTTACCATAGACTTTCAAGACGATTTAAGTCCAAACTGTAACTAGGCCAATCAGGAACATTCAATATAATCTTGGTAAACTCCTCAAGTGTAGATTTGGCCTTGTGGTTTAGCTTATTGGCCTGTTAGTACAGTTTTTTGTATTCAGATCTCTGAAATGCACTCTACCTACGTAACATTTAGTGGCTCCTTATATTATGCTGGGAAAACAGTTTTCATTGGCAGTTTGCTAAATCCAATGGTTCTAACTGAGAGTCACCTTAACTTTATTGACAACACCCAAATGGATACTGTCATTAATGTGGTTCTTCAATAATTACACATAATATTTAATTACATAGCTATTTAGTTACAGTCACATGTTCAACTATCATCAGCTGGTCCAGGAAATCATTTTCTGAATGACAGTCAAATGACAAACATCACGACATGCAACAACAACCAAAGTGCTTCTTCATTCATTACTCTGGTAAAGACAGTTATGCCGTGCTCCACGTTGAATCCAACATTCCTAGCAAATTAATGTTTGTATTATTGTCTGCTTGATTTACAGTAGTGTCTCGTTAGTCTGTTTGCGCACAGAGATACTTAGCTCATAATGTGTAGAGAACTGTTCCTTGATGGATAGGCTATTGAACAACACACAGAGCTATTTTCCTTTATTCGGGACATCACAACCCGTTAAGTAGCCTAGTTGGATTATTCAGAAAATTATCTGGTGATCAGGTTATGAAATGTCATGACAAAGACATTTTAGTTTCCATGTTTCACCTGAAATATTAAATGATTTAAAGTCCTCGGTCTGTGGTGTTAGGTGAAGTTATGGGTCCTACAGTAGGTCTATGTTATTGTTATTGAAGTTATGGGCCAATTTGGCAAACACTTAGTTTACAAACCCTCATTGTCAGGCTGATGGAAAAGCTAGCCAAAGAGCATTTTACTGGTTGAAGTGTTTTTTAAGTATGAAGCAGTTGATTTGAGACAAACACAAACATTACACAAAGCATTACACAAAGTTTCTGTTTGTTGTGGCTTCACAGGAAGAAAAAAAACTGAAATATTTACTACATGTCTGAAATGTACTATATAAATAAAGCTTGATCTGATCATATTGCAAAACAGATTAACCCAGTGACCAACCAATCAACAGACTCTTGATAAACCAATGAACAAATATGTGCAAAGGCATATCTTGGTCCATCTTAGATAGCATGAAAAACAATAAATTCAATCTTCTACCTTATCATTATAGTGCATGGTCCATCTTAGTATGAAAAACAGTATCAATTCAGTGCATGGTATGTAAGTTTAGTATCACTTTTCAACCAACCCAGTGCATTTGTTGAAAATGAAAAATGTTGAAATGAACAATACGCCAAAGGATTCAACTACTGAAAACTGAAACAAACAAATGGATCAAACAGATCAATACCACTTTTCCAGCCTGCTGAAGGCGTGGTGGAATGGTAAACACCACCCCTGGCTCTACCAGGGGCTTGAGGTGGTCTCCCACAGCTTTCTGTCATCCGATCGCTCCATTAGGTTCAGATCTAACAGGATGGGCCTTGGACGCGGTCAGGCCACCAAATATGCATAAGCAATATAAAGAGATGTGGGGAAAAGTAAATTCTACACAAATTACCTTCATAATATCAAAGAACAAATGTTTGTGTCTGAGGGGAAATTAACTTTCATACAGCCAAAAGGGGTGAGAAATTACACCAATATCAGTGGACAATTTGTACTAATGTAAATAAACATGGATGATGGAACATATTACCTTTTGCTTACATGACGAACCGCTAAGGGGACATAAATATTTACCATCTGTGACCTCTCACCTCTCTGGCTGTAGAAGTGTTCTTCCTAACCAGTCCCTCAACAGCTCTCTGACTGAGCTCCACCCTCACTGGGTCTGCGGAGGAGGGATGGAAGGATGAATGGATCAGTCAGTCAATAAAGTGTAGAGCTGCTGTCTATGCTGTCTGACAAAATCACTATTTTAGTAGTAAATTAAAGTAATTAAGGCTTTATGACTGCTGAATACCAACCATTAATCACTTAGATCATGTATTTTCAGGTAGAGATAGATCCTTGGGACGTCACTAGCCCATTGAAGTTGACATTTACAATGGTTAAGGTAGGGTTTAGAGTAGGGATGTCCCAAGGATCCCGGATAGCATTGACCATTGTGCATTCTTCTGTCTCTTTTACATAGCAGGTGATGGGTTCTGACTTCTGAACTTGAAAATATGAAATATCCTTATAATGTGAAATTGAATGAAACAATAATGTATGTTGATGCTAATATGATGTACAATATTCCATGATGTTTCTATATGATAATAATAGCCTAATATATTGTTACGGTTTTCTTCCGTCGAAGGAGAGTCGGACCAAAATGCAGCGTGGTTAATACGATACATCTTTAATGAAGATGACACACGAAAATACAAAAACAATAAACGTAACGTAAAAACCTATACAGCCTATCTGGTGAAATACAAAACACTGAGACAGGAACAATCACCCACGAAACACAAAGAATATGGCTGCCTAAATATGGTTCCCAATCAGAGACAACGAGAATCACCTGCCTCTGATTGAGAACCGCCTCAGGCAACCATAGACTTTGCTAGAACACCCCACTAAGCCACAATCCCAAAACCTACGAAAAAACCCCAATACACAAACACACCACAAAATAAACCCATGTCACACCCTGGCCTGACTAAATAAAGAAAACACAAAATACTAAGACCAGGGCGTGACATATATGTAATATGCCATACACTATTTTTTTTTACAGTTTCACTAATTAAGTTTAATTAACTTAATCATTATGATTCAACATCACTTCACCGTCTCACCTCATACTGTATTGGAGCAGCAGCAGCTGACTGCCCAGTTCAACATCAGTTCACCGACTCACCTCATACTGTGTTGGAGCAGCAGCAGCTGACTTGATCGTTGATGCTAATCATCATGTTTTGAATCTGAGAGTAAATAGATCCGACTACAACTCTAAAAATGAAGGGTTCAACTGGAGTTGTTCTCAGATCCCCTAAAAACCGTTCTTGGTAAATGAAAAACAGCCCCAAAAGGTTCTGCAAAGAACTTGTTAGAAGGTGGGTTCATCAAGGAACCTCCGTTGTTGCAGGACTTCTTCCGGGAACTTCGCAATTACAACTGAAAACGATGGTGACAAGTTTGGATGCGACAACATAAGTTAAAAAGGTTAAGTTGGGTTGATGTTTGCCTCTGAATATGTCTCGAAATAATTTATATAATAATATAACATACTAATAAATATTAGAAAACCGGGTTTGACCGTCGGCGTTGTATGAGCTACAGTACAGTACCGTTATCTAGCTAGATAATGTTATGTCCTAACTAGGCACAACTAGGTTTAGATTATTTCCCTCAACTATATTCGTTCCCATATATTGTATATAATTTCCATAAAGCCAACATGGCTTTACACTCATTAACGTAAGTTTCCAATCTAGAGCAGTTCTCAGTTTTGTGATAATGAACGAGCAAACGTTAACTAACTAAGGATGGTGACCTATCCAGACGAGATGTTACAACGAACTGAATCGTCAATGGAGGTCTTCCTCTTTATATAGCCTGCTACAGCATGCAATACTATTAACTCACACTGGGGCATAACGTTACATGTACAATACTATCCCATTGTGGAAACGTTACATGTACAATACTATCCCATTTTGGAAACGTTACATGTACAATACTATCCCACTATGAACATTTGTTATTATCTTTGTTAATTGTACGTGTATTAATTTTTTCTTTATTTTGTTGACACAGATTTCACCGCTCTTCACTCCTTTACTGCACATCGGCGGAAATCCATTTCACCATGAGAGTGAAAGCCCGCTGGCCTTTGACGGGGAGAACATCCACGCCCTCGAGGACGTCCCCATGGTACTTGGGGTTCAGCTAGGGCTGTATTTTAATTTTTTTATTCCCTTAAATTTCCCCAAAATGTCAGAAAAACACTTATATTGTTAAGTTAATGTGTTCTGGGGAGAAGAGAAGTTGGGGTGGAGATACCAGGGCCGGTCAAAAATATGGAAAACTTCCTAACATAACTAAGTGGATATGATATACACACTAAAGCTGAAAAATCTGTATTTAGCATCAAGTCAACAATATTGTTAGTTTACCTATGATTCATTTTTAATGTATGTTGTTTTTATTTTACATAATATTTGATTTTTTTTAAATGTCACAAAATGCACTTTACAAAGTAATTTTATTATGTATTATGGTCTGACATGTCTGCAGAAATGTTGCAATTTTGTAATGTGTTTTGTTTGGTAAATTGTTTTGTAAATATGAATTCACATTTGTGGATCCACTAAATAGAAACAATTATTTAAGTCAATATTATTATATGTTTTTATAATGGGAGGGTGGACAGGGAGTTAAAAAATGAACCATGATAAGGGGTTCTTCAAATAACTTATAGGGGTTCCCACAAAAGGTTCTTCAAATAACTTTTTTAGCTTTTTGTCTGAAAGTATTTTCTCAACTACGATACTAACTCCAGTCAGCAGATGGAGATGTTTGTCTTTCAGGTGATTCTGACACTGTGACGTATAATCTAGTGGACGGGACACTCCTTCAACATCAACAGTTAGTCAGACACTTTGCTTCACTCTAACTTGATGGAAAAAAGGTTTATTCAATCAATCTAGCAACTCCTCTCATACTGGGAAGACCCCCACAGGCCTTAAGGGCAGTTTTATTTCAAATGTAGTACCCGTACGGAGAAAATCCAATAAGAGTTTTATAGTTTCATCCTTAGGGTAACTTATCCTAAAGTGGACACACTCCCATCAGTTTCTGAAACAACTGCCCAGACTTTGTAGACTGTTTAATAATGCTTAAACCTCATCTTTATCAAATTATCCATTAAAGATACCAACTTAAAACCTATGTTTGTCTACATACGGGTTGCTTAAATTATATCTAATTATATTCCCAGTTTTACTTGATCAAATCTCTAGTAATCATTATGCACACACACAATTCATCAAATTTTCATACATTCACAGAATCCATATAAAACGTAAGAAATTCTTAGGTACTCACGAAAACCATTCAATTAGCTTTTTCAAGGACTCTCCATAGCTAAGAAGCAGCTCTCCAAACATACTCCCAGCAGAATAAAAAAATTAACTTTTGTTTCCCAGACAATGACTATGGGATCGTCAACGGTTCTCTATCCTCCCAGAGAACACGGGAAAATCAAGCCTCCCAGGAACAATAGACCTTCCTCTGCTTTCTAAAATATCATCCCCCTTATTATCCAAATTTCAATAAGCATATTTCTATATGTTACTATCCAAACGTCAGACTCATTTCCACAACTCTCATAGTCACACAATGCTATTCCCAAACACAACTAATCAATTAGTTGTTTTCCAGAAATATTTTCACATTTCTATGTCAAGGTTAGTTCCTAGGATAATGTAACTCATACATATACTTCTAAAATGGGGTCCAGGTTTTTTAAAATTACAGGTGGAACTTACTATCTTATACTATACCATAAATGGTCTTAACTAGTAAACACAGATTCTAGTTTTCATCCAGTTCACACAGATAGCTGCCTCGGCACTGCTTACACCTCCAAGGTGCCCCCCTCACACAGGAATACACACTCAGAGCCTATGAGGCATTTCTAAAAACTCCACTTGACATGTTTCGCTCGTCTTTTTTTTAAAAACTACGTTTGAGATGTGGTTGCCTCTCAGATCAAAGGTGGGACAATCTGCTCCGTTCCCAAAGTGTGGTCTCCCTGGGATCCCTCGTGCACGATTTACCTGGGTCGTCAGGAGCGGTCACCAAGTAAAGACTAACATCCCCATCGCCAAATGTGGTTAATTTCTTTAATATCAAATGAGACAAACTTATCACACAAGTCAGTTACATTTAAATATTTATTCACTTATTAATAAGGGAGCAGGTCAAGACAAAGCACAAATATAAAGTGAATCAATTGAGTGCTCTACGATAATGATGGCTGGTCGACAAATCACCCCCAGATGATTCGTTGAGAGCCACGATACAAAAGTACAAAGGTATTTTACAGTAAAGATACACACCTTTCAACCTGCATGACCAACAGATGTATAGAACGGGTCACAAGGTTAAGATTTGTATGAAAGATACTTAAAATTCTCAACAGACAATATCTGCTGTAAAAACAGTACTCTTTGTGTAGAGACCAGGGTCTGGCCCTGAGGTCATCTCTCCCTGGTACCATATAGAACAGAAACATTAACTCATGCTCTGGAATGCAGTCTCTTTAGGTTTTATCACCCAAAATACATTGTAAATCTCCTGTCAGTGTTATCTCCCAGAGGCTCATCCTCAGTAGAACACACAGACACAATAGTTCTA
Organism: Oncorhynchus tshawytscha; assembly: GCF_018296145.1. NCBI lineage: Eukaryota > Metazoa > Chordata > Actinopteri > Salmoniformes > Salmonidae > Oncorhynchus > Oncorhynchus tshawytscha. The sequence continues at coordinate 3,120,655 of NC_056460.1, read as the reverse complement.
AGAACCCTCTATTCTGTTGAATAAAACAACCATTTGATGCAATAAAAGTATTATAACATAGTTGAAGTTTTGCTCTCAGTGGCCACTGAAAGTTGGCTAGTAGACGGCCTACAGGGAGGAGGTGAGGGCCCTCGGAGTGTGGTGTCAGGAAAATAACCTCACACTCAACGTCAACAAAACTAAGGAGATGATTGTGGACTTCAGGAAACAGCAGAGGGAACACCCCCCCCATCCACATCGATGGAACAGTAGTGGAGAGGGTAGCAAGTTTTAAGTTCCTCGGCATACACATCACAGACAAACTGAATTGGTCCACTCACACAGACAGCATCGTGAGGAAGGCGCAGCAGCGCCTCTTCAACCTCAGGAGGCTGAAGAAATTCGGCTTGTCACCAAAAGCACTCACAAACTTCTACAGATGCACAATCGAGAGCATCCTGGCGGGCTGTATCACCGCCTGGTATGGCAACTGCACCGCCCTCAACCGTAAGGCTCTCCAGAGGGTAGTGAGGTCTGCACAACGCATCACCGGGGGCAAACTACCTGCCCTCCAGGACACCTACACCACCCGATGCTACAGGAAGGCCATAAAGATCATCAAGGACATCAACCACCCGAGCCACTGCCTGTTCACCCCGCTGTCATCCAGAAGGCGAGGTCAGTACAGGTGCATCAAAGCTGGGACCGAGAGACTGAAAAACAGTTTCTATCTCAAGGCCATCAGACTGTTAAACAGCCACCACTAACATTGAGTGGCTACTGCCAACACACTGTCAATGACACTGACTCTACTCCAGCCACTTTAATAATGGGAATTGATGGGAATTGATGTAAATATATCACTAGCCACTTTAAACAATGCTACCTTATATAATGTTACTTACCCTACATTATTCATCTCATATGCATACGTAGATACTGTACTCTATATCATCGACTGCATCCTTATGTAATACATGTATCACTAGCCACTTTAACTATGCCACTTGGTTTACATACTCATCTCATATGTATATACTGTACTCGATATCATCTACCGTATCTTGCCTATGCTGAGTAACAACAACTGGGACCTAAAAGACACCCACCATGAGACCCACTAAATCTGCCTAAGAAGAGGGAAACAAAAGAAAAACCCACACCAAACTTAAAAACAGGAAGCAAACCAAAAAGGTGCTGGTTAAAATAATTTATTACAATCAAAATCATTCATACTATTACAAAATCATAATTCTCATTCATTCTTAATAAAATTCTATTTACAAAAACATCAAACAAAAACAAACCTCAGGGGAGCATCGTCCCTCCCCGTCATACCTAACCAATACCTAACCCTTTCCCTATCTCCCCTTCCCTAATCTATCCCCTTACCAAACTCACTCTAACACTCCCAGCCCTAAACCCCCTTTCCACCTCTCCCGTGCCGCATGCTTCCCCCACTTCCTCTCCTCCCTCTTCATCCTCCCCCTCAAATCACCTTCCACCCTTCTCACTATCCCTTCCACCCCCCAATCTCTCCCTGTCTTGACTAAATTCTTCCTGGCTTCCCACAGTCCCTTTTTAAAGAGACTCATGAGAAGCCAGAGCAGAAACCTGTCCCTATCCGTTCCCTTTGCTCTCCCTACGCCTCTCTCTAGCCTAGCCCATGTCAAAACAAAATCACTCCTAACCACACCTAGCATCACCCGTGCCCTAGCCCATACTAGTCCGGCAAAGGCACAGTCCCAGAAGGCATGGCGCACAGTCTCCTCCCTGCCACAAGCAGATCTTGGACAGGTGGGGGATCGCACCAAACTATACCGGTACAAGATGGAAAGTACCGGCAAACGCTTATGAAGGCTCAACCAATTCAGGTCCTTGAGCCCGTTGTCCAGGCCCCGCGCCTGCACTCCCTCCCAGACCACTGACGAGATGCCCGCTACGGGCGCAGGACTCCCTGCCTGCCTGACCTCCTCGTACAGGTGCCTGTGGTCTAAACCTACTCGGGCAACTTCAACCTCGGGGTGCGCACGCAGCCACTTGGCCGCATGACCAAAGTGCCACGGCAGCTGTTCCGCCCGAGGACCCGTGTTAGACCACACCATTACGCTTCTCGCCTGATACGAGAAGAACACCCGCAGGAGGTAACCGGACGGGTGTATCACTGGCTGAGCAAGCTCCGCTAACAAGAAAGAAACAAAAATTGAGTCCAGCTTGAGGGGGAAATGTGGTACCCCCCTACCTCCCTCCCCGATGGGACAGATCATGCGTGCCCTGGCGACCCACTCGCACCTGCCACTCCACATAAACTGAAACACAAGCCTCACTAGAGGCCTCCTCAGACAAGCCGGCAATGGGTAGATATATGCCAAATACAAAAGAGACGGCAACACATCCACCTTTAGGACCAGGACTTTGCCCATAAAAGACAAATACCTAGCCTTCCACATTGCTAGCTTCCTCTGTACCACTGCGATACGCATGTTCCAGTTTAGCATCGCTGAGCCGGAGGTCTCAAAATGAACCCCGAGAATCCTCAGGGCCCCTTCACAGAGAGATAACCCCCCAGGCACATCCGTTCTACCGCGCCATCTTCCGAAAAACTTGACGGAAGACTTTGCATGGTTCAGAACTGCTCCCGACGCTCGGGTGAAATCCCCAAAGATGGCAAGGGACCTTGTCAGGCACGAGTCCTTGCACAACAGCAAGGAAGTGTCGTCGGCGTACTGCGTCATCTTAACACGCAGCCCACCACTTCCAGGGATCAACAAGCCTTCCACCCCTGTGTCTGCCCTAATGGCAGCCCCCAGAGGCTCCATGTACAGAACGAAGAGGAGAGCCGAGAGGGCATCCCTGCCTGACCCCAGACGAGAGGTCAAAAACGTCACCTAAGTGACTATTTACACTAACTCGACACCCCGCTCCGACATATAAAGTACGGATCCATCCTATAAACTTCTCCCCAAATCCTAATCTACCTAACACCCTGAATAGAAAAGATCTATTCACGCGATCAAAAGCTTTCGCCTGATCTAGCGCTGCTACCATTAAAGGCAGCCCTCTATCTTCAACCCAAGCGATGGAATCCCTGATCAACTGTAGGTTCCATCTTATAGAGCGGCCCTCTACCCCGCACGTCTGATCCTCGTGGACGACGTAGGGAAGGGCTGTGCGCAACCGGTCTGCTAAAACCTTTGCAAGAATCTTGTAATCTACGCACAGCATGGTCAATGGCCGCCAGTTGCCAAGGTCAGTTGCTTCCCCCTTCTTATAAAGAAGTGACAGCACACCAACAGCCATTGATCCCCCCGGGACCCCCGTCTCAAGGATGGCCTTCAAGACTTCGAGGACCACTGGTCCAAGTATACCCCAAAACTTGAGGTAAAACTCAGCCGGCAGCCCATCCATCCCGGGCACCTTCCCTTTTCCCATCCTCCTAAGAGCACTCTCAACCTCTTCTAGTGAGATCTGGGCCTCCATCACGTCTCTAATGTCCTCTGGCAAACGCCGGGACAAGTGTTCTAAAAACACATTTCCCTGCTCTACATCTATTTCCCTTTCCTTAAATAAACTTCGGAAATGATCAGTTGTCACCCTGACCATTTCCTCTGGTTTACTTACTATACTACCATTTTCTTCCCTAACGCCATGCATTACCTTCCTACTCTGCCTGGCCCTAACCGACTTAAAGAACATAGCGGAACAAGTCTCATTATGTTCTAGAAAGCCACTATGCGCACGCTCCAGGAAAGCTCGAGCCTTCTGCTCCTGCAGCTCCCTGAGCTGCGCCTTTAGGGCTGCGAATCTCTCCCAGTCAATCGACCCGCCGAGGTTGCCTGCCTCGTACTCGAGTTCAATTAACCTTTGGATACGATCCACCTCCCTCCTTTCCTCCCTTTTTTTCCTTCTACAATATCCTATTATAAAAGCCCTAATCCTCACCTTAACTAAATCCCACCACTCTAACACCCCCTCGCACATGGACCGGAGGCCGTCAAGCCTCCGAAAGAAAAAAAAAAATGCGTCAACGAAAGCCTGCTCCTCCAGTATATCCCGATCTAACTTCCAGTACCCCCTACCGAAGAGGCAGACTGGCGACCCCACCTGCAGGAACACCCCGTCGTGATCCGTGAAGAAAACAGGCAACAGCCGCCCAGACAACTGACCCAAAGACCTGGATACAAAAATGTAGTCGAGCCTCCGCGCAACCCCCCTGGAGTTGCGCCATGTAGGACCGACCATTGCCGGATTAGTGTGCAGGCCACCATCAACCAGACCATGGCAAGCCATTAGCCCAGAGATGGCACCTGCACTGCTATCACCGCCTACCCCTAAATCTATATTAAAGTCTCCTCCTATCACCAAGTGCCTGTTTGTAACACACAGGGGCGCCAGACAGTCCACCATCTCCCTCCTGTCTGCCGCCACCTGTGGCCCATACACCCCAATTAACCTATATCTAGCTTCTCTAAACTTAACATCTATCCCCAAAACTCTACCCTGCATTATTACAAAAGTGTTCTCTATTTTAACCTCTCTATGCCCACACAAAATCCCTACTCCTGTTGAGTGCACCCCTCCTATGCCCCAAAAAGATTCCCCTTATCCCACTCCCTCTTAAATCTACACACATCCCCACCATCCCTCAGGTGAACCTCCTGTAAAAAACAGAAATCAAACCCCACACCCTCTAAATAACAAAAAACCGCCCTCCTTTTAACATTATTCCTTAACCCCTAACATTTAGACTAAAAAAGAAACAGAACTATTCATTTAATTATTAACAACAAATAAAACCCCAAAAAAAAAAAAAAACAGGAGACTCACCCGATGCTCCCCTGGTCCATCTCCACCGGCGGGGACGTCCCTCTCCTCTCCTGACGCCCCCCGTCCTCCATCCCAACCCATGACCCAGGCAGTGTGTTGGGTCCTCCCTCCCCACCCACCATCCCCCCTCCCTGTTTGCCTCGGGGCTGCATGTAGGGGACCCCACCTCCTCAAACAGGAGTTGGGATCCCTCTAGCAAACAGCCCACCGACCCCTCACTGGAGTCATCCACTAAAATGCAAGGGGCTGAGGCAAACCGGGAGGACAAAATACCCCCCCCCCCCGCCACTCTCTTAGCCCCCCTCCCCCTCCACACCCCCTCCCTCTCACTTCCTGCCAAGCTCCCCCTCTTCATCCCTTTCTTCTTTGGTGAAGGAGGTAGCGGGGAGACACAACGTCCCATCCCCGCTAACTCCTCCACCAAATCCCTCATTTCGACCTCGAGGAAGCCCGGCAGGCTGTCCCCCACTCCTTCCCCCATCCCCTCCCCCCCCTCCCACCCCCTCCCCTCCCACCTCCACTCCTCCCTCCTTCTCCGTCACTGTCCCTGTCACTGTCCCCGTTCCCTCTTCCACTCCTTCTCGCACCACTGTCCCCTTCACCGCTCCTTTACGTTCTTCTGCCTTCTTTTCCTTCTCCTCTTCTTTTCCACTCTTTCCTTCTTCCCGCCTCTTTCTTCTCATTTCTTCCTTCTTTCCATCCTCTTCTCTTGCCTTCTTTTCCCCTGTGCCATCCGTACAATCCGCACGCGTCCTTTCTTTCCTCCCCCCATCCCCCGCTCCCCCCCAGCTGCAGACGCGTATGACCTGTGACGATCCGGGCAATCACGCCACAGGTGTTCTCTGGAGCCACACCCGTGGCAAGCCTTGGGCTCGTCACACTCCCTGGCCTCGTGCTCTTCCGACCCACAAAAACGATATTTCTTGTTACTGCATGAGGCCAGGGTATGGCCGTAGGCCATACAACGCCTGCAGAATGGGGGCTGACGTGCATAGTATAGGGTTCCCCTGTCAGCCCCCAGGGAGAACATTGCCGGAGGATGGAGGTAGCCATCCACACTCTTCGGGGACTCCCTGAGTAACGCCTGGAAGCCTCTCTTCCCATTCCAGAAACCCAGGGAGTCCCTGAGGTACCTCGCTGAGGAGACATTGTCCATGTACCTCCCCAGAAAGGCCCTCACTTCTTCGTCCTTCACGTGCGGATTGTACATGGTTACGGTGACCACCCTGAAGTTGTTTCTTGCCAGGCTGGTCACCGTGTAATGACACAGGGGACCTTCTTCTTTCCCTTCCGTCACCGTCTTCATAATCTCATTGTGTTTTTCTTCCAAATATAGGGTTACATCAAACCCCTTCTCCATTGGGTTCCCCTGAAGGCATAGCACATCTTTAACCTTCAATTTTAGGTGCCCCATTAGGATGTTCCTCCCGAAGGTTTCTCTCCCCCAAGGCTCCATCTCTTTTCCCCGCCAAGAAAAGAGCACCGTGTTGGCCAGTCCAATTCCCGGAACCGACGGTCCAGATGTACTTTGCGCCATCTCCTCACGGACGATGGCGCACCCGTCCCACCACCTCAAACTTATAAACAGGAAGCAAAATAACCAAAAAGGTGGAGCTACTAAAGGTGTTGACTCTCCACATCTATCAAGGCAACTGGAGCACTGGGCCAGACACTCTTAAATAGAACCTGGACCAGCTCAGGTGGAACACATAGTGACTAACGAGGTGACACCAATCAGTGCACCCTACCTGCTAACGAGCTATACCTGCTAACGAGCTATACCTGCTAACGAGCTATACCTGCTAACGAGCTATACCTGCTAACGAGCTATACCTGCTAACGAGCTATACTTGCTAACGAGCTATACCTGCTAACGAGCTATACCTGCTAACGAGCTATACCTGCTAAAGTCCAACCTCAAAACATAAATGGAAAGACCAAAGCCTGTAGCACCTTCCCCCTGTAGACAACAAATATATCCTATATTTTTGTTGGACATGTTTGCTCACCCCCAACAGAACACTTCCATTTCACATAATCAACTACAATGCTTCTACAATATAAACATGGTGTCTGGCTGTCAACAATAAAAAACACATTTCTAAATAATAATATACAATAGTATTATTTTTAAAATCATTTCTTTCAATAGAATCCTAAAACCCACTAGCTTCTAGAACAAACAAAACTCAACTCCAATACAGAAATACGTGCAGTCAAAATAAATTGTGATCCATGGCAACGCACTGGCTAAATGCCAAACTGGTTGACTGCCAACCCTTGAGACAATCAGCAACCAACTCCTGCAATATCCGTAGTAACTTTCCACCTTACTTCTCGCTCTCTTTTTAGGGTTCACTCGATGGGCATGTTGTTGGAACGGGCCCAGTCCCCAATGTCATGCATTTGGGTTAGCACATTGAGAATGAATCCTGAAATTCTAAAAGCAGGGCAACATTGTCATTATAATTGGTGATGGTCAGCTGGTTGCATAAATAATTATGATTACTAAATGTTAAATATGAAAATCAAAACCAAATGTACACCCATTTGTTAATATGTATTGGCAATACTTCACTTAAATGGTGAGGCATGGAATAATAAAACATGTTTATTTTGTCAGGCTGAATGTTTGAAATATGAGGTGATTTCAGTCATGCTTCTTCAGTAGTGGAATAAAGACAATTAGCATTTGAATGTTGTCAAGAAATACTGGAGTGATGTCAGATTGTGAATAAAATTGATTATAGACCAATTTATTATACTGCTTTCATCTGCAACAATTATCATATTACATGTATTTTTTAAACAAGCAGCTTTTTCAACTAGTAGAAAACCGCTGGCTACATTTTGAAGTGCTGCATTTTGATTAAAGTGGGTCACCAACGCAGTAAGTGTAACACAGCTCCTTTTTTGTTACTCACTTTTTGTTAAATAATACTCTTTCAATTCAGAGCCTGGATTTTCCCTGAGGCTAATATCCATATCATGCTGCAATCAATTGAACAAGGCAAACGATAAGGTAGAACATCATTAAAATACTCCTACTACAATGTTAAAACATTCTACATTGTGACATCATTAAAATACTCCTACTACAATGTTAAAACATTCTACATTGTGACATCATTAAAATACTCCTACTACAATGTTAAAACATTCTACATTGCGACATTATTTCATTGATATCCTGAAACAACTTCTTCATGTATGTATTTTCTGATGTTTGATCAGAGGTCTTTTATCAGAGTATCTCTTGTCACATTGATCACAGCTAAAAGGTTTCTCTCCTGTGTGTTTTCTCTGGTGTACTGTCAGACCGCTAGATGTCAGTAAAACTCTGCCCACATTGATCACAGCTATAAGGTTTCTCTCCTGTGTGTGTTCTCTGGTGTACTGTCAGACGGCTAGATGTAGTAAAACTCCTCCCACATTGATCACAGCTATAAGGTTTCTCTCCTGTGTGTGTTCTCTGGTGTACTGTCAGACTGGCTAGATGTAGTAAAACTCCTCCCACATTGATCACAGCTATAAGGTTTCTCTCCTGTGTGTTTTCTCTGGTGTACTGTCAGATTGCTAGATGTAGTAAAACTCCTCCCACATTGATCACAGCTATAAGGTTTCTCTCCTGTGTGTGTTCTCTGGTGTAAGTCAGATGGCTAGATGTAGTAAAACTCTCCCACATTGACCACAGCTATAAGGTTTCTCTCCTGTGTGTGTTCTCTGGTGTACTGTCAGATTGCTAGATTGAACAAAACTCCTCCCACATTGATCACAGCTATAAGGTTTCTCTCCTGTGTGTTTTCTCTGGTGTATTTTAAGTTCTGATGAAGATTTGCAACCTTTCCCACAGTCAGAGCAGCAATGAGATTTCTTCCCTGTGGGTCTCTGCTGGTGTTTCTTGAAGGTGTTTTGAGGTGGAGAGACTCTTCTCTGCCTCTTCAGCATCATGAGGTTGTTGAGGCCCCCCAGAGGATCCACAATAGTCACATCTCTCTCCTGTGTGAACAAAAAGTCGGACAGGTGGTTTAAGGCCCACAACAGCAAAAATACACTGTAAAAAGGTGATGCCAACAGCGTAGCCATTATGTTGTACAAACAATGATGTCTGTAATGAATGTTAATTATTTGACATTTGTCTTAAGACAGTCAAGTGAACAACAATAGTCATATTTTGTCTTGTTTTCCCATTAGTAGTAACATCGATGATTGTATGCAAGAAATACGTTTTTAAAGTTGTTGAAATCCTAAGCAGTGTGCCAGACAACTTTTGGTCTCCAATATAGGCACCTTTCTGTAGGTCTATGTTGTTGTTAGGTGAAGTTATGGGTCCTACAGTAGGTCTATGGTATTGGTATAACTAGCGGTTTCCGCATTAGCATGGAGGAGTTTCTGCAACCAAATTGCGTTTTAGCAAACAGAGGGCAGAGAGTGATGCAGAGAGCGATGCACCTATTTGGGGATGTCTGATAGTATTTACGCACCACCACTAATGATTTGTGGAGCTTCTCAAAGTAATTTTTTCTTCACCTCAAACAGCAAGTAAACAAAGTCTTACAAATACTTTGAGGAACTATTGATTAGAGTAAAATATTTCCAGCTCTCACTCTTGATAACCACTCGACATGAAAGGGAAAAATGTAATGCTCTGATCCAGCGGAAATGTCATACAATACCTGATTACTTCTTATCCCTTTCACAAATAGCCTACAGCTGTGTCTGTCCCAAACGCTCTGGTGCGGGAAACTGAGAGCCCAGAATATTTTATACAATGTTGCTATCATGTTTCGGACAGACCTAGGTGATAGTTGATACACTGTTTAAAGTTCTATGTAGACAGGCCATGCGCAGCCAATGTGATTTATTTTTATCTGGATATTTTCTAGATGTTTTTATTTGTTGGCATTATGTAGGCTATTTTTACATAGTTGGCAATGGCAGTAAGTTATTTAGACTGTATAATTTTCATTTTGATTTATATAGAATGTAGATTAATCGCAGACAATGATTGAGATACAGTTTTAATTTAAATTTATAATCGTTCCAGTAAAATGTGAATATGAAAATCATAACTGGCACCAGATCAGTAGAAATGGTCAGATAAATTTTCACTCCAAATGGAAAACGTTGCCGACTGCTGTTTTAGTCCATTACTGAAAACTTCAGGAGCATAACGTCAGAATTTAAGGCCAGCAGCAGAGTGAGGAGGAAGAGTTTTTTTCTTATGGTTAGGCTATCTTGATCTCTGGTTCCCTCGAGTCATTTTTGTGTCTCAATTATTTAATAAAAACAGGTGATTCCTATGTTGATGATGTAAATAATATTTGCTGCTCTGTGGTGTGTAATGAGGAGCAACCAGACGCTGCACGCATTTATGAAATTGCTTATTCCAGTTACTAATAAGCATGCACCCATTAAGAAAATGACTGTAAAAGCTGTTAAATCCCAGTGGAATGATGAGGAATTGAAAAATGGCATGGTTGAGAAGGATGAGGCAAAAGGAATGGCAAATAAGTCTGGCTGTACAACCGATTGGCAAACGTCCTGCAAATTGAGAAATCATGTGACTAAACTGAATAAAAAGAGGAAAAACAACAAAGATAATTGACAAAGAATGATAGTAGAAAGCTTTTGACAACTGTACATACAATTTTGGGAAAAAGGGCAAACTATGCTCCATCATTAAATTATTCAGATGGCTCATTCATCAAAGCCCACTACTTTCATGATTTTTTTCATTGGCAAGATTAGCAAAAACTTAGGCATGATATACCAGCAGCAAATGCTGACACTACACTTCAAAGTATATCTGACCAAATTATGAGACAAGCATTGTAATTTAGAATTCTGTAAAGTCGTGTGGAAGAGGTGAAAAAATTATTGTTGTCTCATCAACAATGACAAGCCACCAGGGTCTGACAATCTAGATGGAAAATGAATGAGGATAATAGCGGACATATTGCCACTCCTATTTTCCGTATCTTTAATTTAAGCCTACTGAGTAAGCGTGTGCCCTCAGGCCTGGAGGGAAGCTAAAGTCATTAACATCAGCTATGCTCTGCATAGTTAGCTCCAGGTAAAATGTTGCACTTATTCAGCCATTCTGTGACCAAAAACAAGCTACATATGGACAAAATAAAGTACCAAAATAAACTGACTCTGGAAATGACAAAGGTCTTAACCTAGCTGGAAATGGGACAAATCCCCTGTCTGTGGTCTGATTTGTAATCAAATCTAATTCCCAGGAATGGGGTTCAGAACCACAGAGACTGTGTGGGATAATAACATGGCCGTGGCAACCCTGCTTGTTCCCTTGACTCAGCTACCAACCACCAATCTCCAACAGGGTCTTTTACCTGTATCAATAGACACTTCATAGTGAGCTACAGGTAGCAATCAGCAATGAATCCCAATAATGAGCCACCTATGGGAGGGGTATCCCTTGTGGACAAAATCTCAATGTATTACTGCTACCCTGGGGAGATTGATATACCCTTGAACATCGGCTCCAACCCTGTCGGATATGGCAGGGCATGCCACATTATTCAAACTACAAAGGGAAGCACAGCCGATAGCTGCCCAGTGACACAAGCCTACAGACAAGCTAACATTGCCCTATGCTTCTCATCGAGGTAAGTAACACTGAAACATGCATGGGAGCATCAGCTGTTCCGGACGACTTTGTGATCCACGCTCCTCCGCAGCCGATGTGAGTAAGACCTTTAAACAGGTTAACATTCACAATCAGGGCCAGACGGATTACCAGGACGTGTACTCCAAGCATGCGCTGACCAACTGGCAAGGGTCTTCACTGACATTTTCATCCCCTGTCTGAGTCTGTAATAATAAACATGTTTCATTACACCATAGTGTTCTTGGGCACAGGACACTAAGGAAAACCTGCCTAAATGACTACCGACTCATAGCAGCGTCTGTAGCCATGAAGTGCTTTGAAAGGCTGGTGTGGCTCACACAACACCATTATCCCAGAAACCCAACCCACTCCAATTTGCATACCGCCCCAACAGATCCACAGATGATGCACATTTGAACATCTATTGCACTTGCCCTTTCCCACCTGTACAAAAGGAACACTATGTGAGAATGCTGTTCATGGACTACAGCTCAGCCTGCGTTCAACACCATAGTCCTTCAAAGCGCATCACTATTTTCCTGGAACTAAACACTGTTGAGGGTTTCTCATCGAATCAGGAAGGGAAATGACAGCAAGTTGTGCAGACGAAAGGGTTAACAAGTTGGTGAAACAACAGATGTGCTGGAATGAAAACAATATAGGTGCTACTTTGAGAACACAAACTCACATCTTTCACAGCACAGAGCGAGGGAGTCCAGGGGATGACTGGAGGAGCAATGGAGGAAGCATTGAGGGATTATCTTGGCGTGAGCTACAGTTGGTGAGACTGAGTGGACGATGGTGAAGAACAGTGGAGTGAAAAGGGCTAAAGTTGGTAATGAACAGCAGTTTAGGGTCAGAGTGGGAATCATCAGCAAGGGTGTTTTTGTGGGTGACCCGTTAACGGTCTCAAAGGTGGTGAAGGATGAATTGGGTAAAGTGGAATCGGTTTGAGTGACCAGGAGTGGTATGATGCCGATTGTGTCAACAGCGCAAAAGGACAAAGCTTTGTATCTTTTAGGTTAAACATTTCAGGTTGACGCATGTGGATTAAAATGAATGATAGACGGAAGGTTTTACTGTGGTTTGGTGAAGTGGTTCTCCCATCTTGTGTAAAACCTGGGTAAGTGAGATATACAGAAGCCGCTGCAGTGTTACAATTGTAAAAAAAAGGTTGGACATGTGGCAAGTGCTTGTCGAAGGAATAAATATGTCATAGTCAGATAACATGTTGTAATTGTGATGGGAATCACATTCCCGGGTTCCCGGAGTACACTGTACGGATGAAGGAGGTCGTAGTAGCTAGGATGATCAGGCCCATCCAGCAGGTGTCCTATGTGGAGGCAGTGAAAATAGCCAAAGGAGTAGAGAGGAGAAGGTAGTTCATGTCCCACAGTCTGCAGTGAAGCCATGCAGGAGAAGGATCCCAACAGACAAATAGTGAAAGAGGTGGACTTCGTTGTGTTTATAGAGCAAGTGATAAATTGCATTAATAAATTAGTAACCTTCATCCAAAACTAGCAGTTTCCAAATTTGCGTTTGCATTGCCCTCACTGCCGCAGTGATAAATTGCATTAATAATAAACTAATAAAACATCTAAGAAGCTAGACATCATTGTGAAGGCGGCAAACAGATTTCTGGATCTCCAGGACTTCAGACAAAATGTTACAGGGAGTACTGAATGAAGAAGTTCCCCCTCCCAGGTTCCTGAACCTGTGTAGGGATCTGAATAGTACCATTTTTGTTTGAAATTCAGGGTAGTGGAGTGAATTTGGTTAGTGTTTATTTTACGTAATTAGTATGATTTGTTAATCCCATTTTTTTTTGCGTTTTGGTTATTTTTTACAACCCCGTACAGTAGGTGGCAGCAATACACCTGATGAGTGTAGTCTGACTATAAACCTCAGAGAAGAAGACATGGTTGGAACCAAAGTGTTGGTCATTGTTTCCAGTTGACCCTAATTAGATGTTACATTACATTTTCTTACTTCATGTAGCCTGCTAGCTAACCAACATCTTCATACTTCGCTTACTCCTCTCTGATAAGATACCGCTGCACAAACATGCTTATCTAGACCGACAACAGCACTTGAACCAGGCAGTATTAGCTAGCTACGTTTGCTCTGACTCTTATTTAGCAAGCTAGCTAACAGCTAACTAGCGATTAGCAGCTAACTAGCGATTAGCAGCTAACATTATTTGAGCAACACCTTGCTAAGAAAATACAATCTTTCGCCTTTAATGTAATGCATGAAAATAATTGCCAGAATATTATACAATGACTTAACAGCTCTAACAATTCGACCCCAACAGGAAACCTACACTGGCAGTTATAGAAATATATAACCATTGATTCCACTGATTCTTGAAGAATATAACTTGTAAATGCCTCAAATGTTTCAGCCTATTACCCCACCAGAAACCAAAACATAAGCTCGTATAACGCCACTGTTTGTAAACTAATACTATATGGCTGAGGAGTAGGGTCGATCCAAGCATTCTGACCTCACAATGACAGTAAAGCACCCAAGCTAACTGGCTAACGTTGGATAGCTTGCTAGACACAAATCAGAGAAAACCTCACTCTTACCATTTTACTTGCCCTAGCAGAGCTGGTTAGGCTGTTTTCATGTTATCCAGAGCGTTGGTGACTAACTGTGCTGCTGGTAACAAATTAATTTGAGCTTTTTTGCAGATGTTTACTGACACCGGCCATATTCAACGGGTATTGAACGTTATTAAATTCATCAGTTATTCTGCTCTCTAATCAAGTCAATAAACATTGGATAGTTAGTTAGAGATATAGTTACTAAACTGGCAGGTTTGATGTATAAGTAGCCAACTAACGTTAGGTAGCTAGTTAACATACCGATACATACTGCTGTAAAGATATGCTATGCGTTTTGTAAGGATAGTGTAGCTAATATAACGTTAACGTAACTTATTTTTCTAACACAATCTGAGCAGAAAACAGGTTGCCCCTTTAAAAAAGACACAATCAACCAACCAATCTGCAGTTCAACCAATAACAAAGCTGTAATTACACCACTGTTTTGGTAATAAGATGGAGGGGCTGGAGAAATGTAACTACTCTCAAATTCATAAACAGACCTATGGATGAAAGGACTGGCCATCCATGATATCAACATAGTTTTAACCATGTTTTGAGGCTATACAGTGTTGGTTTACATTGTTTCTAAACATTGGAGTTAAACATGCTTATTTGGGTTTCTGATGGGGTACAACAATTGAACTAAGCTGATTAGGGATTGAATCAATGCCTATAAATAAATAAATAATTTAAAAGTCAAAATAAGGATGTAACAATTGCACATTTCCCCTCAGTTCAACAACAGCAGAGTTTGTGCTTCTTAAGACAGTACTTACTAGTGTTAATCAGGGCCCGTTCATCGTTAGAACCATCGGACGCCTTAAGATGCGTTTGGGAAACCGGGCCAAGATATCCAGTTTCCTCCCCTTCTTCATTGTTCGATGAGACAGTCACCTCCCCCTCCTCTTCTTTCACTCTTAACGAGTCTTCCTCTTCTTTAACCGAGACGTCTTTTTCTTCTTCTTTCACTGTAACAGCCTCAACCTCTACTTGTTTTTGTAATGTAACAGCCTCCTCTTTCACGAGAGCTTCTTTCTCCATCCAGCAGACCACCTCTTCTTCAGCAGGAACGGGGTTAAGTTTGAGACTGGAGTTATGAGGCATGTACTGAAATCGCTAAACAGTATAATTCAAAGCAGTGTCACTTTATCAGCAGCACGTGATCAATGACGTCTGAAGAATCATTTCGTCGAACACCTGATTGGTATTGATTAATTTGGGCTCGTTCGACATTGCAGCCGACAGTGCAGGTGGCTGCTGACTGGCTAATTTACAAATCACCTTGCATCATAAATAACTACTCATTATTATTATCATCTATATTAATGTGGCTGTTCTAAATTCTGTGTCGCTCAAAGCCTTGAGTCATGAACCTATTTTTGACACAATTGGCTGGAAAGAGTCAATGCTGACTGATTAGAAAAGTATCATCCAACCATCGGGTATCTCACTGCATCATATGCCATGTCTTGAAATATGCAGACAGACATATTTAAAGTAATTTTACATTATAATACTGTTCTTCTGACAGCCAACTTTCTAACTCCTCCCAAAACTTTATGACATCATCACATTCCCAGAAGGCATGGATTATTGAGTCATTGTTAGTTTTACACTTAAGACATAACTGTCGTTATGCTGTAGAATTTGTGAATTTGACATGTCAGTTGGAATAATGATAGATTTTTGGAGGGACCCTAGTCACTACAGCCAATCAGTGAGCAGCTTCCCTTCCCCCACATCTCAGGCAGCTCTGTTACTCAAAACACTTCCCCTGCTTTCCTCAACAATGGAAAAGCCCACTGAGCTAAAGCCTTGCCATTTTTACAAATAGGAAATAATATTTCATGTTTTACTCGTACCTCAGCCAGCATTGTGAATGGTTAGGAAATAATATATCATGTTTTACTTATACCTCAGCCAGCATTGTGAATGGTTAGGAAATAATATGTCATGTTTTACTCGTACCTCAGCCAGCATTGTGAATGGTTATGAAATAATATGTCATGTTTTACTCGTACCTCAGCCAGCATTGTGAATGGTTATGAAATAATATGTCATGTTTTACTTGTACCTCAGCCAGCATTGTGAATGGTTAGGAAATAATATGTCATGTTTTACTCGTACCTCAGCCAGCATTGTGAATGGTTATGAAATAATATGTCATGTTTTACTCGTACCTCAGCCAGCATTGTGAATGGTTATGAAATAATATGTCATGTTTTACTTGTACCTCAGCCAGCATTGTGAATGGTTAGGAAATAATATGTCATGTTTTACTCGTACCTCAGCCAGCATTGTGACCAAGGCAGTAAAATCTAATAGGTGTTTTTTTTGGCTGTAATCAATGTGGGAAGAGTTTTACTAAGCTAAGCAACTTGAAATCACACCAGCAAATACACACTGGAGAGAAACCTTATGGCTGTGATCAATGTGGGAAGAGTTTTACTCAGTCAAGGGGCCTGATATCACACCAGATAACACACGCAGAAGAGAAACCATATAGCTGTACTCAATGTGGGAAGAGTTTTGCTACATCTGGCTTCCTGAAGATACACCAGAGAATACACACAGGAGAGAAACCTTTTAGATGTGATCAATGTGGGAAGAGTTTTACTCAGTCAAACAGCCTGATATCACACCAGCGGACACACACGAGAGAAACCTTATGGCTATGATCAATGTGACAAGAGATACTCTGATAAAATATATCTAATCAAACATCAGAAAATACATGTGGGCGGCAGGGTAGCCTAGTGGTTAGAGCGTTGGACTAGTAACCGAAAGGTTGCAAGTTCAAATCCCCGAGCTGACAAGGTACAAATCTGTCGTTCTGCCCCTGAACAGGCAGTTAACCCACTGTTCCTAGGCTGTCATTGAAAGAAGAATTTGTTCTTAACTGACTTGCCTAGTAAAATAAAGATAAAATAAACATGGAGTTGTTTCATGATATCAATGAAATATTGTCAGAATGTTGTAACATTGTAGAAGGAATATTTGAATGAATTTCACAATGTAGCATCCTAAACGTTTGCCCCCTGTTCAATTTGATAAATGGATATTATCCTCTGGGGAAGAATACAGGCTCTGAATTGAATGAGTTCTATTTATGTGATTTAACAAAAAGATCAGGTGTGATGTTAATGTTTGTATGTTTTGTATTGTTTATAAAATATATATTTTCAGGTCTTTTTTCATAACTTAATTTCAACGTACTTGCAGCTTACAGTCTATAATCAATGTGATTAACAATCTAACATCACTCCAGTATTTATTGACAACATTCAAGCGCTAATCGTCTTTATTCCACTACTGAAGAAGCATGACTCAAATCACCTCATATTTCAAACATTCAGCCTGACAAAGATATGTTTTATTTTTCCATGCCTCACCAATCACATTAGCTTTTGATATTTTTTCCAATTCATGTAACATTTCGTTTTTTGGGTTTCTTGATGGAGAACATAACAACAAATAATGGAGTAAAACAAGTTTATAATTTGTATTGGATGTTGCATCCAATTGTTAATATTTGAATCAATGACATTTCCTTAAAATGCTCAGTCTTTCAGTTAAGTTTCTGTTTGTTGTGTACTAAATTTTTTAGTTTGTTTTTTTCCTGTGAAGTCAGTGTTGCATCAATGTCTGAAATGTACTGTATAAATAAAGCTTGATCTGATCATATTGCAAAACAGATTAACCCAGTGACCAACCAATCAACAGACTTGCTAAACCAATGAACAAATATGTGCAAAGGTCCATCTGAATTTATATTGTTTTTCATGCTATCTTCTACCTTGTCATTATAGCACATGGTCTATCTTAGTATGAAAAACAGTATCAATTCAGTGCATGGTATGTAAGTTTAGTATCACTTTTCAACCAACCCAGTGCATTTGTTGAAAATGAAAAATGTTGAAATTAACAATACATCAAATCTAATCAAATCAAATTTTAGTTGTCACATACAGATGTTTAGCAGATGCTAATGCGAGTGTAGCGAAATGCTTGTGCTTCTAGTTCCGACAATGCAATAATAACCAACAAGTAATCTAGCTAACAATTCCAAAACTACTACCTTATAGACACAAGTGTAAGGGGATAAGAATATGTACATAAAGATATATGAATGAGTGATGGTACAGAGCGGCATAGGCAAGATACAGTAGATGGTATTGAGTGCAGTATATATATATATATATATATGAGATGAGTATGTAAACAAAGTGGCATAGTTAAAGTGGCTAGTGATACATGTATTACATAAAGATGCAGTAGATGATATATAGTACAGTAGAGTACAGTATCAAAGGATCAAACTACTGAAAACTGAAAAAGACAAATGGATCAAACAGATCAATCCCACTTTTCCAGCCTGCTGAAGGCGTGGTGGAGTGGTAAACACCACCCCGGCTCTACCAGGGGCTTGAGGTGGTCTCCCACAGCTCAGCTTATGTCATGTTCTGTGGCCTTGCCGTTCCATTTCTTGACTGCCCCTGCAACACAGAAAGAAATATATTTAGTCATATTATATAAAACTCTCAAAGTAATGGATATGGAGCATTTATGGCCTCAGTTACACCTGGCACCTAAATGTGATTTCTGTCATCCGATCGCTCCATTAGGTTCAGATCTAACAGGATGGGCCTTCGACGAAGTCAGGCCACCAAATATCCATAAGCAATGTAGAGAAATGTGGGGAAAAGTAAATTCTACACAAATTACCTTCATAATATCAAAGAACAAATGTTTGTGTCTGAGGTGAAATTAACTTTCCAAAGGGGTGAGAAATTACACCAATATCAGTGGACAATGTGTACTAATGTAAATAAACATGGATGATGGAACATATTACCTTTTGCTTACGTGATGAACCGCTAAGGGGACATAAATATTTCCCATCTGTGACCTCTCACCTCTGGCTGTAGAAGTGTTCTTCCTAACCAGTCCCTCAACAGCTCTCTGACTGAGCTCCAACCTCACTGGGTCTTCAGAGAAGAGGAAGGCTGAGGAGGGATGGAAGGATGACTGGATCAGTCAGTCAATAAAGTTTAGAGCTGCTGTCTATGCTGTCTGACATAACTATTTTAGTCGTAAATTAAAGGAATTAAGGCTTTCTGACTGCTGAATACCAACTATTAATCACTTAGATCATGTATTTTCAGGTAGAGATAGATTCTTGGGATGTCACTAGCCCGTTGAAGTTGACATTTAAAATGGTTAGGGTAGGGGTGTCCCAAGGATCCCAGATAGCATTGACCATTGTGCATTCTTCTGTCTCTTTTACATAGCGGGTGATGTGTTCTGATTTCTGAACTTGAAAATATGAAATATCCTTATTATGTGAAATTGAATGAAACAATAATATATGTTGATGCTAATATGATGTACAATATTCAATGTTGTTTATATATGATAACAATAGAGTAATATTTAATATGCCATATACTCTTTTTTAACAGTTTCACTAATTAATTTAAATAAACTTAATCATTATGATTCAACATCCGTTCACAGTCTCATACTGTATTGGAGCAGCAGCAGCTGACTGCCTAGTTTAACGTCAGTTCACCGTCTCACCTCATACTGTATTGGAACAGCAGCAGCTGACTTGATCGTTGATGCTAATCATCATGTTTTGAATCTGAGAGTAAATAGATCCGACTACAACTCTAAAAATGAAGGGTTCAACTGGAGTTGTTCTCAGATCCCCTAAGAACCGTAGGGTTCTTGGTAAATGAAAAACAGCCCCAAAAGGTTCTGCAAAGAACTTGTTAGAAGGTGGGTTCATCGAGGAACCTCCGTTGTTGCTGGACTTCTTCCGGGAACTTCGCAATTACAACTGAAAACGATGGTGACAAGTTTGGATGCGACAACAAGTTATAAAGGTTAAGTTGGGTTGATGTTTGCGTCTGAATATGTCTCGAAATAATACTAATAATAATAATAATATAACATACTAATAATGAATAACGAAGACAATGTTTTTCTGTGAATATCTTCCGTAATGTTACTATAGTTAATTACCGTAAATATTAGAAAGCCGGGTTTGACCGTCGGTGTTGTATGAGCTACAGTACAGTACCGTTATCTAGCTAGAGAACGTTATGTCCTAACTAGGCACAACTAGGTTTGGATTATTTCCTTCAACGATATCCGTTCCCATATATTGCATATCGTTTCCATAAAGCCAACATGGCTTTACACTCATTAACGTAAATTCTCAGTTTTGTGATAATGAACTAGCAAACGTTAACTAAGTAAGGACGGTGACCTGTCCAGACGAGATGTTAGAACGAACTGAATCGTCAATGGAGGTCTTCCTCTTTATATAGCCTGCTACAGCATGCAATACTATCAACTCACAAGGGGGCATAACGTCACATGGACAATACTATCCCATTTTGGAAACGTTACATGTCCGCGTTAATTATCTGAAATATCTTTTCAGATCTTCTCAGAAATTAATCAAGTCCATGGAATGGATACAGACAAAACGAGATTTCAAGGACTAGCAGAGGTAGAGAGGCAGGCAGGGGTGAGGACATCATCCTGCTAATTTGATAGTCCCCGAAGGACAATACAGAAGAGGTATTTGCTCTTATTCCTTCCCTTTCTCTAATGTATTTTGTAATAAAATTAGCAAGTGTAGTAAGATCAATGCTTTACTAGGACTGGAGACCACAGCAGCGATTCTGCTCTTGCCCAACCTCTTCAAAGAGGACCCGAGTGGCCTTTGTGTCCGTGACAACGTATGCCTATGCACCAATCATCTATTTATTCATAAACATAAGTGTGCATGCTTATATAAAACTACAGCTGAACATTTGTTATGTTCTTTGTTAATTGTGTGTGTATTAATCTTTTCTTACTAATGTTGACAGATTTCACCGCTCTTCACTCCTTTACTGCACATCGGCGGAACTTGGGGCTCTGCTAGGGCTGTATTTTTTTAAATTTTCCCTTAAATTTCCCAAAAATGGCAGAAAAACACTTATGTTATTAAGTTACTGTGTTCTGGGGATAAGAGAAGTTAGGTGAAGTTACCAGGGCCGGTCATAAAGATGGCAAACTTCCTAACTTAACTAAGTGAATATGATATACACACTAAAGCTGAAAAATCTGTATTTAGCATCAAGTCTACAATGTTGTTAGTTTACCTATGATTCATTTTTAATGTATGTTGTTTTTATTATACATCATTATTTTTGGTAAATTGTTTTGTAAATATTAATTCACATGTGTGGTGCCACTAAATAAACAATTAATTATTTAAGTCAAAATTATTATAATATGTTTTTATAATGGAGGGAGGGTGGACAGGGAGTTAAAAAATGAACCCCAAAAGGTTCTTTGAGGAACCATGATAAGGCGTTCTTCAAATAACTTTTAGCTTTTTGTCTGAAAGTATTTTCTCAACTGCGATACCAACTCCAGTCAGAAGATGTGTGTCTTTCAGGTGATTCTGACACTGACGTATAATCTAGTGGACGGGATGCTCCTTCAACATCAACAGTTAGTCAGACACTTTGGTTCACTCTAACTTGATGGAAAAGGGGTTTATTCAACACATCAAGCAACTCCTCTCATACTGGGAAGACCCCCACAGGCCTTAAGGGCAGTTTTATTTCAAATGTAGTACCCGGACGGAGAAAATCCAATAAGCGTTTTATAGTTTCATCCTTAGGGTATGTGTATGTATGTTTCGTATTTTATTTCGTAACTTATCCTAAAGTGGACACACTCCCATCAGTTTCTGAGACAACGGCCCAGACTTTGTAGACTGTTTAATCATGCTTAAACCTCATCTTTATCAAATTATCCATTAAAGATACCAATTTAAAACCTACGTTTGTCTACATACGGGTTGCTTAAATTATATCTAATATTCCCAGTTTTACTTTATCAAATCTCTAGTAGTCATTATACACACATACAATTCATCAAATTTTCATATATTCACAGAATCCATATAAAACGTAAGAATATCTTAGGTACTCACAAAAACCACTCAATTTGCTTTTTCAAGGACTCTCCATAGCGAAGAAGCAGCTCTCCAAACATACTCCCAGCAGAATTGAAAAAAAAAAATGGTTTCCCAGACAATGACCATGGGATCGTCAACGGTTCTCTAACCTCCCAGAGACCACGGGAAAATCAAGTCTCCCAGGAATTATAGACCTTCCGCTGCTTTCTAAAATATCATCCCGTTTATTATCCAAATTTCAATAATCTGATTAAGCATATTTCTATATGTTACTATCCAAACGTCAGATTAAGACTCATTTCCACAACTCTCATATCAGTCACACAATGCTATTCCCAAACACAACTAATCAATTAGTTGTTTTTCAACAATATTTTAACCTGCAGGAATATTTTCACATTTCTATGTAATGGTTAGTTCCTAGGATAATGTAACTCATACATGTACATCTTTCAATACTTCTAAAATGGGGTCCAGGTTTTTTTTAAATTACAGGTGCACCTTACTATCTTATACTATATCATAAATGGTCTTAACTAGTAAACACAGATTCTACTTTTCATCCAGTTCACACAGATAGCTGCCTCGGCCCTGTTTACACCTCCAAGGTGCCCCCCTCAGACAGGAATACACACTCAGAGCCTACAACAATTTTCTAAAAACTCCACTTTACATGTTTCGCTCGTCTTTCTTTAAAAAAAAAACTAAGTTTGAGATGTGGTATCCACTCAGCTTGCTGCCTCTCAGATCAAAGGTGGGACCATCTGCTCCATTCCCAAAGTGTGTTCTCCCCGAGATCATGTTTGAGGGATCCCTCGTGCACGATTTACCTGGGTCGTCAGGAGTGGTCACCAAGTGAAGATTAACATCCCCATCGCCAAATGTGGTTAATTTCTTTAATATCAAATGAGACAAACTTATCACAAGTCAGAGTTACATTTAAATATTTATTAACTTATTAATAAGGGAGCAGGTCAATACAAAGCACAAATATAAAGTGAATTAATTGAGTGCTCTACGATAATGATGGCTGGTCGACACATCACCCCCAGATGATTCGTTGACAGCCATGATACAATAGTACAAAGGTCTTTTACAGCCAAGAAACACCCCTTTCAACCTACATGACCAACAGATGTATAGAACGGGTCACAAGGTTAAGATTTGTATGAAAGATACTCTGTTGAGAATTTTAAGTATCTGCTGTGTAAAAACAGTTATTTGTGTAGAGACCAGGGTTTGGCCCTGAGTTCACCTCTCCCTGGTACCTTAAAGAACAGAAACATTAACTCATGCTCTGGAATGCGGTCTCTTTAGGTTTTATCACCCAAAATACATTGTAAATCTCCTGTCAGTGTTATCTGCCAGAGGTCCATGGAACACAGACACAATAGTTCTAAGAACCCTCTATTCTGTTGAATAAAACCACCATTTGATGCAATACAAGTATTATAACATAATGTTGAAGTTTTGCTCTCAGTGTCCACTGAAAGTTGACTAGTAACAAATCAAATCTTATTTGTCACATACACATGGTTAGCAGATGTTAATGCGAGTGTAGCGAAATGCTTGTGCTTCTAGTTCCGACAATGCAGTAATAACCAACAAATAATCTAGCTAACAATTCCAAAACTACTACCTTATAGACAAGTGTAAGGGGATAAAGAATATGTACATAAAGATATGAATGAGTGATGGTACAGAGCGGCATAGGCAAGATACAGTAGATGGTATTGAGTACAGTATATACATATGAGATGAGTATGTAAACAAAGTGGCATAGTTAAAGTGGCTAGTGATACATGTATTACATAAAGATGCAGTAGATGATATAGAGTACAGTATATACATATGAGATGAATAATGTAGGGTATGTAAACATTATATTAGGTAGCATTGTTTAAAGTGGCTAGTGATATATTTCACATAATTTCCCATCAATTCCCATTATTAAAGTGGCTGGAGTTAAGTCAGTGTGTTGGCAGGAGCCACTCAATGTTAGTGGTGGCTGTTTAACAGTCTGATGGCCTTGATAGAAGCTGTTTTTCAGTCTCTCGGTCCCAGCTTTGATGCACCTGTACTGACCTCGCCTTCTGGATGATAGCGGGGTGAACAGGCAGTGGCTTGGGTGGTTGTTGTCCTTGATGATCTTTATGGCCTTCCTGTGACATCGGGTGGTGTAGGTGTCCTGGAGGGCAGGTAGTTTGCCCCCAGTGATGCGTTGTGCAGACCTCACTACCCTCTGGAGAGCCTTACGGTTGTGGGTGGAGCAGTTGCCGTACCAGGCGGTGATACAGCCCGACAGGATGCTCTCGATTGTGCATCTGTAGAAGTTTGCGAATGCTTTTAGTGACAAGCCAAATTTCTTCAGCCTCCTGAGGTTGAAGAGGCGCTGCTGCGCCTTCTTCACGATGCTGTCTGTGTAGGTGGACCAATTCAGTTTGTCTGTGATGTGTACGCCGAGGAACTTAAAACTTACTACCCTCTCCACTACTGTCCCATCGATGTGGATAGGGGGGTGTTCCCTCTGCTGTTTCCTGAAGTCCACAATCATCTCCTTAGTTTTGTTGACGTTGAGTGTGAGGTTATTTTCCTGACACCACACTCCGAGGGCCCTCACCTCCTCCCTGTAGGTCGTCTCGTCGTTGTTGGTAATCAAGCCTACCACTGTTGTGTCGTCCGCAAACTTGATGATTGAGTTGGAGGCGTGCGTGGCCACGCAATCGTGGGTGAACAGGGAGTACAGGAGAGGGCTCAGAACAACAACTGGGACCTAAAAGACACCCACTATGAGACCCACTAAATCTGCCCAAGAAGAGGGAAACAAGAGAAAACCCCACACCAACCTTAAAAATAGGAAGCAAACCAAAAAGGTGGTGGTTAAAATAATTTATTAAAATCAATACCATTCATACTATTACAAAATCATAATTCTCATTCATTCTTAATTAATTCTATTTACAAAAACATCAAACAAAAACAAACCTCAGGGGAGCATCGTCCCTCCCCGTCATACCTAACCAATACCTAACCCTTTCCCTATCTCCCCTTCCCTAATCTATCCCCTTACCAAACTCACTCTAACACTCCCAGCCCTAAACCCCCTTTCCACCTCTCCCGAGCCGCATGCTTCCCCCACTTCCTCTCCTCCCTCTTCATCTTCCCCCTCAAATCACCTTCCACCCTTCTCACTATCCCTTCCACCCCCAATCTCTCCCTGTCTTGACTAAATTCTGCCTGGCTTCCCACAGTCCCCTTTTAAAGAGACTCATGAGAAGCCAGAGCAGAAACCTGTCCCTATCCGTTCCCTTTGCTCTCCCTACGCCTCTCTCTAGCCTAGCCCATGTCAAAACAAAATCACTCCTAACCACACCTAGCATCACCCGTGCCCTAGCCCAGACTAGTCCGGCAAAGGCACAGTCCCAGAAGGCATGGCGCACAGTCTCCTCCCTGCCACAAGAGGATCTTGGACAGGTGGGGGATTGCACCAAACTATACCGGTACAAGATGGCACGTACCGGCAAGCGCTTATGGAGGCCCAACCAATTCAGGTCCTTGAGCCTGTTGTCCAGGCCCCGCGCCTGCACTCCCTCCCACACCACTGACGAGATGCCCGCTACAGGCGCAGGACTCCCTGCCTGCCTGACCTCCTCGTACAGGTGCCTGTGGTCTAAACCTACTCGGGCAACTTCAACCTCGGGGTGCGCACGCAGCCACTTGGCCGCATGGCCAAAGTGCCACGGCAGCTGTTCCACCCGAGGACCCGCATTAGACCACACCATTACGCTTCTCGCCTTATACGAGAAGAACACCCGCAGGAGGTAACCGGACGGGTGTATAACCGGACGAGCAAGCTCCGTCAACAAGAAAGAAACAAAAATGGCGTCCAGCTTGAGGGGGAAATGTGGTACCCCCCCTACCTCCCTCCCCGATGGGACAGATCATGCGTGCCCTGGCGACCCACTCGCACCTGCCTCTCCACATAAACTGAAACACAAGCCTCACTAGAGGCCTCCTCAGACAAGCCGGCAATGGGTAGATATATGCCAAATACAAAAGAGACGGCAACACATCCACCTTTAGGACCAGGACTTTGCCCATAAAAGACAAATACCTAGCCTTCCACATTGCTAGCTTCCTCTGTACCACTGCGATACGCATGTTCCAGTTTAGCGTCGCTGAGCCGGAGGTCTCAAAATGAACCCCGAGAATCCTCAGGGCCCCTTCACAGAGAGATAACCCCCCAGGCACATCCGTTCTAACGCGCCATCTTCCGAAAAACTTGACGGAAGACTTTGCATGGTTCAGAACTGCTCCCGACGCTCGGGTGAAATCCCCAAAGATGGCAAGGGACCTTGTCAGGCACGAGTCCTTGCACAACAGCCAACAGCAAGGAAGTGTCGTCGGCGTACTGCGTCATCTTAACACGCAGCCCACCACTTCCAGGGATCAACAAGCCTTCCACCCCTGTGTCTGCCCTAATGGCAGCCCCCAGAGGCTCCATGTACAGAACGAAGAGGAGAGCCGAGAGTGGGCATCCCTGCCTGACCCCAGACGAGAGGTCAAAAACGTCACCTAAGTGACTATTTACACTAACTCGACACCCCGCTCCGACATATAAAGTACGGATCCATCCTATAAACTTCTCCCCAAATCCTAATCTACCTAACACCCTGAATAGAAAAGATCTATTCACGCGATCAAAAGCTTTCGCCTGATCTAGCGCTGCTACCATTAAAGGCAGCCCTCTATCTTCAACCCAAGCGATGGAATCCCTGATCAACTGTAGGTTCCATCTTATAGAGCGGCCCTCTACCCCGCACGTCTGATCCTCGTGGACGACGTAGGGAAGGGCTGTGCGCAACCGGTCTGCTAAAACCTTTGCAAGAATCTTGTAATCTACGCACAGCATGGTCAATGGCCGCCAGTTGCCAAGGTCAGTTGCTTCCCCCTTCTTATAAAGAAGTGACAGCACACCAACAGCCATTGATCCCCCCGGGACCCCCGTCTCAAGGATGGCCTTCAAGACTTCGAGAACCACTGGTCCAAGTATACCCCAAAACTTGAGGTAAAACTCAGCCGGCAGCCCATCCCCCAGGCACCTTCCCTTTTCCCATCCTCCTAAGAGCGCTCTCAACCTCTTCTAGTGAGATCTGGGCCTCCATCACGTCTCTAATGTCCTCTGGCAACCGCCGGGACAAGTGTTCTAAAAACACGTTTCCCTGCTCTACATCTATTTCCCTTTCCTTAAATAAACCTTGGAAATGATCAGTTGTCACCCTGACCATTTCCTCTGGTTTACTTACTATACTACCATTTTCTTCCCTAACTCCATGCATTACCTTCCTACTCTGCCTG
Source organism: Oncorhynchus tshawytscha (assembly GCF_018296145.1). Classification (NCBI taxonomy): domain Eukaryota; kingdom Metazoa; phylum Chordata; class Actinopteri; order Salmoniformes; family Salmonidae; genus Oncorhynchus; species Oncorhynchus tshawytscha. Next base: position 3,093,258 of record NC_056460.1, on the reverse strand, counting down.
GCCCTAACCGACTTAAAGAACATAGCGGAACAAGTCTCATTATGTTCTAGAAAGCCACTATGCGCACGCTCCAGGAAAGCTCGAGCCTTCTGCTCCTGCAGCTCCCTGAGCTGCGCCTTTAGGGCTGCGAATCTCTCCCAGTCAATCGACCCGCCGAGGTTGCCTGCCTCGTACTCGAGTTC